>NC_142475.1:82309797-82909797 GCF_049115385.1 Moschus berezovskii
GCTGATGCACAGTCAGCCCCCATCCTGGGCCTCAGCTGGTCCCATGGCAGGTCCCTGCCAGGGGCTGCCCCTGGGTCTCCTCAGGGTGACAGGCAGCAGCAGGTGAGGCATGTCCCTCAGACAGGAGCCCCTGAGCACAAAGGGCAAATCCCCTGGTTGACAAGGGAGACGGGGTCCCTGAGGGTGCAGAGGGAATTTCCAGAAGGACCCTAGACATTGGCAGCTTCAAGGGTGTTGATGAGTCCCCACAAGGAAATGTTTCAGATGCGGGCACTCCTGGTGCTGGGGGCCTTTCCCTCCTGCAGGTGCTGGTGTGTGGGCTCGGATGATGAGCCGCAGGGCCTCCCCTTTAGTAGTGTGGGGCCATGTGATGCCCATTCCCTGGGAGACATGATGGCATGTGGTCCACGCTTCCTAGCACAGCCACTGGGCTTCTGGCTTCTGCACTAGTTCCTCTGCTCTTGTCACTGCCGTCTACCTTTGTCTCAGAGCTCATACAAGGTAGAAGTACCTGAATGGAGCATGTTCCAGCTCTTCACACAGGTCAGCCTTGAGGTCGGAACACCACAGGGAGATCAGGGGACCCATGTGGAGTGTGAGGGCCACATGGAGACAGCCCCAGACCACTCTGAGCCTCATGCTCTGCCTGATGGAGAGCAGGAGCATGTCTTCATCTAGGATGAAGGCTTGAATGGGGCAAAGCCAGTGTGAGTGGGAAAAGGCTGCAAGCCAGTCACTGCCCAGAGCCATGCTCAGCCGAGAGCCAGAGGTGCTGGAAGGTGGGAAGGGTGGCCAGGACTCATGCTGTCAGATGAGAGGCCAGAAGTGGCTACAAGAGCCACACACTTGCTCACTTGTGCCCTGGCTTCCCTCACCTACAGGTTCAAGCCTCCACAAGGATGATGCTCCTCTTTGCCTTCCTCCTCTTCATGGGATGGCCACTGGGCTTCGTTGAGCCCTGTGAGTATCAGTGCTTCTGTGTCTTGAAAAGGATGAGACTTGACTTAATTGGGGTCATTTTAAGGCTCTGAATGGCATTTTTGCCATCTTAGCCAGCTGATTTCTCCATCTTAGCAATTGTGCATTTGGTGAGCACAGGGTGTCCAGGAGCAGGGGGAGGGTCAGGACGGAGGGAGGCTCCTCTAAGGACCAGTGGACGTAGGGGCCGCAGGGTGGGCACGGGGGAGTCTCTGGCTGTGGTCCTTCCTCATTGGAACAGGCAGGCATGGCTTGCTGCAGGGAACTCAGGGAGGCTTTGGCCCCTTATGACTACAGGCTCTGCATGAAAAGGTGGGTCCATCAACAGAGCAGAGACTCACACACCTGGCAGACTGGGAGCTTTCCTGGGAACCTGTCTCTGAGAAGAAGAAAACTCCTGGGTGTACCTGGCGTCCTGGTGTCCAGGAAGCTCGTGTTGCCCAGGCTCAGAACCCACTGAGGGCTGAGCTGTGCAGCCTCAGGGAGTCCTTGAGGCTGAGGGAAGGGCCTGGCTGCTGGGAAGATGCAGTGAGTGGCAGCGAAGGAGGAGTCTGACTCTGCTCTCTTTTATATAGGGACCTATTACGTGCAGTGCCATCACTGTGTGACAAAAAACACCTTCGAATGTCCAACTTTGAGAACGTGTCCTTATGATATTAGGCGCTGTTTTACTGTCTCCGTACGTAAGTACCAGATTACCTTCTTACTCCTAAGCGAGTCACCCCACCCAAGCAGTTTCAGGGGACAGGGCCACTCTTTTCTCTCTCTGTACCCATCCTGAGAGCATGTTTCTAGGACGAGGCTCAGCCCCAGGAAATGGCAGGCAGTAATAGCCTCTTGCAGAGACACATATCCTGCCACGTGGGCCCTTGTATCCACAGGGGTCCTGCTGTGTCTCCAGGGGCTGGAAGGACTGCTGCCACTTAAGGCCTCCACTCCTTGGCCATCCCTGGTCAAGTAGGTAGATTACCCAGTGCAGCTTAGGCAATTCCTTGTTTCCCACAGGAGCGTGGTCCTCTGGCAAGGTTTCCAACAAAGCAGGCCCTAAACGTGGATGCACCTTAGATCCCTCAGGAAAGTGCTTACCACACAAGGAGCTGATGTAGAAGGGCCATGGTGACTGCAGGCTATCAGCAGAAGGCCATACTATGAGGCTTTCTGGTTGAGGGTCTGTGAGATCTTTGGGACATCAGCAAAAACATATTTCCTGGTCTCCATTCATTTCTGGGTTCTTAGATTCCTTATGACAAGTAATGAACAGAGTGACTCCTTTGTATAGCTTCCTGACAAGGGACTGTAAAATTACTTAGGGAGGCCAGATGCCTAGATAAGTTGGCAGTGTAGTTGGAAAATCATCCCCAGGTGAAACTGTTCATGGAGTAATGAAAATTCTAGTGGACTTGAATATTCCTGCTTACTCAAGAAGTTTAGGCACTGGGGACTTCCTTAGTGGTCCGGTGTTAAGAATCTACCTTTCAATGCAGGGGACGTGGGTTCAGTCCCTGGTTGGGGAACTGAGATCCCACAAGTGGCAGGTCTGTTAAGGCCGTCTTCTACAACTACTGAGCCCTCATGCTCTGGAGCCCATGGGCCACAAGGAGAGAGAAGCCTGGGTGCCACAAGGAAAGCTCCCACATGCTGCATCTAAGACCTGATGTAGCCAAAACTATGTAAAACATAAACATTTTTCAAAAGAATTTAAGGCCTTGTAACAGATAAAGAGGAACCGGATATCAAATTGCCAGCATCCATTGGATCATCGAAAAAATTAGAGTTCCAGAAAAACATCTACCTCTGCTTTCTTGACTATGCTAAATTGACTGTGTGGATCACAATAAACTGTGGAAAATTCTGAAAGAGATGGGAATACCAGGCCACCTGACTTGACTCTTGAGAAATCCATATGCAGGTCAAGAAGCAACAGTTAGAACTGGACATGAAACGACAGACTGGTTCCACATCAGGAAAGGAGTATGTCAAGGCTGTATATTGTCACTCTGCTTATTTAACTTATATACAGAGTACATCATGAGAAATGCTGGGCTAGATGAAGCACAAGCTGGAATCAAGTTTGCCGGGAGAAATATCAATAATCTCAGATACCCAGATGACACCACCCTTATGGCAGAAAGTGAAGAAGAACTAAAGCCTCTTGATGAGAGTGAAAGAGGAGAGTGAAAAAGCTGGCTTAAAACTCAACATTCAGAAAACTAAGATCATGGCTTCTGTTCCCATCACTTCATGGCAAATAGATGGGGAAACAATGGAAACAGTGAGAGACTTTATTTTTGGGGGGCTCCAAAATCACTGCAGATGGTGACTGCAGCCATGAAATTAAAAGACACTTGCTCCTTGGAAGAAAAGCTATGACCAACCTAGACAGCATATTAAAAAATAAAAAATAAAAAGCAGAGACGTTACTTTACCAACAAAGGTCCATCTAGTCAAAGTTATGGTTTTTCCAGTAGTCATGTATGGATGTGAGTTGTGTATGGACTATAAAGAAAGCTGAGCACCGAAGAATTGATGCTTTTGAGTTGTAGTGTTGGAGAAGACTCTTGAAAGTCCCTTGGACTGCAAGGAGATCCAACCAGTCCATCCTAAAGGAAATCAATCCTGAATATTCATTGGACGGACTGATGCTGAAGCTGAAACTCCAATACTTTGGCCACCTGATGTGAAGAACCGACTCATTGGAAAACACCCTGATGCTGGGAAATATGAAGATGGGAGGAGAAGGGGACGACAAAGGATGAGATGGTTGGATAGCATCACCAACTCAATGGATATTAGTTTGAGTAAACTCAGGAAGGTGGTGATGGACAAGGAAGCGTAGCATGCTGCAGTCCATGGGGTCACAAAGAGTCAAATGTGACTGAGCAACTGAACTGAACAAATAAAATTTTGTGTGCACCAGGACTCATGTGAAAGGAGCAGTGACCCCACAAGAGACCAAGGCAGACTTGCTTGTGAATGTTTGAGAGCCTCTGGCGGAGGTGTGCGTTGACAGTGGCCTGCTGCAGGGTCAGGGGCACAGGCCGCAGCAGTCCTGGGAGGTGTAGCATGTTGGCATAAGTCTTCTTGGAGGAGATCACCATTAGCCTGACCATAGAGCCTACAGCCTATCATAGATACTACAGACTCCAAGACTGGGCTGCCTTAGGCCAAACTACAGTGAGGGAGCACTACACATGCATCAGCAGAAAATTGGATTAAAGATTTACTGAGCAAGGCCCTGCCCACCAGAGCAAGACCAGGTTTTCCCCACAGACAAATCTTTTCCATCAGAAAGCTTGCACAAGCCTTTCATCCCCATCCATCAGAGGCCAGACAGAATGAAAACCACAATCATAGAAAACTAATCAAAAAGATCACATGGATCACAGCCTTGTGTATCTCAGTGAAACTATGAGCCATGCAGTGCAGGGCGACATGCAGGATGGGTCATAGGGGAGAGTTCTGAGAAAACGTGGTCCAGTGGAGAATGGAATGGCACACCACTTCACCATTCTTGCCTTGAGAACCCCATGAACAGTATGGAAAGGCAAAGATACGATACTGAAAGGTGAACCTCCTAGGTTAGTAGCCAATATCCTACTGGGAAGAGCAGAGAAATAGCTCCAGAAAGAAGGAAGAGGCTGAGCCAAAGCAGAAACAACCCTCAGTTGTAGATGTTTGGTGGTGAAAGTCAGATGCTGTCAAGAACACTATTGCATAGGAACCTGGAAGGTTAGGTCCATGAATCAAGGTAAATTGGATGTTGTCCAACAGGAGGTGAGAAGAGTGAACATTGACATTTTAGGAATCAGTCAGCTAAAATGGATGGGAATGGGAGAATTTAATTCAACTGACCATTATATCTACTCTGTGGGCAAGAATCCCTTAGAAGAAATGGAAATCCCTAACAGTCAACAAAAGAGTCTGAAATGCAGTACTTGGGGGCAGTCTGAAAAGTGACAGAATGATCTTGGTTTGTTTGCAAGACAAACTATTCAACATCACAGTAATCCAAGTCTGTCTCCCAGCCACTAATGCCAAAGAAGCTGAAGTGGAACGGTTTGATGAAAACTTGCAAGACTTTCTAGCATGTGTGCGTGCTAGTTGCTTCAGTTGTGTCTGACTCTTTGCAATTCTATGGACTGTAGTCCGCCAGGCTCCTCTGTTCGTGGGATTATTGAGGCAAGAATACTGGAATGGGTTGCCGGGCCCTCCTCTAGGGGATCTTCCCGACCCAGGGATCAAACTCAGATCTCTTATGTTGCCTACATTGGCAGGCAGGTTCTTGACCACTAGTGCCATCTGGGAAGCCCCACAAGACCTTCTAGAACTAACACACACAAAAAAGATGTCCTTTTCATCATGGGGAATGGAATGCAAAAGTCAGAAGTCAAGAGATACGTGGAGTAATAGACAACTTTGTCCTTGGAGTACAAAACAAAGCAGGGCAAAGGCTAACAGAGTTTTGTCAAGAGAATGCACTGGTTATAGCAAACACCCTCTTTCAACAACACAAGAGGTGAGTCCACACATGGACATCACCAGATGATCAATACCAAAATCAGATTGATTATATTCTTTGCAGGCAAAGTTGGAGAAGCTTTATACAGTCAGTAAAAACAAGACCCAGAGCTGACTATGGCTCAGATCATGAGCTCCTTATTGGAAAATTCAGACTTAAATTGTAGAAACTAGGGGAAACCACTAGGCCATGCTGGTGTGAGCTAAATGAAATCCTTTGTACAGTGGAAGTGACAAATAGATTCAAGGGATTAGATTGAAAGACCGAGTCCCTGAAGAACTATGGACGGAGGTTCATAACATTGTACAGGTGGTGGTGACCAAAACAATCCCCAAGAAAAAAAAGGCAAGAAGGCAAAATGGTTATCTGAGGAGGCCTTATAAATAACAGAGGAGAGAAGTGAAAGACAAAGGAGAAAGGGAAAGATGTATCCACCTGAATGCAGAGTTCCAAAGAATAGCAAAGAGAGATAAGAAAACCTTCTTCAGTGAACAATGCAAAGAAATAGAGGAAAACAATAGCGTGGGAAAGACTAGAGATCTCCTCAAGAAAACTAGAGATACCAAGGGGACATTGCAGGCAAAGATGGGCACAATAAAGGACAGAAATGGCAAGGACCTAACAGAAGCAGAAGAGACAAAGAAGAGGCATCAAGAATACACAGAAGAACTATACAAAAAAAAGTCTTAATTACCTGGATAACCACAATGGCATGGTCACTTACTTAGAGCCAGACATCCAAGAGTGTGATAAAGTGGACCTTTGCAACCATTACTAAGAGCAAAGCTCGTGGAGGTGATGGAATTCCAGCTAAGCTATTTCAAACCCTAGAAGATGATGCTGTTGAAGTGCTACACTCAGTATGCCAGCAAATTTAGAAAACTCAGCAGTGGCCACAGGACTAGAAAAGGTCAGTTTTCACTCCAGTCCCAAAGCAGGGCAACACCAAAGAATGTTCAAATTGCTGCACAATTTCACTCATTTCACATGCTAGCAGGTTGATGCTGAAAATCCTTCAAGCCAGGCTTCAACATTACAGGAACCCAGAACTTCCAGATATACAAGGTGTATTTAGAAAAGGCAGAGGAACCAGAGATCAAATTGCCAACATCTGTTGGATCATCGAAAAAGCAAGAGAGTTCGAGAAAAACATCTACTTCTACTTTATTGACTACACCAAAGCCATTGACTATGTGGATCACAACAAACTGTGGAAAAGTCTTAAAGAGATGGGAATACCAGACCACTTGACCTGCCTCCTGAGAAACCTGTATGCTGGTCAAGAAGCATCAGTTAGAACCAGATGTAACAACGAACTGGTTCAAAATTGGGAAAGGAGTACCTCACCCTGCTTATTTAATTTATTCAAAGATTACATCATGTAAACTGCCAGGCTGGATGAATCACAAACTGGAATCAACATTGCCAGGAGAAATATCAGCAACCTCAGATATGCAGATGGCACCACCCTAATGACAGGAAGTGAAGAGAAACTAAAGAGTCTTGATGAAGGTGAAAGAGAAGAGTGAAAAGGCTGGCTTAGAACTCAGCATTCAAAAAATGAAGATTATGGCCTGCAGTCCCATCACTTCATTGCAAATAGATGGGGGGAAAATGGAAACAGTGACAGATTTTATTTTCTTGGGATCCAAAATCACTGAGAATGGTGACTGCAGCCATGAAATTAAAAGATGCTTGCTCCTTGGGGGAAAAAAAGGTGTGACACACCTAAAACAGCATATTAAAAAGCAGAGACATCACTTTGCCGACAAAAGTCCTTAGAGTCAAGGCTATGGTTTTCCCAGTAGTCATGTATGGATGTGAGAGCTGAACCGTAAATAACGCTGAGCACCAAAGAATTGATGCTTTTGAATTGTGGTGTTGCAGAAGATCTTGAGAGTCCCTTGGATGGCAAGGAGATCAAACCAGTCAGTCCTGGAGGAAATCATCCCTGAATAGTCACTGGAAGGACTGACCCTGAAGCTGAAGCTCCGGTACTTTGGCCACCTGATGCAGAGTCGATTCATTGGAAAAGACCCTGAAGCTTGGAATGATTGAAGGCAGGAGGAGAAAGGGGATACAGAGGATGAGATGGTTGAATGGCATCATCAGTCAGTGGACATGTGTTTGAGCGAACTTCAGGAGATAATGAAGGACAGGGAAGCCTGGCGTGCTGCCATCATGGGGTCGAAAAGAGTCAGATATGACTGCTCGACAGAACAACAATATTTAGGGGTGGAGCTAGTTAAGACAACTGTGCTTTGATATTTGGATGTTGAAAGCATGAAATCTGTGATTTTCATTTCTGTTTCTTTTTAGGTTTGAATTCTCGGGAAATACTCGTTTACAAGAACTGTACATTTAACTGCACATTTCTGTATAGAGACGAAGAGCCTGAGGAAGCCCCCAGAAGAAGGACGACTCATAGATTTAACAGCTTCTATTGGGTTTATTGCTGTGGTGGGAACATGTGCAATTTTGGAGGACCTACTAATATGGAGAGGGACATCCCAGTCGATAATACAATTGAAGAGGATATTGAAGGAAATGCACAATTGGTGCAGCCAACTTTGTTCCTAAGCATTGTCTCCATCCTAGTCAGCAACACACTGACGTGAGAAGCCTCCTTTGGAGGGGCTGATCATCTCCCCATCTCTCTCATGTCAGCTGTCCTTTACTGTCTTGTGAGCCAGACACTGACCCCTAGAGCCCCCGGTTGATGAGTTCCCCACTTAGGAATTGTTTCCAGAGAGAAATAAACACCAGCATTGTTCAGGTACTGTGGACTCAGAGATTTCTTTGTGGTTTTAACATTTGATCTTTCTTCCCCTCGGTAGGTGTCACCTCACACAACCTCTTGCCACTTTAGGGAGCAGAGGCAGAGTATTTTAATAACAGCAAAAGCCTCACAGGGCCTAGTCTACATGCCCTCCTAAAGAGTGGCCCCAGGTTTGCTCAGACCACATGCCCCTGAGGTACCCGAGCCTGCATGCTCCCAGTGTTCAGGTGGGGACGGCGGAAGTCGAGTGTGTGCTTGGTGATGCACTGGAATGAGGACAGGCAGAGCTGCCATGGAGACTGTGCATCGCCCTGCGTGATGCCATCAGACACCTTCTGCAGGACCTGAGCCGTCTCCCATGGTGGCGCCTGGCTTCCTAAGAGTGACAGAACATTTCTCCAGATGCTGCCTACTTAGGAGGGTGAGGACCCCAAGGCCAGCTGTTGACAGTCTTGAAGTGGTAGTATTTTCAAAAGAGTATGTGTGTTGGTCTGACTGTTCGCTGCTCAAAAGCCAATAAACAGGCCAGGCTGGTAGAAAGGAAAGTTTGCTTTATTTCAGATGCCAGCAGCTCAGTGGAGGAGGTTGGCGGACATCTATCCAAAGGCTGACTCCCATCCCCCCAACACACACATGGAGGGGATGAGAGCTTTTATGGACAGATTGAGGGGAGGGTCTTACATGCAGAAAAAGCATAGTTATCTCTCAGAGTCAATTTCAGATTGGTCATCAGTGGTCTGACCAGCATCATCTTGATTGTTTTAAGTACAGTTAAATCTTCAGTTCCTGGGTCTACTTGTTCCCATTTCTTTGCTGTCAAGCCTCAGAATCATGGCAGATCATGTCCTGGGTACAGGCTGGTCATCATGTCATTAACTTCTCTACCTGGTGATTTGTTATGTGCCTAGCTTTGTACAGTTCTCAGGATATGGCTAGAATAGTATCTATAGCCTTTGAGAAAGAACTAAAGGTCCTTGACTATGCTTCATGCCTGCATTATTGCTATTTATTTTCCTTTGTTTCAGCATTTGTCACTTCTCTGATTAAACTTATTCTTTTACTAAGGTTTTCCACAGACAAAAGGCAGACAGAGGACATGGCCGGGGGGGGGGGGTGGTTGGCAAGGACCATATGGTCCTGCTCCTTTTCAGTAGGGACAGAGGTCCAGGTGGCTGCTGTCTCGCTCCATAGTCTCATGGTCGGTAAGAAGCTATTCTCCAGCTAGGGGAGGCGCTGGCATCAAATGCTTAACGGGGCAGGGTAGAGGGGCAGGAAGGAGGGATGAGAGGAGCACATTTCTTACCTCAGTACTTTGAGCCTCTTGCTGCACTGAATTCTGAGCTCCATATCAAAGCCAGGGGGGTACCAAGAAGAGTGCAACGGTCACCTTTGTTGAAACCTACCGAAGGCAGGCAGAGCGGTGGCCACCAGGATGAGGTTGCCAGAGGGTATCTGTGTTGTCTCTGCTGCCACACTGCCACACCCTGACCACTCCCTGACCACCGCTTCAGTTTGGACAGGCCCTTCCTGCCTTCCTAGATGGAGGTCACTTCCTGGGAGGCTGTTAGTACACCCTGTCCTCCTCCTGGACTGAGGCTCTTGCAGGAAGGAGTCCAAAAGGCCCTGGGCCTTTCTCAGGGCCAAAAAGTAGGCTCTTTATCTAACACTGAGCAGTGAACTCTCTGAGGAGACATAGGTGCTGACAGAGCAAGAGACTTTATTGGGAGAGTGCCTGGATGGGGAGCAGGTGGGTAAGGGACTGCAGGAGACCTACTCTGCTATACGGCTCACAGTCCTGGGTTTTTATGATGATCAGATTAGTTTCTGGGTTGTCTTTGGTCAGTCATTCTGACTATTCTGACTCAGGGTCCTTCGTGGTGGTGCACATATTGCTCAACCAAGATGGATACCAACGAGAAGGATTCTGGGAGGTGGTAGGACACATGGCATCTCCATTTGACCTTTCCCAAGCTCTTTGGGTTGGTGCTGGCTTATTAGATCTGTGTTCCTTGCCAGGACTTCCTGTCAGAAAACAGCTCATGCAAATGGTTACTATGGCGCCTGTCCAGGGTGGGCAGTTTGAGTCAGTGTTTCACCTAATGAATCCCCACCCCTCACTGAGAGACTGCATGCTCAGGATGCTTTTTGGATTTGAGGTGGAGGTCTCTGTCTTCTGTAACTACTTCCTGCTCCAGTGAGCATAGTCCTGCCTAGCAGAGCAGAAATCTCTATCTGATGTAAGTCAAGGTATTCTGTGTGTGAAAGCAGCATTCACCCTTGTAATAAGAGCAGTTTAACCTGAAACAGTTGGACCCTGTCAGAGATTAAACAGAACAGAGGCCAAACAGAAGGCCAAACAGGATGGTTATTACCAGGCCCAGAAAAGGCAGCAAATGTGGGGTGTGGGCTGCAGGGTCTGTGACTTTCTTCTGAGTGCTTGGTGGTGAGGTGACAGGGCGGTGCTCCTGAAAACCTTGTGCTCAACCTGAAATAGCATCCTCCCCTTGGGAGGGGGCCCCGGCTCTGCAGAAAGACGCAAAGGTATTATGCATATTCCTTGAGTAGGAGCAAGGACCCTGCCCCAAGTCTGCACCACAGCTTGACTGCTCCCCCTGTTTCTGTACCCCCTCCTTTCTTTGAATCTGCCCTTAAAAATTCAGGGAAGGTCAAGGAAGCTGAATGAAGCCTCCATTGGTTTCAGTGTGTTTCCCCTCATAAGGTCAGTGCCTGGTCTGGACCATTCTGGAACACCAGGGCCCCTCGTGCTCACCTGGCTCCCTGTGATTGGGGTTCACTGCTCCCCCAGTGGAGGGCTGCTGATTCATGAGTGCCTTTCCCTCCTGTCACAAGGATCAGCCTTGCTTATTCTGGAATCTTCTGTGGTGACTAAGCAAGCCCCAGCTGGGCACACACTTCTCAGCTGAGAATGAAATGCTGGTCAAGTTTTCATGAGGCCACATGCTTTCCTTTCTCCCACTTGTGTATCTGGAAGGAGAACTACTGGGGTGCAGGGCGGGGTGGGGGGAAGGAGGGTTGGTTTTGTGGTGGAAACAGCCGTACTGGCCTCCGAAGCAGTTTGCTATACCCCCACGCAAAGCACAAATCTGTCACTCTCAAATATGTCTCCTTGGCATAGGGATTGATTACCTTGAGCTGGTTATTTTTAAGAATCTGCAGATGAAAGCTCTGAAAACTTGGTGTGACTTGCCCTTTTGTAAGAGACATTTAGATTTGTAAGAGCAGTCTCCATTTGTCTGGGCATCTCCCTCTCTGCACCAAGAAAAGAAGAATGACTAAATCCCTAGAAACTCTTATCAATGGAGAAGGCAGGGCCTTAAATTTGCAAAACTACCTGACAACCATTCACTGTGATTCTCCTGGTAACAGCCTCACAAAAGCATCCCCAGCAGCTTTTCTCTTCAGCTGGAGATGGCATTTAAGGAGAGGACTTGGGTCTTTTCAGGGAGTTGCTTAGTCTTCCTGGGTCTCTGCCAAGTAGAGGTGTACAAGGTGTGTACGTGTTCCGAAACTTCTCTCGGTTCTTCTCCAGTTAGTCTGTCTTTCATTACAGTGTTCTCAGCCCAGAACCTGGAAAGGGAGGAGAATTATTTCTCCTCCGCTGCAATGTGTTCCAGTTGCTGCACATCAGTCCAGTGCTTGGGAGAGGCAGCTGTCTCTAGATTGTTGGGGACCCTGGGTCTGTGCCAGGCTCTGAGGGCATGGGGATGGTGTTGCCAAGTTTAGCAAAAATAAAGAAATGGGGACTTCCCTGTGGTACAGTAAGACTCTGCACTCCTAATGTAATGGGCCCGGGTTCAGCCCCTGTTCAGGAAAATAGATCTCCCATGCCCCAACTAAGTGTTCACACGCTGCAACTGAACATACCGCATGCCACAGCTAAGACCTGGAGTGGCCAAATGAATAAATGTGTGTTTTAAATGATGAAAATAAATTGGGGTGCTCCATTAATTGTGAGTTTTTAAAATGTTGTGTGAGACACTCATACTAAAAAGTTGTCTATTGTTCATCTGAAATTCAAATTTAACTGGATGCCTCACATCCAGCCACCTGGCCCATTAAAGGCAGCACTCGAGGCCACTCAGTGGTCCCAGTCCTCAATCCTTGCGGGAGTGGGCCCAGGAGCTAAGTCTTGAAGGTCAAGGCACAGAGGCACTCTCCATCCCCCAAGCTCTGCCCCACTTGGCCAAGGCAAGCCCCCATGATTTTAGGATTTGCATGTTGGGGCATATGGCGCAGAAAGGGGTATCAGAACACACAGCTCAAATTCTTGAGCTTGCTTTTCAGAACAGCCCTCTGCTTGTAACCTGTCTTCACTGATTAAGCTCACATTAACTATTTTTTCCCTGTCTATAATAGCACACCGTCCAAGTTTCAAGTAGCCTAGGTAATATTAATATATCACAAGACTCTTTAACTACCCCAGTAGATAACACCTCTGACATATGTTTGCTGTAGTAATGGGGCTTAAGTTGTTCTTTAGGAACTTCAGAGTCATCTCTGGACCAGTTTGAGCTGGCTAAGACTGGTTGGCGCCACAGGCCCTAAAAGTGGGTCTGCACAGGTGTCCAGAAAACAATCCTTTGATGTCAGAGGGTCAAAAACTCCACCTTTGGACAAGGCTAAGCTTACTCCTTGGAAGGAAAGTTATGACCAATCTAGATAGCATATTAAAAAGCAGAGATATTACTTTGCCAACCAAGGTCCATCTAGTCAAGGCTATGGTTTATCCAGTGGTCATGTATGGATGTGAGAGTTGGACTGTGAAGAAAGCTGATTGCCAAAGAATGGATGCTTTTGAACTGTGGTGCTGGAGAAGACTCTTGAGAGTCCCCTGGACTGCAAGGAGATCCAACCAGGCCATTCTAAAGGAGATCAGTCCTGGGTGTTCATTGGAAGGACTGATGCTGAAGCTGAAACTCCAATACTTTGGCCACTTCATGGGAAGAGTTGACTCATTGGAAAAGACTCTGATGCTGGGAGGGATTGGGGACAGGAGGAGAAGGGGACGACAGAGAATGAGATGGCTGGATGGCATCACCGACTCTGTGGACATGAGTTTGAGTGAACTTCAGGAGTTGGTGATGGACAGGGAGGCCTGGCGTGCTGCGATTCATGGGATCGCAAAGAGTCGGACACGACTGAGCGACTGAACTGAACTGAACTGAACTGAACTGAAGCACCGCCATTTGTAAGCATGCATCCCACGAAAAAGCAAATAACTCAGATATACCTGTGCAGAGCACCAGTCATCTCACCCTTTCCCTACCTCCATCACCTCTCCCCACACCTAAGACCACCCTGCTTCTTTACTCCATAAATATCCCAACTTCCTTACCTTTGAGGAATGTGATCTGAGACTTACCTGCCCATCTCTTCACTTGGCTACCTTGTGGATAAACTCTTCTCTGTTGCAAACCTTGGCATCTCATCGTTTGGCTTGCTGTATGTCAGGCGTTAACACAGGGCTCTGTCAAAAATCAAACTCAGTGCATCAAATAAAATAGAGCAGAAAAATGAGTTTACTGCCAAGATTTTGACCTGCGAGCCAACAGATTCAAGTGTACAGGAGCCTTGAGCTCTGAGTAGCTCACAAGCTGAGAGACATTTGTGAGGTGAATACACAAGTTATTTGTCTTTTCCAGCTAACTGGCTGGCTGCCTAATGGCCTTCTTTCTTATTGGGATCAGGTTCTTTGAGTTAGGGAAACAGGAGACCCAATGGCATGAACAGACTTGGTGTTGGGGATTGGCTGATGTCCTTTGTTGATCCCGGGGAGTGTTGTAAATTCCAGAAACTTACATCCAGTGAGATGAGGTTTCATTTCTTTAATGTACCTGCACTGGCCAATTCCATTTTGTCCCCGACACAAGTGACTCCTTCTTAGTTTGGTTCTGCAGCCAATGTCCCTGGTCCAGGGGCCCCTTTGGAGGGAAGCCCACTCCTCCTGCTTAATGGGAGCCATTCTTGTGAACAGGTGTCTTGAACTCCTGCCCAGAAGAAGAGCAGACCCTGAGGAAAAAGGCACCTGCCTGGGAGGTCCCAGAGGCAAAATGCCCACCTGCAACCTCTGTTACCAAAACATTTGCCTGACATACAGCAAGCCAATTGCTGAGATGCTGAGCTCTGAAGCAGAGAAAGGGACTTATTCATGAGGAGACAAGAGTAAAAGTCTCAAACCCACTTCCCTGAAGGTGAAGAGGCTTGGGATGTATTCTCAGTGTTTTCTCTGAGAGCAGAAATAACCGCAACAGAAGTAGACAAGGGTAGCCCTAACACTGATGGCTCAATTAAGTGTTCCACATGTGCTGGTGAGGCAGGAATTAGGTCAGTGTGGGACTCCGAGGCCTCGGCCTTGTTTGCAGTGAACATCCTGCTCCATTGTCCTGAATCCCTGGAATGTGTCTTTCAGTTCAGTTCAGCCACTCAGTCATGTCTGACTCTTTGCAACCCCATGGACTGCAGCACGCCAGGCTTCCCTGTCCATCACCAACTCTTGGAGCCTGCTCAAATTCATGTCCATCAAGTCAGTGATGCCATCCAGCCATCTCATTCTCTGTGGTCCCCTTCTCCACCCACCTTCAATCTTTCCCAGCATCAGGGTCTTTTCTCTTGACTTCCTACTTTGCATTCCAGTCCCCTATGATGAAAAGGACATCTTTCTTTGGTGTTAGTTCTAAAAGGTCTTGTAGGTCATCATAGAACTGTTAAACTTCATCTTCAGCATTAGTGGTTGGGACATAGACTTGGATTACTGTGATATTAAATGATTTGTTTGCCTTGGAAACGAACCAAGATCATTCAGCTGTTTTTGTGATTGCACCCAAGTACTGCATTTTGGACTCTTTTGTTGACTATAAGGGTTACTCCCTTTGCTCCAAAGAATTCTTGCCCACCGTAGTAGATTATAATGGCCATCTGAATTAAATTTGCCATTCTGGCCCATTTTAGTTCACTGATTCCTGAAATGTTGATGTTCACTCTTGCCATCTCCATCTCTCGGACCACCTCCAATGTACCTTGATTCATAGACCTAACATTCTAGGTTCCTATGCATTTGTCCTTTACAGCACAGGAAGGCTTTTTACTTCCATCACCAGTCACATCCACCACTGGGCATTGTTTTTGCTTTGGTTCCGTCTCTTCATTCTTTCTGGAGCTATTTCTCCACTCTTTTCCAGTAGCATATTGGGCACCTGCTGACCTGGGGAGTTCATCTTTCAGTGTCATATCTTTGCCCTTTCATACTGTTCATGGGGTTCACAAGGCAAGAAGACTGAAGCTATTTGCCATTCCCTCCTCCACTAGACCATGTTTTTTTCAGAACTCTCCATGACCTGTCCTTCTTGGGTGGCCCTATACAGCATGGCTCGTAGTTTCATTGAGTTAGGCAAGGCTTACAAATAGCTGTGAAAAGAAGAGAAGTGAAAAGCAAAGGAGAAAAGGAAAAATATAAGCATCTGAATGCAGAGTTCCAAAGAATAGCAAGGAGAGATAAGAAAGCCTTCCTCAGCGATCAGTGCAAAGAAATAGAGGAAAACAACAGAATAGGAAAAACAAGAGATCTCTTCAAGAAAATTAGAGATTCCAAGGGAACATTTCATGCAAAGATGGGCTCGATAAAGGACAGAAATGGTAGGGACCTAACAGAAGCAGAAGATATTAAGAAGAGGTGGCAAGAATACACAGAAGAACTGTACAAAAAAGATCTTCACGAGCAAGATAGTCACGATAACGTGATCACTGACCTAGAGCCAGACATCTTGGAATGTGAAGTCAAGTGGGCCTTAGAAAGCATCACTACGAACAAAGCTAGTGTGGTGGTGATGGAATTCCAGTTGAGCTATTTCAAATCTTGAAAGATGATGCTGTAAAAGTGCTGCACTCAATATGCCAGCAAATTTGGAAAACTCAGCAGTGGCCACAGGACTGGAAAAGGTCAGTCTTCATTCCAATCCCAAAGAAAGGCAATGCCAAAGAATGCTCAAACTACCGCACAATTGCACTCATCTCACACGCTAGTAAAGTCATGCTCAAAATTCTCCAAGCCAGGCTTCAGCAATATGTGAACAGTGAACTCCCAGATGTTCAAGCAGGTTTTAGAAAAGGCAGAGGCACCAGAGATCAAATTGCCAACATCCGCTGGATCATGGAGAAAGCAAGAGAGTTCCAGAAAACATCTATTTCTGCTTCATTGATTATGCCAAAGCCTTTGACTGTGTGGATCACAATAAACTGTGGAACATTCTGAAAGAGATGGGAATATCAGACCACCTGACCTGCCTCTTGAGAAACCTGTATGCAGGTCAGGAAGCAACAGTTAGAACTGGACATGGAACAACAGACTGGTTCCAAATAGGAAAAGGAGTGTGTCAAGGCTGTATATTGTCACTCTGCTTATTTAACTTATATGTAGAGTACATCATGAGGAACGCTGGGCTGGAAGAAGCACAAGCTAGAATCAAGATTGCTGGGAGAAATATCAATAATCTCAGATATGCAGATGACACTACCCTTATGGCAGAAAGTGAAGAGGAACTCAAAAGCCTCTTGATGAAAGTGAAAGAGGAGAGTGAAAAGGTTGGCTTGAAGCTCAACATTCAGAAAACAAAGATCATGGCATCTGGTCCCATCACTTCATGGGAAATGGAAAAACAGTGGAAACAGTGTCAGACTTTATTTTTTTGGGCTCCAAAATCACTGCAGATGCTGATTGCAGCCATGAAATTAAAAGACGCTTGCTCCTTGGAAGGAAAGTTATGACCAACCTTGATAATATATTAAAAAGCAGAGACATTACTTTGCCAACAAAGGTCTGTCTAGTCAAGGCTATGGTTTTTCCCGTGGTCATGTATGGATGTGAGAGTTGGACTGTGAAGAAAGCTGATTGCCGAAGAATTGATGCTTTTGAACTGTGGTGTTGGAGAAGACTCTTGAGAGTCCCTTTTACTGCAAGGAGATCCAACCAGTCCATTCTAAGGAAGATTGATCCTGGGTGTTCATTGGAAGGACTGATGCTAAAGCTGAAACTGCAATACTTTGGCCACCTCATGCGACGAGTTGACTCACTGGAAAAGACTCTGATGCTGGGAAAGGTTGGGGGCGGGAGGAGAGGGGGACAGCCGAGAATGAGATGGCTGGATGGCCTCACCGACTCTGTGGACATGAGTTTGAGTGAACTCCGGGAGTTGGTGATGGACAGGGAGGCCTGGCGTGCTGTGATTCATGGGGTCGTGGAGAGTCGGACACGACTGAGCGACTGAACTGAACTGAACTAACTGTGATCTATGTGATCAGTTTGATTAGTTTTCTGTGTTGTGGATTTCATTCTGTCTTCCCTCTGATGGATAAGGATAAGAGGCTTGTGGAATATCCCTGGTGGGAAGGACTGGCTCTGGGGTAATCTGGGTCTTGTTCTGTTGGGCAGGGCCATGCTCAGTCAATCTTTAATCCAATTTTCTGTTGATGGGCAGGGCTGTGTTCCCTCCCTGTTGTTTGCCCTGAGGCCAAACTACGGTAGGGGTAATGGTGGTAATGGCGACCTCTTTCCAAAGGACTTATGCCAGCACTGTTGTATTCAGAACCCTTGACCCCACAGCAGGCCACTGTCGACCCATGCTTCTGCCAGAGACTCCTGGACACTCACAGGCAAGTCTGGCTCAGTCTATTGTGGGGTCACTGCTCCTTTCTCCTGGATCCTGGTGCACATGAAGTTTTGTTTGTGTCCTCCAAGAGTCTGTTTCTTCAGTCCTGTGGAAGTTCTGTAATCAAATCCCACTGGCCTCCAAAGTCAAATTCCCTGTGGGTTTTCAGTCCCTTTGCCGGATCCCCAGGTTGGGGAATCTGTTGAGGGCCCTAGAACTTTTGTGACAGTCTGAGAACTTCTTTGGTATAATTATTCTCCAGTTTGTGGGTTGTCTGCTCAGTGGCTCTATGGTGGGGCTAATGGCAACCTCCTTAGAGGACTAGGAAGATTTATGCCACGTGCTGTGCCTCCCGGGTCTGCTGCAGACCTGGGAGAAGATATACAGGACAAAGTTCTCACCTTGAGAGCAGAAACATCACTTTCCCAGCATCTCAGTGGGTTCAACAACCAGGAAGGTCTCCCAACTTCAACCTTAATAAAGCTGGAGATTTTATGGAGGTTTTGTTACACGTCCATGATTGATTAACTCATTGTCATACAATTGAACTCCGTTTCTGGTCCATCTTCTCTCCCCAGAGGTCAGGGATCTGGTTAAAAGTTGTGACCCTTTAACCATGTGCTTGGCCTTCCTGGGGTGGCCAGCCACTTGATTGAAACTATCTAAGGGCCCACCATAAGTCATCACATTAGCACAAACTCAGGCACGATTGAAAAGAGTTCATTATGAATAACAAGGCACTCCTATCACTCAGAAATTTCAAAGGGTTTTGAAACTTTGTACCTGGAACTGGAGCCAAAGACCCGATGTTCTTTCCTGTATCACAGGCTACCTTATCTTTTACCATGGATCTCTTATGGCAAAAAGAACGTACTTGTGAGAGCATAACAGACAGAGCAACATTTGGTTAAGGCAGGAGGGGTAGGGCTAGGAAGCCTTTACCTCAGTTTCCTAATACGTTTGACTATCAATATTCATATTATAATTTTACAGCAATACTAGTATAATACTATATTGCATTATGATAGATGTGTTCAAGCAAATTTATTCTGATGCTTGTTAAAATGGTAGGGAAGATTTTATTTAAGACTATTGCAATAAGGGTTAAGAGATGGAATTCAGCTTCAGATGTAGCAGAGACAGCTGGAGATTTATAGTCGATGAGCTGAGTGAGGGGGTCAGTGGATGGAAAACTACTAAGAGAGATTCTGAGGGTAGGGGGATTCCTGCTAAATGAGCTTACCGTGATTCTTCAGTAAAACGACTTGGCAGGCCAAAGACAGGACTAAGGTCAGGGTTAGGCCTGGTCTAGAATTTGGTCAAGGACGGAGTCTTTGTGAGATCCTCCTCTTGTTCAAAGAAGAAGAGACATTTTTCTTTCCTCTGAATACTATATATCCATTTCCCATTCAATTATCTTTTGTTTATTAAGGATCAGCTAAGGCTGGCATGTTGAGACTTGTTAGTAGAGAATATATGATGGGTGGCATGAGCCATCAGGTATTTAATGAGAAGGATCTCTACGAAAATAAAAGGTAAAAAAAGGCTAATGGTTTGAGCAGACTATAAACCCAGTTCCAGAGGACACTTAGTAGAGACGATTTCTAGATGCTGGGCTCCAAATCTCTTTAGATGGTGGAATAAGCATGCCAGTGGCGAACTGGCAAATTTACTTGTTTGCAGTTTGAATGCTTTTGGTGGTGGCAGAAACATCAGAAAGGTTTTGGTAGAATTGCCCACAGTCCCAAGGTTTTTCCTGGAGTGGAAGGCAGAAGATGTGGTTCATTCCCAGAGGTCCACACAGCAGCAGCTAAGGATGAAAGGTGCCCATCCATGACTGGCTGCAGTGCTGAGCTCTTGGCATTTAGCTGTCTGGCCTCCTTCACAAGGCTTTGCTAGATTTTGAGGGAAAAGTTTAGCTTCAAGACAATCTAAAGTCTTCGGAAGTATCTGGGAAGTCAGCTTTTAGTTCTCAGAGATGAGAGGGGGAGAAAAATTGGAAATGTTTGAAGAACTGTACTCAGATATTGAAGGAAACTAGAAAAATCAAGACTCTGGTAGGGTTTGACAAACTTGGCAAGATTCCATCCAGTTAGCAGTTAACTTTCAAAGCCTCAAAGATGGTGAGCAGGACCAGAATCTGATAACCCACAGGGTATGATATAGTTTTCCACTGAAATGTGAAATTTCTCTCCAAGTCACTCCCCTTCTCAATCAAAGGTAATCAAAGTTAGATTATTCTCATTTACAAGAGTCTGCTCTCATTAGATTTGGCCTGATTGTTCACAAAAGTGCAGCAAAAATGGTAACTGGTCACATGGGCCTGTTGGGGTTTACTTTGCTGGAACCTTCCACATGGGATCTCAAATTGAACTTTTAAAAGCCTCTTGAGGCTAAGAAGCTAAGCAAAGAACTTGATGTCAGGGGATGTACCTGATGGTCCAGTGACTAAGATTTTGCACTCCCAGTGCAGGGGACCCAGGTTCAATCCCTGGCCACAACTAAAAATCCCATGTGCTGCAATGAAGATCAAAGGTCCCACATGCTGCAGCTAAGATCCAGCTCAGCCAAATAAAAATAGATAGCATACATATTAAAAAAAAGAGAGAGAGAGAGAAAAAAAAAATAACTTGACACTAGAATTTGCCTGCAGTATCTGTAGAGCTGGGTGAATCCTTCTTTGAGAACCCGAGCATATCCTGCTTCCTGGGCCTCCCAGGAAGTGATCCTCCCTCCAACCCTGTGAGCTGGGGACCAGGCAGGTTCTCCCAAGGGGACTTCGTGAGCATTGGTCCATAAAGTCAACTTTGTGTGTGTGCTTAGTCACTCAGTTGTGTCCACCTCTTTGCAAACCCATGGGCTGTATTCTGCCAGGCTCCTGTGTCCACGGGGGTTCTCTAGGCCAGAACACTGGGGTGGGTTGCCATGCCCTCCTCCAGGGGATCCTCTCAACCTGGGGACTGAACCCAGGTCTCCCTTGTTGCAGGCGGATTGTTTACTGTCTGAGCCACCAGGGAAGCCCAAAGTCATCCTCAGTTCCTTCAAATTGGTCACATGTGAATCTGAGCACATTATTTCATATGACATTCCAGTCAATGTCTTGACTTAGTTCTGTAGCCAATGTTTCCAATTATGTTGTCCAATTACAAGGAGGACAGACTCTTACTGAACTCACATAAATAATTATCTTGCCATGAAAATAAGAATATCCAACAGGAGTTATTGCAGTCTGGGAAGACCAGGCAGGAAGAAAAAAATAAGCATTTCATTTCTGTTTATAAAAGTACAGTCTACCAAATTGTTACGAGCCACAGATAAAGAGGAAATAGAAAAGAGTTCTTCCTTATGTCTAGAAACAAAGCCATAATCATTTTTGTTTGTCCACTCTGTCCCATGTCATAATTAAAAAAAAAATATATATATATATATTTGGTTGTGCTGGGTCTTAGTTGGGGCATGCGGGATCTTCAGCTTTGGCATTTGAACTCTTAATTGTGGCATGTGGGATCTAGTTCCTTGATCAGGGATCAAACTTGTACTCCCTGCATTGGGAGCTCGGAGGCTTAGCCACTGGACCCCCAGGGAAGTCCTCATGGCAGAATTTTTTGCTCTGTGTGCTCTTGCCTTAGACATTTTATAAACCCATCCGCTTCTCCACGAGAGTTGTGGAGAGCTCCACTCAACCACGTGGTACTGTCTCCGTTAGGCAAGTGATGCCTTCAGACGACTACCCAGTGCCACTGTCAGAATCCTTTCCATGGATTTCCGACGCCATCATTGTTATTGAGGACAAAGCATTCTGGCCTGTAGTTGATTAAAGATGCTTTCAGGACAGAATAGAGTGGAGGGCCGAGACTTAGAACGGCTGTTGGAGACCTGGTGAGAGGGCGTGACCGAGACTGACAGGGAGACAGGGAAGTGCAGTTACCGGTGAGAGGGCGTCACGGAAACTGACACGGAGACAGGGAAGTGCAGTTACCGGTGAGAGGGCGTGACCGAGACTGACACAGGGAAGTGCAGTTACTTTTGTGGCATAAAGCCTTTAAAAATAGTGACAGAAGTGATGACTGATAAGCCTGTATTGTAGTTGTCTAATAGGCAAAGAAGCACCGGGGTATGTAACGGACAGGGAAGTGATCTCCTGGCAAATTTCTAGGAGTATCAGACAGTTTCTAAATTATTTATGTTAATAACATTTTATCCATACAGATATAACCTGCTGCTGCTGCTGCTAAGTCACTTCAGTCGTGTCCGACTCAGTGGGTTAAATATCTCTTTTTATTTGACAATGCTTTCGTGCAACTTAACATATCAAATAAATGTCATTATTTTTGGTGCCTCTCTTTTCATAATGTGAAAGAATCAACCCATTCTGATTTTTCTGGGAAATTGCAATGTCTGTTTTGAGAGCCACAAGATTTCTTTATGATTCAATTTGAAAAGGCAACGTTATTAAAAATGTCAAAAAGTTTGAACACTTGATTAACTAGGCTCACAGGTCTCTGTGAAACAATACTTAGTTACCTGTTTAACCAAAGTGACTACTCAAGACTTTACAAATAAATATAGGAAGTAACACAAATGTAAAGAAAAAAAAACTCCCATGTGTGAAACGGTTAGTGGGAACTTGCTGTATAGCACTGGGAACTCAGCTCGGCGCTCTGTGGTGACCTAGATAGGTGGGGTAAGGTAGGGTGGAGGGAGGTCCAAGAGGGAGCTATATGTGTACATATAACTGATTCACTTCGTTGCACAGCAGAAACCAGCTCAATAGTATACAGAAACTATACTCCAATCTAGAAAAAGAAAGAAAAAAACCTAGCTCTTAACATGAGAAGACTTCATTCTCTTAAATAGTGAAGAACATGATAAGGTCAGAAAACTAAGATCATGGCATCTGGTCCTATCACTTCATGGCAAATAGATGGGGAAACAGTGGCAGAATTTATTTTGGGGGGCTCCAAAATCACTGCAAATGGTGACTGCAGCCATGAAAGTAAAAGACGCTTGCTCCTTGGAAGAAAAGTTATGACCAACCTAGATAGCATATTAAAAAGCAGAGACATTACTTTGCCAACAAAGGTCCATCTAGTCAAAGTTATGGTTTTTCCAGTGGTCATGTATGGATGTGAGTCATGTATGGACTATAAAGAAAGCTGAGCGCCAAAGAATGATGCTTTTGAACTGTGGTGTTGGAGAAGACTCTTGAGAGTCCTTTGGACTGCAAGGAGTCCATCCTAAAGGAAATCAGTCCTGAATATTCATTGGAAGGACTGACGTTGAACCTGAAACTCCATTACTTTGGCCACCTGATGTGAACAGCTGACTCATTTGAAAAGACCCTGATGCTGGGAAATATTGAAGGCAGGAGGAGAAGGGGACAACAGAGGATGAGATGGTTGGATAGCATCACTGACTCAATGGACATGAGTTTGAGTAAACTCCAGGAGTTGGTGATGGACCGGGAAGCCTGGCGTGCTGCAGTCCAGGGGGTCGCAAAGAGTCGGACACGACTGAGCGACTGAACTGAACTGATAAAAATCAACATCCAGCACAGGAAATTATTCTGATAAAACACAGAATTTTTGTTTCCTGGGTGGATTACAAATTCCTCACATGGTAAAGAATGTTCTTTTACAAACCAATAAATAAATAAACTGAGGAAATGTCATCTTTTTAACAGAGGAAAAACCAACTTCTAGTTTTACATTAGTGTACTACTGAGACTCAGTTCAGTTCAGTCGCTCAGTCGTGTCCAACTCTTTGCGACCCCATGACTCACAGCACGCCAGGCCTCCCTGTCCATCACCAACTCCTGGAGTTCACTCGAACTCATGTCCATTGAGTCGGTGATGCCATCCAGCCATCTCATTCTCTGTCGTCCCCATCTCCTCCCACCCCCAATCCCTCCCAGCATCAGAGTCTTTTCCAGTGAGGGTTCACTTTAAATGTTACAGACAAACCCATCCACCCTTATCAGCCAGCTTTGACTATGCAACGTAAGATTTCTTTTTTTCTACACAGACAACTGTGCATAGCATTCTGTTTTGTAACAGTCCATTCATGTTTGCTTACAGTTAAAATAAAATTTAAATCTATGTATATTTACATCTATACAATTCCTTTTCTACACACCTGACATGTTCAGCACTCATCAAGGTGTTGTCTTATATTTTCCTCCTTTGTCTGGAACTATTAGTCTTTTACTGTGGGGCAAGTTGCTTTTTACTTTCTCTTAAAGAAAAGACTCTGATGCTGGGAGGGATTGCAGGCAAGAGGAGAAGGGGACGACAGAGAATGAGATGGCTGGATGGCATCACCGACTCGATGGACATGAGTTCAAGTGAACTCCGGGAGTTGGTGATGGACAGGGAGGCCTGGTGTGCTGTGATTCATGAGGTCGCAAAGAGTCGGACACGACTGAGCGACTGGACTGAACTGAAAGCATCTTACTTTCCTTGTGTACTTTTCCTTATCAAAGTCCATCCTACCTTCCATGCATACATTGTATAAGAAATTAATTCCTTTCATCCTTACTGTTTCTAATAGTTTCATTTATATATATTGATCATTATTTTTAACCTCGTAACTTTTATTGTACAAAGAAAATTAGGGAGTAGACAATTGTGAACTGGCTGTCATACACTAGTCTTCTGTAGTAGGCTTGCAAATTTCACGACCATACATACTATCTCACAACTTTTATAGGTCTATGCTTCTTCACAGTGCTATTATTCAATGAAGAAAAATTATTTATTAGAAATCATATATATATATAAAACTTCTGCAGTATTTAAAAGCAAGAAGTCAAGGTATAGCAAACGTATGCTTAGACCTTAATATTTCAGCAGTTTCTACTTAAAAATAATCTGAGTATGTAATAAATATCTATTACTTAATTCAGCATGAGTCTAAAATTCCAAAGTGCCAAAAAGATTGTGGAAACTTTTTAAAGAAGACATTCTATGAAACATAATAATTGTTGAAAAAGTTAATTCATGAAATTTTATTTTATTTACGTCAACTTAATACATGTGGTATTGACAAATATAATCGGAGTAATCATGAAAATATCATGAGATACTAAAATAAGCTCACCATCAACTCAGTTTATTTTCCTGTTAACCATTTCTATAGCACATGCATGTTAGACAAATACCTCCAAAATCTCCAAAACAGAAAAGAAGTTAAATGTAAAATATATATTTTTTGTTTTACTGCTGCATTTGATATACATGAACTAGTGGACATCAAGACATTCACTTTAAAAACTAATTTTATTTATTTTTGGCTGTGCTGGGTCTTTGGTAGTGTGGGCTTTTCCCTAGCGGTGGCTGCTCTAGTTGCAGCGTGCAGGCTTCTCACGGTGGCGGCTCCTTTTGTTGTGGAGCAGAGGCTCTAGGCACATGGACTGCAGTAGTTTTTGCTCACGGGTTCAACAGGTGCGACTCACAGGCTTAGTTGCTCCAGGGTGTGTGGGATCTTTCCAGACCAGGAATCAAACCCATGTTTCTGCATTGGCAAGCAGATTCTTTACCACTGAGCCACCAGGGTAGCCCAAGGAATTCATTTTTAGTACATCTTTACTTTGTACATTTGTTGAATTTGTAATTTTTATAATCTTAAACATCTAGTAGGTACAACACTGGCTTGTGCTTAGTTGCTCAGTTGTGTCTAAATCTTTGCAACCCCATGGACTTTAGCTGGCCAGGCTCCTCTGTCCATGGGGATTCTCCAGGCAAGAATACTGGAGTGTGTTGCCATGCCTTCCTCAACATTAGCTTATTTGACTAGTAAATCTAAATAGAATAAAAATGTATGCTCATGTGAACCTTAATGCTGATAACTCAGATGACACAGCTATTTTTTGTTTTTCAGTTAAACTAACAATATCAAACTTGTGTTACTTACCAAAGATTTATTCAAATCACATGAATTCAAGCAGCATTTGGGTTAGTTTCTATATTTATGAGATTTAGGAATATTTCATTTATGTAAGTATTGACTGGATCTTCCCTGTAGCTCAAGACGATAAAGAATCTGCCTGCAATGCAGGAGACCCGGGTTGGATCCCTGGGTCAGAAAGATCCTCTGGAGAAGGGAATGGAAACCCACTCCAGCATTCTTGCCTGGAGAATCCCATGGACAGAGGAGCCTGGCGGCCACAGTTCATGGGGTCGCACGGAGTCGGACACAATGAGCAACTAACACTACCACTACTAAGTATTGATGCTTATTTATGTCTAAGTCAATTGTACGAGAACAAGCTTCTTGATGGAGTGTTATAAATTAATTAATAAAGTAATTCAGTAAAGAATATCATCTGGAAGTAGGGAAATACCATATATACCCAGGGATGAAACCGCAGTCTCCCGCACTGCAGGCAGGTTCTTTACTCTCTGAGCCACCAGGGAAGCCTCTATATGTAGCATCAGTTCAGTTCAGTCGCTCAGTCGTGTCCAACTCTTTGCGACCCCATGAATCACAGCACGCCAGGCCTCCCTGTCCATCACCAACTCCCAGAGTTCACTCAAACTCATGTCCATCGAGTCGGTGATGCCATCAAGCCATCTCATTCTCTGTCGTCCCCTTCTCCTCCTGCCCCCAATCCCTCCCAGCATCAGAGTATTTTCCAGTGAGTCAACTCGTTACATGAGGTGGCCAAAGTATTGGAGTTTCAGCTTCAGCATCAGTCCTTCCAATGAACACCCAGGACTGATCTCCTTTAGGATGGACTGGTTGGATCTCCTTGCAGTCCAAGGGACTCTCAAGAGTCTTCTCCAACACCACAGTTCAAAAGCATCAATTCTTCGGTGATGAGCTTTCTTCACAGTCCAACTCTCACATCCATACATGACCATGGGAAAGACCATAGCCTTGACTAGACGGACCTTGGTTGGCAAAGTAATGTCTCTGCTTTTTAATATGCTGTCTAGGTTGGTCATAACTTTCCTTCCAAGGAGTAAGCATCTTTTAATTTCATGGCTGCAATCAGCATCCGCAGTGATTTTGGAGCCCAAAAAAATAAAGTCTGACACTGTTTCCACTGCTTCCCCATCTATTTCCCATGAAGTGATGGGACCAGATGCCATGATCTTTGTTTTCTGAATGTTGAGCTTCAAGCCAACTTTTTCCACTCTCCTCTTTCACTTTCATCAAGAAGTTTTTTAGGTCCTCTTCACTTTCTGCCATAAGGGTGGTGTCATCTGCATATCTGAGGTTATTGATATTTCTCCCGGCAATCTTGATTCCAGCTTGTGCTTCTTCCAGCCCAGTGTTCCTCATGATGTACTCTGCATATAAGGTAAATAAGCAGGGTGACAATATACAACCTTGACGCACTCCTTTTCCTATTTGGAACCAATCTGTTGTTCCATGTCCAGTTCTACATACCAAAGCATTCAGGAAGACACAGATATAATCTCTGAGCTTTTATTCTGAAATCCTAGCTATGAATCAGGCATAAACACAGGGGTGCAGACTTCACTGGTTATAAAAAGCCTTGGCTCTTGTCACCACTTTCTATTTTTTACATGAACTGTGTTTCTGGCAGATGAGACCATCTGAGGTGAGACCACCTGCTTCCCATGATGGTTAGAGCTTCCTATCCATGCCTGTGGAAGAGATTTTCAAGATTTTCTTTTGCATGACGTGTAGTCTTAAGAGGCTATGGGCCACAATTTGGTCAAGGTGCTGAGGGAGATCCCAGGCAGCTTTCGGATGCCCCCAGAACCCCTCCAAGGGGATAAAGCACTCAGTATGTTTCACCTCCTCAGCTGGAGGGGGTTGCTTTTAGGGCACCTGGTTCCTTGAGAGCCCCGACTGGAGACAGGCAACCTAAAATTTGAGCAACTGTAAGGAGTGGGAAGGGAAAGGTCCAACAGGCGAAGAAAGGGGTAAAGGAGGTTAGGGTTTGAAGAGGGATATATCAGAGGTTTCAAGGAGCCTGAGGGAAGGGAAGAAGGAAAGGAGGTGATGGGAAGGGAGAAGACCTGGATGAGCTCCGTGGGAGACCTTGTGTTTCCCGATGAGGACACTGAGGTTGCAAACCATCCTTAGTGAAGGTTTTTACTAATGAAGGATTTGCTAACAGGAGGGCAGTAGACTGATCTGGCACTATAGTGGCCAAACATGTAGCCAGTGGGAGTCTGCTGCTGCTGCTAAGTCACTTCAGTCGTGTCCGACTCTGTGCGACCCCATAGACAGCAGCCCACCAGGCTCCCCCGTCCCTGGGATTCTCCAGGCAAGAAGACTGGAGTGGGTGGCCATTTCCTTCTCCAATGTGTGAAGGTGAAAAGTGAAAGTGAAGTCGCTCAGTCATGTCCGACTCATAGCAATCCCATGGACTGCAGCCCACCAGGCTCCTCCATCCATGGGATTCTCCAGGCAAGAGTACTGGAGTGGCTTGCCATAGCCTGCAGAGGAAGACAAAAGAGTGAGAATTTCCATGGAGAAGAGAGGTGTGACAGCACAGCACCAGGGAAGACGATCCCAGCAGCGCATCTCCAAACAAAGGACAGCCCAAATAACAAAGAACTGAATCAAGCCGAATGAGACCCCAGTGAGGATGTCCCATGGCCCAACCAATGGGGCCCTCAGTTCATATGTGGAAACGCTGACCTTCAGTACCTCATGATGTGACCATGTGGAGAGAGGGTTCTTAAAGAAGTATTCAAGGTTAAATGAGGTCATATGGATGGGTCCTAATCCAATCAGAATGATGTCCTCCCAAGAAAGGGCAGTGTGGAAGGACACAGAGACACCAGAGGTGCTTGGGCACAGACGGATGACCACATGAAGAGCACGGCCATCTGCTGGCCAAGGCGAGAAGCATCAGCAGAAAATAACCTGCTAATGCCTTGATCTTGGACTTTCAGGCTCCAGGACGACGAGAAAATAAATTTCTGTTATTTAAGCCACCCAGCCTGGGTGTGGTATTTTGTTATGTTGTCCCTAGAAAATTAATGCCATACCTTTCAAAGAAAACCTTGGGATCTATCCCAGCCTCAAGAGAATCCTGAGACTCAGACTTTGTCTCCACCCACTTTTGATAGCCCATCATCCAGAACACCAACTCTCCATCTATATAGACTCACTGTTGGACCCCTCCCGCCCCCATCTGCCAGCCAGGAGTGAGGCAAAGTCTCCCCAGGTGCATGTGTGGGGTTGGGGTCCAATGATGCAATGGATTCTTTCAAGCCATGGCACCAGACTGTTACAGACAAAGTAGTCTGACAGCTGTTTAACTGACAAGGAAGACTATTCAAGAGGTAGACCTCAACTCCGAACATAGTAGAGATGCCTGGGGATTTATATCCAGCTATAGGGTGAAGGGTCAGAGGATGGAAGCTTACTGAGCGGAAACATCAAGGGTGGGGATGTTCTTGCCAATGGCAGACTGAGGACTTACACATGGAAAGTGGAACTTGATCAGATGGGAGGAGTCTCACCAAACTGATGCTGTGGACTCTATGCTAAAACGAGGTGACAGAGACTGAAGACAGGACTGGGGTTAATGTCGAGGCCCAGTTGAGAAGCAGCTCAGAGGGGCCTGGTTTGAGTTTGGGCCAGGAGGGAGTCTTTATCAGGTGTAAACTGAAAATAAGGGGATTGAGGCTGGCACATAACCAGAGTACTGCTCAGTTATGAATTGATTAAATTTGCTTTTTGGAACTGTCCCTGGGAAAAGATGGGTGTGGCTACCTCCAGATTTTTTTTTTTTCCTTCAATTAGGCCAATGGCTTTATTGAAAGACAAGAGCAGATGCCTCCAGCCCCCAGGGTCCTGGCAGCACTGGCTTCAGGCTCTGAGCATTAAGGTGTCCTGTAGCCTGAGAGCTGCCTCCAGTTTTCACACGTGAAAACCAGCTCCCCAACAGTGCCAGAGGGCTCCCTTTTCTCCACACCTTCTCCAGCATTTATCGTTTGTGGATTTTTTGATGATGATCATTCTGACCAGTGTGAGGTGATATCATTGTAGTTTTGATTTGTATTTCTCTAATAATGGGCGGTGTTGAGCATCTTTTCATGTGTGTATTAGCCACCTGTATGTCTTTTTTAGAGAAATGTCTGTTTCGGTCTTTTACTCACTTTTTGATTGGGTTGTTTTTCTGGTATTCAGTTTTATGTGCTGCTTGTATATTTTGGACAGTTGGTGGGAATGTTAATTGATATAGCCACTATGGAAGACAGTATGGAGATTCCTCAAAAAACTGGGAGGTAGAACTACCATCAGTTCGGTTCAGTTCAGTCGCTCAGTCGTGTCCGACTCTTTGCGACCCCATGAATCACAGCACACCAGGCCTCCCTGTCCATCACCAACTCCCGGAGTTCACTCAAACTCATGTCCATCGAGTCGGTAATGCCATCCAGCCATCTCATTCTCTGTTGTCCCCATCTCCTCCTGCCCCTTATCCCTCCCAGCATCAGAGTCTTTTCCAGTCAGTCAACTCTTTGCATCAGGTGGCCAAAGTATTGGAGTTTCAGCTTTAGCATCAGTCCTTCCAACCCTTATGGCAGAAAGTGAAGAGGAACTCAAAAGCCTCTTGAGGAAAGTGAAAGAGGAGAGTGAAAAGGTTGGCTTGAAGCTCAACATTCAGAAAACTAAGATCATGGCATCTGGTCCCATCACTTCATGGGAAATAGATGGAGAAACAGTGGAAACAGTGTCAGACTTTATTTTTGGGGGCTCCAAAACTGCGGATGCTGATTGCAGCCATGAAATTAAAAGACGCTTACTCCTTGGAAGGAAAGTCATGACCAACCTAGATAGCATATTTAAAAAACAGAGACATTACTGTGCCAACTATGGTCCGTCTAGTCAAGGCTATGGTTTTTCCAGTGGTCATGTATGGATGTGAGAGTTGGACTGTGAAGAAAGCTGAGAGCCGAAGAATTGATGCTTTTGAACTGTGGTGTTGGAGAAGACTCTTGAGAGTCCCTTGGACTGCAAGGAGATCCAACCAATCAATCCTAAAGGAAATCAGTACTGAATATTCATTGGAAGGACTGATGCTGAAGCTAAAGCTCCAATGCTTTGGCACCTGATGCGAAGAACTGACTCACTGGAAAACACCCTGGTGCTGGGAAAGATATAAGGCAGGAGGAGAAGAGGGTGACAAAGGATGAGATGGTCGGATGGCATCACTAACTAAATGGACGTGAGTCTGAGTAAACTCTGGGAGTTGGTGATGGACAGGGAGGCCTGGCGTGCTGCAGTCCATGGGGTCACAAAGAGCCGACCACAAATAAGCAACTGAACGGAATTGATCCATCTCCTCCTGTTGGCTGTTCCTGAGTTGTATCCTTGTAACAAAACAGTAGTCTGAGTACAGAGCTTTTGTGATTTCTTTCACTTGTTCTATGAAATTACTAAAACCAAAATGGGGATGGGGGTCAGGGGACGTCCCAGATTTGTAGCCAAGTAGGACAAAGGTGCAATACTCCACTTGGAGTTATTGTCTGAAATAGGGCTGTCTTGCTGGCGACTTTCCCTTTAAGCTGTGGGACCTGTGCCAGCTCCAGACAGTTAGTTCAGGAATTGAAATGTAGGACACCTGGCTGAGTGCTGAGAACTGAGCAGAGAATGGCAGAGAACTGAGATGCAGTCATAAATAGATGGAAAATAAAAGAATGAGAAAATATATAAATGCAAACTATAAGCATAAGGAAGCTGTCACTGTACTTATACTCCAAAGCAAAGAGTATAACTGAAGTCAGATATTTCATAATGATAAGGTAGCAATTTATCAATAAGATATAGCAGCCCTTAGCATGTATGTCCTGTCAACTAAAACACATAAACAGCTTAAAAGCTGAGAATAATGTTTTATTTATTTTACTTTCTGAGGACTTGAAAAGTTCAAAAGACAGCTTCACAGCTAGCTGTGAGAGACTGCTCTGAAGAGGAGCCAGGACATATAGGAGTTTTTGTGACAAAGATCAGGTAGTCAGAGTATCAAGAGATAATTGTTCATTAAGGAAAACCTGATAAGTTAATGAATTTAGCTCTTTTCTATATACCAAAAGATGCAAAAGTCTGGGCTCACTGAAATCACTCCTTTGAATATGCACCTCAAATTCTAGGGACAGTATCTCGTGCTTTCTCCTCCTGGGTCTCCTCAGGGCGCACCTTTGTGGGGAAGGAACTGCATCAGCTGAGGGCTGGGCAACTGGCAGCCCATTTGCCTCCATCCTGAGTTTCCTCGTGGCTCACCTTCCAGAGTGGCTAAAGCGGTTGAAGGCTGCAACATCCTTTGTTTACTGATATGGCAGGTGGCATTTTTTATTCACAGCATCTAATAACAAAATTTCAAAATACCAGAAACAAAAATAAATAGACGTAAAGGGAGACACATACAAATACACAACACCTCTTTCTCAAAGACTGATCGAACAACAGGATTTAAAGATATAAAAGATGTGAACAATACTATTAGCCAACTTGACCTAATTGACATTTACAAGACATGATGTCAAATAACCACAAAACAAGCAATCTTTTCAGGTACATAGCAAATATGTTCAAGACAGACGTATCTTGGTTCATAAGAACACCAGTCAACCTCAAAAGATGAGATTCTTACAGAGTAAGATCGAAGTCAGTAACACAAAGATATTTAGAATAGAACTGTCTAATAAAAATAGAATGGAAGTCATAAATGCAGTTTTAAACTTTCTGGTAGGTGCACTAAAAGGTTAAAAGAAATTTGAAATTAACATTAGTAATAGGAACTTCCCTGGTGGTCCAGTGGCTAACACTCTGATCAATTAATGCAGGATCCTGGGTTCAATCCCTGGTTAGGGAAACAGATCCCACATGCTGTAACTAAGACCAATGCAGCCAAATAAATAAATAATATATTTGTTAACTATATCAGTAATATACTTTATTTAAGCCAATATATCCAAAATACTATCATTTCAACATTAATGATATTTCCAAACATGAGATATTTCATGTTCCTTGTTTTAAAATTGCCTTTAAAAAATCCAGGGGGGGAAGTCCTAAGATGGCAGAGGAATAGGACAGGGAAACCACTTTCTCCCCCACAAATTCATCGAAAGATCATTTGAGTGCTGAGCAAATTCCACAGAACAACTTCTGAATGCTGACAGAGGACACCAGGCACCCAGAAAGTCAGCCCACTGTCTTCGAAAGGAGGTAGGACAAAATATAAAAGATAAAAAGAGAGACAAAAGAGTTAGGGACGCAGACCTGTCACAGGGAGGGAGTCATGAAAGAAAAGTTTCCAAACACCAGGAAACCCTCTCACCGGCAGGTCTGTGGGGATTTTTGGAATCTCAGAGGGCAACAGAACTGGGAGGATAAATAAATAAATAAATAAAACCCACAGATTACGTGCCTAATGGCAACACTCAGAGGAGAAGTAGCCCAGACGCTTGAATCCGCCACCAACTAGCAGGGGCTGAACAGGGAAGCACGGGCTGCATTGCTTAGGGTAGCAACGGGGTCTGAGTGCCCTGAGGACAATGTGAGGGAGCTAATGTGAGATAGTAACCCAAACTGTGGGATACACAGAGAGAGAGAAAGAAGAGACAGAACTTTCCCGCGAAAAACTCTAACCTAAGGCACTGCCAGGCCACTCACAGAACAAAGGACTGAGCGAACACCAGAGGAGAGGCAGCCGGCAGCGAATTGGCCAGCCCCGCTGGAGGCAGAGAGGCAGGCGGGCTGCAGCCAGAGCCGGAAAGGGGCAATCTCAGCCCCAGAGACGGCATCCTCCAGCAAACTGCGAGCAGGCACCCGGTTGCTAACCAAGTCTTCCTGGGATCCTGGACTGTTGACATCTGCCAGGAGGGTCACAGCCAGAGATCAGCTCCCCAGAGGAGACACACGGCACACCTGAGAGGGTGCTTCTGCTGCACACCCAGGAAAACGAGCGGCTGGGACCAGGGAGGTGATACTTCGCACCACCCTACCTGGGGAGAGTGTGCTCACCAAGCACCTGGTAGCCTGAGCTGCTCGGACCGGGGAAGGGCACAAAACGCAGGCCCAACCGAGTCTGCACCTTTGTGGAGTACCCAAGAACCTGAACCTGAGCAGCTTAGACATGGGAAGTGCACGCAACTCAGGGCCTGCTTTATACAGTTCCCCTGCAGAGCAACCTGGATCCTAAGCAGTGTAGACCGGGAAAGCACACACGCCGTGAGAGGGGGCAAACCCAGTGTGGCCAAGACACTGTGAGCACTTCCCACGCTCGCCAGTGATATTTGTTTGCAGTGTTCCTCCCTCCCCACAGCACGACTGAACAAGTGAGCCTAAATAAGTGACCACCTTCGACCCCTTGTGTCAGGGCGGAAAGAGACCAGCAAACAGAAGAAGCTAAAACAGAGGAAACTGCCTTCGAAGTGACAGGTGCAACAGATTAAAACCCTGAAGTTAGCACCAACTACATTGGAAAGGGCCTATAGACCTTGAGATGTGTAAGCTGGAACAAGGAACTATCTGAAACTGAACAGACGCCACATTGCCCAAAACAGCTCCAGAGAAATTCCTAGATATATTTTTACTATTAACATTTAAAATTTTTTTTAATTTTATTTTTAAGTCCTTTATTACCCCTTTAACTTTCATTTTTATAACCTACTATTACCTTGTTTTTAAAAATGACCCTATTTTTAAAGCAAATTTCATATATATACTTTTTATAATTTTTGTGATTTTGTTTTGTTTTTTTAATATTGTATTTTTGAGAGTCTAACCTCTACTCTAAATTTTTAATTTTTGCTTTTTGGTATTTGTTATCAATTTTGTACCTTTAAGAATCCAATCTTCAGTACCCATTTTTACTTAAGAGTGTGATTACGGGCTTAATTGCCCTCTCCCCCTTTTGACTCTCCTTTTTCTCCCCTAGGTGACCTCTATCTTCTCCCTCCCTGTTCTCTTCTCTACCCAAATCTGTGAACCTCTCTGGGTGTTCCTGGCTGTGGAGAACACTCAGGGAACTGACTACTGGCTGGATCTGTCGCTCTCCTTTTGATTCCCCCTATTCTCCTCCTGGTCGCCTCTCTCTCCCTCCTCCCTCCTCTCTTCTCTGTGTAACTCCGTGAACATCTCTGAGAGGTCCAGGCTGTGGAGAGCACACAGGGAAGTGATCACTGGCTGGCTTGCTCTCTCCCCTTCTGATTCCCCCTCTTCTCCTCCTGGTCACCTCTATCTCCCCCCTCCCCGTTCTCTTCTCCATGTAACTCAGCGAAACTTTCTGGGTGTCCCTCACTGTGGAGAATCTTTTCTCCATTAACCTAGATGTTTTATCATTGGTGCTGTATGAATAGAGAAGTCTTGAGACTACTGTAAGAATAAGACTGGAAACCAGAGGCAGGAGGCTTAAATCCAAAACCTGAGAGCACCAGAAAAATCCTGACTCCAGGGAACATTAACCTATAGGAGCTCATCAAATGCCTCCATACCTACACTGAAACCAAGCTCCACCCAAGAGCCAACAAGTTCCAGAGCAAGATATACCATGCAAATTCTCCAGCAACATAGAAACATAGCCCTGAGCTTTAATATACAGGCTACCCAAAGTCACACCAAACTCACAGACACCTCAAAACTCAGTACTGGACACTTCACTGCACCCCAGAGAGAAGAAATCCAGCTCCACCCACCAGAACACCGAAGAAAGCTTCCCTAACCAGGAAACCTTGAGAAGCCACTTGTCCAACCTCACCCACAGGGAGGAACCTCCACAATAAAGAGGAATCACAAACTGCCAGAATACAGAAAGGCCACCCCAAACACAGCAATCTAAACAAGATGAAAAGGCAGAGAAATACTCAGCAGGTAAAGGAACGTGATAAATGCCCACAAAACCAAACAAAAGAAGAGATAGGGAATCTACCTGAAAAAGAATTCAGAATAATGATAGTAAAAATGATCCAAAATCTTGAAAACAAGATGGAGTTACAGATAAATAGCCTAGAGACAAGGATTGAGAAGATACAGAAATGTTTAACAAGGACCTAGAAGAAATAAAAACATCAAATCAACAATGAATAATGCAATAACTGAGATCAAAAACACTCTGGAGTGAACCAACAAGAGAATAACTGAGGCAGAAGACAGGATAAGTGAGGTGGAAGATAGAATGGTGGAAACAGATGAAGCAGAGAGGAAAAAAGAAAAAAGAATTAAGAGAAATGAGGACAACCTCAGAGACCTCTGGGAAATGTCAAACGCCCCAACATTCGAATCACGGGAGTCCCAGAGGAAGAAGACAAAAAGAAAGACCATGAGAAAATACTTGAGGAGGTAATACTTGGAAACTTCCCTAAAATGCAGGAGGAAATAATCACCCAAGTCCAAGAAACCCAGAGAGTCCCAAACAGGATAAACCCATGGCAAAACACCCCAAGACACATATTAATCAAATTAGCAAAGATAAAACACAAAGTACAAATATTGAAAGCAGAAAGGGAAAAACAACAAATAACACACAAGGGGATTCCCATAAGGATAACAGCTGATCTTTCAACAGAAACTCTTGAAGGGAATGGCAGGACATACTTAAAGTGATGAAAGAGAAAAACCTACAACCCAGATTATCGTACCCAGCAAGAATCTCATTCAAATATGAAGGAGAAATCAAAAGCTTTACAGACAAGCAAAAGCTGAGAGAGTTCAGCACAACCAAACCAGATCTTCAACAAATGCTAAAGGATCTTCTCTAGACAGGAAACACAGAAAAGGTGTATAATCTCGAACCCAAAACAGCAAGTAAATGCCAAAGGGATCATACTTATCAATAATTATCTTAAATTTAAATGGGTTGAATGCCCCAACCAAAAGACAAAGGCTGGCTGAATGGATCCAAAAACAAGACTCCCATATATGTTGTCTACAAGAGACCCACCTCAAAACGAGGGACACATACAGACTGAAAGTGAAGGACTGGAAAAAGATATTCCACACAAATAGAGACCAAAAGAAAGCAGGAGTAGCAATACTCATATCAGATAAAATAGACTTTGAAATAAAGGCTATGAAAAGAGACAAAGAAGGACACTACACAATGATCAAAGGATCAACCCAAGAAGAAGATATAACAATCATAAATATATATGCACCCAAAACAGGAGCACCACAATATGTAAGACAAATGCTAGCAAGTATGAAAGGGTAAATTAATAGTAACACAATAATAGTGGGAGACTTTAATACCTCACTCACACCTATGGACAGATCAACTAAACAGAAAATTAACAAGGAAATACAAACTTTAAATGATACAATGGACCAGTTAGACCTAATAGATGTCTATAGGACATTTCACCCCAAAACAATGAATTTCATCTTTTTCTCAAGTGCACACGGAACCTTCTCCAGGACAGATCACATCCTGGGCCATAAATTTAGCCTTGGTAAATTCAAAAAAAATTGAAATCATTTCAAGCATCTTTTCTGATCACAATGCAGTAAGCTTAGACGTCAACTACAGGAAAAAAACTATGAAAAATACCAATATATGGAGCCTAAAAAACACGCTTCTGAATAACCAACAAATCACAGAAGAAATCAAAAAAGAAATCAAAATATGCAAAGAAATGAATGAAAATGAAAACAAAACAACACAAAACCTATTGGACTCAGTAAAAGCAGTGCTAAGGGGATGGTTCATAGCAATACAGGCTTACCTCAAGAAATAAGAGAAAAGTCAAATAAATAACCTAACTCTACACTTAGTTCAGTTGCTCAGTCGTGTCCAACTCTTTGCGACCCCATGAATCACAGCACGTCAGGCCTCCCTGTCCATCACCAACTCCCGGAGTTCACTCAAACTCATGTCCATCGAGTCGGTGATGCCATCCAGCCATCTCATTCTCTGTCGTCCCCATCTCCTCCCGCCCCCAATCCTTCCTAGCATCAGGGTCTTTTCCAATGAGTCAACTCATCGCATGAGGTGGCCAAAGTATTGGAGTTTCAGCTTAAGCATCAGTCCTTCCAATGAACATCCAGGATTGATCTCCTTTAGAATGGACTGGTTGGATCTCCTTGCAGTCCAAGGGACTCTCAAGAGTCTTCTCCAGCACCACAGTTCAAAAGCATCAACTCTACACCTAAAGCAACTAGAAAAGGAAGAAATGAAGAACCCCAGGGTTAGTAGAAGGAAGTCAGTTCAGTTAGTCAGTCAGTTCAACCGCTCATTCGTGTCCAACTCTTTGTGACTCCATGAATCACAGCACGCCTGGCCTCCTTGTCCATCACCAACTCCCAGAGTCTACCCAAACCCATGTCCATCGAGTCGGGGATGCCATCCAGCCATCTCATTCTCTGTCGTCCCCTTCTCCTCCTGCCCCCAATCCCTCCCAGCATCAGGGTCTTTTCCAATGAGTCAACTCTTCACATGAGGTGGCCAAAGTATTGGAGTTTCAGCTTTAGCATCAGTCCTTCAAATGAACACCCAGGACTGATCTCCTTTAGAATGGACTGGTTGGATCTTCTTGCTTCCAAGGGACTGTCAAGAGTCTTCTCCAACACCACAGTTCAAAAGCATCAATTCTTCGGCGGTCAGCTTTCTTCGCAGTCCAACTCTCACATCCATAGATGACCACTGGAAAACCATAGTCCTGACTAGACGGACCCTGGTTGGCAAAGTAATGTCTCTGCGTTTTAATATGCTGTCTGCTGCTGCTGCTAAGTCACTTCAGTCGTGTTCGACTCTGTGTGACCCCATAGACGGAAGCCCACCAGGCTCCCCCATCCCTGGGATTCTCCAGGCAAGAACACTGGAGTGGGTTGCCATTTCCTTCTCCAATGTGTGAAAGTGAAAAGAGAAAGTGAAGTTGCTCAGTCGTGTCTGACCCTTAGCGACCCCATGGACTGCAGCCCACTAGGCTCCGCCATCCATGGGATTTTCTAGCCAAGAGTACTGGAGTGGCTTGCCATTTCATTGCCTTCTCTGAATATGCTGTCTAGGTTGGTCATAACTTTCCTTCCAAGGAATAGGCGTCTTTCAATTTCATGGTTGCAATCATCACCTGCAGTGAGTTTGGAGCCCCCCAAAAAATAAAATCTGACACTATTTCCACTGTTTCCTCATCTATTTCCCATGAAGTGATGGGACCAGATGCCATGATCTTAGTTTTCTGAATGTTGAGTTTTAAGCCAACTTTTTCACTCTCCTCTTTCACTTTCATCAAGAGGCTTTTTGGTTTTTCTTCATTTTCTGCTATAAGGGTGGTGTCATCTGCATATCTGAGGTTACTGATATCTCTCCCAGCAATCTTGATTCCAGCTTGTGCTTCTTCCAGCCCAGCGTTCCTCATGATGTACTCTGCATATAAATTAAATAAGCAGGGTGACAGTATACAGCCTTGACATACTCCTTTTCCTATTTAAAAAACCATTCTGTTGTTCCATGTCCAGTTCTAACTGTTGCATCCTGACCTGCATATAGGTTTCTCAAGAGGCGGGTCAGGCGGTCTGGTATTCCCATCTCTTTCAGAATTTTCCACAATTTGTTGTGATTCACACAGTCGAAGGCTTTGGCATAGTCGATGAAGCAGAAATAAATGTTTTTCTGGAACTTTCTTGCTTTTTCCATGATCCAGCGGATGTTGGCAATTTGATCTCTGGTTCTTCTGCCTTTTCTAAAACCAGCTTGAACATCTTGAAGTTCACGGTTCATGTATTGCTGAAGCCTGGTAGAGAATTTTGAGCATGACTTTACCAGCATGTGAGATGAGTGCAATTGTGCGGTAGTTTGAGCATTCTTTGGCATTGCCTTTCTTTGGGATTGGAATGAAAACTTACTTTTCCAGTCCTGTGGACACTGCTGAGTTTTGCAGATTTGCTGGCATATTGAGTGCAGCACTTTCACAGAATCATCTTTCAGGATTTGAAATAGCTCAACTGGAATTCCATCACCTCCACTAGCTTTGTTCGTTGTGATGCTTTCTAAGGCCCACTTGACTTCACATTCCAGGATGTCTGGCTCTAGGTGAGTGATCACGCCATCGTGATTATCTTGGTTGTGAAGATCTTTTTTGTACAGTTCTTCTGTGTATTCTGAGCTTCCCTGGTGGCTCAGATGGTAAAGCGTCTGAATCCAATGTGGGAGACCTGGGTTCGATCCCTGGGTTGGGAAGATCTCCTGGAGAAGGAAATGGCAACCCACTCCAGTACTCTTGCCTGGAGAATCTCATGGACGGAGGAGCCTGGTAGGCTACAGTCCATGGGGTTGCAAAGAATCAGACACGACTGAGCGACTTTATTTTTGTGTATTCTTGCCACCTCTTCTCAGTATCTTCTGCTTCTGTTAAGTCCATACCATTTCTGTCCTTTATCAAGCCCATCTTTGCATGAAATGTTCCCTTGGTATCTCTAATTTTCTTGAAGAGATCTCTAGTCTTTCCCATTCTATTGTTTTCCTCTATTTCTTTGCATTCATCACTGAGGAAGGCTTTCTTATCTCTCCTTGCTATCCTTTGGAACTCTGCATTCAGATGCTTTTCTCCTTTGCTTTTCACTTCTATTCTTTTCACAGCTATTTGTAAGGTCCCCTCAGACAGCCATTTTGCTTTTTTGAAGGAAATAAATCATAAAAATTAGGGCAGAAATAAATGCAAAAGAAACAAAAGAGACCATAGCAAAAATCAACAAAGGTAAAAGCTGGTTCTTTGCGAAGATAAATAAAATAGACAAACCATTAGCCAGACTCATCAAGAGACAAAGAGAGAAGAATCAAATCAACAAAATTAGAAATGAAAGTGGAGAAATCACAACAGACAACACAGAAATACAAAGGATCATAAGAGACTACTATCAGCAACTATATGCCAATAAAATGGACAACTTGGAAGAAATGGACAAATTCTTAGAAAAGCATAACTTTCCAAAACTGAACCAGGTAGAAATAGAAAATCTTAACAGACCCATCACAAGCATGGAAATTGAAACTGTAATCAGAAATCTTCCAGCAAAGAAAAGCCCAGGACCAGACGGCTTCACAGCAGAATTCTACCAAAAATTTAGAGAAGAGCTAACACCTATTCTACTCAAACTCTTCCAGAAAATTGCAGAGGAAGGCAAACTTCCAAACTCATTCTATGAGGCAAGCATCACCCTAATACCAAAACCTGACAAAGAAAAAAGAAAAGAAAACTACAAAAAAAAAAAAAAAAAAAGAAAACTACAGGTCAATATCACTGATGAACATAGATGCAAAAATCCTTAACATAATTCTAGCAAACAAAATCCAACAACATACTGAAAAGATCATAAATCATGACCAAGTGGGCTTTATCCCAGCGATGCAAGGATTCTTCAATATCTGCAAATCAATCAATGTGATACACCACACTAACGAACTGAAAAATAAAAATCATATGATTATCTCAATAGATGCAGAGAAAGCCTTTGACAAAATTTAACATCCATTTATGGTAAAAACCCTCCAGAAAACAGGAATAGAAAAAACATACCTCAACATCATAAAAGCTATATATGACAAACCCTCAGCAAACATTATCCTCAATGGTGAAAAATTGAAAGCATTTCCCCTAAAGTTAGGAACAAGACAAGGCTGCCCACTCTCACCACTACTATTCAACATAGTTTTGGAAGTTTTGGCCACAGCAATCAGAGCAGAAGAAGAAATAAAAGGAATCCAGATTGGAAAAGAAGAAGTAAAACTCTCACTGTTTGCAGATGACATGATCCTCTACATAGAAAACCCTAAAGACTCCACCAGAAAATTACTAGAGCTAATCAATGAATATATTAAAGTTGCAGGATATAAAATCAACACATAGAAATCCCTTTCATTCCTATACACTAACAATGAGAAAACAGAAAGAAAAATTAAGGAAACAATTCCATTCACCATCGCAACGAAAAGAGTAACATACTTAGAAATAAATCTATCTAAAGAAATAAAAGACCTATATATAAAAAACTATAAAACACTGATGAAAGCAATCAAAGAGGACACTAATAGATGGAGAAATATACCATGTTCATGGATTGGAAGAATCAATATAGTGATCAATATATATAGATAGATAGATAGATTCAGTGCAATCCCTATCAAGCTACCAATGGTATTTTTCAGAGAATTAGAACAAATAATTTCACAATTTGTATGGAAATACAAAAAATCTCGAATAGCCAAAGCAAACTTGAGAAAGAAGAATGAAACTGGAGGAATCAACCTGCCTGACTTCAGGCTTCACTACAAAGCCACAGTCATCAAGACAGTATGGTCCTGGCACAAAGACAGAAATATAGATCAATGGAACAAAATAAAAAGCCCAGGGATAAGTCCACACACCTATGGACACCTTATCTTTGACAAAGGAGGCAAGAATATACAATGGAGAAAAGACAATCTAACAAGTGATGCTGGGAAAACTGGTCAACCACTTGTAAAAGAATGAAACTAGAACACTTCCTAACACCATACACAAAAATAAACTCAAAATGGATTAAAAATCTAAATGTAAGACCAGAAACTATAAAACTCCTAGAGGAAAACAGGCAAAACATTCTCCAACATAAATCACAGCAAGATCCTCTATGACCCACCTCCCAGAGTAATGGAAATAAAAGTAAAAATAAACAAATGGGACCTAATTAAATGTAAAAGCTTAATGAAGGAAACTATAAGCAAGGTGAAAAGACGGCCATCAGAATGGGAGAAAATAATAGCAAATGAAGCAACTGACAAAGAATTAATCTAAAAAAGATACAAGCAACTTCTGCACCTCAATTCCAGAAAAATAAATGACCCAATTGAAAAATGGGCCAAAGAACTAAACAGACATTTCTCCAAAGAAGACATACAGATGGCTAACAAACACATGAAAAGATGCTCAGCATCACTCATAATCAGAGAAATTCAAATCAAAACCACAATGAGGTAACATTTCACACCAGTCAGAACGGCTGCTATCCAAAAGTCTACAAGCAATAAATGCTGGAGAGGGTGTGGAGAAAAGGGAATCCTCTTACCCTGTCGGTGGGAATGCAAACTAGTACAACCACTATGGAGAACAGTGTGGAGATTCCTTAAAGAACTGGAAATAGAACTGGCATTCGACCCAGCAATCGCACTCCTGGGCATACACACCGAGGAAACCAGAATTGAAAGAGACACGTGTACCCCAATGTTCATCGCAGCACTGTTTATAATAGCCAGGACACGGAAGCAACCTAGATGTCCATCTGCAGATGAATGGATAAGAAAGCATTGGTACATATACACAACGGAGTATTACTCAGCCATTAAAAAGAATGCATTTGAATCAGTTCTAATGAGGTGGATGAAACTATTAGAACTATCAGTTCTAATGAGGTGGAGCCTATTATACAGAGTGAAGTAAGTCAGAAAGAAAAACACCAATACAGCATACTAATGCATATATACGGAATTTAGAAAGATGGTAACGATGACCCTATATGCGAGACAGCAAAAGAGACACAGATGTATAGAACAGTCCTTTGGACTCTCTGGGAGAAGGCAAGGGTGTGATGATTTGAGAGAATAGCATTGAAACATGTAAATTATCATATGTGAAACAGATCGCCAGCACAGGTTCAATGCATGAGACAGGGTGCTCAGGGCTGGTGCACTGGGATGACCCTGAGGGATGGGATGGGGAGGGAGGTGGGAGGGGGGTTCAGGATGGGGAACACATGTACACCCATGGCTGATTTATGTCAATGTATGGCAGAAACTACTAAAATATTGCAAAGTAATTAACCTCCAATTGAAATTAATTAATTAAAAAAAATCCAGCAGATGTTTTACACTTAAAAACATCTGAATTCCCACTAGCTACATGTTGTGTGTTCAGTAGCAACAAATGGCTAGCAGCTCCCATTTTAGACATTTCAGATATGGAAAATCCCCAAGTATTTTAAAATTAAATATCACACTCCTGAAATTCCAATGGTTCAAAAATAGACAAGGAAAAGTAGAAAATACTTTGAACTGAGTGGTAATGAAATCACAATGTATCAAAATGTATGGGAAGTATCAAAAGCAGACCTTAGAGGAAAATAAACAGTTTCAGTTCAGTTCAGTCACTTAGTCATGTCCAACTATTTGCAACCCCATGGACTGCAGCACACCAGCCCTCCCTGTCCATCACCAACTTCTGGAGTTTACTCAAACTTATGTCCATTGAGTTGGTGATGCAATCCAACCGTCTAATCCTCTGTTGTCCCCTTTTCCTCCCACGTTCAATATTTCCCGGCATCAGGGTCTTTTCAAATGAGTCAGCTCTTCACATCAGGTGGCCAAAGTATTGGAGTTTCAGCTTCAGCATCAGTCCTTCCAGTGAATATTCAGGACTGATTTCCTTTAGGATGGACTGGTTGGATCTCCTTGCAGTCCAAGGGACTCTCAAGAGTCTTCTCCAACACCACAGTTCAAAAGCATCAATTCTTCAGTGCTCAGCTTTCTTCATAGTCCAACTCTCGCATCCATACATGACTACTGGAAAAACCATAGCCTTGACTAGGTGGACCTTTGTTGGCAAAGTAATGTCTCTGCTTTTTAATATGCTGTCTAGGTTGGTCATAGCTTTCCTTCCAAGGAGTAAGCATCTTTAATTTCATGTCTGCTGTCACCATCAACAGTGATTTTGGAACCCAAAAAAATAAAGTCTTCCACTGTTTCCACATCTATTTGCCATGAAGTGATGGGACCAGATGTGCTTCATCTAGCCCAGTATTTTCATGATGTACTCTGCTGCTGCTGTTGCTGCTAAGTCACTTCAGTTATGTCCGACTCTGTGCAATCCCATATACAGCGGCCCACCAGGCTCCTCTGTCCCTGGGATTCTCCAGGCAAGAATACAGGAGTGGATTGCCATTTCCTTCTCTGAATGTACTCTGCATATAAGTTAAATAAGCAGGGTGACAATATACAGCCTTGACATACTCCTTTTCCTATTTGGAACCAGTCTGTTGTTCCATGTCCAGTTCTAATTGTTGCTTCCTGACCTGCATACATTAAATATATAGTTTAAATACCTAAATTAGAAAATAAGAAAGAAAACCAGGGGTATAAGTTTCCTCCTGGTGGAGCTAAAAAAGTGAGTAAAATTAAACATGAAATAATAAGGAGAAAATCATAAGAATCACAAAACAATGAAATAAAAATGAACAAATAATAAAGTTAAAAGCAACCTAGGTGTCCATCTGCAGAGGAGTGGATAAAAAAGCTTTGGTACATTTTCACAATGGAGTATTACTCAGCAATTAAAAAGAATACATTTGAATCAGTTCTAATGAGGTGGATGAAACTGGAGCCTATTATACAGAGTGAAGTAAGCCAGAAAGAAAAACACCAATACAGTATACTAACGCATGTATATGGAATTTAGAAAGATGATAATGATAACCCTGTATACGAGACAGCAAAAGAGACACAGATGTATAGAACAGTCTTTTGGACTCTGTGGGAGAGGGCGAGGGTGGCATGATTTTGGAGAATGGCATTGAAACATATATATTATCATATGTGAAACGAATCGCCAGTCCAGGTTCAATGCATGATACAGGATGCTTGGGGCTGGTGTACTGGGATGAACCAGAGGGATGGAATGGGGAGGGAAGTGGGAGAGGGGTTCAAGATGGGGAACACATGTACACCCAGGGCATATTCATGTCAATGTACGGCAAAACCAATACAATAATGTAAAGTAATTATCCTCCAATTAAAATAAATAAATTTTAAAAATAAATAAATAAAAATAAAATCATACCACACATTCTACCAGTCCAAAAAAATAATAATAATAAAGTTAATAGTGCCAAAAATGTATTCCTTGAAGACTGATAAAACTGCTATCTTTTAATCCTAGAAAGACTAACCAATTAAAAAAAAAAAAAAACAAGAAAACACAGTTTTCCAATATTACAAATGAAAGAGGAGGACTTCTCTGGTGGTTCAGTGGTTAAAAATCCACCTGCCAATGCAGGGGACATGGGCTCAGTCTGGGAGGATTTCAAATGCTTCAAGGCAACTAAGACTGTGTGCCACAAGTACTTAGCCTGTGCTTTAGAGTCTGCAAGTGACAACTACTGAAGCCTACATGCCTCAGAGCATGCTCTGCAACAAGAGAGTTCCCTGCAATGAGAGGTCTGCACACTGCAACTAGAGAGTAGCCCCTGCTCACTACCAGTGAGATCACCCCCACAACTGTCTGATCCATCTGCCCTTCCATCAGTGGACCATACCGTGAGCGAAAATGGAGCAAAGGGCAGTCACCACTTTCTCTGATTTAGCGCCTTTCTGATTAAAGATGTCAATGTTGCTATCACATTTGGCCTGTTGTTTAAGTCACCTGCTCCAAATCAGAGCATCTCAGAAGTCTCTTCAGCTGAGCTGGGTGCCTGACAGTCTTAAACAACTTAATGTCATAGTTCCAACAACTTAAATGGAATGAATATTTTAAAAACACAATCTATGAAAACAGAAATAAAGAAAATCTGAATAGCTATCTTAAAGAAAAATAAAAATGGCTGTCAAAGAAAACATCAGGCTCAGATAACTTTATTGATGGGTTTTATCATGTTTCATGAAGAAATTACACCAACTTTAAGCAAGATTTTCATGAAGTAAAAGAGAAGAGCTTTATCTGCTTTTAAATCCTGATAAAAGCTTTAAAAATACAGGATTCTATCTGGTGCTCTGTGACAACCTAGAGGGGTAGCATGTGGTGAGAGGTGGGAGGGAGGTTCGAGAGGGAGGGGACATATGTATACCTATGACTGATGCATGTTGATGTTTGGCGGAAATCAACATAACGGTTGTTTAGTCACTTAGTCATATCTGACTCTTGCAATCCCATGGACTGTAGGCTGCCAGGCTCCTCTGCCCATGGAATTCTTCGGGCAAGAATACTGGAGCGGGTTGCCATTTCCTTCTCCAGGGGCTCTTCCTGACTCAGAAATAGAACCCAGTTCTCCTGCATTGCAAGCAGATTCTTTACCAACTGAGCTACAAAGGAAGCCCAATCAATACCATATTGTAAAGTAATTATTCTCCTATTAAAATTTATAAAAAATACAGGATTTGAACAAAGCTAATCAACCCTGAATATTCATTGGAAGGACTGATGTTGAAGCTGAAGCTCCAATATTTTTGCCACCAGATGCGAAGACCCAACTCATTGAAAAAGACCCTGATGCTGGGAAAGATGAAGGCAGGAGGAGAAGGGGACAACAGAGGGTGAGATGGTTGGATGGCATCACCAACCCAATGGACATGAGTTTGAGCAAACTCCAGGAGATGGTGAAGGACAGGGAAGCTGGACATGCTTCCTTCCATGGGGTCACAAAGAGTAAGACAGAACTGAGCAGCTGAACAGCAACAGTCAGGTCACTGGGATCTAACATGTAGAAAATTTGCTTCGGCCAACAATAACAAATATATATTCTTCTCAAGAGGACATGAATATCCTCCAGGATAAACTACATGTGAGGTCACAAAACAAGTCTCCACAAATATTAAAAGGTTAAAATCATACAAAATATCTTTTTGATCACAGTGGAATGAAACTAGAAATCATAAGCAGAGGGAAAGCTGGAGAATCTACAAATATGTGGCAATTAAACAATGCACTGTTAGATAACCAATGGGTCAAAGAAGAAATCATGAGGGAAATTTGAAAATACATTGAGAAAAGGACCCCAAATAGCCAAAACAATTTTGAAAAGGAAAAACAAAGTTGGAAGTCTCACACTTTCTGTCTGCAAAACTTATTACAAAGGTACAGAAATCAAACCAATGTGGCAATAGCATAAAGACAGAATATAGACCAATGGAATAAAACGGAGAGTCAAAAAAATAAACTCTTGCATAACTGGTCAAATGATTTTAAACAAAGATGCCAAGATCATTCAGTGGAGAAAAGTGGTCTCTTTAATAAGTTGTGTTGGGTAAACTGGGCATCCACATATGATGCAATGAAGCTGGACTCTTACCTTACACCATAAACAAAAAATAACTCAATATGGATCACAGACCTAAAACTAAAACTCTTAGAAAATATAGGAGAACCACTTAATAACACTGCATTTGGCAATGATTTCTTGGCTGACACCAAATCAAAAGCAACAAAAGTAAAAATAGATAAATTGGACTACATCAAACTTCGAAAACTTTTATACAGGAAAGGGCACAATCAGCATAGTGAAAAGGCAGCCTATGGAATAGAGAAGATATCTGCAAGTCATACATCTGATAAGGTGCTAAAATCCAGAATACATTAAAAAAAACACTCTTGTAGTTCAATATCAGCAGCAGCAGCATCAAAGGACTTGCATAAACTGTTCTTCAAAGGAGAAATGCAAACGACCAAAAGCACTTGAAAAGATGCTCAACATCAATAATCATTGAGGAAATGCAAATATAACCCCAGTGAGATGCCATTTTGCATTGATTAGGATGACTGCTATCTAAAATAATACTAGAATTAATAAAAATGTGGAGAAATTAGAACCAGTATGCCTGCTTGTGAGAATGTAAACTGAGTCAACTGCTATGAAAAACACTATGGTGGTTTCACAAAAAAGTAAACATAGAATTACCATATGATCCAGCAATTCCACTTTTAGGTATCAGAACCCAAAGAAAAACAGGTTCTCAAGAAGACATTTGTAGATGTTCATAATAATATTATTCATGAAGTGAAGTGAAGTCGCTCAGTCGTGTCCGACTCTTTGCAACCCCATGGACTGTAGCCTACCAGGCTTCTCATCCATGGGATTTTACAGGCAAGAATACTGGAGTGGGTTGCCATTTCCTTCTCCAGGGGATTTTCCCGACCCAGGGATCGAACCAGGGTCTCCTGCATTGCAGGCAGACGCTTTACCCTCTTAGATACCAGGAAAGCCCTGATAGCTCAATATTATTAATAGTAACTAAAATATGGAAACACCTCAAATGTCTGTTGAGTTTTTGATAGGGATTGCATTGAGTCTGTAGATTGCTCTGGGTAGTGTAATGATGTCATAACAATACCGTCTCCCAGTCCCTGAATAGACAAAACACAATGTGGTCCATCTATTCAGAAAATATTATTCAACCTTAAAAAGGAATAAAATGCTGACACATGATACAATGCAGATGAATCTTGAGCTTGAAGACATGTTAATGGAAATAAACCAGTCACAAAAGGGCAGATGTTGCATGGTTCTATATATGATATTCCTGCTGTTGCTAAGTTACTTCAGTCGTGTCTGACTGTGCAACCCCATAGACGGCAGCCCACCAGGCTCCGCCATCCCTGGGATCCTCCAGGCAAGAGCACTGGAGTGGGTTGCCATTTCCTTCTCCAATGCATGAAAGTGAAAAGTGACAGTAAAGTTGCTCAGTCGTGTCCAACTCTTAGCAACCCCATGGACTGCAGCCTACCAGGCTCCTTTGTCCACGGGATTTTCCAGACAAGGGGACTGGAATGGGCTGCCATTGCCTTCTCCGATATGATATCCCTAGAGTAGTTAAATTCAGAAACGAAAAACAGAACGATGGTTTCCAGAGGCTGAGGGGAGAGGATAGGGAGCAAGCATTTAGTGGATGCAGAGTTTCAGTCTGGGGAGCTGAAATGATTCTGGAGATGGATCTTGGTGATGGGTGAACAATAATATCTATATACGTAATTCTACAGAACTTTATACTTAAAATTGTTAACATAGCAAATTGTACATAATGTACATTTTATCACAATAAAGACTTATGAAACACACATATAAGTCCACTCCAATGTTTCTGTTCCAACACTGGGTTACATGGTGGGCAATATGCCAAGTGGTGCGACTGAGTGGAAAGACTTTAGAACACTGTACAAGTCTTGATCTGCAGTGGGCTCAAAACTGTTATAGGTACCTGTCATGATGCACAGAAACCAGCAGTTAGCTTGTTTGGCCCCAGCGTTGGCTCCAGGCTGGCCCTGGCCATGGTTTCAACCTTAACTGTTGTTTGTTGGTGTTGGCCTTCATTTGTGGCACAGCCATAAATGTACTTGTCTTTGGGTTTCACTTGTTTTTATTGTTAAGTTGCTAAGTTGTGCCTGACACTTTTGTGACCCCACAGTCTGGAGCCCGCCAGGCTCCTCTGTCCATGGGATTTCCAAAGCAAGAGTGATGGCGTGGGTTGTCATTTCCTTCTCCAGGGAATTTTCCCAACCCAGTGATCAAGCCCAAGTCTCTTGCGTTGGCAGGCAGGTTCTTTACCACCAAGCTACCAGGGAAGTTGAGTTTCACTTGACTCTCCATCTTCTTGGCACTCAGACTACTTTTTACTCCAGTGTAGGTTACTGGTGGCCTTGGACTCTATCCTTCCCTTGGCCTTAGAGAGGAGGGAGATGGAGAGAGAGAAAGAGGGAATATGGGAAAGATGAAAGGAAGGAAGAAGAAGGAGACAGAGTCAGAGATAGAGAAGGAGCAGTGTGTTAAAAAAAAAATCCTCTATTTTGCCAAAGAAATCAATCCAAGAAGAAGATAACACAATCGTAAGTACATATGCACCCAATATGCTGCTGCTGCTGCTAAGTCACTTCAGTCGTGTCCGACTCTGTGTGACCCCATAGAGGGCAGCCCACCAGGCTCCCCCGTCCCTGGGATTCTCCAGGCAAGAACACTGGAGTGGGTTGCCATTTCCTTCTCCAATGTGTGAAAGTGAAAAGTGAAAGTGAAGTCGCTCAGTCGTGTCTGACCCTTAGCGACCCCATGGACTGCAGCCCACCAGGCTCCTCCATCCATGGGATTTTCTAGGCAAGAGTACTGGAGTGGCTTGCCATTGCCTTCTCCGATGCACCCAATATAGAGGCAGCTAAATATACAAAGCAAACATTAACAGACAAAAAGGAGAGACTGACATTAAACAATAACAGTAGGGGCCTTGAACGTCCCACTCACATCAGTGAACCGGTGATCCAGACCCAAATCAATAAGGAAACATCAGCCTTAGATGGCACATTAGAAAGAAGTATTTAATAGACATATAGAGACCATTTCATCCAAAACAGCAGAATACATGTTCTAATCAAGCACACATGGGGCATCCTCCAGAGTAGATCACAGGCTAAGCCACAATACAAGCGCTGGTAAATTTAGGAAGACTGAAGCATCATTTCCAACCATAATGCTATGAGACTAAACACCAACTACCAAAAAAAGAGAACACACACACACAAATAAAAACATGTAGATGCTAAACAATATACTATAAAAACAACCAACGGGTCACTGAAGAAATCAAAAGGAAATAAAAAATACCTGGAGATGAAAGAAAACAAAACCACAACAATCCAAAATCTATGGGATGCAGCAAAAGCAGTTACAAAAGGGACATTTATACCATGCAAACATACCTTAGAAAATAAGAAGAATCTAATATAAACAACCTAAAAAAAGAGAAAAAGAAAAAACAAAACCAGATTTAGTAGAAATTAAAGAGATGGGGAAACAGTGGAAACAGTGTCAGACTTTATTTTGGGGGGCTCCAAAATCACTGCGGATGCTGATTGTAGCCAGGAAATTAAAAGGCGCTTACTCCTTGGAAGGAAAGTTATGACCAAAGTAGATAGCATATTAAAAAGCACAGACATTACTTTGCCAACAAAGGTCCGTCTAGTCAAGGCTATGGTTTTTCCAGTGGTCATGTATGGATGTGAGAGTTGGATTGTGAAGAAAGCTGATTGCCGAAGAATTGATGCTTTTGAACTGTGGTGCTGGAAAAGACTCTTGAGAGTCCCTTGGACTGCAAGGAGATCCATTCTAGAGGAGATCAGTCCTGGGTGTTCATTGGAAGGACTGATGCTAAAGCTGAAACTCCAATACTTTGGCCACCTCATGCGACGAGTTGACTCACTGGAAAAGAGTCTGATGCTGGGAGGGATTGGGGGTGGGAGGAGACGGGGACGACAGAGAATGAGATGGCTGGATGGCATCACCGACTCTGTGGACATGAGTTTGAGTGAACTCCGGGAGTTGGTGATGGACAGGGAGGCCTGGCGTGCTGTGATTCATGGGGTCGCAAAGAGTCGGACACGACTGAGCGACTGAACTGAAAGATCAGAGCAGAAATAAATGAAACAGAGACTAAAACAATAGAAAAGATCAGTGGAACTAAGAGCTAGTTCTTTGAAATTAAAAAAAAAAAAGAGAGATAAATCTTTCGGTGAACTCACTAAGAAAGAAAAGAGAGGGCCCAAATCAATACAGTCAGGAGTGAAAAGGAAGTTACAACTGACACCACAGAAATACAAAGGATCATAAGAGATTACTATGAACAAGTATAAATCAATAAAATGGATAATCTAGAAGAAATGGACACATTGTTGCTGCTGCTCCTGCTGCTGCTAAGTCGCTTCAGTCGTGTCCAATCCGATTCTGTGCGACCCCATAGATGGCTGCCCACCAGACTCTGCCATCCCTGGGTTTCTCCAGGCAAGAACACTGGAGTGGGTTGCCATTTCCTTCTCCAATGCATGAAAGTGAAAAGTGAAAGTGAAGTCGCTCAGTCATGTCCGACCCTTAGCGACCCCATGGACTGCAGCCTACCAGGCTCCTCCGTCCATAGGATTTTCCAGGCAAGAGTATTGGAGTGGGTTGCCATTTCCTTCTCCAGGACACATTGCTAGAGTGTACAATTCCCTAAGACTGAGTCAGAAAGAAATAGAAAACATAAACAGACCAATTACCAGTAATGAAATTGAATCTGTAATTTTAAAATTCCAAACAAACAAAAGTCCCAAGACCAGGTGGCTTCACATGTGACTTCTACCAAACATTTAAGGAAGAGTTAACATCTATGCTTCTCAAACTATTCCCAAACATTGCAGAGCAAAGAATACTTCTGAACTCATTCTACAAGGTTAGCATGACCCTTATACCAAACCAGATGAAGATATCACACACAAGAAAATTACAGGTCAATATTGCTGATGAACATAGGTGCAAAAATCCTCAAGAAAATATTAGCAAACTACAACAATACATTAAAAGGATCATACACCATGATCAAGGGGGATTTTTCCCAGGGATTCAAGGATGGTTCAATATCCACAAATCAATCGATCAATGCAGTACACCACATTAGTGACCTGAAGGATAAAAAACATATAATCTCTCAATAGATGCAGAAACAATGTTGATAAAAGTCAACATCTTTTTATAATAAAAATGAATTCTCAAAAATGTGGGTATACCTCAGCATAATAAAAGTCATTTATGACAAGCTCAGCTGGCTTCCCAGGTGGCTCAGTGGTAAAGAATTTGCTTGCCAATGCAGGAGACAAGGATTCGACCCCTGGATCAGGAAGATCCCTTAGAGGATGAAATGGAAACCCACTCCAGTATTCTACTCTGGGAAATTCCATAGGTGGAGGAGCCTGGTGGGCTACAGCCCATGGGGTCGCATAGAGTCAGACACAGCTGCCTGACTGAGCATGCACCTATGACAAGCTCACAGTTAGTATCAGACTCAACAGTGAAAAGCTGAAAGCATTTCCTCTAAGATTAGGAATAAGACAAGGATGCCTACATTCAACACTTTCATTCAACATAGCATTGGACGTCCTAGCCACAACAATTAGATAAGAAAAAAATTTTTAAGGAATCCGAATTGGAAAGGAAGAAGCAAAACTGTCACTATTTGCAGATGGCATGATACTATATACAGAAATTCCCAAAGACACTGTCAAAAACTACTAAAGCTCCTAGATGAACTTCATAAAGTTGCAGGATACAAAAATAGTATACATAAATTTGTTATATTTCTATGCATTGAAAATAAACTATCCAGAGAGAAATTAAGAATACATTTACACTCGCATCAAAAAGAAAAAAAAGGCCTGGGAATAAGTCTAACAGGAGGTAAAAGACCTATACTTGGAAAACTAGAAGATAGTGATGAAAGAAACTGAAAAAGACACAAACAGATCGAAAGATACTGTACTCATGGATTGAAGAATTAGTATTGTTAAAATGATCATACTCCCCAAGGCTATCTACTGATTCAGTGCAATCCCTATCAAAACACCAATTGCATTTTTCACAGAATTAGAATAAATAATTATTAAATCATTATGAAAACACAAAGACCTTGAAGAATCAAAACAATCTTGAGAGAGAAAAAAAAAAATAGCATTTCCTGATTTCAACCTATACTACAAAGTTGCAGCAATCAAAATAGTATAGTACTGTTACAAAAACAGACAAATAGATCAGTGTAGCAGAATAGAAAGCATAGGAATGAACCCACACTTCTATGGGTCAAAATCTACAATAAAGAAGGCAAAAATATTCAGTGAGGAAAAGACAGTCTCTTCTATAAATGGTGTTGGAAAAACTGGACAGCTACAGAGAATTATTTGTAGTAATATCAACTTTCTCAATATCAATTATCAAAATAATCATTATGGACTATTTCTCATACCATATACAAAGACTCCTGAGAGTCTCTTGGACTGCAAGGAGATCCAGCCCAGTCAATCCTCAAGGAAATCAGTCCTGAATATTCATTGGAAGGACTGATGCTGAAGCTGAAACTCCAATACTTTGGCCACCTGATGTGAAGAACTGACTCACTGGAAAACACCCTGATGCTGGGAAAGATTGAAGGTGGGAGGAGACGGGGACGACAGAGGATGAGATGGTTGGATGGCATCACTGACTCAATGGACATGAATCTGAGTAAGCTCCAGGAGTTGGTGATGGACAGGAAGCCTGGTGTGCTGAAGTCCATGGGGTCACAAAGAGTCAGACAGGACTGAGCGACTGAACTAATACAAAAATAAGCTCAAAATGGATTAAATACTTAAATATAAGACTTGGAACCATAAAACTCCTAGAAGAAAACATAGATCACTCTTTGATCTTGGTCTTAACAATATTAATTTGGATCTGTCTCCTCAAACAAGGGAAACAGAAGCAAAAATAAAGGGGACTAAATCAAACTTAAAGGCTTTCACAGAGACGCCCGGCTCCCGGCGGCGCAGACGCGAGAGACGCCCGGCTCCCGGCGGCGCAGACGCGAGAGACGCCCGGCTCCCGGCGGCGCAGACGCGAGAGACGCCCGGCTCCCGGCGGCGCAGACGCGAGAGACGCCCGGCTCCCGGCGGCGCAGACGCGAGAGACGCCCGGCTCCCGGCGGCGCAGACGCGAGAGACGCCCGGCTCCCGGCGGCGCAGACGCGAGAGACGCCCGGCTCCCGGCGGCGCAGACGCGAGAGACGCCCGGCTCCCGGCGGCGCAGACGCGAGAGACGCCCGGCTCCCGGCGGCGCAGACGCGAGAGACGCCCGGCTCCCGGCGCAACCGACCACGTGCAGAATCGTGGCTGAGAGGAGCTGCCCCGCGCCCAGAGTTAGGGCTGTGGCCGAGAGGAGCTGTACCACGTCCAGGAGGCGGTGGCTGCTTGGGCACCGGAGGGCCGGGAGGAGCTGATCCACATTCAAAGCAGGAGGGGCGGCCTTGAGGAGATACCCCTCGTCCAAGGTAAGCTGCAGCGGCTGCACCTTGCTGGAGCAGCTGGGAAGAGATACTCCACGACCAAGTGGAATATAAGAATCCAGTGTTCTGGGGAGGAAGGAACAAGACGGCGAGACCACTTTCTTCCCCACAAATTCATCAGAAGAGCATTTGAACGTGGAGTAAAGTCCACAAAACAACTTCTGAATACTGGCAGAGGACATCAGGCTCCCAGAAAAGTAGCCCATTGTCTTCTAAAGGAAAGAGAAGAAATCCAGCTCCACCCACCAGAACACTGACACATGCTTCCCTAACCAGGGAACCCGGACAAGTCACCTGTCCAACCCCACACACAGCGAAGAAACTACATAATAAAGAGAACTCCACAAACTGCAAGAAGAGGGAAAGGACACCCCAAGCAAAGCAATATAAGCAAGATGAAGAGGCAGAGAAATACCCAGCAAGTAAAGGAACAAGATAATTGCCCACCAACACAAACAAAAGAAGAAGATATAGGGAATCTACCTGATAAAGAATTTCGAATTTTGATGGTGAAAATGTTTCAAAATCTTGAAAGTAAAATGGAGTTACACATAAATAACCTGGAGAAAAGGATTGAGAAGATGGAACAAAGATTTAATAAGGACTTAGAGGAAATAAAAAAAAGTCAATATACAATGAATAATGCAATAGATGAGATCAGAAACACTCTGGAGGGAACAAACAGTAGAATAACAGAGGCAGAAGACAGGATAAGCGAGCTAGAAGATAGAATTGTAGAAATAAATGAAACAGAGAGGAAAAAAGAAAAACGAATTAAAAGAAATAAGGACAATATTAGAGACCTCTGGGACAATGTTAAACGCTCCAACATTCGAATCATAGGAGTCCCAGAAGAAGAAGACAAAAAGAAAGACCATGAGAGAATACTTGAGGAGATAATAGTTGAAAACTTCCCTAAAATAGGGAAAGAAATAATCACCCAAGTCCAAGAAATCCAGAGAGTCCCCAACAGGATAAACCCAAGGCGAAATACTCCAAGACACATATTAATCAAATTAACAAAGATCAAACACAAAGAACAAATATTAAAAGCAGCAAGGGAAAAGCAGCAAATAACACTCAAGGGGATTCCCATAAGGATAACAGCTGATCTTTCAACAGAGACTCTTCAGGCCAGAAGGGAGTGGCAAGATATACTTAAAGTGATGAAAGAAAATAACCTACAGCCCAGATTACTATACCCAGCAAGGATCTCATTCAAATATGAAGGAGAAATCAAAAGATTTACAGACAAGCAAAAGCTGAGGGAATTCAGCATCACCAAACCAGCTCTCCAACAAATGCTAAAGGATCTTCTATAGACAGGAATCACAGAAAGAGTGTATAAACTTGAACCCAAAGCAATAAAGAAAATGGCTACGGGATCCTACTTTTCAATAATTACCTTAAATGTAAATGGGTTGAATGCCCCAACCAAAAGACAAAGGCTGGCTGAATGGATACAAAAACCAAAACCCCATATATGTTGTCTACAAGAGACCCACCTCAAAACGAGGGACGCATACAGACTGAAAGTGAAGGGCTGGAAAAAGATAGTCCATGCAAATAGAGACCAAAAGAAAGCAGGAGTAGCAATACTCATATCAGATAAAATAGACTTTAAAACAAAGGCTGTGAAACGAGACAAAGAAGGAAACTACATAATGATCAAAGGATCAATCCAAGAAGAAGATATAACAATTATAAATATTTATGCACCTAACATAGGAGCACCGCAATATGTAAGACAATTACTAACAAGTATGAAAGGGGAAATTAACAATAACACAATAATAGTGGGAGATTTTAACACCCCACTTACATCTATGGATAGATCAACTAAACAGAAAATTAACAAGGAAACACAATCTTTAAATGATATAATAGAAGAGTTAGACCTAATAGATATCTATAGGACATTTCACCCCAAAACAATGAATTTCACCTTTTTCTCAAGCGCACACAGAACCTTTTCCAGGATAGATCACATCCTGGGACATAAATCTAGCCTTGGTAAATTCAAAAAAATTGAAATCATTCCAAGCATCTTTTCTGACCACAATGCAGTAAGATTAGATCTCAATTACAGGAGAATAACTGTTAAAAGTGCCAACATATGGAGACTGAACAACACGCTGCTGAATAATGAACTAATCATAGAAGAAATCAAAAGAGACATCAAAATATGCATAGAAATGAATGAAAATGAAAACACAACAACCCAAAACCTCTGGGACACTGTAAAAGCAGTGCTAAGGGGGAAGTTCATAACAATACAGGCATACCTCAAGAAACAAGAAAAAAGTCAACTAAATAACCTAACTCTACATCTAAAGCAACTAGAAAAGGAAGAAATGAAGAACCCCAGGGTCAGTAGAAGGAAAGAAATCGTAAAAATTAGGGCAGAGATAAATGCAAAAGAAACAAAAGAGACCATAGCAAAAATCAACAAAGCCAAAAGCTGGTTCTTTGAGAAGGTGAATAAAATTGACAAACCACTAGCCAGACTCATCAAGAAACAAAGGGAGAAGAACCAAATCAATAAAATTAGAAATGAAAATGGAGAGATCACAACTGACAACACAGAAATACAAAGGATTATTAGAGAATACTATCAGCAATTATATGGCAATAAAATGAATAACCTGGAAGAAATGGACAAATTCCTAGAAAAGTACAACTTTCCAAAACTGAACCAGGAAGAAATAGAAAATCTGAACAAACCCATCACAAGCACGGAAATTGAAACTGTAATCAAAAATCTTCCAGCAAACAAAAGCCCAGGTCCAGACGGCTTCACAGCTGAATTCTACCAAAAATTTAGAGAAGAGCTAACACCTATTCTACTCAAACTCTTCCAGAAAATAGCTGAGGAAGGGAAACTTCCAAACTCATTCTATGAGGCCACCATCACCCTAATCCCAAAACCTGGTAAAGACCCCACAAAAAAAGAAAACTATAGGCCAATATCACTGATGAACATAGATGCAAAAATCCTTAACAAAATTCTAGCAATCAGAATCCAACAACACATTAAGAAGATCATACATCATGACCAAGTGGGCTTTATCCCAGGAATGCAAGGATTCTTCAATATACGCAAATCAATCAACGTAATACACCACATTAACAAACTGAAAAATAAAAATCATATGATTATCTCAATAGATGCAGAGAAAGCCTTCGACAAAATTCAACATCCATTTTTGATAAAAACTCTCCAGAAAGTGGGAATTGAAGGGACATACCTCAACATAATAAAAGCTATATATGACAAACCCACAGCAAACATTATCCTCAATGGTGAAAAACTGAAAGCATTTCCCCTAAAGTCAGGAACAAGACAAGGGTGCCCACTCTCACCACTACTATTCAACATAGTTCTGGAAGTTTTGGCCACAGCAATCAGAGCAGAAAAAGACATAAAAGGAATACAAATTGGAAAAGAAGAAGTAAAGCTTTCACTGTTCGCTGATGACATGATCCTCTACACAGAAAACCCTAAAGACTCTACCAGAAAACTACTAGAGCTAATCAATGATTACAGCAAAGTTGCAGGATATAAAATCAACACACAGAAATCCCTTGCATTCCTATACACTAATAATGAGAAAATAGAAAGAGAAATTAAGGAAACTATTCCATTCACTGTTGCAATGAAAACAATTAAATACTTAGGAATATATCTACCTAAGGAAACAAAAGACTTGTACATAGAAAACTATAAAACACTAGTGAAAGTAATCAAAGAGGACATGAATAGATGGAGAAATATACCGTGTTCGTGGATTGGAAGAATAAATATTGTAAAAATGAGTATACTACCCAAAGTAATTTATACATTCAATGCAATCCCTATCAAGCTACCAACAATATTTTTCACAGAACTAGAACAAATAATCTCACAATTTGTATGGAAATACAAAAAACCTCGAATAGCCAAAGCAATCTTGAGGAAGAAGAATGGAACTGGGGGAATTAACCTGCCGGACTTCAGGCTCTATTACAAAGCCACAGTCATCAAGACAGTATGGTACTGGCATAAAGACAGAAATATAGATCAATGGAACAAAATAGAAAGCCCAGAGATAAACCCACGCTCCTATGGACACCTTATCTTCGACAAAGGAGGCAAGAATATAAAATGGAGAAAAGACAGTCTCTTTAACAAGTGGTGCTGGGAAAACTGGTCAGCCACTTGTAAAAGAATGAAACTAGAACACTTCCTAACACCATACACCAAAATAAACTCAAAATGGATTAAAGATCTAAATGTAAGACCAGAAACTATAAAACTCCTAGAGGAGAACGTAGGCAAAACACTCTCCGACATAAATCACAGCAGGATCCTCCAAGACCCACCTCCCAGAATATTGGAAATAAAAGCAAAAATAAACAAATGGGACCTAATTAAAATCAAAAGCTTCTGCACAGCAAAGGAAACTCTAAGCAAGGTGAGAAGACAACCTTCAGAATGGGAGACAATAATAGCAAATGAAGCAACTGATAAAGGATTAATCTCCAAATTATACAAGCAGCTCCTGCAGCTTAATTCCAGAAAACTAAGTGACCCAATCAAAAAATGGGCCAAAGAACTAAACAGACATTTCTCCAAAGAAGACATAAAGATGGCTAATAAACACATGAAAAAATGCTCAACATCCCTCATCATCAGAGAAATGCAAATCAAAACCACAATGAGATACCATTTCACACCAGTCAGAATGGCTGCTATCCAAAAGTCTACATGCAATAAGTGCTGGAGAGAGTGTGGAGAGAAGGGAACCCTCTTACACTGTTGGTGGGAATGCAAACTAGTACAGCCACTATGGAGAACAGTGTGGAGATTCCTCAGAAAACTGGAAATAGAACTGCCATATGATCCAGCGATCGCACTCCTGGGCATACACACCGAGGAAACCAGAATTGAAAGAGACACATGTACTCCAATGTTCATTGCAGCACTGTTTATAATAGCCAGGACATGGAAGCAACCTAGATGTCCATCTGCAGATGAATGGATAAGAAAGCTTTGGTACATATACACAATGGAGTATTTCTCAGCCATCAAAAAGAATGCATTTGAATCAGTTTTAATGAGGTGGATGAAATTGGAGCCAATTATACAGAGTGAAGTAAGCCAGAAAGAAGAACATCAATACCGTATATTAACGCATATATATGGAATTTAGAAAAATGGTAACCTGAACCCTGTATAAGAGACTGCAAAAGAGACATAGGCATTTAGAACAGTCTTTGGGACTCTGTGGGAGAGGGTGAAGGTGGAATGATTGGAGAGAATGGAATTGTAGCATGTATATTATCATAAGTGACCAGTCCAGGTTCGACGCATAAATTTTCCTCTGTTCATTTCTTTGCATTTGTGCTTTTTTAATAAAATTCTTTTTAAAAAATAATAATAATAAAGTATTTCCACCCCCACAAAAAAAAAATAATAAATAAAAGAGGTCTAAAAAAAAAAAAATAAAGGCTTTCACATAGCAGAGGAAACCATCAACAAAATGAAAAGGCCACTTACTGAATAATAGAAGATATTTGCAAAGATATATCTAACAAGGGGTTAATATTCAAAATATGCAAAGAACTCATACAAATAAACATCAAAAAATAAACAAGATTAAAAATGGACAGAGGACCTTAATAGACATTTTTTCAAAGGATACATACAGATGGCCAACAGACACGTGAAAAGATGCTCATCACCATTCATCAGGGAAATGCAAATCAAAACCACAATGAGATAACACCTCACACCTATCACAAAGGCTATCATCAAAAAGACAACAAATAACAAGTGTTGGTGAGGCTGTAGAAAAAGGGGAATCCTCATGCGCTATTCATGAGAATGTTAATTGGTGTAACGAGTACGGAAAACAGTATGAAGATTCATCAAAATACTAAAACTAGAACTGCCAAATGATCCAGGAATTACACTCCTGGATATCTATCCAAAGAAAAGGAAAACACTGATTAGAAATGGTAACATGTACCTCCAGTGTTCGTTGCAGCATTAATCACAAGTTATGGAAGCAACCTTAATCACTCATCAATAGATGAGTGGATAAGGCAGATGTGGTGCATACACCATGGAGTGTTAGTCATAAAAAAGAATGAAATCTTGCCGTTTGTAGCAAAATGAATGGACCTAGACGGTATTCTGCTAAGTGAAATGTCACTCAGAGACAAATACTGTATGCGTCACTTATATGTGGAATCTAAAACAAAATAAATGAACAAATATACACAGGTGATTGTCAGGGAGTAAGAGGAAAGGACTCGGGGAGGAAAGAAATAGATAAGGGAGATTAAGGTGGACAAACTGCCAGTCATACAATCAGTCACGTGGATGGCACGCACACTGTGGGGAATGGAGTCAGTAACTATGCAGCTTCTCTGCGTGGTGACAGATGCCGACTGGAGGTGCTATGCTGGTCATTTTGAAATGTACGGCGATATCAAATCACTGCGTCATACAATGGGAACTGACCTAGTATTGAAAGTAAATTACACTTCACAAGCAAACAAACTCTCGGAAAAAGAGAACAGGTTTGTGGCTACTAGACATGTGAGGAGGGGAGACTGGATGAAGGTTATCAAATGGTACAAACTTCCAGTTGAAAGATAAAGAAGTACTAGGAGTGTAATGTACAACACAATTAACATAATTACCACCGCTGCATGTTATCTATGAGAGTTAAGACAGCAAAGTCTTTCTCATCACAAGAAAAAAAAATTTCTCTATCTTAATTTGTTACCTGTGTGACTGAATGTCACTAAATGTCTTGTGCATCACTGCACGATGCATGTAAGTTAAATCATACTGCACAACTCAAACTTATCCAGTGTGTCCAGTATTGTCACAACAGAGCTGAAAGGGAAAGCATCCTCCATTTTGAGTTCTTGCTCCAGCACTCAACTAGCATCTTCCTGTCCTAATCTGAACTCACACTCAAAACCAACTGAAACTGGATGACCAGGTCAGCCCCTGGACTGAAAGACCCCCTTCTCGGCCTTCTGGCCCTCGCGCTGTGCACAGAGCTCAGTGACTGCCAGGGCAGCTGAGGGACCTGGCCCACAGGGCATGGGTGGCAATGCCCTGTAAGAGGCTGTGGTTATGACCAGGGGAGGGGTCTGCCCTCTGGGAGCCGAGAGGGTGGGAAGGGGCCACAGTTCCTACAGAGGGCGCAGAGGCAGTCACCCAGAGGGGCGCTCCCACACAGCTCTGTCCTGTTGTGTGGGAGTCTGCAGCCGGCCTTGGCCCTCTGAGTTTGGGCCCGTGTCCCTGCCTGACCCCAGCTCAGAGCCTGCACTGCTACTCCTGTGGGATCCTTGGCAAATTTGGCGATCTCAACCATTGCCCAACAAGCAAATGCAACTCAAATTCCACTGTCTGCTCCACGGGCAACCTGACCACGACCGTGGGAAGAGGTGAGTCCCTGGCATCCAGAGTGGGAGGATTGATGGAGGGGGTTTCTCAGAGAAGCAAGGAACCAATGGCAGTGTCACCTGGGGCAGAGCCCTGCCCTGCACTGGCCTTCCTCCGTGTTCCCATCAGTACAGAGACGGGCTAGCTCCGAGCGGACACCTGGGTCAGGGGGTGGTGATGCTTGGTGGGACAGGATGGGGATTTCAGCAGTGAAACAGGGGGCCCAGTGCATCAGGGGAGAGAGTTAGGACGGTCAACCCCAGGAGGGTCAGAGGGGGTGCTACCGGAGACGCCTCATTTTATGCCCACAGACACGATTGAATTAGATTTCAGGGACTGTGCCTCTTCCTGCCAGTCACCTACGGAGCTCATTAAGAGATTGCTGCTGCTGCTGCTGCTGCTGCTGCTAAGTCACTTCAGTCGTGTCCGACTCTGTGCAACCCTATAGATGACAGCCCACCAGGCTCCCCCCTCCCTGGGATTCTCCAGGCAAGAACACTGGAGTGGGTTGCCATTTCCTTCTCCAGTGCATGAAAGTGAAAAGTGAAAGTGAAGTCGCTCAGTCGTGTCCGACTCTTAGCGACCCCGTGGACTGCAGCCTACCTGGCTCCTCCACCCATGGGATTTTCCAGGCAAGAGTACTGGAGTGGGGTGCCATTGCCTTCTCCATAAGAGCTTGCTAGTCACATCTAACGCTAAATCTGAAGTGTGGAACATGACCTGCTGTGGAAAAGACCTTTGTAACGGGTGATCCGAGTGAGGCTCAGCCCCTGTGCCTTGACCAAAGGGCTCCTTCTCGGTCTGGGCCCCACCCTCCTCTGGCCCTGTGAGGGGCCAGACTCAGAAGGGAAGGGGTGCCATTCACCAGCACGGCGCCAACCCAGCACACACCCACACACACACATGCACTCAAAGGCTGTCCTGGGACGTGTCCCCACCACAGGGCCCGGTCCTGTGACTGCCTGCTGCCCACTCAACTGGCCAGCACAGCCTCAGGCAGCCCGTGGTCCACCTCAGCAAAAATAAACGCCTTCCACATCATCCTGTCCTTTGCATCTGTTCAGTCCAGTCCAGAAGCGGTGGGGGTCCCTGTCACCCGCTTGAAGGGAGGATCTTTTTCAATCCTGGGCAGGTTGAGCTCCCAGGGCCATGGGTATACCAGGGGTGTCCGTCCTGCAGGGGTCACCTCTCACAGCAGTCGGGCGTACCCACTCTTCCACCTGAAGCATTTCCTCTTCCGCAGCAGAGTGGGAGCAGACCAAACTTCTCTGCCTTCTTCATTCCCTCAGCTGAGGAGGGAGACTCAACCACAACCTGTGAACACAAGCGGCTCTCACAAACCTGTGGGGCAGAAGAGGAAGCCTTCCCACACGGGGAGGGGCCCGGGGGCGGGGAAGGGCAGGGTCTCAGAGGCCTGGAAGTCCGGAAGCTTCTCCCTCAGCACCCAGCCTTCCAGCGTCTTCCCAGCCCCAGCTGGACCCCAAGTTTGAGGGGCCGGGACAGCACACAGGGCAGCAGGATAGGGGGAGTCTGGGGTGGGATGGTGGAGTAGGAACTGCTTCTCTCGACGTGGGGTCCCCATACGTGCTGGCCTCCGCAAGCCTGCCCCAGCGCCCAGCCTGGTGGGCCAGTCTCCCTCCCCTGACCTCACCGTGCGGTCCCCTCTGGCCTCCCCGGACGTCCCAGCGCTGGGGTTCCCAGGGCCCTCCAGTGTAAGGGTGTTGGAGGAGGGGCTTCAGAGAGAGGTGTGACAACGTGGACAGTCCCACCTGTGGAGGAAGTGCCCGGGCTGTGGAGACCACGCTGGGCCCCTGCGAGCGCTGAGCAGAGGCAGCCAAGACTGGAGGACATCCCAGGCAGGAAACGCCTTCTCCACAGGGAGCTTCCAGTCAGCCCCTGACACTTTTAAGAAAGATATTTCCAAAAATCTCCCACAGGCCAAGTGGTGGGTCCCCAGAGCCCCAGCAGCGACCCTTGCTGAGAGACACACCTGAGAGACAGCTGGGCCTCAGAGGGCCTCACCCCATCCCCCTCCAGAGCTGCACCTCATGAGGACGCGGGGCCTCTGAGAATGCCAGCCCCCAAGTCAGTCATATCTAAGGCACCAGAAGCATCTGCATACACTCAGGGTGAGGTCCAGGGTCCTTCCGGTCATAGGCACCCTGTTGGCCGGGCACTTTGCTTTATGGGAATACAGTGCCCCATATTTGTGATTCTTTGAAAATTGCTGCTGCAGAGGAAATCTTGGTCAGCACTTTCGCCATACTTAATGAAAACATTGGTAAAGAGCTTTGATACCATTTGTGGGAATTAAAGCCTGAATTGGCCATTTGCCTTTGATTTAGGACAGAAAGCAGACTGACAAATGCTTCCCACCCCAAAGGTGACTTCTTAAATCAGTTTTCAAAAGGGGTGAGCAGTTTTTTCAAATTTTCAAGAGATTTTTTTTCAATGAGTCAAAAGAGTGTAGTGATAGGTAGAGTCAGATAATCAAATCATTAGCTCGGAAATCCCACCAGGGGATCATAAATAGAGAAGGAAACTTATGGGCTTTTGGAGACAACAGTAAGTTAATGATCACTCAAGACAGAGTGGGAGGGATTTCCCTGGTGGTCCAGTAGCTGAGACTCCATGTTTCCAATGCAGGGGATCTGGGTGTGATCCTTGTTCAGGGAACTAGATCCCACACGCTGCAACTGTGAGTTCACAAAGTGCAACTAAGATCCCATATGCCACAATGAAGACTGAAGATCCCAAGTGTAGCACTAAGACGTGATGCGGCCAAATACACGAGTAATTTTAAAAAAGAAAAAGGTAATGGGAAAATCCTGAAATAATGAGGGCTTGCTTGACTCATAAAGCAGAGCAAGGCCCTTACCATCCAATCAAACAGGCTTGCTGACAACAAATCCACCTACGTGCTCAGCAACAAAAGCCTGCAGTGGAGGCACAAGCCTCAAGGACGTTAACAGCAGTGGGAAAGTAAGGCCTGCGTCCTGCCCAGTGATGGCAATGGGCTAATGGCCCCTAGCACACGATTTTTGTGCCCACGAAAACAGTAGTTTAGGGAAAGGTGACAGTTCAAAATGAAAGACCCTCAATGTACTGAGACCGGAAATAATTTTTCCGGCGTGACTGGACAGTTCCGGATGCACAGTTTGAGTCAAACCCCTGCCTGACACGTGGGAGGAGTGGATGGCGGAAGACTTGAGGTGGTCTCCCCCTCCCCTCTCCCTTACACAACCCATAAGTATTCAGGGCAGTGCAGTGCTCGCCGCCTGCTTGCAAGCGTGACAAGCATCCTATTCTAATAACTCACTGCTCTGTCACTTTGCCTCTCACTGGATTCTTTGGGCACTGAGACTTAAAGAACTGGAGCTCTCAGAGCCTCCTGAAACACCACCTAGCATTTTCTGGAGGTCTTTAATTTCAAGACTAAGCATGTCCATCACAGACCCTGTACCACACGGAGTGGTTTTCTCTGTTATATTTCTGTGTTGTCAGTTATCTTTCTCGGAGGACCTGGGTTCTGTCTGATCAACCACCAGATACAAAATTGCTCTTCTACACGGAATTAGATACACCAGTAGAAACCAGCCGCGTGCTTCCCAGATCAGAGCACTATCCCCCATGCATGATGGTTGGGCAAGCTACATACAGACGTGTCCTTCGTAGATCACCATGACAGATGTGGCATCTCGTTTTTCCAGATTAGGCTCCTATGGTGTGTGTTTCTAGGACCATCGATATGAGGTAGGCCACTAGTCTGATAGGTCTCAGGCACACAGAGGACAGGCAGTGCTGGGTGCCCCCCAGGAACCCCCCAACATACCTACCTGTTGTTTTTCAGGGTGTGACAAGCTCAGGCACCAAGTTTCACCTCCCTGCTCCTGGTGCACCCTGGGCTGGTCCAAAGGGGCAGAATTGGGCATGACTGAGTAAATCATAAACAGACGGAGGTCCTAAGACCCCTCCTCAGGAAGCCTCTGGAAGTCGCCTCCTCTCTGGACATTGAATACTTAACAGCAGGCTGGGAGGAGTCCAGGCACCAGCTGTTGGCCACCCAGGGAGGTAGAGGCACCCAACACCTGAGGACCCAGGTCCCCAGTGCCAAGCTCTGTCCACCAGAGCAGAAGGGATTGAACCTTCCTCTGAGCCCTGCCCTGGAAACGGGCTTTCAAGCACTTCTTCCCCTATACACACACACACAGACACACACGCACACACCTGTAAACAGCTTTTGACAGGAAAGTGTTCTCTGAAGGAAGTCCTTTTGGTCTTGTCATTAACCTTAAACCCCCTCTACTCATCTCTGGTATGAGAATATCTTTCAGATTTATTGATCACACAGTACCTTGCCTAAACTACTGGTTCTTTCTGTAATCAAAGAAGTATCAGTAAAATGAAGAGTAAGTAACTGATGACCAGATCTGTTCCCTGGCTTCCCATCAGTAATCTCTGGGACAAACTGAACAAGACGACATCTAAAGAGAGATGACAAGCAGTTGACAGGTCTACAGCAGTGGGGACAGCCGCAACTCTGACCCCCATCTCAAGGTTCACTTAGATTGCCTCCCTTCTTCACTTTAAAAACCTCATGGCAGAGCAGTATCTTTGGAGGTGGTTTGTGGGGAACGTGGAGTCCACCATCATCCAACTTGCCAGCATTCTGAGCACAAGCAACTTTCCTTCCCACTAACAACTGCTTGTTGGGCATTGATTCTGGAGCATCAAGCAGCTGGACCTGAGTTCAGTAACACACAAGCACACACACAGCACACACACATCTGTCCAGATGCCCATATACAAACACATGCACATATACACATACACATACTCAGAGAGTCACACATTCACCTACACACAGAGACACACCACACAAGGTGCACCAACGTGCAATCACTGACCCCTGCTGGCATTGGTCTCCTGGGATGTTTATAATCTTTGCTTTCTGAGTACAGGACTACCCCTCCTTCCTAGACACCTCGTGACAGCACACTGCCCGGACTACAGATGGCAGCTGGGGCTGTTTCAGCTATGTAAAATGTTTTTAACTTTTCACCTTTAAATCAGTTTGTATTGACAATGACATTTCAAAAATAATAGTTTCTAGAATCACTTCCCTCATCTTCTGCAAATGTTAGCTTCTTCTGTTAATATAATCACAGCATCACGACCAAAACAGGAACTCTGCACCAGTGCCAGACCCTCAGGCCCGGCTGGAATCTCCTACTGTCCCTCAGTCCTTCCCTTGGGTCTTGCACAGCACCCCCATCCTGTCCCCTGGTCTTCTCACCTGAGACACGCTCCCCCCAGCCCACCGCCATCCCAGAGGTTCCAGCTACTCCCAGCCTCCCAATGCCCATGGCTTACACTCTGGAGCTTTCTCTCCACCTTGTGCTGAGACCCTCAGATAATCATAACCGTCCCTGTTTGCCCTCCAGGTACCACCCACAATGAGGTTCCAGGTCCTACCCCTTCACCCTCCACCGGTTAGCACACCCTGGGAATATCCGACTCTGCTAGGCCTTGAGACTCAGGCCTGCACAGTGGCCACCTTGGGGCAGCTGGCTGACTCGAGTCTGTCTATCCTGCTGGACCCGCTACCAACCAGGAACAAGAGCCCACAGCCCTCTCCTCCCGCTCTTCTGTCTGGGGGTGACTTCCTCACATCTCTCCATGGCCTGGATTCTGGTCACCCATGGAGAGAACCTCCCAACATACAGGGCACTATAAGGAGCTGTGTGCATGTGCTGCGTGTGCCTGTGTGTGCCTGAGTGTGCCTGTGTATGCTGTGTGCCTGTGTGTGCTGTGTGTGTCTGTGTGCCTGTGTGTGCGCTGTGTGTGTCTGTGAGACTGTGTGCTGTGTGCCTGTGTGTGATGTGTGCCATGTGTGCCGTGTGTGCCGTGTATGCCGTGTGTTCCGTGTGTACCGTGTGTGCCATGTGTACCGTGTGTGCTCTGTGTACCGTGTGTGCCGTGTGTGCCTGTGTGCCATGTGTGCCGTGTGTGCCGTGTATGCCGTGTGTGCCATGTGTACTGTGTGCACCGTGTGTTCCGTGTGTACCGTGTGTGCTCTGTGTACCGTGTGTGCCGTGTGTGCCTGTGTGCCATGTGTGCCGTGTGCACCATGTGTTCCATGTGTGCCGTGTGTGCTGTGTGCCTGTGTGTGCTGTATGTGTTTGTGTGCCTGTGTGCGCCGTGTGCCGTGTGTACCGTGTGCACCGTGTGTTCCGTGTGTGCCATGTGTGCTGCGTGCCGTGTGTGCTGTGTGTGTCTGTGCGCCTGTGTGTGCTGTGTGCCGTGTGTGCCATGTGCAACGTGTGTGCGCTGTGTGCTGTGTGTGTTGTGTGTGCCTCTGTGCCTGTGTGCTGTGTGTGTTGTGTGTGCCATGTGCCCTGTGCACCGTGTGTGCAGTGTGTGCGGTGTGTGCCGTGTGTGTTGTGTGTGCCTCTGTGCCTGTGTGCCATGTGTGCCATGTGTGCTGTGTGTGCCTGTGTGTGCCCTGTATCATGTGTGCCTGTGTGCCATGTGTGTTGTGTGTGCCTCTGTGACTGTGTGCGTGTGTGTTTTGTGTGCCATGTGCTGTGTGTGTTGTGTGTGCCTCTGTGCCTGTGTGTTGTGTGTGCCGTGTGCTGTGTGTGTTGTGTGTGCCGTGTGACGTGTGTGCCATGTGTGCCGTGTGTGCTGTGTTGTGTGTGCCTCTGTGCCTGTGTGCTGTCTGTGCTGTGTGCCTGTGTTCCTATGTGCTGTGTGTGTCTCTGTGCCTGTGTGCTGTGTGTGTTCTGTGTGCTGTGTGTGTTGTGTGTACTGTGTGTGCCATGTGTGCTGTGTGTTGTGTGTCGTGTGTGCTGTGTGTGTCGTGTGTATTGTGTGTGTTGTGTGTTCTGTTGTGTACCTGTGTTGTGTGTGCTGTGTGTGTTGTGTGCGCTGTGTGTGCTGTGTTGTGTGTGCTGTGCTGTATGTGCCGTGTGTGCTGTGTGCTGTATATGTTGTGTGCTGTGTGAGCTGTGTGTTGTTTGTGCTGTGTGTGTTGTGTGTGCTGTGAGTGTTGTGTGTAACATGTATGCTGTGTGTGTGTTGTGTGTGCTGTGTGTGTTGTATGTGCTGTGTGTGCCTGTGTGTGCTGTGTGTGTTGGGTGTGCTGTGAGTGTTGTATATACTGTGTGTGCTGTGCACTGTGTGCTGTGTGTGCCTGTGTGTGCTGTGTGTGTTGGGTGTACTGTGTGTGCTGTGTGTGTGTTGTGTGTGCTGTGAGTGTTGTGTGTACTGTGTGTGCTGTGCGCGCTGTGTGCACTGTGTGCTGTTTCATGTGTGTTGTATGTGCCGTGTGTGCTGTGTGTGTGTGTTGTGTGTGCTGCGAGTGTTAGTGTACTGTGTGCTGTGTGTTGTGTGTGCTGTGAGTGTTGTGTGTACTGTGTGTGCTGTGCATGCTGTGTGTGCTGTGCGCGCTGTGTGCACTGTGTGCTGTTTTGTGTGTGTTGTATGTGCCGTGTGTGCTGTGTGTGTGTGTTGTGTGTGCTGCGAGTGTTAGTGTACTGTGTGTTGTGTGCTGTGTGTGTACTGTGTGTGCTGTGCGCTGTGTGTGCTGTGTGTGTTGGGTGTGCTGTGTGTGTTGTGTGTGCTGTGTTGTGTGTACTGTGTGTGCTGTGCGCTGTGTGTGCTGTGTGTGTTGGGTGTGCTGTGTGCTGTGTGTGCCTGTGTGTGCTGTGCGCACTGTGTGCACTGTGTGCTGTTTTATGTGTGTTGTATGTGCCGTGTGTGCCGTGTGTGCTGTGTGTGTTGTGTGTGCTGCGAGTGTTAGTGTACTGTGTGTTGTGTGCTGTGTGTGTGTTGTGTGTACTGTGTGTGCTGTGCGCTGTGTGCTGTGTGTGCTGTGTGTGCTGTGTGATGTGTGTTGTGTGTGCTGTGAGTGTTGTGTGTACTGTGTGTGCTGTGTGCCTGTGTGTGCTGTGTGCGCTGTGTGCACTGTGTGCTGTTTTGTGTGTGTTGTATGTGCCGTGTGTGCTGTGAGTGTTAGTGTACTGTGTGTTGTGTGCTGTGTGTGTGTTGTGTGTACTGTGTGCACTCTGTGCTGTGTGTGTTGTGTGTACTGTATGCTGTGTGCCTGTGTGTTGTGTGTGCCTGTGTGCTGTGTGTGCTATGTGCGCTGTGTGCTGTGTGTGCTGAGTGTTATGTGTACTGTGTGCTGTGAGTGTTGTGTGTACTGTGTGCTGTGCGCTGTGTGTGCTGCCTTGTGTGTACTGTGTGTGCTGTTCGCTGTGTTGTGTGTACTGTGTATGCTGTGTGCTGTCTTATGTGTGCTGTGTGTGCTGTCTTGTGTGTGCTGTCTTGTGTGTGCTGTGTGTGCTGTCTTGTGTGTGCTGTGAGTGTTGTGTGTACTGTGTGTACTGTATGTGCTGTGTGTGCTGTCTTATGTGTACTGTGTGTGCTGTGCGCTGTGTGTGCTGTCTTGTGTGTACTGTGTGTGCTGTGAGTGTTGTGTGTACTGTGTGTGCTGTGCGCTGTGTGTGCTGTGTGCGTGTGCTGTGTGTGCTGTGAGTGTTGTGTGTACTGTGTGTGCTGTGCGCTGTGTACTGTGTGTGCTGGGTGTGCTGTGTGCGTGTGTTGTGTGTGCTGTGAGTATTGTGTGTACTGTGTGCTGTGTGTGCTGTCTTATGTGTACTGTGTGTGCTGTGTGCGTGTGTGCTGTGAGTATTGTGTGTACTGTGTGCTGTGTGTGCTGTGTGGACGCGTGTGCTCTGTGCTTGGCGTTGCTGTCCCGTGCACAGGGTTGCTGGCCTCATGTGTGAGTGCCGTGTGCTCAGTGGAGCTACAGCACCAGGCATGTGTGAGGTATGGCCAGGGCAGCCCTCCAGCCTCCTTTTCCCCAGAATGTTGCGCCCGCCATGCCTGGCCCAGCCTGGGCAAGAGAGGAGAGGCGAGGGGCACCAAGAGGTGTGGGCAGTTCCTGTGGCCCCTAGGAAGCTAGCTTGGGGCTGGGGACCCCGTGGGGGAGGAGCTACCCCTGTCCACCCAAATCTGGAAGATCTGGGCAAGATTCCCCACCCACCTTCCTAGCCACTCCTGCAGGCGGGGGCAGGGGCGTCCTCCGACGGAGGTGGAGGCAACACCTGTGCTGTGCAGGGACAGCTGTGTGAGCCAATTCCTAGGGCCGCCCTCAGGGTCACAGGACCTGGTCTCTGCTGGCCCCTCCACAGCCTCCCTCCCTTGGAGGGTGGTGGCAGATGTGAAAACCCACTGGAAGCCAGGCAGCACTCACCCAGGATCCCTCGATCTCCGGTGAAGGGAGGGGAACCAGGGACTCCACTGTGACTGTGCAGTGAGGCTTTGCGGCCAGCCTCCCCCAGAAAGGGGCTGCCAAGATCAGCCAGGACAGGGTTGTTGGGGAGGGAACTGGGCAGTGTAGAGGTGGGGCAAACTTGAAGGCCAGGACCCCCAGGAACTGAAGTTGGTGCCCTAACCCTGCTGGCGATAACAGATGAGTTGGGAAGTAGAATTAAATGCAGTCTCCTGCAAACTCAGAACACCTCCGTGTGTGGATCATGTTGTTGAATCAGCATTCACCAGAGTGCAGTGTACACCACAGGCCGTCTGCTAAGCTGAGAGACAGCAAAACTAGACAGGTCCTCTGCTCACATGGGTTCTCCAGATCCATGGTAATGGCCCCCCTCTTGACCTACAGGGCTGACACCAGAGCACCCCAAATTCACCTTGTAAAGGATTCAACGTCATCCCAAGTTAGCTCAGTTCTCAAGAGAGAATTCACCATGACCAGTTTTCTAAAGTGATTGTTCCAAGAAATGAGACAAGAAAGTTCCTTCCTTTCTTGCTCCAGGAAGAACACGTTTTTGCTGTTTCAGTGTGTGCCCCTTAGGAGCAGAGAGCAAGGACTCTCTGCCTTCCTCTGCGCTTGTCCTACTCCTCAGTGCCGCTCAAAGGAGGGGTCAAGCTCCCATCTAATCAAATCAAGTTCATTTCCACTTGACATGCCATTCCTTTTTGCATCTCAATGCTTTTATTACCTAAATAACTCTCTTTCCTATAGAGAGTTCTATTAATAATAAACCATCTGAAAAATAAATGAACTGGGGCTTTGGCCCTAAAGCAGAAATGGATAGAATCAAAAATATCAAGTACTTGCCACACAGCAAGAATTTATATGTGTTGGTCATAATAAAACCAACTGGTGTCATTCTAGAGGGCTCTGAAGCACTCCAGCACCATAGTCCTTCATGTCTCAGCACAGAAAACAACTCAACAAGAGGCCAAGTAATAGATAAACAGTGATATATTAGAAAAGGACACTTGTGAGGTTTATACGGGGGCGGACGAGAAAAGCAGTACCTGAGAACTTCCTGAGCTACAGTTCTATAATCAAAAGAAAAATACAGATGGGGTGTGGGGTGGCAGTGGGGGAAGCGGAATGGGAAGACCCTCTTTCTCTTCAGCAGTCATGTATCCATCATCAGCTCCTCCTCCAGGTTAGGCAGGACAGTTTTCTCATCCCTACATGGTCAAGCTAGGTCCACAAATCACTGTTTTTTATGTGTGCAGAGAGCATGGCCTAGGGGTCATTAATGTGCTGACCTCATAGGGCAGGATGTGAGACTCATGCCACCATTATTTTCTTGTTTGGGGGGCATGTTTTGTGCTTCTGTTGCATGGTTTTGTCATTAAGCAAGGCTGCTTGGTTTTGTGGTTAAGCAAACCTGCTTTCTTGAGTAGTCATTACTTACAGGGGTCTCCCATAGAGAAAAATCTATTTACAATCCCCTAGTAGGATTAACTTGGAGAAGGAAATGGCAACCCACTCCAGTGTTCTTACCTGGAGAATCCCAGGAACGGGGGAGCCTGGTGGGCTGCCGTCTATGGGCTCGCACAGTCGGACATGACTGATGCGACTTAGCAGCAGCAGCAGCAGAATTAACTATGTAATCATCTACTTACCCCTTTCCGTTCCGTTCCGTTCCATCGCTCAGTCATGTTCGACTCTTTGCAACCCTGTGGACTGTAGCCTACCAGGCTTCTCCATCCATGGGATTCTCCAGGCAAGAATACTGGAGTGGGTTACCATTTCCTTCTCCAGGGGATCTTCCCGACCCAGGGATCGAACCCGGGTCTCCCGCATTGGAGGCAGACGCTTTAACCTCTGAGCCACCACCCCTTTACTGTAGCCCTAAGAAACTGCTCCCTGGACTTGGAAGTCCTAACATCCCACCAAATAACATAACTCTCTACTTTCATGCTGTGACTATTTTTTAGTCAACGGTTTTGGTGACAACAAAGGGACCCAGAGCAGACTCCTCTCCTCCCCCTGAACTCCAAGAGGAGCCGGAGCCTTGGGGTCAGCAGAGGCCCCTTGTGCCCATCGGTCTCCTCAGGGTCCAGACAGATGGATAGAGTCTCTCCTGGTTCTCAGACCGCCCGTACTGATTGATGATCCTGAGTTTTGTTTGGTGGGCTACAGCAATTACCTGCCCCGCTCTGTTGAGTTTACCAACGAATACAAAAGGCTCTGTTGAAAGAAACCAAGTTTGCTCCATTGTAGGAGGCTGAACAGGCTATGCTGATCAGGGTAAGGGCCTGATCTGACGCTTTTCCTCAATTCATCTGCCTTAATAGAATTTGTTGGATAAAAGTAAAAATATTCCATGAGAGCTTTTGTTTGTGCCCTCCAAGAGTTTCTGGTGGGCAAAAAAGGTCTTAATGACCCAGATAACCATGATGATGTGGTCACTCATTAGAGTCAGACATATTGGAATGGGAAGTCAAGTGGGCCTTAGGAAGCATTACTACAAACAAAGCTAGTAGAAGTAATGGAATTCCAGCTGAGCTATTTAAAAGCCTAAAAGATGATGCTGTGAAAGTGCTGCACTCAATATGCCAGCAAATTTGGAAAACTCAACAGAGGCCACAGGACTGGAAAAGGTCAGTTTTCATTCCAATCCCAAAGAAGGGTAATGCCAAAGAACGTTCAAACTACCGAACAATTGCATTCATTTCACACGCTAGCGAGATAATACTCAAAATCCTTCAAGCTAGGCTTCAGCAGTATCTGAACTGAAAAATTCCAGATGTACAAGCTGGATTTAGAAAAGGCAAAAGAACCAGAGATCAAATTGCCAGCATCCAGTAGATCACAGAGAAAGCAAGAGAATTCCAGAAAAATATTTACTTCTGTTTCATTGACTGTGCTAAAGCCTGTGACTGTGTGGATGACAACAAACTGTGGAAAATTCTTAAAGAGATGGGAACAGTAGACCACCTAACCTACCTCCTAAGAAACGTGAATGCAGGTCAAGAAGCAACAATCAGAACCAAACATGGAACAATGGACTGGCTCAAAATTGGGAAAAGAGTACATCATGCCCATATATTGTCACCCTGCTTATTTAATTCCTATGCAGAGTATATCATGCAAAATGCTGGGCTGGATAAATCACAAGCTGGAATCAAGACTTCCAGGAGAAATATCAACAACCTCAGATATGCAGATAACACCACCCTAAGGGTAGAAAGTGAAGAGGAACTAAAGTACCTCTTGAGGAGGGTGAAAGAGGAGAATGAAAAAGCTGGCTTAAGACTCAACATTGGAAAACTAAGATCATGGCATCCAGTCCCATCATTTCATGGTAAATTTTGTTGTTCAGTCACTCAGTCGTGTTTGACTCCTTGCAACCCCATGGACTGCAGCATGTCAGGCTTCCTTCACCTTCACCATCTCCCAGGGCTTGCTCAAACTCATGTCCACTGAGTCTGTGATGCCATCCAACCATCTCATCCTCTGTCATCCGTTTCTCCTCCTGCCTTCAATCTTTCCCAGCATCAGGATCTTTCCTAACGAGCCAGCTCTTCGAACCAGGTAGCCCAAGTATTGGAGCTTCAGCTTCAGCATCAGTCCTTCCAATGAAAATTCAGGATTGATTTCTTTTAGAATTGACTGGTTTGATCTCCTTGCTGTCCAAAGGACTCTCAAGAGTCTTCTCCAACACCACAGTTCAAAAGCATCAATTCTTCAGTGCTCAGACTTCTTTATGGTCCAACTCTCACATCCATACATGACTACTAGAAAAACCATAGCTTTGACTAGACGGACCTTTGTCAGCAAACAATGTCTCTGCTTTTTAATATGCTGTCTAGGTTGGTCATAGCTTTTTTCTAAGGAGCAAGTATCTTTTAATTTCATGGCTGCAGTCACCATCTGGCAAATAGAAGGGACGAAAATGCAAACACTGGCAGATTTTATTTTCTTGGACTCCAAAATCAACGTGGACAGTGACTGCAGCCATGAAATTAAAAGACGCTTGTTCCTTGCAAGGAAAACTATGACAAACAGACAGCATATTAAAAAGCAGAGACATCCACTTTGCCAACAAAGGTCTGTCTAGTCAAGGCTATGGTTTTCCCAGTAGTCATGTATGGATGTGAGAGCTGGACCATAAAGAGGGCTGAGTGCCTAGAACTGATGGTTTCAAACTGTGGTGCTAAAGAAGACTCTTGAGAGTTCCTTGGACTGAAAGGAGATCAAACCAGTCAGTTCTACAGGAAATCAACCCTGAATATTCATTCGAAGGACTGATACTACAGCTGAAACTCCAGTACTTTGACCACCTGATGCCAAGAGCCAACTCACTGGAAAAGACCCTGATGCTGGGAAAGATTCAAGGCAGGAGGAGAAGGGGATGACAAAGGATGAGATGTATGGATGGCATCACCGACTCAATGGACGTGAGTCTGAGCAAACTCTGGGAGACAGTGAAGGACAGGAAAGTCTGGCATACTGCAGTCCATAGGGTCGCAGAGTCAGACACACCTAGCAACTGAACAATAACAACTGCATACATAGAAAAGAGCTAAATTCCTTAACTTGGAATATCTGCTTTTCTTTAATTAAAAATAATCTTTTGAAGTTCAGACTACATGCCCTTTGTTGCAAATTTCTATATAACATGGCACTTACACCCCTCGCCACCTTAGTGGAGTTCTCTCAGGGTTACTTGAGATGCAGACCCCCAGGTTTCCTGCCAAATAAAACAGAATTCTCAATTTTCAGGTTGTGAATATCCTTTAAGCCCACAGGAGGGAGGGGAGAGGGGAAGGAAGCAGAGAGAGAGGTAGATGTAACCTCAGAATGACTAGACGCAGAAGTGGGAGACACACACCTGGCCAGGAGGTGTCCGGTGGGCAAGCAGCAAGTCCCCAGAGCAAGAGGTTGAAAGAGGGAGCCTGAGTCGTACCCCCCTAGAGCTGGGTGAGCCTGTAGGAGAGCCCCCTGGCAGAACTTGATGAGGTTGATGAGCCTGGCTCTACCAAGCCTATGGATACCGGGCCTGGATATAGACACAGAACTGCCATGGGGTCAAGGGTGTGGCCTTCTGAGAGCAGCAGGCTAGTTAGGCCACCCCACCCCACCCCCCATCAGATAAGTTTGACTGGAGTGTGGGCTGAAACCAAGCGTCAAGCTCGAGGGAACCAGCTGACCTCTTGGCCTCAGTTTTCAGGTTATGTTGGGTGTGGCCAGGGCTGGTGCAGACCCTGCTCCCCAGACCTGAGACCCAGAAGGAGACTAACCAAGGGCCATGGCCTATGGCATGTCCCTGGGCCCCAGAGCTATGTAGTTCCCAAGGATGTCATCACCTGAACTGCGACATCTCAGGACACAGAGCCTCACTTTCAGGCTCACTTTTGAAGGAAAAAGCCCCAGAAGCCTCTCCAGGTTGATCTGTACCACTCTCCTGTCACCTGAACATCACAGAAAGAAGAAGCGGAGCCCTGGCAGAACTCTGCACACACAGCCCACTCACCAGACAATGACACACACTCACATCCACGCATTACCACATGGTGCCCAGGCTACCCCCATCCTGCCCACAGGACTGGGCCTCTCTTACAGGGTCCCTCTTCCCACCCCGCCCCATCCTGACCACCTTGCCATCCTGTCTCAGCCCCCCGCCCTCTTGCCACCTCTCTCCGCAGGTGTATGGTTAAGAAGCAACTTCTCCTGTGCCCTACTCACACCCTCCAACCCCGTCACCACAAATGTTACCCAGAAAAGGTGCAAGAAAAGGTCAGGTGCCAAAAAAAAAAAAAACCAGCTCCAACAGGAAATGTGCTGTGAAAGTAAGAAGTGTGACTCCTTGCGGGGCTCCACCTGGCAGCCCCACCAGTGCAGGCGGGGAGGCGGTGCGGGTCTCCATCCCCACACGGGACAAGCAGGAGCAGGGCCGGGGCAACTGCAAAAGCTGGCCTGGCTCACAGGCCCGGGAGGCGTTGGGCCAGGCCAGAGCCTCACACCGTGGATGCTCTGTGAACGGTTGTTGAAAGAAAGGCAGTTAATGGCACCTGAGACAGAACACCAGAAAGGCACTGACGCCAAACCCAGGAGAGCCCGCTTCACTAAGGATGGCCGGGGGCCTCTGGGCTCCACTGGGAGGGTCAGGTCCGGCTGGCTTTGGGACCCAGCCCACCCCAGCCGGCTGCAGCGGAGCACCCAGGAGGCTCAGGAGTCCTCCAGGGCGGAGGGTTTAGAGGCCGGTGGGGCCGGGATCTCCAGCCGGCCCGCACTGTGGTCCGCAACTACAGCCCGAAAGCCCCTCCTCCACCCCTGGATCCGCACCCTGTCACCTCCCCCACCATCGGCCGGCGCGGGGAAGGCCTCCCCCCAGCCTCCTGGCCGCCCGCACCCCACTCTGAAAAAGGGGTTCTGGGCACCGCCGCCTCGGCCTCCTCGGCCTCTCCCCTACCCTGTGCGCCACCGGAAAAGCGTCGGGCCACCTGTGGGCCTCCCGCGCCCCTGCCCGGGCTGCCGGGGGTGCGCGCGACGCCCCCGCCCCTCCCGGGGGACCGGACTGAACCGCGGCGGCCGGCGCTGCGCCCTGGAGAGGGGCCGGCGGGCGGGGCCTGGGCGCCAAGCCGCGCCCCTCGCGCTCCAGCGCCGCCTCTCGGGCTGGGACTGCGGGCTGCGGCGGGCTCCGGCTCGGGGGCAGGTTGGGCTGCGCCGCCAGGCCGGGGGCCTGCGTCCGCTGGCGGTAAGTCAGGGCCCGGCCGGCCCCGGCGGGCGGGCGCGCGGGTATGGGGCCCTCCCCGGCGCGGAGGGGGAGCGGGCGAGCGGGGCGCTGGGCAGGCGGGAGGAGCCTGCGGGAGGGAGGCTGGGGGTCGGCGTTGCGAGCCGCCCGGCCCCAGGGCTTGCCTGCCCGCCTGGACCCCCGCTCCCCGGCCCTCCCCAATATTTCCGACGGACGAGGGCTGGAGCGCACGGAGACTGCAGCGGGCGCCCTGCGGGGCAGGGTAGTCCAGGGTTGCGCAGGCGCCGGGGGCCCATCGCCCATCTCTAGGTTCCCCCACAACCCCTCACATGGGAACTGGAGAGAGGCAGCCTTCCAGACTTGAGAGGGCTGGGATCTTGGCGGCTGGCAGGAAGGAGAGTTCACTGCCCTGGAGGGTGACCACGGGGACGGGAAAGAGGTGAAAGCACCTAGTTTGGCATAAATTATGCAAGCACTGGAGATGCCTAGGAGCCCGCTGCCTGCGCTGGGCCGCCCTTCCTTCCCTGGGGCCCCGGACCAGCTCCTACCTCTCTTGCCGGCTCAGAGTCACTGAGTGCCAGGCTTCGCCAGAGGTCAGCCCGGTCCGTGCGCCTGGCAGAGCGGTGCGCAGTCCGCGATTAGTCGAACCCCACTGGCTCCTCTCAGAGCTCCCTTCTGCGTGACCCCACTAGCGTGGATACTTTAGTGTCCAGTGTCTGGACTCAGCCCGCTTGGGGTGGGGGGAACCTGGCAGCAGTCAGTGGTGATGCTGGCCGTGCCAGCCGGCCCGGCGGCTGTGGGCACCAGAGCTTCCTTCAGGACCGCCCGGAGCTCCTCCCGCGGGATACTCACTTTATGGAGGAGGAGAGAGAGACTCCTTCCTCCCTGAACTGCCTGGATCCGGGCACAGGCCCCAGGGGGGCTTGGCACTGTTCTTGGACATCTGCTGCTCCTTCTCTGTGCCCCAGGACATCAACCCTTGCCCAGAGCTGGGCAGGAGAGACCGAAGCCCATTCTCGGGGTCTCCGCCAGCCCCTCCCAAAATCTGTCCTCCGCTTGGCATTCTCCTTCCTCCCAGTGCCTAGGAACTAGTGCCCTCCCCCACCCACAGCTCTTGCCTGCAGAAAGCACCAGACTGCTCCTCCCACACCATGCCTGAAACAGAAGTCCAGAACCCCAGCTGGTTGCATTCTGAGAGCCTTCTCCACCCCCTGCTAAGGATCTTTGCCCAAAGGAGCTTCCTGGCCAGCCCCCAGGGGCTCACCCCCATCCGCCTGAGCCTGGGCCTGTTCCCACTGGGGTAACTGATGGCACACCGCAGGTCCCCCTGAGCCCTCCCCCCAGCCACCAAGAGTCGCAAATGCTTCTGGGATCCTTGTCTTCAGTGCTCCCCCTGGACAAATGGGAGAGCCCTGTACCGGCTCCCCCAGCACAGAAGCTTCCCGGACAGATGCTCAGCTAGATAAGCCCTATGCCCACAGCCCAGCTCTGGGACTCCATGACAGGCATGGCGCTGGTCCCATGGAAAGTTCTGGATGCAGGTCAGCTAATATTACCAGCCACCATCCCTCCAGGACCCTTGAACTCGAGAAACTGATAAGAGGCCAGACGAAAATTCCAAACAAGCCTTTATAGATGCTGGAACTGCAGCACAAGGAAGCAAAAGCAAGAAGCAGGTGCCCTCACCCGCTCCCCGAGAGGAGCTACTTCCGTCCTGAAACGGAGTGACAACAGGGGCAGGTCTGTGGGGGGAGGTGGGAGGCATAGTTAGGCGGTGCTGTGGGGGGATCCTGAACACCACCCTGCTTGTGCTCCCAGCAACTCAAACATGTAGTTTGTTTGTGACTTCTTGTATCCTTTTGCCCAAGGTGTGCCTAGGCATTGTTATTTTTAGTCACTTATAGTTTCTTTGTATTGTGTTGCTCACTGGGACGTTTTTCCAGGTGCAAGCACTCTGGTAGAGGATCCCAGGTCCTAGCCTGTCTCAGCCACGCTGCCAGGACCACAGGCAGGGTCCACTCCCTTGGCCTCCCTTTCTGGGAGATTCTGAAAACTCTGATGATTTCCCTTATCTGACCTCTAGCCCCCCTCCACCAGCAGCAAGTGTCTCTTCCTTGGGGAAGGGTCTCAGCCAGGAGTCTGCGCTGAGTGAGGGGTGGGTTTGGAATGGAGCAGAAAGACCGTCTGCACTCTGGCCTTGCCTCTGGCACCTCCCGCCCCCCATCTACAAAGTGGGGTCGCCAACTGTCCCCCAGGGCCAACAACTCTGACCCCATTGGGAGAAGCAAGGCCCGCCCCCCAGCACTCCATCTCTTTGGAGCAAGGCTGACTTCAGCTTCCTGAGAGCCCAGCCAGACGCCTGTCCCTCCAGAATGAAGGTCTTCCTGCCGTTGCTGCTGGCTGCCCTCCTGGGCGTGGAGCGAGGTGAGGCACCCCGGGCCCCAGGCCTCCAAGCTGGCCGTGGCCATGTCACTGATGCCACTCACTGCCTCCCCCCGCCCATGAGGCGTCCCTCCTGCCCCCGCCTGCCCTGGAGGCCTCAGGCCTGCCGGGACACTTGAACATCACTGGAGCCCCTCCAGGGCCAGGGTCTGGTGTCCTTGTCCTTCCAGGTCTCCAGCCTGGGCCCCACGTGCCATAGGGGCCCCATCAGTGCCTGCGCAAGAGGGGCTGCCCTCGAGCCTCTGGGTCGGGGCTGGGAGGGGGCACCGGAATACTCCCCAGCATGAGACTGTGTCCCTCCCCTGCAGCGCACTGCCTGGTGTGCTTCACCTGCCAGAATAAGAAAAGCAACTGGTACTGCCTGAAGCCGACCGTCTGCTCCAACACAGACAGTTACTGTGTGACAGTCTCTGCATCCGCCGGCATCAGTGAGTGCAGGTGCTGGGCGGCCAGGCTCCCCCACCCCCACCCCCACCCCTCCTCCACTCACAGCCTCGTTTCCGGTGGCGCAGAGAACGTGGTGAACTTGGGCTACTCCCTGTACAAGTTCTGCTCCCCGATCTGCGGCTCCTCGAGCATCAACGTCGGCATGGCGTCCATGGACACGTCCTGCTGCCAGAGCTTCCTGTGCAACATCAGCACGGCGGGCGGCGGGCCACGGGCCAGCGCTCCCGTGCTGGGCCTGGGGCTCCTGCTCAGCCTGCTGGCGGCTCTGCTGCAGTTTGGACCCTGACTGCCCGGCCCAGGCTCCCAAAGCTCAGGAAGGAAGGAAAGCCCAGACCCAAGCGGATCTCAAAACCGCCGCCTCTGACTCCTCACCCTGCTAGTCCCAGCTTCTCAGCCCTGGGTCCCCACAGGCAGGCCTGGCTGCCTGTACCCACACCTACCAGCTCCCCTCACCTCCAGGTCAGCCTTGCCGGGGGAACCTGGGAAAGGAGCCTGAGGGTCCAGGGGTCAGAACCAAGTCCCAGGGACATGCTGGGAGGGGCTCCTAATCCCAGGCCCTCCCTGCCCCCAAGTGCAGATGTGCTGTGTGGACAGGTGTGTGGTCCGTGCGCCCAGCTGGGCATGTGTGAGTGTATTTGGGGGAGGGGTGGGGGTCAGAAGCCTGTCTGGAGCCCCAAGCGCCAGCACAGAGCCCCGGTTCCTGGTGTCTCTGCACATGTCCTTGTCACTTCACTCACTTAGAGGGTGGCCTTTGGGGAGACAGGGCTTCCCCTGTTCCCAGGTCTAGGCTATTGACCCAGGAATCTGCTCCCACAGATCCCACAGCCGCCCACCCCCTCCTTCCACCCCACACTCCTGCAGCTTCATTGCCTCAAATAAACACGTTTCCCCCCTTTCTGGCTCTGGTGTGGCCCTCAGCCTGAGACCACCCCTCCCATTGGGGTCCTAGTGAGGGGGGCAGCAGAGCTCCAGAGCCTCAGGTGTAGAGGGGTCTGACGGTTCCCTGTGATGGGGCCCCACCCTGAAGCCTACTTGGAGGCCCTGGGGGAGAGGGGTCACCCAAGTTCACAGCTAGCTGCCCTCAGCTGGGTGGGATCATTTGATCCTCAGGACAGGATGAGTGGACAGGGAGACGGGTGGGGCAAGGGAGATGGTCAGCCCAGTTCTAGGTGGGAGGCAGGACCCTACAGAGGGAGGGATGGGGTTGGAAGGGAGGAGACCACCCCGCACGTTCTGGGACTTGGGTAGGGCTACCTGGGCCAGTCGGGCTGCAAAGGACACACAGCATGGATCGGGGGTGGGGGCGGAAGTGCACAGGAGCTGAGTAAAGGGGAGCAAGGCCCCTGTCCCAAAGGTGTGTGGGAGGGACTCCCCTGGAGAAGGGCTGAGGTGCTGCTTCCTGAGCGGCAGCCCTCCCTGCTCATGCCTACTCCCCGGCAAGCCCCACTGTAGTCTTCAGCTAGCCATGGACCCCCGGGGTCTGCAGTGGGGCCTGAGTTCTAAGCCAAGGGCATTCTTTGACTAGGCTGGTGGCCCAGGAGCAGCAGATCCAGTACTGCAGGGTGGCGAGAGTGAACGCAGCAGAGCTCGCCCCAGGCCAGCCAGAAGCCCCTATGTGCTTGGGTCCAAAGTCCAAGGGTCACTGTGCAGCAGGGCAGGGCAGTGGTCACGGCGGGGCTCGGGTTCTGGCCCATGTCCTGGGCCCTGGTCACAGGGCCAGGTGAGCAGCTCAGTGCAGATGGGCCCTGTGACACCCACGGGTGCAGTGTCCTCATTGCCACCAAGGCGATGATAGAGCTCCAGGGAGGGGCAGGAGGAGACCTCTGCCCGGGAAAATCTGGGTGGTCCAGCAGGATGGGAGGGGAAGGAGATCCAAGCCCAGACTACATATTGTGGAAGGATCTAGAAGCACATTACAGCATTCTGGTTGAGACTGGGGTGGTAAAAATGTTGAGATTCATTTGGAGGTCAGACCAGCATTAAAAACCAAACAAGAAACAAAGGAGAAGAAATCAGAATGTCCCCCAGGAATGCTGGTTACCCCTGGAGTCCTGAGTCCTAAAAGCAGAAAGCTCAAGGACTTCCCTGGTGGTCCAGTGTTGAGACTGCACATCCACTGCAAGGGGCACGGGTTTGATCCTTGGCTGGGGAACCAAGATTTCACATGCTACGCGGTGCAGCAAAAAAAAAAGCAAAACCAGAATTCCGCTCCCCACCAGTCCAGTTCCACAAGGATTAAATTGCAGCCCATTGCAGCCATCCAGTGGGGAGAACAGGAGGAAGCCTCTGTGTTTGGGATGTGTGCCCCTAGATAGCTAAGATGTGGGTCTAAGGAAAAATTTCAATGACCCCCAATTCTCGCATCTTCCCATACATAGAAAACACTAAAATCATTAACATGAGATGTCTGTCTTGTGGTGAACTGTAATCCACCTGGTGCGAAGAGCCAACTCGTTGGGAAAGCCCCTGATGCTGGGAAAGATTGAGGGCAGGAGAAGGGGATGACAGGATGAGATGGTTGGATGGCATCACCGACTCATTGGACAAGCTCCGCGAGATAGTGAAGGACAGGTGTGAGGGTCACAGGCAGGAAGTCCAGGGGCCTGGAGGAAATAGGCCGCAAGTGTCAGACATTGTTTCTTTCTTAAGCAGCAGGAGGAAATAAACTGCAAGTGTCAGATTTTTTCCCTTCCCTATACAAAATTAAAAGGTTTATTTTTAAATTCTGTGTTGCCATGATGATACCTGGTTCCACCTGAACTTAACTTTTCTCAAACCTTGAAATAACCAACACATTTTTCTTATGGAAATGTTTTCCTTAAGCTATGTTAATGAACTATGTATTTACCCTAGACTCTGTTCAAGTCAGTTCCACCTAAGACTCAGAACCAATAATGACTCAACAAACCAGTATGTTTTACTCATACAGTTCAGTTAAGTTCAGTCACTCAGTCGTGTCCGACTCTTTTCAAACCCATGAATCACAGCACGCCAGGCCTCCCTGTTCATCACCAACTCCCAGAGTTCACTCAGACTCATGTCCATCGAGTCGGTGATGCCATCCAGCCATCTCATTCTCTGTCATCCCCTTCTCCTCCCGCCCCCAATCCCTCCCAGCATCAGAGTCTTTTCCAGTGAGTCAACTCGTCGCATGAGGTGGCCGAAGTATTGCAGTTTCAGCTTGAGCATCAGTCCTTCCAATGAACACCCAGGATTGATCTCCTTTAGAATGGACTGGTTGGATCTCCTTGCAGTCCAAGGGACTCTCAAGAGTCTTCTCCAGCACCACAGTTCAAAAGCATCAATTCTTCGACGATCAGCTTTCTTCACAGTCCAACTCTCACATCCATACATGACCACAGGAAAAACCATAGCCTTGACTAGACGGACCTTGGTTGGCAAAGTCATCTCTGCTTTTTATTATGCTATCTAGGTTGGTCATGACTTTCCTTCCAAGGAGTAAGCGTCTTCTAACTTCATAGCTGCAGTCAGCATCTGCAGTGATTTTGGAGCCCAAAAAAATAAAGTCTGACACTGTTTACACTGTTTCCCCATCTATTTCCCATGAAGTGATGGGACCAGATGCCATGATCTTTGTTTTCTGAATGTTGAGCTTTAAGCCAACTTTTTCACTCTCATCACTTTCATCAAGAGGCTTTTGAGTTCCTCTTCACTTTCTGCCATAAGGGTGGTGTCATCTGCATATCTGAGGTTATTGATATTTCTCCCAGCAATCTTGATTCCAGCTTGTGGTTCTTCCAGCCCAGCGTTCCTCATGATGTACTCTGCATATAAGTTAAATAAGCAGGGTGACAATATACAGCCTTGACGTACTCCTTTTCCTATTTGGAACCAGTCTGTTGTTCCATGTACAGTTCTGACTGTTGCTTCCTGACCTGCATACAGGTTTCTCAAGAGGCAGGTCAGGTGGTCTGGTATTCCCATCTCTTTCAGAATTTTCCACAGTTTATTGTGATCCACACAGTCAAAGGCTTTGGCATAGTCAATGAAGCAGAAATAGATGTTTTTCTGGAACTCTCTTGCTTTCTCCATGATCCAGCGGATGTTGGCAATTTGATCTCTGGTGCCTCTGCCTTTTCTAAAACCTGCTTGAACACAAATGTTCTCCTAATCTATGTTAATGAAACTATATATTTGTATGGAAATCTGCCTTTCTTCAAGATTCGTATCAATTGTTTAATGGCCCGGGATGACTCACCTGGTGGCAATGTTATCTCAGTGCTTGTTGTGGGTGAGGGGCCCGGTGTCACTCTCTGAGTTTTGAGACATTTCCTTTCTCTAATTAGCAGCCTGCTAAGTCATGCTCATGCTCAAAATTCTCCAAGCCAGTCTTCAGCAATATGTGAACCGTGAACTCCCAGATGTTCAAGCAGATTTTAGAAAAGGCAGAGGCACCAGAGATCAAATTGCCAACATCCACTGGATCATGGAGAAAGCAAGAGAGTTCCAGAAAAACATCTATTTCTGCTTCATTGACTATGCCAAAGCCTTTGACTGTGTGGATCACAATAAACTGTGGAACATTCTGAAGGAGATGGGAATACCAGGCCACCTGACCTGCCTCTTGAGAAACCTGTATACAGGTCAGGAAGCAACAGTCAGAACTGTGTATGGAACAACAGACTGGTTCCAAACAGGAAAAGGAGTACGTCAAGGCTGTATATTGTCACCCTGCTTATTTAACTTATATGCAGAGTACATCATGAGGAACGCTGGGCTGGAAGAAGCACAAGCTGGAATCAAGATTGCTGAGAGAAGTATCAATAATCTCAGATATGCAGATGACACTACCCTTATGGCAGAAAGTGAAGAGGAACTCAAAAGCCTCTTGATGAAAGTGAAAGAGGAGAGTGAAAAAGTTGGCTTGAAGCTCAACATTCAGAAAACAAAGATCATGGCATCTGGTCCCATCACTTCATGGGAAATAGATGGGGAAACAGTGGAAACAGTGTCAGACTTTATTTTTTTGGGCTCCAAAATCACTGCAGATGCTGATTGCAGCCATGAAATTAAAAGACGCTTACTCCTTGGAAGGAAAGTTATGACCAACCTTGATAGTATATTAAAAAGCAGAGACATTACTTTGCCAACCAAGGTCCGTCTAGTCAAGGCTATGGTTTTTCCCATGGTCATGTATGGATGTGAGAGTTGGACTGTGAAGAAAGCTGATCGCCGAAGAATTGATGCTTTTGAACTGTGGTGTTGGAGAAGACTCTTGAGAGTCCCTTGGACTGCAAGGAGATCCAACCAGTCTATCCTAAAGGAGATCAATCCTGGATGTTCATTGGAAGGACTGATGCTAAAGCTGAAACTCCAATACTTCGGCCACCTCATGCGACGAGTTGACTCACTGGAAAAGACTCATGCTAGGAAAGGTTGGGGGCGGGAGGAGAAGGGGACGACAGAGAATGAGATGGCTGGATGGCATCACCAACTCTGTGGACGTGAGTCTGAGTGAACTCCGGGAGTTGGTGATGGACAGGGAGGCCTGGCATGCTGTGATTCATGGGGTCGTGGAGAGTCAGACATGACTGAGTGACTGAACTGAACTGAACTGAGTAGGTATATGTAAAAGGAAATGGCAGCCCACTCCAGTGTGCTTGCCTGGAGAATCCGATGGACAGAGGAGCCTGGCGGGCTACAGTCCATGGGTCGCAAAGAGTCAGACTCGACTGAGTGGCTGAACAACAACAGCACTTGACTACCTGTATTTCCCAATCAAAAAAATTCATGTAGATCCTAGCTCCTCCCCTACCTTTTCAGAGCATTTCCTCAGAGCTGCTGAGAGGCCATCTCCCAGGCTAGAGTCCTCAGTAAAGTCCCGGAAAAAGACTGAAACTGTGTAAGCAGATAGGTTAGGGAGTCCCTGGAGAAAGATTCAGGAATGGCTTTCTTGACCTAAGAAAAGCCATTTTGTGATCTAAGCCTGGCCACAGCGCTTGCCCTTGAATATGGTCAGTAATCAGTGATCTTCAGGGGCCAAAGGAATGCTGGGACAGAGGAAAAGCAGGCAAACAAGAGTGCAGTGATAATGTAAAGCTGGGGCCTAGTTCCTCCTGAAGGGAAATACATGATAATATGTCTTTGAGTTCTGTAGGGTTTCCCACTTGCCAATGCAGGAGATGTAAGAGACTCAGGTTCTGTCCCTGGGTTGGGAAGATCCCCTGAAGAAGCGTATGGCAACCCACTCCTGCACTCTTGCCTGGAGAATCCCATGGGCAGAGGAGCCTGGCAGGCTCCATGGGTCACAAAGAGTCAGACATGACTGAGCGACTAACACCTTCACTTTGAGCTCTGTCATCCTTTTAAAGCTTGTGCCCTGCCCACTTCCCTCCTGTTCTGAGGCTGGCAGGGCTGGGCAGTGGTGTCAGGGACAGAGTGAAGAAATGAAGCAGGTGATTAAATAGTTACGCCCACTAAGGGGCCATAAGTAAAGAAAAAGTATGGGGGGGCTCTGTAAGTTAATGATCACTCAAGAAAGCGGGCTTGCTTAACAACAGACCACACAACAGAAGCACAAGGCGTGTCCCCGAACAATGGTGGAATGAGACTCACATCCTGTTAAATCGACTTAAAAAAAATGCACCACGTGAGAGTTTCAAGGGAAGTTTTATTTGGAGCAAAATGAGGACTGCAGCCCAGGAGACAGCACCTCAGATAGCTCTGAGAAACTGCTCCAAAGAGGCAGGTGGGGAAAGAATAATATATATGATATTTTGGTGAAAGGGAGTTCCTGCAATCAAGCACATGTTTTTGCAGGTTTTGCTCGTCATGTGAAGCAGATGTCACCATAAGGGAATTTAGTGCTTTTCCAGATATGAGGAGATGCAAGAATTGGGTTGATAATATCAGCTTCTGAAAACATCTTACTGAAGATGAGCCAGTTTCCCGAGGGTACAGAATGCTTCATTCTTGATCTCCAACGTAAACTCCTTCAGGGAGTGTTGGAGGTCAGCAGCCGCAGAAGTACATGCTTTAATCCTTGGAGACAGCAAGTGCCAACTGGTAGCTGACAGTGACTGCCTTTTTGGCCTTTTTGCACATTTCCATAGCACCAGGACAATCCCAGTTCAACAATGTAGAAGCCAGAAGACTTCCCTGCCAGACGTGGAGGAGGAGCTGATGAGGAAAGTTGGACATATCTACTCAAGAATGAGTAAGAAGATGGTCTTTTTTCCCTTCCCAACTTCTTCTACATTATAAAAAATGTAGCCCACCCAGCTGTGATGGCAAGGCCCCCTTGCCTGTCCACTAGTACCCCTCACAGTGTCCTACTAACAAGCCTTTGCCCTTCCCGTCCCTCTGCCTCCCTCTGGATTCTTTCTGCACTGAAGACCCCACACTCGACTGAGTCCTGAAACACAGGCCAGCCCAGAGGAAGATGCCCAGCTGGGCGTGATCATCACAGTCAGGGGACACCGGGAGTCCAGGGGCAGACAGCAGTGGAAGGACAGCTGTGTAACCAATGCTCTGTTCCCGTGCACGCTAACGTCAGCTTCCATCTCTGTATACTTGTAGCAACGCATTCCGGGAAACAAACTCACTCAGAAGGACAATGCAGATAGTGGAGTGCAGTGTATTACACTTGCGGGACCAAGGCAGAGTCTCCTCTTAGCCAAGGACCCCGACCAACATTTGTGAAAATCTTATACCCCATGCGTACGTGTCTGAACTCACCATTCCAAATTCTTTGAGACTTACACAAACCAAGGAAAATACAATCCCGGTAACCCCATCATTCACGTGCTATGTGCTCATGTGCTCAGTCAAACAGTTAGCCAATAATCAACAGGCCCGAGGTTACACTCAGATAGATATAGAAAAATTTACGGCCTGTCTGGAGGAAGGGGTGATTAGTGTTTTCATAGGCACTAAACGCAGAGTTCAGAGTCCACTGGAAAGGTGGCCGAGCATGATCAGCATGAACAGGCCTAAGATGGAGTCCAGGCCCCATGAATTCCTTCTTCATTCCCCCTCTTGATGCTCTTAACTCATATTATGAGCATCATTTACAGGGATATATTGCACCCTGGCTCTCCTACCGCCAATTTGGGAGTAATGACATCAACCTTCGGGTTACAAAGTTCATAATACATTGTAAAATTCAGGGTCCACAAAGCAGAACTATCAAGGCACCTATAACAGCGGTAAATATAGTTTTCCACCAATCGCCCTTCACCCAAGATAGGACCGAAGTCCAGAAAGGAATGTTTTCATTTGACATTGCTTTACCTGGTTTATGTCATCTAAAGCAGTTGATACATTCCCAGATAAGTCAGGAATGTATACACAACAGTCAACCTTAATTACAGCACAGGACCCTCCTTGAGCAGCTGTGGTATGTCCAAAGCCATTCTATTATGAATTACCACTTTTCTCATTTGGATTTACTCTTCATTTAAGGCTTGGATGGTTTTTGTTCTATCTCAGAGGCCTGTTTTGTGAAATTAGTCAAGGCCTCTACTTTAATCATGATATCTGTTGTCCCTATAGAGGGTACGAATAAGGCAGCAATATACTCATACCTTTGAAACACAGAGCTTGTCCACCTAGCAAGTAAATAAGGTAGATTTACCGGGGCTTGTTGTAGGTTAGGCTTTTGTTACACTGGTATTTATCTCACATGTAAACCCATGACCCAAGTCTATTGACTGTAGGTCTTACACCAAGAGGGCAAGGAGAGGTTATGATTGACAAGAGAGAGGAAAGTCTCTTTTTGTCATCCCAGAAAAAAGCAGAGTGGTTTAAAATCTTGGCAGAGTGGTGACACCCACCAGGGAAGTCCATCCATCACTGACAGAGGCATAGCCCTACATTCCCAGCAGTTGGAAGTGTTGTGGAAGTCTGCGTAGGAATGTGCCCCATGAGATGAAAACATTGTCCTGAGTTGAAACGGAAGTTAAATTCAAAATCATGTTGATGAGGCCAAGCAGCAGGAGTTGATTGTGCGGCTTCATCCTGAAGGGGCTCTTCCAGGATCTTCTTTTCCTTCTTAAGGATGTTCTTAGTCTCTCGAGGATCAGCGGGGTCCCTCTGTGCAGTCCACTCAGCGTTTTTTGGGTCTGCATGTTATGTTCTCTTCACCCTTGTATGATGGATCCAAGGGACAATACCTGCAACTTTAACTGCAGTAGGGGTAGTTAGAATAACATAAGGGCCCTTTCACCAAGGGGCTAGCAAATCATGTTTCCAATCTTTGACCCATACTTGGTCACCAAGCGTAAACTCATGAATCTGTTCCCGAAGGGGAACGGCACCCTTTCTTGTACAAACTTAGTTACCCGATTTATTACCTTACCCAGTTCCATCTGCTGTGAAATCTTATCCCCCTTTACCTGAGGCAAATTTGTTGACACCTGTTTTATTTTGGGAGGGGGCCTCCCATACACAATTTTGTATGGAGAACAGCCTTGGGACTGTGGGGTCATCCTGCGTCTGAGCAGAGCCGACGGAAGCAAGTCCCGCCAGGAGCGGTCAGTCTCTATGATCCACTTGGAGAGTCTCTTTAATGTCCGGTTGGTTCATTCCACCGTCTCAGAACTCTGGGCCTACCTATATGCAGTGTGTGGTTTCCATTTGATGTTTAAAGTGTTGCTTCTTGTTGTACTAAATCAGCTACAAAAGCTGGGCCATTGTCTGAACCAATGCTGGTAGGAAGTCCAAATCTGGGAACTATCTCCCTGAGCAGGCCCCGGGCTACTTCTGATGCTCTTTCAGTCCGTGCTATGTGCTCATGTGCTCACTCAAACAGTCAGCCAATAATCAATAAGCCCGAGGTTACACTCCGATAGATACAGAAAATTTACGGCCTGTCTGGAGGAAGGGGTGATTAGTGTATGCTTTCTCTTAAGCGATGAGTAACCTGGATACGATCTTCAAGGTTCCTCTGCCTGGAGGGGTCTTATCCTTCTGTTGTCGTTTTCATAGGCACTAAACGCAGAGTTCAGCGTCCACTGGAAAGGTGGCCGAGCATGATCAGCATGAACAGGCCTAAGATGGAGTCCAGGCCCTATGCATTCCTTCTTCACACTGACTATCTTGCAGGTGATAATAGTCTGTTATTACTCTACCCACAACTACACCGCGAGATGAAGCGCAGGGCTCAGAGCCTCGAAGCCTGCTGGTGACTGTGACCCTTAGACACCTCCTGGGGGCGGCTGGTGGTCCTTTCGGCTCCTGCTGCCCCTCCCCCGTGTTGGGGCGGCTAGGAGGCCCAGACTCTGTAGGAGCGGAGGGAGGCTGCGTGGGGCTGGGCGGGGGAGGGGCGGGAGGAGGAGCCCAGGGCTCTGAGTTTCCATTTCCCACAGCCGAGAGAGGGCAGGTAGGGAGGGGAGGAGCGGGGGAGCCCCAGGACCGGAAGGGGAGGGGGGGCATCTCTCGGTCTCTGCTCAGGAATCCCCCCTCCCCGCATCTGCCCAGGCGCAGCGCTGTCCAGTCCAGACACACTCTGGTCGGGTGTTCAGACTCCCGAGTCTCAGCGCCCAGGAACCCGTGTGATGCCTGCGTTTCCCTGCAGCCAAACTCAGCTCCCTCCGGTCCGGCCCCGCCCCCTCACTTGCCCCTCCCAGGGAGCCCTGAACCCGCTGGCCACAGGGAGGCGGATGGTCCTGCCCAGCGTCCGAACTCCTCCCATGATGTCTGTTTGGTGCCCACGGCCCAGGCCAGGGAGGACTCGGGGCCCCCTCCTCCCCAGTCTTAGCATTACCTGCATTGCCTTGCTGCTGCTCACCTGTGACTTCCAAGGGTCCAACCTGTTGGCTAGGGCCTCTTACTCGAGGGCTATCTCATGACCCTGGATGCCCAGCAGCTATGGACGGACCTGACTCTGCTCTGCCCTATCTTTCAGAGTTCCTTGTGCCTGCCTGGCTCCCCTCGGTCTGGGGCAGGCAGGCTGGGACACACCAGACCGTCCCCTGGGCTGGTGACCGAGCCACAGCATAGTAAGACTCCCCTCTCTGAGCCCCGACCACGGGCACTTTCTAGGACCCCTGAATAAAAGGGTTGGTGATGGACCGGGAGGCCTGGCGTGCTGTGATTCATGGGGTCACAAAGAGTTGGACACGACTGAGTGACTGAACTGAACTGAACCTCAGCAGAAAAGACCCTGATGCTTGGAAGGACTGAAGGCAGGAGGAGAAGGAGACGACAGAGGATGAGATGATTGGATGGCATCAGCAACTCAGTGCACATGAGTTTGAGCAGGCTCCGGGTGTTGGTGATGGACAGGGAAGTCTGGGGTGCTGCAGTCCATGGGGTCACAAAGAGTCTCACACAACTGAGGGACTGAACAACAAGAAGCCTCAGCAGAGGGTGCACTGTGGGAGGACAGTCCCCTGGAGAAACCTGTGACACAAAGAAGTCCTGGGAAGGAAAGCATTTAAGGTCTGGGTGCCAAGTGCGAGTGAGGGGTGCTCTAGGTATGGGAGCTGCTGGGACGTGGGTTAGCCTGAAGGTCCGTCGAAGTAATGTCTCTGCTTTTTAATATGCTGTCTAGGTTGGTCATAGCTTTTCTTCCAAGGAGCAAGCATCTTCTAATTTCATGGCTGCAGTCACCATCTGCAGTGATTTTGGAGCCCGAGAAAATAATGTCTGTCACTATTTTCATTGTTTCCCCATCTATTTGCCATGAAGTGATGGGACCAGATGCCTTGATCTTCGTTTTTTGAATGTTGGGTTTTAAGCCAGCTTTTTTACTCTTCTCTTTCACTTTCATCAAGAGGCTCTTTAGTTCCCCTTCACTTTCTGCCTTAAAGGTGGTGTCATCTGCACATCTGAGGTTATTGCTATTTCTCCTGGCAATCTAGATTCTGTTGCTAGGAGGAAGCCAATTCTGACCATGTTGGAAACTGTTCCTTTGACTTCCTTTTTGTTGCTTTTGTTATTATAATGATACTTAATGGCTTGCCTGGAGGACCCTGCCCCCCTGCCCAACTGTAAACTGAAGTGCCTTTGTTCTGCTCTAGGAGAAAGAATCTGACTCTGCTCCTCTGTGAATAGCAGAGACTAACACGGCACCCCTTCCAAAGGCACCCCTTCCCTTGAGATGTTTCACGAGCCTGCAGACCCTTGACTTCCCCACTGCCTCACCCTCTCTATTCTGCCTTTTGACGTATTGCATCTTTCTCTCTGGTCTATAAAAGAACCTGGCATCCAGACCCCAATAAGATGGTTATCTTGAAGTGCTAGCCTGCCATTTTTTTGGTCAGCTAGCTTTCCGAGTAAAGACATTTTCCTTGCCTCAACACCTCGGATTCATTGGCCTGTCGTGTGGCCAGCAGAGGGAGCTTGGACCTGGTAACACTTCTAACAGCTGGCTTCCTTCTGAGGGCTGGAGGGGTCGTCCCCCCAGGACCACCCCCTTTGCCTGTCCCTCAACCCCCAGGTCCTCTGCTGACAGCCCCCCACCTCGGGCCTGCATAGGGAGCCGAAGAAGCCACTGGGGACACAGGTGGCCAGAGGAGCAGGCCACCTGTGATCGAGAGCCTGGGATCAGCTCTCACTGGGAAAATGGCCCTGAGCTCTGCCCACCCCCAGGCCCGGTTTTTATCTGGGGCCCCCTCCCCCTCACCCCCTAACACACACACACACACTAGGTCCCAGGGTCAGGACTCGGAACACAGATAGCCCCCCAGGCCTGGGCTGGGGATGGGCAGGAGAGGGGCTCAGAGGCTGGAAGTGAAACCTATATATGGTGGTGTTGGGGGCCCGTGTGAGGAAAGCAGGAGAGACTCCATCTTGAAGCCGGTCATCCATCTTAAAGACAGGATGTGACCTGGGCCTGAACCCTGCCCAAGAGTGAGGAAACCGTTGCTAGTGAAAACCAGGTTCCCTCCCTACAGGTGACGAGCGGAGGCTGCAGCTGAGGCCAGGCTGCCTGTTGGGTTAATCGTGGAGGCGTCACCCCTTGGTGCAGAGTCACTGTTCCCCCTTTAACCTTAATTGTTTGTTCTCCTAGCACCTACTTGTAAAACTCAATCACATGCAGCAAAGAGGCTGCTAACGTGTAACCAGTCACGTAGTGGGGGTATGAAACGGGGCCTCTCAGAAACATCAGGGTCCTTGTTGGGAACTGTTCCCGGTGGACCCGCGTGCGTAATAAACTGTACTCCACTGTCTTGCATGTCCTCTGAAGTGTGTTTTGTGACTCCAGATTCCACAACAGTGTCATTTCAGGGGGACTCTGAGGAGCTCCAGTACCACAGTCTCTTGTGTCTCTGTAAAGAGATTCAGCGAGACAAAGTGGTAGATATGTGATTTATTAGAATAGGACACTTGTGAGGCTCACAAAGAGGCGGGCAAGAAATGCCACCTTCCAAGAACTTAGTGGGCTACAGCTTTATAACCAAAGGAAAAGTGGGGTGGGGAGAAGACCTGCTTTCTCTTGAGTAGACTTCATGCTTCCATCATCAGCTCCTCCAGGTTGAGCAGGGAAGTTTTCTTGCCCCTGTGTGGTCAAGCTAGGTCCATGAATTCTTTTTTTTTTATGTGTTCAGAGACCATGTCCTAGGGATCATTAACGTACTGAGCTCACTGGGCAGTGTGTGGGTCTCATGCGGCCATTGTTTTGTTGTATGGGGACAGGTCTCATCCTTCTGTTGCATGGTTTTGTTGTTAAGCAAGCCTGCTTGGTTTTGTGGTTAAGCAAACCTACTTTCTCGAATGATCATTAACTTATAGGGGTCTGCCATATTTTTCTGGGCTTCCCTCATAGCTCAGTTGGTAAAGAATCTGCCTGCAATGCAGGGGACCCCAGTTCGATTCCTGGGTCAGGAAGATCCTCTGGAGAAGGAAATAGCAACCCACTCTAGTCTTCTTGCCTGGAGAATCCCATGGACAGAGGAGCCTTGTGGGCTACAGTCCATGGGGTCGCAAGAGTTGGACACGACTTAGCAACTAAACCACCACCACATTTTTCTACTTACAGTCCCCTAGTGGGATTAATGATTTAATCACCTATTTTGTCCCTATCAGTAGGGTGGGTTCCGGCGGCTCTCATCCTACTGGCCCCCTCCTCTCGCTAGTCCCTGGAGTGGGGTAGGAGGAAGGAGGCAGCTCTTGGCAGCTCATCGGCATCCTTGGCTGCTTCTCCCCAGAGGAGTGGGCAGGGTCCCACACCCCCGCCCCCGAGAGTGTCCCAGGCGCCTAGAAGAGAAGGGGTGCAGGGGCTCCCCACTCCGGGCGAGTCCTGGCACCACCACCGTATCCTGCACCCAAGCTCTCCTTGCAAAGCCCCCTGACTGGGAGCAGCCTCTCAGCTTGCCTCACGGGCTGGTGCCTGAGTTACCCTGAGAAGCGGCCCCACTCTCTCTCCAGCGGGGTCTCAGGTCTGTGACTCGGGCTCCTCTGTGGTCCGCTTGTCCTCAACTGAACCGGTCTTCCTCCCCGGAGCTTGTTAAGAGCTGTAGTCCCTGTAGGAGGAACCCTTGGGTCCACAGGAGGGGAGACAGATCAGGGGAGGACAGGGATGACCTGGGCCAAGCTGTGAGGATGAGCCCCCAGCCCTACCTCCCAGGGTCCTCTTGTCCACGGAAAATCAATCAACAGTCTTTCTAAGACAAGAGAAGTTTAGTGGAGCCAACCTCAGGATTACAATTGGGGAGACAGTCTTTCAGAAAGCTCTGAGGACTCTTCCACCTGTTAAAGGTCAAGGCAGGGTTATATGTTTCTGAGACAAAGGGTTACACACTGCCGAATGGTGTATTTCTGGCAGTTCACACAATCCAGGTCTACACATACGAAGTGAGTAGTGAGTCGTGGTGTCAGAATAGGCAGTTAGCTAAATGTGAGGAAGTGGGGCACAGGGCCACGTGGCAGGAAACCGTGCATGTTTTACAAGAGAACAAAGCAGATGAAGAAAGATGGGAAGAGGGTGGACTCTCCAGAGTCCTGGAAAACGTTTTGCTCTTTATATTCTCAATAAGATCAGCCTCGCAGATAAGATGTACCCATCAGGCATGAAAGCATGACCCTTCCGGTCAAGGCTAAATAAGGATCCCCATCTTGGGAAGGTGGAGCTGGGAAGAAATCAGGGAAATGTGACCCCAAGCCCTCACCTCCCCAGTGAGTATTCTGCCCTTAATTTCTCCACCCCACATAATCAGCTTGCCAAAGAAACTCAGTGTAGCTATTCACCCAGGTTTCCCACATTGCATGTGGATTCTTTACCAGCTGAGCCACCAGGGAAGCCCAAGAATACTGGAGTGGGTAGCCTATCTCTTCTCCAGCGGATCTTCTTGACCCTGGAATGAAACCCAGGTCTCCTGCATTGCAGGTGGATTCTTTACCAACTGAGCTACCAGGGAAGCCAAAGTCACAAGTAAAAAGCATCCCACCAAACCCTAGGGGACCCTAGGTCCTCACCCTTGACCCCATAAAAGCAGAACCCCAGGCCAGTGCTCACTCTCTCCCCTCAGGACCCCACATGTGCCTTCAGGGGCTCCTGGTAAGCCCAGGATTTGTGAATAGTACAACTGGTCCTTTCAAAGCTCCCTGCAGGTCATCGCTGCTGCTGGGCTTTCCTGGGGCTCAGCTGGTAAAGAATCTGCCTGCAGTGCAGGAGACCTGGCTTCAATTCCTGGGTTGGGAAGATCCCCTGGAGGAGGGCATGGCAACCCACTCCACTATTCTGGCCTGGAGAATCCCCATGAACAGAGAAGCCTGGCAGGCTACAGTCCATGGGATTGCAGAGAGTCAGACACGACTGGGCAGTCAGGCACAGCGCACACTGCTGCTGGATACTGCCATCCTAATAGGAACCATAGGGCTGGTCTGGCCACAACACTGGGTGTTGATAGGCTGGCCAAAACCTAACAGGCCACGGCTACCACTTTTCCCTTTGCTTTTATTTCTCCCAACTGTTTTTTCTCTTTCTGCATTCTTTCGGAATTATGGAACATTTTTCATATTTCCTTTTCTCCTTTATAGATAGATTTCTTACGTGGTTATCACAATATGCACTTGTTACAGTCTACCTTAAATTACTACTTTCACCACATCCTTAACAGCTCAAGAACCCTGCAGAGCATAACTTCATTTCCTTCCTCCTGTGAATGAAAATTGTGGCTGCTGTATCAGTAAACAAAGGACTTTATAGCCCTCAGCCACTACCACCAACCCAGAAGGTGAGCCCGGAGGGAACTCAGGACAGAGACAAACTCAATGCCAAGCCCTTACATACTGCAACTGCCCCAGTGGTGCACCCTGAGGGGACTTGCGACAGAAAAGAACAGGATACTGGCCCTGGAAGACGAGATGCCTATGAAAGAAATGATTGCAGTGAGCCCAGACTTGCATCTTCCCGTACAGAGAAAAGCACCAAATTCCTTGAGATAACTGGTCCTCTTCAATTAACAATAATCTTTTCAAGTTCTGACTACCTTATCTTTGTCACAAAAAACTCCTATATATCCTGGCTCCTAAAACATCATTCTCAACTTTTCAGTTCAGTTCATTTCAGTTTAGTCACTCAGTCGTGTCCGACTCTTTGCGACCCCAGGAACTGCAGCACGCCAGGCCTCCCTGTCCATCATCAACTCCTGGAGTTTACCCAAACTCATGTCCATTGAGTCAGTGATGCCATCCAACCATCTCATCCTCTGTCATCCCCTTCTCCTCCCGCCCTCACACTTTCCCAGCATCAGGGTCTTTTCCAATGAGTCAGCTCTTTGCATCAGGTGACCAAAAGTATTGGAGTTTCAGCTTCAACATCAGTCCATCCAGTGAACACCCAGGACTGATCTCCTTTAGGATGAACTGGCTGTATTTCCTTGCAGTCCAAGGGACTCTCAAGAGTCTTCTCCAACACCACAGTTCAAAAGCATCAATTCTTGGGCGCTCAGCTTTCTTCACAGTCCAACTCTCACATCCATACATGACCACTGGAAAAACCATAGTCTTGACTAGACGAGCCTTTGTTAGCAAAGTAATGTCTCTGTTTTTTTAATATGCTGTCTAGGTTGATCATAACTTTCCTGCCAAGGAGGAAACGTCTTTTAATTTCATGGCTGCAGTCACCATCTGCAGTGATTTTGGAGGTCAATAAAATAAAGTCAGCCACTGTTTCCACTGTTTCCCCATCTATTTGCCATGAAGTGATGGGACCAGATGCCATGATCTTAGTTTTCTGAATGTTGAGCTTTAAGCCAACTTTTTCACTCTCCTCTTTCCCTTTCTCAACTTTTAGGTCACACATTTTTTTTTTTTTGGTCGACACTCCCCACTGTACATCTGTTATCTTAGTACTTATTTATAGACACATGTTATAAACCCCACAAGATGCTGCTGCTGTTGTTTTACACTGAATATTCTTCCATATTTACCCCAATGTTACCAAAGGCAAGCCCACGTACCCAGCACACCTGGAGGCCAGGCAAACCTAAACATCAGAGTTTGAAAAAAATAGTTTTATAGCAGGGCCAAGAAAGGCAAACAGGCGGATCCTCCTCAAAAATCTGAATTCTCTAAAGGGTTTCAGCAAAGCATTTTTAAAAATTTATTTTGTTGAAGTACAGTTGATTTACAATGTGGTGATTCAGATATATATATATATATATATATTCAAATATTCAGAGATATAAACACACACATATTTGATATTGAATATAGTTCCCTGTGCTACTCATCTATTCTATATATAATAGTTTGCCTGTGCTAATCCCAAACTCCCTGTCCTTCCCTCTCCCAACCCCCTCTCCTTGGCAACCACAAATCTGATCTCTACAGCAAAGCACTTTGAAAGTCAGGTGAGGGAGGGGGATCTCAGGGTCTGTGATCAGCTTGGGCACAGCTCTCTGATAGGCTGATGCATGAGAGAGGACACGGTAGTGGGAGGTGGGGTGGGAGCAAGGACCATACTGTCCTGCTCTGTTTCACTGAGACCATCGTTTTGGCTTTCAGCATTTGGATTGCATTATCACCAGCTGGGATGATATTCTTTGCACTTATCCTGGTTAGGATTTTCTGCGATCCATGGATCTGTGGGTTATCTTTTATGAATTTTGAAAAATATTACATCTTCGAATATTTATTTACCCCCTCTTTCTTCCCTATGGCACTCCAGTCTCATGTAAAGTTAGACCATTTGACTGAATCTCACAGGCCCTGATGCTCTGATTAACTTTTTTCTATTGTTTTTATTCTAAATTTCCCTTGGGCTATTTTATACTGTACTGTCTCTACCTATGCTCATAGTGTCTTTTGCTCCGAATTCATCCAAATGAGTTCTTAATTTCAGATATTTTATTTTTTACTTTTTGAATACGATGGCTAACTGGGTGTATTAACTTGACTGAGCCACAGTACTCCAATATGTGGTCAGATACTATTCTGGATGTTTCTGTGAGGATATTTTTGGATGAGACTGATACTTTTAAAATATTTATGTATTTATTTGGGGCTGCATCAGCACTAGGGAATCTTTGTGGCGGTGCAGACTCTCTGGTGTGGCTCAGTTGCTCTGTGGCACGTGGGATCTTAGTTCCCCCTCCAAGGAATCGAGCCTAAATCCCCTACATTGCAAGGTGGATTCTTAACCACTGGACCACCAGGGAAGTCCCAGGACTGACATTTAAACTGGTGAAATTGGAGTGAAGCAGGCTGCTCTCCATAATGTGGGTGGGTCTCATCTAATCAGTTGAAGGTCTGAATAGACCAAAAGACTGATTTCCTCCTAACAAGAGGGAATTCTGTAGCAGTCTTTGGCCTTCAACTGTAGCATCAGCTCTTCCTGGGTCTCTAGCCTTCTGGCTGTAGGGGAGCAGAATTTGCCACCCTAAAATATGTCTCTTTGGCCTATTAGTTGTTTCAAGCTAGTTATTTTCTGAGAAACAGCAGACATGGGAAGGGCTCTGAAAACCAAGCAGGAGTTGACCTTTTGTAAGAAACATTTACATGTATAAAGGCAATCTCCATTTGGGATGACCAAATATCTAGAAACTCATCCTGGTAGAGAACTCAGTGACTTAAATCTGCATCACTGATCGAACCCCCCTTAACTGACTCTCCCTGACTTCAACAACCTGTTTTTTTCTTTGGCTGAGAATGGTATTTAAGGTGAGGGATTCAGCCAATTCAATGAGTTACTCAGCTTTCCTGGGTCTCTCCCATGTAGACATGGTATTACACTTCTGTTTGATTTTCTCCTATTAATCTGTCTCATGTCAATTTAATTCTTAGGCTAGCCAAAAGGGTAGAGGAAAATTTCTTCCTCCCCAACACAGCCCACCCTGGAGTTTTTGAACGTTCAGCCTCCCTAAGGTCATGAGCCCCATCCTTAAAATAAACTTTTTGTTTACATTCATATTCTTTTGGTTCTGCTTCTCTGGGAAATCCTGGCCAATACACGGTATCTTTATTCGATTTGTTTTATGAAGTCCTATTCTCTGTTAAAACTCTCAGTTTTTCAAGTCTACTATTGAACACACTTAACATAAAATCCTTTCCTGCTGACTCCATTATCTGGGTCATCCCTGGGTCTTTCCCGCCTATTGTGACTGACACCTTCGGGCGTTGTATAAATAAGAGCCAGAGGCCACGAGTACTAGAAGGTCTCTAGTTTCCTCTCTTACCAGATCAAGTGCACGAGGTGTTCTCCAGGTCAGCTCCATCAGAGTTGAGCTAGGTTGGGCTGGACCCCAGAGTTAGGAAGGCGCATCTGACCTCCCATCCCTCTCCTCCCAGGCTTCCAGCGGAGGCTCAGCAGGCCCTCTCCTCATCCCGGAAAGCGTGGCAGATGCATTTCCGCACCTTCGTGCCCTTAAGCCTCCCACTGCCAACTCCTGCTGCCTTGCTTCAGACTCGATCGAGTCTTGCTCTGATCAGCTATGTGTTCGGGGCAGACCTCTTTCCTCCGGTGGGAACTCGGTCCTGGGAGCTGTGGGACTGCCGCAGGTGCCCGTCTCCCTTACACGCGGCCCGCCCCGGGTCCCACTGCCAGCATGCGGGACCCTGCGCGCGCGCCGCGTAGCTGTCCCAGAACCGCGCATGCGCGCCGACTGCGCCGGGCGTTTGGGCTCATTCGGGATGGTGGCTGGCGATGCCCCCGCAAGACGGGGCTGGGGGCCGCGGAGGCTCGGTTCCCCACTTCTGGAAGCCAATCCACTTGGTCCTTGGTCCTCTCAGCTCCCCAGCACATTTAAACATGACAGCTGCAACCTGCCTGGTAATTTCTTCTTGGTCCCGCGGGAAAACGTCACTGCCGGCCTCCTTCGTCCTGACACATCCCGGACGCCCTCTGATGGCTACTGAGTTTTGTATGTTTACCTTGCATCCTGACTCATTACTGATTGTTTTCGAAATTTGTTATTTGTATTCTTTATTCTCCAGGATTTCCAGGTATACTACCACCTCATCTACAGATGGACCTGATTTTACTTCTTTACCCATTCTAAAACCTCTATTATTTTATATCAGTGAATACTGGCTGAATTTCAAATAGTGATGGGAATGCTCTTCTTATAAGGCGATGACTTTAAGAGATTATTTTTTCTTGAATATTTTTAATTGAAGGATAATTAACCTATTCCAAGATACTTCAAAGTCTATATATGACATTTATTTTCACATCTATTAAAAGGATGAATTGTATTAACAAATGCCATGATATTTAACTATCTGAATCCTAGGAAAATATCCTACTTTTTCTTCATGTATTTTCTTGATGTGCTGTTGGATTCTGTTTGTTAACATTTCTTTAAGATTTTTGCAATGATAAAAGATGTTGATTTGTAATTGTCTTTCTTTTTACAATTTTTATTAGCTTAATTATCAGTATTATACTGGATTTGTTAAAATAATTTGGAAGTCTCTTTTATGTTCTCAGTCTGTGTCATTAGGAATATCTGGTCTTTGAAGATTTTGTAGAATTTGTGAATTTTGTAGAATTATTTCAGATTGTGAAATAATCTGATCCGGGCCATTTGTTCTGGGATAGTTTCTTATTATGTTTATTTTATACTGAAATTGATCTCTTAAAGCTTTTATCTCAACTGGGATAAATTTTGTTTAAGTGTATTTTCCTAGGTAGTTATCCACCTCATTTGAGGTCCCATATTTGTTTAAGGGTATATGAAATAGTCTGTTATCATTTAAAATTTTGTCTTTCAATAATTGCTTCACTCAGTATTTATTATTTGTATATTCGTACTGCCCCTCTTTTATTGATTAGGTTAGTCAGTTGCTTATCTAGTTCTTTTAATTTTTCAGAGAACCAAGTTTTTGCTTTATTAATCATGTCTGGGTTTTGTTCTCTGCACCATTTACTTCAGCTTCTAGCCTTGTGATTTTCTTCTCAATACTTTCTTCTGTTGGCTTTGGTTCCTCCCCACCCCACCTCTCCAGTATTTTTGAATTGGGAATTTGAATTCATGTACTGTCATTTTTTCCCCTTTTACTAAAAAATCAAATTCAAGTTTTTAAAAACTTTTCTTATAGTATTGATGCTTGATTATAGTCTTGACTATATTTAAAATACTTGGTTCAAATTTTATTTTCTTGAGTTTTTTTTAATAACTTCTGCATCTTGAGAAGTCTGATATCTACCTTTTTTTTTTTTTCTCTCTTTACATATATGCTGTGGGGGGGGTTGCACTAAAGGGTGCTTCTGTGTCTTTTACATATTTTACTAGCGTAGTCTTAGCGCTCACCTTTCTGGGTCATTTTTACAGAACAGGTGAGCGCTTTTAGTTTGGAGTTAAGTCGTTTTGTCCTCTTGTTTGCCCGCGCTCATGCTACAGCTTCCAACTTAGGGTCTCACGTGCCCGCCCCCTTGGAACTTGTGTGAACTCACTTCTAAGCTGGTCTACTTACGGAGACCATAAATGGAGATTTTCCTCCAGTCGTTCCTCAGGTTCGTCATTTTTCATCTCGTCTTCTTTTTATTGCCTGTTGTTATTCTGATGCAAGGTGCTCCTTCACACTTTCAAATGTTTTAATTTGGGCAGGAGAGTTTCATTCTGCTCCCTAGTTGTGGATGTCCGGGACATTTTCCAGGAGCAAGGCTTTATCTTGACTTCTCCCCGCAGATTCGCGCGCTGGGTCGCGGCCCGCGGGCGCGGGGTCGCCCTCTTCCGGCTGCGCGGTGAAGTGCAGCCGCCCCTGCGTCCGCGCTCGGGTGGTGGGAGGGGTGGGTGTCCACCAACTTCCAGAATCTCTCTGGCTGCCGCCGCTCTGAACTTCCCCGTCTCCCTCCCTTCTTTCCATGTGCCACCAAGCCTGCCAAGGGTGTCATCCCCACACACACTTGTCTGCTTCCGAAGAAAGGATACGTCTCCCACTGCTCTCAGCCTGCAGTACCAGGGAGCCGTCCAGGGAGCCTACCACCGGGCTGCGGGGACAGCAAAGGAAAGCAGAAACATCCCTGGGGGACAGAGACCGCTCTGACCGCAGGACCTGCGTCCCCGCGTCCCCGGTCCAGAAGAAAGGAACTTGCCGAAGCATGAGCTCACAGGTGGTGACTCACCCTTTGCCAATGGGGCCAAGGTTTTAACTCTAGACTGTACCCTGAGGCGTGGAGTCGTGCAAAGCTGTCCGGGCCGCCCACCCCATGCCCAACCAGCCTGCTTCATCACACCCACATTCAACACCACCATGCGATTTGAGGTCTCAGACTCACATTCAACTGGATTACTGCATGAAATGACAAAGGAATAAACACACAATGTAAACCAAGATCCGCCCCCCAAGTGGGTCCAGTTCCACCCCTTCTGGGCCCACCTCCAAGCCCGGCCCACACCCCGCCAAAGGCACGACAGCTAGAGGGGCTGAAGCTGACCAAGGCTCTGGGTGCTCTACCACCCCCGAGGTGGAGGCTGGGACCTGCCAGGCAAGACGGGGCGGGGGACAGTCCTTCTGGTTGTACCACTGGGAGGGGAAATGGCCCCAACCAGCTGCACACCCTCGTCAACAACCAGCACGTCCTCTCCCTGCGGGGACAGGAAACTGGGCCTGAAGGGGGTGCCGAGGCCCGGTGGTCGCTGGTGGAGGTGTTGCAGCGGTCCCTTGCGGGCCAGAGGCAGCCCCTCTCAACTCCCCTTTGCCTAGCAGTCGCCCCCTTTGTCCTACCCACTCTTCTGCTGGAGCCCTGAGGGCAGGCATCCTCTGCTGCAAATCCAGAGCCGGGACCCACACCCCGCCCGCCTGCTCCTCAAAGGTGCTCAGCGGGGCATGATCAAGGAAATAAAGGCAAGAAGGAAAAAAGAAAGGGCCTGGGGGAACATGCAGGCTGAAGTGGTGTGAAAACCCACCTAACTACCAGACACCCAGGTGAGAGCCTCTGGGCCTTGCCTCTGTGTTCAGGGTGCACCCTCAGGAGACTGGGTCCCTGGGGGTCAGAGAAGAAGGCAGCATCTCCTGCCTCACCTGGACTCAGGCAGGACCCCAGAGCCGCTGGTCTCCAGGTGACGTTGGAGGGTTTGTTACAGGAAGAGAAGGAAGTACCCGCGGGGTGGAGCCTGACGAGAGGGTGAGCCACAGGGGAGACGCCTTCCCTACACTCCTTCTCCCCTTTCGCTCCAGCAGGAAGCGGCCATCCTCGCAGACCCCAGGAGACCCTCCCCAGAGCAGGGGCTGACAGGCCCCCGCACCCAGCCCCTCCCTGGGCTGACTTTAGTGGAAGGGCAGTTCCCTGCAGTTGGGAAGGGAAGGGGCGGGAGGAGGGATCAGGCTGGGAGAGAGCGTCCCATGAGAACTAGGATCTGATTGAGCTCAGATGAGGGGGTCCCGGGTGGAGAGACCCAGGGGATGGGCGGGTGCGACTTGGGGAGCTCTGGGCAAAGCCTCCTTCTCTGCCCCACCTCCCTCCCCTACTCCCCCACAGGCTAAGCTGGTGGTGTCATGGGGGCGCTGGTTCTAGCCCTGTGGGCTCTACTGGTGTCTTTGGACCCTGCTGGCGGAGCCAGAGAGCCAGGTAAGACCGGCCCTCTCGGCGGCAGGGGCTCCTGGGGGCGGCGCGCACATCCCGCGGCGACGGCTCTTAGCTGGGTAGGTGCGGCAGCGCGCTCCTCCGCGGCCGGTGCTGCCCCACAGGGAAGAACCTGAGCTGCTACCAGTGCTTCAAAGTCCGGAGCCCAGAGTTTTGCTTGCCTGCGGCGTGCTCCTCCACTGACCAGGTCTGCGTCTCCCACAGGCTGACCGTCACCCGGAGTGAGTACTTGGCCGGCGCGGAGGGGCACTCCGGGAACTCGGCACTGGATCCTTCGGGGTCTCAGTGGGGAACTGATGGAGGCGCCCCTCAGGGGACCCCGGCCTGCGCCCACATTTGCCTGACCCCATCCTGAGCACAGGGGAGGGGCCAGCTGCTCAAAGTTGATCCTGGGGGCTTCTGGAGGGGGCTGGCCAGTCTCTGCCCTTCTCTGGGGCGCCACGAAACCACGTGCCACTTGGCAGCCCGATATGATGTAAGGCAATGCGCACAGTTGTCCCATGTGTGCGGGCGCAGTCGCTCAGTTGCGTCCAACTCTTTGGGACCCCATGGACTGCAACCCGCCAGGCTCCTCTGCCTTGAATTTTCCAGGCGGGAGCACTGGAGCGGGTTGGCATTTCCGTCTCCAGGGGGATCTTTCTGACTCAGGGATAGAACCCGAGTCTCTTGCATCTCCTGCATTGGCAGGTGGGTTCCTTACCACTAGCACCACCTGGGAGGCCCCGTGCAATTTTCGTATATACAATACCATAAGGTTCAACACAGTGAATACCGTTCACGCAGCAGATACAGCACACGCACACACAGCACAACAGCGCAGCCTGAGGCGGAGGGCTCCTCCAAGTCGGCCTTTTCTTCTGCAACTGGGCTGTTCTGAGCGTCCTGCTTCCCTCCAGAGCTTCCTTCCAAGGTCTCTGCACGTCTCTGAGTGAAGTGGGGACAGGAGCCCCAGCTGGGAACAACTGGCCCTCTGGTCGCCCTCCCTTTTCTCTCTGCTCAGCTTCCCCCATCTCCCTGGGACTCCCAGGCCCCTGGCTGCCTGGGTGTCCAGGCTGTGCGTGGTTTCAGGGAAGAGCCCAGACCAGGGCCAGCAGCCCTGAACCTTGCCTTTGCTGTGACTGTGAAGGTGACCTTGGGCAGCTGTGCTCCCAGCGTTGCGCAGAGCCTGGCCTGTGAAAGGGTCGGGAGAGGGTGTCGGTGCCCGCTTGGGGATTGACCTTCGCTGCCCGCCCCGGGCTCTTTCTCTTCCTGGATACTGTTCTCTTCCCTGCAGGACTATGGGTGAAGACCCTGCTCAGCAAGCGCTGTGCCCCCAGGTGCCCCAACACCAACATGGAGCTCAAATGGCTGTCAGACTCCAGGGTGCTCAGCAAGATCTTCAGGCAGTGCTGCTCCAGATCTCTCTGCAACGGGGTCCCCGCCCAGCAGGAGGGCCCCAGGGCCCTCCCATGGGGGCACCTGCTTTGGATGGGCCTCAGCCTCCTCTGTGTCCTGCTGTGAGCACCTTCCCTCGGCCCAAAACGCACCCTGCCCCCATCGCTTTCAAGACCTGGGTGGCACATGCCCTTGAGGTGGTCGGAGGTGCCATCGCCTCGCCATGGGCCTGGCCACCTCTCCTGTCCCCAGCAGGGGCCCTTCACTCACACAGCCTGGGATTGTAGCCCCCGCTGTGCTGGAGGGGAATGGGGAATGCACATTTCTTGGCTTGGGATAATAGCCCCTGCCCTGCATGGATGGTCCAGGCCCCGGTGTTGTGGGAAAAGCCGGGGGATGGGGGGGGGAGCCAGAGGGTGGCTCTGGCTCTGGCTCTGACCCACTCTGCGCTCTCGGCCCCTCCACGCCCACCATCCTGGCCACCTCTGTCCCTGGCTCAGGCAGAGTCCTGCAGGGGACGGTGACGGTCACTCCTTCCAGAGACAATAAAGTCACTGCTTGACCACACCCCCTCCTGCCTCCTCATCTCTACCCGCTGTGCCCAGACTCCAGCTCTTCAGCCAGCTCTCAGCAGACGTCCGTGGTTGGGCGCTATCCAGTGTGGGAGTAGTGCACAAAACCGTCCATCTAGGCTACAGCCCACTGAATCGGGGACAGGACCAGCACTGGGCAAGCAGGCATCACAGGCTCAAGTCCGGGTCCTCAGGAGGGCCAGCCAGCCAGTGGTGGAGATGGAGGGTCCGTGTCTGGGGCACAGGCCGGGCTCAGTGGTGCCCACCTAGGGCAGTAGGATGGAGAGATGCTGGGAGGGGATGTCTGAGTGGTGGTGCAGATGGGACCCATTTTTGGTGTTCAGTTGGGTTGGACAGTGTAGGAGCTGATGGAAGGCCTGGAGGTGCCCAGGATGGTCCATGCTTGGCTTGGGGGAGGGTCACCCAGGACAGGGCACAAGGAGGGAGCAAGTTGGGACTAGCAGAACTGATAACAAGCTCATGGCTGTCCAGGCTGCACCTGGGCCCCATGGGACATCCAGGGGCACATCTTGGAGGACCAGGCAGTGGAGGACAGGAACCAGTGGGCGGGGGCAGCATCACCAGGCCGCAGGCTCTAGAACCCGGAAGAACACTGGGTCCACACGGCTTGCCACTCCTGGTTTCTCAGGCTTGCCCTGCCCGCGAGTCTGCACGCTTCCCCCGTACCCAGGGCCTGCACACTGGCCCAGCTCCGGGTGCTTACATCTGCCTCCCACCACTGCACACCTGACCCCAATCTCCAATTCCTCGCCATCTTCCCATAGACCAAGATGGGCTGGCTGGCCCTCGGTTCTCTGGGGCTTTCATGGTTCATGGTCTGGGCATGGCTCCCCTCTGTGCAGGTAGGGAGACTGCTGGGGTGACACAGAGGTCTGGGATGAGAGTCCCAGAATGCCCACCTTAAAGTGGGGTCTCTCTCCATTCACTTCGGGTGTGGATTTTCATGCTGAATTTAAACCCCCTCGGGTCCCCTGGGCTGGCCAAGCAGACTGGTCACCATCCACTGCTCCCGTCTCCCCACGTGTGGCTCCTGGCCCATTGAGGCATAAGGAACCTCACTTCCTGAGTTGAGGCCAGTCCACAAGGCCAGTGCAGAAGGGAGATGGTCACCCGGTAGAGCTGCGGTCTTCCCTCCAAGCTAGGAATCTGTGTGTGATCTGGGTCAGAGGCCACCACGCCCCGTCTCCCCACGACCCGCTGTGCCAGCCAGTCTCTGCTTCCCTCTCCATGAAGATGGGCACCTTGAGGGCTGAGCATCCTGGCCTCTGTTCTGGACAGTGGGCCCGGGACTGTAGGACTTCTGGGCGTACTCTCAGATAGAGATCAAACTTTCCTGGATAAATGGATGAGTGAAGACTGAGTAACGGAAGGATGAAGATGATTGACAGCTGCATGAGAAAGGCGTTCTTGAGCAGTGAGTGGCTGAGCACGTGGGTTGAGAAGAAGCTGGAGCCATCCTCAACCACTCGGCCTCTCCCAGTCCTTCTGACCTGAGGTAACGCCGGGTCACAGCCTACTGACACCACACCCTCCTGCTTTCCCTGGGGGCCTGAGCAGCAAGTGGCCACCCAACCCAAAGCTGATCTGCACCAACAGCAGGACCGCCGATGTGCAGGCCCCACCGTAGCCGTCCTCAGCTTCAGGATTTTTGCTGCAGATTCTTTGGCCACTGGAGTCTTTTTCCACAGTCTCTGCTGGGAAACTCAAAGCCAGCTACAGCCTCTATTCCAGCAGGCGTCCAGCTTCGTGCTGACACTCAGATGTGCCCAATGCTGTCTCCATCTGACCACGCCTTGCCTTCCCTTCTGCCCCACGTCCTTCATAATTGGGTTTCTGATTATCTGAACTTGTACTACCTTAACATTAACTACAAAATGGCTTTGGTGAGCCAACGTTCATAGACTCCCCATCCCCTGACCTCTGTTCACCAGTTCTGCCTACAGAGTTCTCCCTGTCCTCGTCTTGTTGTGGGGCCTGATCCCACTGACGGAACCTGGGTGTCCCCCAGATGGCCCGCAAGAGGTCGGGACCCGAAGAAGGCACTGCAGGACAGCCCTACGGCAGTGTGTGTGGGGAGGCGGGGGCGGGACTGTGAAGACCTAGGAGGGAAAGCCGGCAGTGGGGGCATCCCGCTGCTGCTTGCACTCCCCCTGCCCTAAAAAGAGATCCACCACGTCCGTGGTACAGCCATGGGTCAGGCCGCGTGTAAATGCCCAAAGTCCTCTGCTTTCCTTCACGACCTGTCCCCCCGCTCCACCCCCACCAAGGTCTTCTGCTCAACCTTGAACAGAGCAGTCTTGTACGCTCACGTTGTTCCAAATGTCCAGATTTTTATCATTTAACAATAAATTATGCCACAGGCCATGTTCTCTGACCATATCCACTTAAATTAAACTCTGTAACAAAGAAGATAAACTTTTAAATTCCAGCTATTTCTGAATTATTACATTTCGATTAGTTCATCTGTTGAACAAGGAATTATAATATGATTTTTTTTTAATTACTTGAACTGAACGGTGATAAAATCAGGACAAACCTCTATTTTAAAAAGAAAATGGGCAATGCGAGGAAAAGGGATAGATTACAGGCTTATGTTATGAAAGAAGAGGTGCTGAAGCATCAAGAAACCATGTGCTTAAACCTAGAACCTGGAAAAAGAAAATCAGAAACAATAAAAATTAGGCCAAGAGTGTGATTTAGTGAAATAGGAAACCAAAATGAGATAGAGAAGATCCACAAAACTGAGGAACTAACAACCTGTCTGACTGTGAGGTGGTTCTGTCGCTGTTTACATTTGTCAAGCTCAACAAATTGTCCATTTCAAAGGGGTGCTTTTTCTTGGATATAAATCACTTTAGCAGAGTTGCCTGAATTATCACCAAAGAGTCATTGCATGGAATAGGTATGAATATTTAGATGCAATGATGTATTTCCTAGTGAAGAATACAGATTATCAAATTTGACCCAAAAAGTAAAATTTCCAAGTTCCTTTTACAAAGCAAGCATAATACTGATAGCTAAACTTGATGATGATACTAAAAAGGAAATTAGAGCATTTCGTGGATCAGTGCAACAATCTTCAATAAAGTAAAATATTAACAAACCAAACTCAACAGCATATGATACAATAACATGATTGTGTGTGTATCAGCCCTGGAGGCAGGAGCTTAACTGCATAGGAAGGTGCTGGATACAGTCATACAAAGGTGCTGGACAGAAGGATCGGCACTCCCTAAGGTTGTATTTGAGACACAAGTAAATGAAAGTAAACAAGCAAAACGAGTAGAAGCAGGAGAATTTGGGAATTACAATCTCTACTGCAACTAAATAGTATGTTTCAAAAACCCTAAAAAATCAAAGGTAAAACTAGCAAAATCAATAAAAATCATTCAATAAGTGAGTAGAATATGAAACTGAAGTGAAAATCAGTAGCCATTTTATACATAGGCGATAGCCATCCAGAGGCTGTAATGGGAGAGAATTTTTTATTTACAATTGGAGAAGAGGGACCCAATATTTAAAAATAAATGTGACTAAAACTATGCAAAATCTAAAGGAGGAAAATTCAACAAATTCCCCAAAGATGCAGCAGTAGCTTTGAACAATTATAAAAACACTCCTTACTCTAAATATCATTAAAATGTCAGTTCTTTCTAATTTATAAGATTATTAATTAATGTGATTACCATAAAAATAACAGTGTTCTCTTTTTCAATTGGACAAGTTGAAAGACAGGTAAACAAAAACATTCAAGATCAGCTGAAAAAGAATTAAGTTGTGGGCGTAATTAGTGCTACCAGAGGTTAAAATACAACTTCTAAGAAAAAAATGTAAGCAGTGTGTTACTGTCCTGTGAATGGACAATCAAATGAAGCAGAATAAAAAGACCACAAATGTACCCAAGCACACACGGAAATTTAGTGTATGATAAAGGAGGAATCTCCAATCACTGGAGCAAAGATGAACCTTTAAAAAATAATTGGTTTGTGAACAAATAAGTGACTGCTTAGAAAAAGTCAAAATTGGATCCATACCCATGTATCCACACACCAAACCTGAGAATAAATATTGAACAACTAAATTACACAAATACCCAGAGAAACGAAGTGTGAGCATCTTCATGACCTGGGTGTGGAAACAGGCTTCCCATGTATAATGCAAAATCCAAACACAAGCAAACATGGACTGATTTGTTTACATACAAATACAAAGATTTTTCATGACATACACACCACAACCCCAGAGGATATAAACAAATTTAAAAATTTAGGGTGAGGGAAGGGGGCTGAATCAAATATGAATGATACATGAAACAAATTAACAAAGATATATGAAGTAACACATAAATATTTTAAAAATATGCTTGCCTTCAGCCATGAAGTAAGTTCGGAGAAGACAGTGCCATTCCTGCCACAGAGGCTGTTGTGCAGAGCATGGGGCTACAGGGTCAGAGCCAGCCCTGGCTCGGAGGGGACGGACAGACACTCTCCTCGCCCACTGGACGCAGCTATATAGCCAGAGTGAAATACGTGGGGAAGTCACATGAGGATTCTGAACAGAAAGTGGTAGTAGAAAGATTGGGAAATAAGACTTTTCTCTAGACTTGACCTATGACAGACGGCCCATAGCCTTTTATTTGCGAGGTGGCACTCCACACAGCTTGCAGAATCTTAGTTCCCTGACCAGGGACTGAACCCGGAGCCAGCAGTGAAAGCACAGACCTAACCATGAGACCGCCAGGGAATTCCCAAGACAGCCCTCATCCTGAAAGTGAGCATGGATAGACGTGACTCCCTCTCGGTCTAACTCAATGAATGGGGAAAATCGTGACTTCAGCAGCCCGCAACACATCTGAAGTTCTGAGAGAAGGGAACTGGCCTCTCCAGTCAGAGGATCTGTGACCCTAAGTCTGTGGGGTAAAACCCACTGACATTTTTCTCTAGATCTTCCCACCTCATGACCCCAGGTGTGGCTGCAGCGGTGGAAAGTAAGCAGCACTGTGGAATAATTAAGCTCCAGCTTTCTGACTAGATGACGGAAAAGAGGAACGGCACGGAACTAGAAAATGCCAGAGGGACTGCAGGGAGTGAGAAGCCTGGGAGAGAAATCCTGTAAACATGTTTACGAAAAGATGGGCTTCCCAGGTGGCACTAGTGGTAAAGAACACACCTACCAATGCAGGAGATGCGGGTTCGATCTCTGGGTTGGGAAGATCCCCTAGAGGAGCAAATGGCAACCCACTCCAGTATTCTTGCTGGGAAAATTCCATGGACAGAGGAGCCTAGCAGGCTACAGTCCATAGGGTGGCAAAGAGTCAGACACGACCAAAGTGACTTAGCACTTAGCGGGCTCACTCACTCCGCTCAGGCCAGCTCTGAGCTCCTGTCAGGAGCCCACAGTGTGGACACGACCCTGAGGGAAGGTCTCTGGTGGTCCTTCCTTCCCACAGCCTGGGCATGGCTGTGGGGATCCTGGGTGTGTTTTAGGCACCAGAGGGGGCTCTCTGTGTGAAAGAGTGAACTAATGTGTCAGAGAGCACGTGTGTGATTGTGACAGTGTGAATGTGTGTAACTACAGTGCAAGCGTCTGGCAGGCACCACCTTGGTCACAAGGGGCCGAAGCCGACGCCACCATGAACACAACCACCTTTCCTCCACATAAACAAGCCCGAATGAACACACTGTCCACAAAACAGTTGGCCGTCTCTCTTCGAAAGTGTCGAGGCCCTGAAAGAAATCAAGACTGAGGCCTGTTCCAAATCAAAAGGACCGCAGGAGGCCAGACAAGCGGGTGGGACCTGAGGCTGGGTATGTGGTGGGCGGGAGAAGGGCAAGCGGGGCTCGGGCAGACTCAGGAGGGGTCTGTAAACTGGATCATTGTTGCGTGTCAGTGTTAACTTTGTCATTTCGATCAATGTACTGTGGTTATATGCAATGTTAAAATTTGGAATATCTGTGTAAAGGGCTGTATCGAATACTTCTATACTTGTTTGCAACTTTTTATAAGTCTGAAATTATATTACAAATGAAACGTTTAAGCTATGAGCCTCTCTTAACAGAATCCTAGTCTTGTATTGCTCTTTCATATAACTAGAGAAGGATATAGATTTTGCCCAAACTACCACCCTTCACTTTATCCAAAACATTTGATAAGTAGTATTTTCCTCATCTATTCTGGGTCTTTCAAAAAATATTTAAGGACTTCTCTGGTGATCCAGTGGTTAAGAATCTGCCTGCCAATGCAGCGGACACCGGTTTGACCCCTGCTCTGGGAAGGCCAGCATGCCGTAGGGCGACCAAGCCCGTGCACTCTGGAATCTGTGTGCCACAAGACAGGCCACTGCCATAGAAACGAACCTTGCGCCACGAGTGGAGAGCAGACCCCACTCGCCTCAGACAAAACCTGAGCGCAACAAAGACCAGCGCAGCCAGAAGCAAAGAAGTACATTTTAAAGCCCAGTGCATGTTAAAACTGTGAAAAAGTATTTCAGATGGCCTCTTCTTAAAAAAAAAAAAGAAGCTACTTTGTGAAAAAAGAATTGTACTTCTCTTTTTTGTTGTTGATTTCTCACTTAATTGCATCTAAGTCAGAGACTAATAGTCCCGAGGTATGACATAAAGAGTTTTGAGAAATGATAAAATCTGAGCCCTTTGAACAGATTCAAAGCACTGGAAGGTCTTGTTCAAGCCTTGGTTGCAGCACCTGAGCGCCAGGGGCAAGGGTGTTTAATCACTGCCATGGAAGGAGGGCCTGAGGGAGACGTGGGCCATCTGCTCTATGGAGCATGAATTTGATACAATGAACTGTCCTTTCTCAGCGCGTCCCTCGGCCCCCACTCTCTTGGGCACCTGGGGTTCCCTGTGGACCCCCACAAGCCTCTCCCCCACCTCTCCAGGGTGTGGGGCTCCCTCCCTGCTCCACCGGGTCAGTCCTGTCAGAGCTGACAGCGGAGTCTGCTGCAGGCCTGGGTGGGTGGGACCCGCAGGTGGGGACAGCCTGCCCCTCCCACCCACCCAGCTGTGAGTCAGTTCCCCCCACCATGGGGCCTCAGAGACTGCATGTTTAAGACCCCCAGGAGGCCTTCCTGAGAACAGAGTTGCTTCTTACTTGCATCAGGGTGGGGCTCATGTCTGGGGTTCAGGTGAGGGCGACTGGGACCAGAACCCACGTCATCAGGACAGAGGATCAGAGAAGCCAGGGGGACAGACGTACCTGGGCATCAAGGCCGTGCTGGGGGCGGGGCTGAGGGAGACGGGGGCAGGGTGAGCAGGAACAGGAGGGGCCTGAGGCCAGCGGTCTGGGGTCAGCTCCTCTGCCTCCCCCCTCGCAGGTCTGGCTGACCACAGGGTCCTCCTGAGCCTGTGGCAGGCCCCGGTGTGTGCACAGAGAGCTGACCAGCAGAAGTGCATGGGGCCTGCCTGGCCTCTTCAGCGTGGGTTCAGGGCTGTGTGGGCAGGAACATGGAAGGGCGGTAGTGATGCCAGCCTGCAGGTGTTGAGTGCTGAGTGTCTGACCCAGGTCCCAGGAGGCACTTGTGCTCAGGGCTGGGGACCAGCTGGGGCACTGGGAGCCTGTGGGCACCAAGGGTCTTCAGCAGGTAGTGGCGTGGAGGTCGGTCCCTGGGTGCACCTGAGTGGACAATGCCCCACCCAGCCTCCCCACAGACCCCGGCCTGCAGCGCGAGCACAGCCAGAAGGCCGACTCCTCCCCCACTGCTTCCAAGCTGCCTGCCCCCAAACCCAGCTCCAGCACTCATGTTGTTTCTCCTCCAAGGTGGTCTCCGGGTGGGTGAGTCCAGGGAGGAGCTCAGCTGCTGGCCTGGGGGTCCCTGGTGCACCCTGTGAGTGGGGTCGGGCGTCTCCCCCTCCAGAGACCCCATGCTCTGCTGCTTCCTTCCATGCAAAGGCCACGGGAACGTCCTAGGGTGAAGGAGGGAGTGACCTGAGTGACCTTGGGAGGGCAACCTCTGGAGGGGGCGTCTGGCCAGGGGTCCAAAGGCCCTCAGAGCCCCACAGAGACCTCCCCATCTCACTGGGCTCAGAGGCTGTCAGCGCTCCCCTCGGGCCCTCTCCCCACCTCTGCTCTGAAGGGAGTGGCCCCAGGGAGCCCGTGCACCTTGGAGAATCTGGTCCTTGCTTCTGTCCTTCCCCTCATTTCTCACCTGTCCTTCCACTTCTGCTCTCCTGGGGGGTGGGTGGGGGTGACAGACCCCTGGAGTGAGCCCCGGAGCGGGCGCAGGCCACCAGGAGCTGCAAGCCTCAGGACCCAGCGGCCTGCCCTCACCTGCCCCATTTCTGGAAGAGGGGCCCGCGGGCCTCCTGTGGGTGTTCCAAGTTTTGCTCCAGCTGGAAAGCCTCTTTCTGAGGTTGGGTCTTTCCTACCCCACCCAGTAGGAGCGGGGGTGGCTGTTTGGTGATTTTCTCTCCATCTGCGGATTGTCAGAGTGACCCCTGCAGGCAGACCCCGGCAAAGATGTCTAAACATCCCTGTCTGGTACTGGTGAAAACTGGGCTGAGCCCGCCAGGGCCCCTGCAAGTGCTGGGCAATCCCCTGCTCCCCTAAATTCTGCACCCCACCCCATGGCATGCTGGAGAATGGGGCTGTGGGGCCGCAAGGCCTCACTCTCCGAGACCTGCTGAACCCACGTGTGATCAGGAATGCCCTGCCTTCCCTGTGGCCCAGAGGCCTGACTGGGGGCAGCCCTGCTCTCCATCTCAGGCTCCGAAGAAGAGACGGTGATCCCCAGAGGCATGTGGGCTCCTGGGCCAAAAGAGACCCTCGGAGCAGGAGTAGACCCCCAAAGAAATGTCAGCATGCCCGTGCCACCCGCTGCCCCGTGAGCCTGGGCAACTGCAGGCCTCTGCCCTGCGCGGTGGGCTCCTGCTCAGCCAGGGGCCCGGCTTCCTCCAGGCCTGGCTTTGAGCACCCTGCTTGCCCAGCCCCAGCTCCACAGTGGCTCAGACTGAGCTGCCGCCACCTTCGATGGGCGACATGGGCGGCATGGAAGGTGCAGGGTGGGAGGCGGCACCGGTTGAAATCCCAAGCACAGGGAACAGGACCGGTGCACTTCCTTGTGCTGGAGCCAACACAGAGCTAGTGCCCTAGACGCCAAATCACAACCCGCATCCCTCACAGGAGAGGGGCGGGCTCCCTGAACTCCATGTGGGCCGGTGAGGAGCTGGGGTGGGGTGTGGGCCGGGCCTCTAGACAGCATACTGGAGTCAGTTCGGTGAAGCCACGCCCACTGCTCTGTGCCTGGCTATGCTGGGGGCTGGCTCTGGGAAACAGTGGGGTCCTGGGACACCCCCTCCCCTGATCTGGACTAAACTAGAAGTAACTCAGAAAATACTTGGAGTTCAGTCCTTTTAGCCAGTGACCATGGACCTTTTCTGACCGTGACATCTCCAGACACGTGGCATAGGAATACACACACACAGACTCACAGTCACATGAATACATACAGATACACACACCTATACACACCAACACATATCGACGTTCACAGAAACACACACACACAGACACAAATATACAGTGACACGCACGAGCACATTCTCAGATAAGATCGTAACACACACACACACACACACACACACACACACGGAAAGGTAGGGTTAACAACCGATCCACCTTCCTCCCTCCCCTGGGGATGCCTTGGAAAAGGAAAAAAGTTAGAAGGGAGAAAACGGAAACGCCAGGCAAACATCCTCATGAACTTGCTACTCAGACCCTCATAGCAAACAGACAACAGGGTGTCCTTACCTTGGCCTGGTCGACTTATAATAAATACATCTGGATCTGAAGGGTCTGGCCCTGGGAAGCATCAGATTCTCCCCTGAGATGACAGGCATCTGAGGGCAACGTTTGTTTCAGAGGAAACACCCAGTGTTGGTGGTGGCCTCGCACATTGCTGAGCGCTCCTCAACCTGGACCCCAGTGAGGGAGCCGTCAGGGGGAGGCGCTCAGTCCCCGCGCCACCCTGCCTCCCACAGTCCAACTCCTGAACTGCCTCCAGTCAGGGCTGTGATAGGATCGTTTTTGTTATGATGACAAGAAAATGAAAAGCAAAAGTGTTAGTCGCTCAGTCGTGTCCAACTCTTTGCAATCCCATGGAATGTAGGGTGCCAGGCTCCTCTGTCCATGGCATTCTCCAAGCAAGAATCCTGAAGTGGGTTGCCATGCCTTCCTCCAGGGGATCTTTGTGACCCAGGGATTGAACCTGCATCTTCTGTGTCTCCTGCATTGCAGGCAGATTCTTTACCGCTGAGCCACCAGGGAAGCCCTTTGATGACAAGAGAAGGGAGTGGGAAACTGAGGCCCTGGGAGACAAGATGCCTGAACACACACCCTTGATAGAGAAAAGCGGTGACCTGAGGTAGCCATGAGGACCAGGTCCTACCAGAGTGGGAGACAGACCTGGACCCACAGAGCTGCCAGGGGACAGACAGAGGGACCTTAGGAAGAGGAGTTTATTCTCTGGCTGCTGTTAGTAGGTAAAAGTTAGCGCTTTAGAGTAGCTGGGCCAATGAGAAAGAGGTCCGACCAGTTTTCTACTCAACAGAAAGTCTTTTCTCTTGTGACCCATTAAACAGATGCCACTCTCTGGTAACTCAATTAAGAACTGATTACTCAAAAACCCATGGTGTGGTCGATGGCCTTGCCAGGTAAACATGGAGTCCCACAGCTGTGTTATGTAAGAGCAGGCTGCTTTGGGGAGAAGTGACAGCAGAAGAAGACCCCTTACCACTTTAACAGCGGGAGGGTGGAGGGGCTCTGTCAGTCCCCAGCTCCCTGCCATCCACTCGCCTCAGCCCAAAGCAGCAGCTGCCTTTTTATGCCACTTCTGGAGCCTTCTGGGTCCACTTCTACCCTCTGAGTGGTCAAATACCTTGCTTTGTTAGAGTTCCCTGACATTAAACTCCCCCTGTTGAGATAACCTGGGTGATTTCTGTCTCCCCACTGGCACCGGCCCAGCCACTAAACAGATGACTCGTTGAGGTGTTTGAATTTGGTGGGAAAATCACTTTCCTCACCCAGGAATCCCGTGATTTCTGGTTACAAAGCAGCTGGGGAAAAAATCTGAATGTAAAATGGGCCCTGAGCAGAACCAAACCTCAGGACTCTCAGGGGACATGGTCCAGCAGTGTTCTCAACAGACCACACCACGCTCAGGCGATATTAGAGCGGCTGCGTCTAAGGGGGAAGAGGCACGGCCTTTGCTGAAACCAAAACTGGGACTGGGACTCCAAGGCTGCCTGACACACTCCTCTGGAGCCCCCGGGAAAGCCCTCCAGCTAGATTCCTCCCCCCAGCAGAACCCTTGAGCTGGACCCCCCAGAGAGCCCTCCACTGGGCCTGGGGGCCCTGCCATCATCCCTCACTACTTTGCCAGCAGCCACCGCTCAGTCACCTCGCAGTCCATGCCCCAGGGTCTCCTGCATCAGAGGCTGGGTGGATTGGACTGGGTGCTCCGCTCAGTCCTCAGGGACTGAAATCAAGGTGTGGGCCAAGCTGGGCTATTCTCCGATGCCCAGGGGCCTCATCAGGTTGGTGACAGAACTCTTTATCTTGTGGGGCTTAGGCTCCCCTTCCCTTGTTGGGGGCCTCCTGAGACCCATTCCTTTTGGGTGCATCTGTCTCCCTGACACCCCTCCTGCAGGGCACGTGAGGTTCAATGGGCTCCCGCACACCTGTGCTCCTTGGGGTCGGCGCCATGTCTGCAGATCCCTTCAGGGCATGGAGCCCAGTGCTCAATTGGGTCACTGGGACAGGAATCCAACTCAGATTCCTGCTGACTTACATGCTCTGCCTCACAGCATCACCTGGACAATCTGAGTGTGAAAGGGAAGCAGCGTGCCTTGGTCCCTGGACTCCTAGACCAGCTGGAGCTGTTCAGCGCACCATCCACGACTGCGGCTGCCATCTGCTTTCCCCCTGGTTACCTGCGGAGATAGCGCCAGCGACGCTGGGGGCCGGGAATGCTGAGCCCCTGCCTGCTGTGGGGGGCAGTGGCTGCCCCCCTGCAGAGTCAGAGCTTGGTTTCTCCCCTGGACATGCCCAGTGTGGATGGGAGGGCACTCGAAGCCTGGACAAGGCCCCATCCGCACCACCTCAGGTGCTCTGGGAGGTCCACTGCAGCCTCCGACATAGCCAGGCTGCACGGGAGTCTGCAAAAAGTGCCCTGGGAGTCCACCCTCAGGGGCACACTGCATGGACTCCCACACTCAGCGATGGGAGCATGTGCACTAGCCTGGATGGGACTGGCCCTCCCTGCCAGAAGTTCGGGACGGTTAGGATTCGGTCTTGGGTTACTGAGTCAGGCAGAAGTAATGTTCCTGGAAGCTCAGCATCATGAAGAAAAGGACCTGCTGTCCACAGTAGGGACACCAGAGGGAGAGCCCTTCCAGGAGACTGGCCTGTGCTGGAAACTGGCTTGGGAGACCAGTAAGGGCCAGGGAATGAGCTAGTCAAGAGGTCATGCTGCCAACAATCAAGAGGTCACGCTCCCAACAGCCGGGGGGCGGGGGCACCTTCCCCCACCCAGGAGGGCTCTATGCATCCCCATCACTGTATCACTGTGGCGCCTGGTGCCTTTAGGGGCAAAGGCGAGCAGCAATGGAGATGCCGACATGGAGAACAGGCTTCTGGACAAGGGTGGGGGGAGGAAGGAGAGGAGGGGATGAATGCAGAGAGCAGAATGGAAGCATAGACCCTACCGTGTGCAAGAGAGACAGCCATAGGGACTTGCTGTGTGACTCAGGGAACCCGAACTGGGGGTCCTTAACAACTTAGAGGGGTGGGAAAGGGTGGCAGGTGGGAGGGAGGCTCAAGATGAAGGGGACACATGTACACCTATGGCTAACTCATGTTGATGTATGGCAAAAATCAAACCAATATTTTAAAGCAATTATCTTTCAATTAAAAATAAATTAAAAAATGTAAAATGTCAGTGGCCAAGCAGGGTTGGGTAGGGGTATTTACTGGACATCACTGGTCAGTGTGGGTGCTGTTATTCTCTGATGACCTGAGAAGAATATATAAAGGAAAGCCTACACGACTACCATTGCTGAACCAGCTGGGCTGAACATTCCTGCCTGCCGTGGGGAATCAGTGCAGGGCCCAGGCTAGAAGGACACTGTGTACACAGAGCATCAGTGCGGAGCTGGGACCCTGTGCACAGAGCATCAGTGCGGAGCTGGGACCCTGTGCACACAGCGTCAGTGCGGAGCTGGGACCCTGTGCACAGAGCATCGGTGTGAACCTGGGACCCTGTGCACAGAGCATCGGTGTGAACCTGGGACCCTGTGCACAGAGCATCGGTGTGAACCTGGGACCCTGTGCACAGAGCATCGGTGCGGAGCTGGGACCCTGTGCACAGAGCATCGGTGTGAACCTGGGACCCTGTGCACAGAGCATCGGTGTGAACCTGGGACCCTGTGCACAGAGCATCGGTGTGAACCTGGGACCCTGTGCACAGAGCATCGGTGTGAACCTGGGACCCTGTGCACACACAGCGTCAGTGCGGAGCTGGGACCCTGTGCACAGAGCATCAGTGCGGAGCTGGGACCCTGTGCACAGAGCATCAGTGCGGAGCTGGGACCCTGTGCACAGAGCATCAGTGCGGAGCTGGGACCCTGTGCACACACTGAGCACCAGTGTGGAGCTGGGACCCTGTGCACAGAGCACCAGTGTGGAGCTGGGACCCTGTGCACAGAGCACCAGTGCGGAGCTGGGACCCTGTGCACACACAGCATCACTGCGGAGCTGGGACCCTGTGCACACACAGCATCAGTGCGGAGCTGGGACCCTGTGCACAGAGCATCAGTGCGGAGCTGGGACCCTGTGCACAGAGCATCAGTGCGGAGCTGGGACCCTGTGCACACACAGCATCAGTGCAGAGCTGGGACCCTGTGCACAGAGCATCAGTGCGGAGCTGGGACCCTGTGCACACACAGCATCAGTGCGGAGCTGGGACCCTGTGCACAGAGCACCAGTGCGGAGCTGGGACCCTGTGCACACACTGAGCACCAGTGTGGAGCTGGGACCCTGTGCACAGAGCACCAGTGCGGAGCTGGGACCCTGTGCACACACAGCACCAGTGTGGAGCTGGGACCCTGTGCACAGAGCATCAGTGCGGAGCTGGGACCCTGTGCACACACAGCATCACTGCGGAGCTGGGACCCTGTGCACAGAGCATCAGTGTGGAGCTGGGACCCTGTGCACAGAGCATCAGTGCGGAGCTGGGACCCTGTGCACACACTGAGCACCAGTGTGGAGCTGGGACCCTGTGCACAGAGCACCAGTGTGGAGCTGGGACCCTGTGCACAGAGCACCAGTGCGGAGCTGGGACCCTGTGCACACACAGCATCACTGCGGAGCTGGGACCCTGTGCACACACAGCATCAGTGCGGAGCTGGGACCCTGTGCACAGAGCATCAGTGCGGAGCTGGGACCCTGTGCACAGAGCATCAGTGCGGAGCTGGGACCCTGTGCACACACAGCATCAGTGCGGAGCTTGGACCCTGTGCACAGAGCACCAGTGCGGAGCTGGGACCCTGTGCACACACTGAGCACCAGTGTGGAGCTGGGACCCTGTGCACAGAGCACCAGTGCGGAGCTGGGACCCTGTGCACACACAGCACCAGTGTGGAGCTGGGACCCTGTGCACAGAGCATCAGTGCGGAGCTGGGACCCTGTGCACACACAGCACCAGTGTGGAGCTGGGACCCTGTGCACAGAGCACCAGTGCGGAGCTGGGACCCTGTGCACACACAGCACCAGTATGGAGCTGGGACCCTGTGCACAGAGCATCAGTGCGGAGCTGGGACCCTGTGCACACACAGCATCAGTGCGGAGCTGGGACCCTGTGCACAGAGCACCAGTGCGGAGCTGGGACCCTGTGCACACACAGCATCAGTGCGGAGCTGGGACCCTGTGCACAGAGCATCAGTGTGGAGCTGGGACCCTGTGCACAGAGCATCGGTGTGAACCTGGGACCCTGTGCACACACACAGCCTCATTGTGAACCTGGGCCCCTGTGCACACACAGCGTCAGTGCGGAGCTGGGGCTCTTCTCCACTAAACACACTGTTTCTGTTTGGACGTCTTGATCATCTTTGGGCAACTCTTAGGGCTTCCCCACTGCTCTGTACTAAAGAATCCTCCTGCAATGCAGGAGACACAGGTGACAGGTTCAATCCCTGGGTCAGGAAGATCCCCGGTGGAGGAAATGGCAACCTGCTCAGTATTCTTGCCTGGAAAAAATCCCATGGACAGAGGAGCCTGGCGGTCTACAGTCCATGGGGTCTCAGAGTTGGCAACTAACAAGAAAACCAAGCAGTCGGGAAGAAACCATCATTCAGCTGCTCGATGCCCCAACCCAGGGGAGGCCCCAAGGACTAACAGAACCCTCCGCCCCAGTTCTTAAACTCAACATTTGAAGCAAATATTTCAAGGGACCCTCCTAGGCTCCAAGCATGGCGATTCTCATTAATCACAGAGGTTCTGTTCTATGGAGTCAGTGAGAACACAGAGTTGGCAAGTACACAACCACCGTTTCCAGGGAAACACAGGGCCACCTTTCCACCAGCGTATCAATACATAAATATCTACAAACTACATATCTGATTAGCGGTTAATTTCCAAAATAGATACAGAACTCATAAAGCTCAAAGACAAAAAACAAGTAATCCAGTTTTAAAATGGGCAGAGGACAGATGACTACTAGATCCGTAAAAAGATGCTCAGCATTACTAACCATCAGGGAAATGAAAATCAAAACCACAATGAGATATCTCCTCTCACCTGTCAGAATCAGTTCAGTTCAGTTCAGTCACTCAGTCGTGTCTGACTCTTTGCGACCCCAGGAACTGCAGCACTCCAGGCCTCCCTGTCCATCACCAACTCCTGGAGTTCACTCAAACTCATCTCCATTGAGTTGGTGATGCCATCCAACCATCTCATCCTCTGTTGTCCCCTTCTCCTCCCACCTTCAATCTTTCCCAGCATCAGGGTCTTTTCCAATGAGTCAAGTTCTTCGCAGCAGGTGGCCAAAGGATTGGAGTTTCAGCTTCAACATCAGTCCTTCCAATGAACACTCAGGACTAATCTCCTTTAGGATGGACTGGTTGGATCTCCTTGCTGTCCAAGGGACTCTCAAGAGTCTTCTCCAACACCACAGTTCAAGAGCATCAATTCTTGGGCGCTCAGCTTTCTTTATAGTCCAACTCTCACATCCATACATAACTACTAGAAAAACCCTAGCCTTGACTCTTCAGACCTTTGTTGGCAAAGTAATGTCTCTGCTTCTTAACATGCTGTCTAGGTTGGGCATAACATTCCTTCCAAGGAGTAAGCATCTTTTAATTTTATGACTGCAGTCACCATCTGCAGTGATTTTGGAGCCCAAGAAAATAAAGTCTGTCACTGTTTCCCCATCTATGTGCCTTGAAGTGATGGGACTGGATGCCATGATCTTAGTTTTCTGAATGTTGAGCTTTAAGCCAACTTTTTCACTCTCCTCTTTCACTTTCATCAAGAGGCTCTTCAGTTCTTCGCTTTCTGCCGTAAGGGTGGTTCATCTGCATATCTGAGGTTATTGATATTTCTCCCGGCAATCTTGATTCCAGGTTGTGCTTCATCCAGCCCGTGCTTCATCCAGCCCAGCGTTCCTCATGATGTACTCTGCATATAAGTTAAATAAGCAAAACAGCCATCGTCAAAAAGAGCAAATAACAAGTGTTGACCAAGATGCAGAGAAAATGGAACGCTTGTGCACTCTTGGTGGGAAATAACTTGGTGCAGCCACTGTGTAAAACAGTATGAAGTTTCCTCAAAAAATTAAAAATGGAACTACCGTATGATACAGAAATTCCAAAGGAAACAAATATCTCTATGTCAAAGGGATATCTGCATCCCACATCCATAGCAGTGAGATTTACAATAGGCAAGTCATGGAAGCAACCTAGCATCTGTAAACAGACAAATAGAAAAGCTATGACAACATGGATGGACCCTGAGGGCTTTGTGCAAAGTGAAATGTCAGGCAGAGAAAGACAAATACTGTATGATCTCACTTACATGTGGAACCCAAAACACCCAACTCATAGATACAGGGAACAGACTGGTGGTTGCCAGAGGCAGGTCATGGAAGGTGGAGGAATGGGTGAAGGTAGCCCAAAGGTAGAAGATTCCGGTTGTAAGATAAGTAAGTCCTGGGTTACAAGGCATAGCACAGTGACTGGAGTTAACACTGCATCATGTACTTGAAAGTTGCTAAGAAAATAGAGCTTAAAATTTTTCGACATTAGGAAAAAATAATTTGCAATTATGTGAGGTGATGGATATTAACTAAACATACCACGGTCACCAGTTCACAATGTATAGACCTATCAAATATTTGTGTTACACACAGTAAATTCATGCTATCTGTCTCTCAATTATATCTCAGTGAAACTGGGAAGGAAACAGCCTTGATTTATGTGTGTTCCTGTTTAAGGACACCATATTTAATATATAATGTTGATTCATGAGTCCTGAACTCATGGTCATCAGCACTGGGGCTCACGCGTGTACAACACACGTGTTTTCTCTGTGTGGCATATCCCTGCCTTCTTATGCTTAGGACACTAGACAGTGCTTCAGCTCCATCCCTGGGGACCACTTTAAACAGCATGATCACCGACAAAAAGCACAAAAAACCCAAAACAACCTACCACCAGACAGACCAGGAAACAAGAAAGCAGAGCCTCCTCTTTTCAGACTTAGGGACAGGCATTTTGGTGATTCCAGTCTTTTGCTGCTCTCCATACACCTTCACACATCTGAGGATGCATGGTGGCTGTTGATTTGCGTTACAAACAGACATTAGCGAGCAGGCAGATTCACAGACACAGAGTCTGAGTAAGAGGACCAACTGTAAGGAAATCTCAATGGGCACAAACGGTGGTCTCTTGGTACCCAAAGTGCTTTTCATGAACACCAACCACCAGTCACCAAAGGAGCTAAGAGAATTGCTGTTTGGAATAACCAAAATCTAACAAAAGGCTAAAGTCATTGGAATAACTGATGCTGAAGCTGAAACTCCAATACTCTGGCCACCTCATGCGAAGAACTGACTCACTGGAAAAGCCCCTGATGCTGGGAAAGATCGGAGGCAGGAGGAGAAGGGGACAACAGAGGATGAGATGGTTGGATGGCATCACCAGCTCGAACTCGATGGACATGAGTTTGAGCAAGCTCCAGGAGTTGGTGATGGACAGGAAAGCCTAGTATGCTGCAGTCCATGGGGTCACAAAGAGTTGGACATGACTGAATGACTGAACAGAACAAAAGGTTAGGAAGAAGTACCAAAATTAAAATCCTAATTTCTGATCATTTAATCTGCAGCCCTTCCTTCTGGTCTAGTCATAAGCCTGCAGTCTCATCAGCTGTTCCCAGCTGAGACGTCTCCTGAATCAAGACATCCACCTGTCGTTTTCATGTCCAGCTCCAAAGCACTTCTCCCTTCCTCCCCCAGGTCACCCGTGCCACCCCCGACCCCTGGTCAGCACCTCCTCTCACCTGGACGCCCACATGGGCTCCCTGGGGCTCCCTTCCACCGTGTTTGCCCCTCCACTGCACCCTCCCCTCCAGAGTCTGAGTGGGTTGGTCCAGGAGGGAGGCAGTGGGCTCTGCATGAAAGCTGCTCCGTCGCATCACAGAAACATAAGTAGCGTAAAGCTCACTTAGCAGTTTCAGTGCCAGCGTGTCTCGAGGACACATTCCCTTCAGCCACCAAGTGCTTCACAGCCACAGAAATCTGAACTGTCTGCAGACCCCCGGAGCCCGCAGCTGCTCCCAACAGCTGCCTGCCGCCCTGCTGCCGGTGCTCCCGGTCCCCACAGGCAGGCGCACAGCCCCCGGGTTAGCAGGAGCAGCCTGACCCTAGGTGAGAAGCTGAGGGCTGACTGGGAGTACAAGGGACACAGCACAGAACGGGCACACAGGGTCCCCAAAGGAACCTCAGAGTGTGACCTCACTTGAAAACAAAGTCTTTGCGGGGGCAATTAAGATAAGAATAGAGGTGAGACCATGCTGGCTGACAGAAGATGTGCATGCTAAGTCACTACATTCATGCCTGACTCTTTGCAACCCCATGGACTGTAGCCTGACATGCTCCTCTGTCTGTGGGATTCTCCAGGCAAGAAAACTGGAGTGGGTTGCCATGCCCTCCTCCAGGGGATTTTCCAACCCAAGGATCGAACCCATGTCTCCTGTGCCTCCTGCATTGCAGGCAGATTCTTTCCCCACTGAGCCATCCAGATAAATGATAGGTGATTGATAGATAATGGATAGATAAGAAACAAGTAGATGATGATGGCAAATAGAAAGTAATGACGATAAAGATGGCTGGATATTTGCTACATGATAGAAAGTGGTATTGTCTATAAAACAATGGTATAAAGGGATGTATGTGCGAGTATCAGCTTTCTGTGATATAGTGCCAACGTGCCTCCATGTTGGTTTGTGACACCCGCTAATTCATATCTGCTGCTGCATCATATCCCTTTCTGTGACCTGTGACCCCATCACACCTCATCAACCCACTCTCCTGTGGGTGGGCATTTGGGCTGCTCCAGGATTTCTGCTCCTGTGAACGGTGTAATCATACACACCCTCCTGGTACAGACACTGACATTTCACTGCATGATGTGCCAGAAGGAAATGGCTTGGCTGTGATAGGCAGAATATTCAGCTCCAAGAATATAACAGGCTGTGTTCCGCAGTGGCCATTCCGGAGTGTCTCAAACCTGCGAGGTACGAGAGGCCCAGGTGGTGTACGTGGGCTTCCTTGGGGCATTGTCAGACTGAGAGTCTGTTAATCTGAGGTTAGGACTCCGCATCTGAGACTCAAATCTGCCTGGCAACGGTGGAAGTGGGACCTCTGCCTGTATGTAGGCGCCTTGACACCAGTGCGTGTCTTTGGAGGTCTCAGGACTCGCCTTGGCTTGGCAAACCTCTGCAAAGTAGACACGGAACACTCGACTTGAGCAGGAGGGCTCTGCAAAAAGACTCTGGGGATTTGAGGCATGGTAACCATGGTGACCACTGCAGGGAACACTGGGGGACATTCACCAAACAACCACTTGATTTCTGATTAGCTAATCTCATTCTCCTTCCCAGCTGTGCTCTCTCAGATGGACCAGCCCTCCCTCTGGAGCCTCCCCTGGATCAAGACCCCATATCACCTCAGGAAGGCAATGTCTTTCTGTCCATCTTAAAGTCTGTCTGTCTTGTTGCCCAGCTGGGCCACATGCCGCCCAGGGCCCTGTGCTCTGGGGGGAGGGAGCAGGGAGCCCCAGGCTTTCCTCTCAGCCCAGGGAGATCCAGGCAGTGGGCTGGTGGGCATGCTGACCCTGTGCTGCAGCCCAAGGAGGACTCACTCCACCAGGTACGGCTGCTCCCCAGCACGTTCAAGCAGCCCTCTTCTCATCATCCATGATTCTTAACGTATCTGACCACTACTCTTCATCCCTCACTCACTCATTTTTATTTTACTCATTCATTCAGCAAAATCGTGCGTGCTTGCATGCTAAGTTGCTTCAGTCGTGTCCAACTCTTCACAATCCTATGGACTGTAGCCCACCAGGCTCCTCTGTCCCTGGCTGGCTCTCAAAGTCAGTCCCAGCTGGTGGTGAGGAAGATCCAGACCTGCTCTGCGGCCCTCACCGCCCCCCTCCTCCCTTGGCAGTTCATTGTGGCAGCTCCTCTCTGCATGTCTTAGGGACAAATGCATAAACCAACAGGGAGAATGGATGAGCGAAGGGCTCTCTGAACATATGAACTCTGCCACTGACTTCAGAGCTCGGCTGGTGTGAGTTGGGTTGGCTTCATCCTTCAGGCAGGAGGAACAACCACACTTGTCAGTGACAAAGGCCCAGGAAGGCCAGCCCTGGGGCTGGTTCCCCAGAGACACTGGTGACGTATCGAGGCACTGGGACAAGAGCGCACGGAGGTACAGCCTCTGCCTGCCTGAGCTGAGGCCCAGGGCAAGCTGGGGGCTAGGTGCAGTGCACCATGGGAAGGAACAGAGGCCCCGCCCCACCGGGGGCTGGGCGCAGTGCACCATGGGAAGGAACAGAAGCCCCTCCCCACTGGAGATACCTGCCTGGCTGCTCCTCAGGGTGACACACGAGAGGTGTGAAAACGCAGGGAGAAGAGGGCCCTGGTTTTGCATAAAGACACCTTGGGGATTTCCCTGGTGGCTCAATGGTCGAGGACCTGCACTTTCAATGCAGGGGACATGGAATCAATCCCTGGTGGAGGAAATAAGATCCCACACGTCTCGGGGCAATTGAGCCCTCACAGGGCAACTACCGAGCCTGCGCTCTAGCGCCCGCATACCCATGCACCACAGCAAGCCCACGCGCCTGAATGAAGACCCGGCACAGTCCAAAAAAGGCACCTTGGGTGGACCCAGAGGAGCACGGGGCAGACAATTCTCGCCTGTGTCATTGACCGAATATATTAGCTATGGAGGAGCCCCTCACCTAATTCTCAGGACTTCAGCCCCTGTGCCCCTCCCTGTCCCATGCTGCCCCTCTGGGAAGGGTAAGGAAGCCCCTGGCACCCTCCGCAGGGGCAGGGCCTGGACTGTCTCACCTGTCTTACTCCCAGCTCAATCCCTGAGGCCTACAGCGCAAAACCTGGTTCCCAAAAAGTAGTGTAATGAATAAATAAGCACATGAAACTTCAACTTGCCCTCCAAGCTCCTCTGGTGGGCACCCACAGCTTATCATGGGGCGACAGTGATGCAGATTCCTGGGACACTTGACATCAGGATTTCTGGGCACAGGGCCTGGGCTTCCGCGTTGGAACCCTCACCTGAAGGAATCCTACTGGAGTGTCGGAACTGGTGCATGGAGCACCAGGGGAGGCTTCTCGCATCCCTTGCTTCCTTACCTGCCTTGGCGGTGGGGCTGGAGGCGAGGGGGCGGACACTGCTGTCCTCCCACCAGGAGAAGCAGGAAGAGCTGGGGGCTCTGTGCAGCTCAGCTCTATTCACCGATGCTTACCAACACCTGGCGCCAGCTGTCCCGTGGGGCCCCAGGAGGGAGGAGGAGACAGGGGCACCCAGGTGGGGGTGTTGGCAGGCTTGGGGAGAAACAAGATTCAGACGGGATCAGAGGCTCCTCAGGGGGCTGGGAGCACAGGTCAGGAGGGAGGCTGTGCCAGGAAGTACACTTTGCCTGAGAGCCTGAAGTCTGGAAGGGGCTTGGACGGAAGAGGGGAGGGATCAGTTCTGCCAGCAGGGGCAGAAGGGCCCGGGAGCCTGACTTCTAGGCTCAGCCCCTCCTCCACGTACAACTCTCCAGCGAGCTGAGTGTGTCCCCATCTCACAGACACAGAAACTGACTCAGAGTGGAAATGGACCTTGGCCAAAATCACACAGCAAGGAGATATCAGAAGAGACCCCTGGGTCCAGGCATTTCCTGCAGATTCGGTGACATCAGCATCTTACCTCTTCCAGGTCTGCTTCCTGGGTGTCAAGTGGGCATAGGAAGACCTATACTTGGGCCGTTATCAAGCTTGAGTGGGGAGGAGATGGACAGATGCTCTGAGAGACAGACCCAGCAGGCAGGGAGTGGGAGGGTGGCTCAGAGCACCGGCCAACCTGCAGCTCCCCTGGGCCAGTGCCAAAGACCACCCCCCGCCCCACCAAGAGGGCACTGGGAAAATGGACCCCCAGGAGCAGACTGCTCCGGAGCACGGGTGGTGAGGAATTGCCCGTCTGTTCCACGAGGCTGCCAAAATACTGAGCTCACCTCTGACAAAGGTATCCCAAGGCAAAGTAGTCACCAGTCTCAATCACGACTCCAGTGCAACCGTCACATGACTCAACTGCTCGTGGTCTGAAGCCAGCAGAGGTTTAAAAGAACACTATGCCGTGACCACCAGGATTTGTTTGTGCCACGCGCTCCATCATGACATGGAACGAGAGAACCTGCTGTATTAACTACCAATTAAATGAGGGAACACAAGGTGACAATAATAGATGGTGAAGGGTATTTCTTGTCAACTCATCAGACATTCCTAATAAAGAAATATAATTGAAGTATGAATAAATAAATGGTCTAAGCTGAATAAAGACTGATTATCAAATTCAAAAGCAAACATCAACTCAGGGTGCAACAGGGAAGATCTTCCATTAACACAGAGACCCTGGATCACTGCCACTATTCAACTATGCTTTGCAGATCCCAGTTAATGCAATAGAAACCAAAATTAAATAAGCAATGAAAATATTGGGAAAACACAGTCAAATGGTCTTCATTTGCAGATTATCTGATTGTATGTATGTATCATGCCTTGAAAATTTAAGAGATTCTGATAAGAATAGAATTTAGGGAGATACACATTGGAAAGTAAGCCTCTTTCCCTTCCTCTGGTTGCCCAACACCCTTTGCACCAACTTGATAGTCCCTGTGTTGTGATCCCCACTTGTCTGGGTCCAGAAGCCTCATTCTGCAGCCCCCAGCCCCTCAGGAGTCACTGCGTGACCTTGGTTCTGCTGGGGGATGCCTCCAGACAACACCCGCAGACAGCTCCACCGGGGCAAGGGGCAGTGCCCAGCCCGCCCACTCTGCCACCGAGAGAGGCTCCCTGTGTCCCCCTAGCAGAGTCCCTGCTGAGGCCCCTCCAACCCAGGAGGGCTCTGGCTGATACACTAGAGGGTGTGAGCACAGCACAGCCTCAGGAGAATGAGGGGCAAACTTGAATCTGTAATGATTACTCTCTTGAGACCCATCTTACCAGGTGCTGGAAACCTGCCTGTCGTGGCCCACCTTCTTTCCGTGGGCTGTGCCAGGTCGGGGTGGTGGACACATCGTCTACAGTGCCCCTCAGCCCGATCCAGACTCACACACCCTCCAAGGCGCTTGGGCTGCGGGCCTTGCCTCCTGAACTCGCCCAGCTGGCAGGCACGAGCTTGTGTGTGGCCGCCTGCTGCCCCTCACCCGCCCATCTGCTCCAAGCCCCGCCCTTCAGGAGCTTCTCTCTGCAACCCAGACCACCCTCCACTCCTTCCAAGCCCCTCCACCCAGGGGCACCACTGCCTCACCTTCAAGAGTTTCCCCCAGCGCCGAGTCTGGAAGTGTTTTGAGGGGTTTCTCCCTAGACTCCCTCTGTCTTGACATCTCTCTCTGAGAGGCCCGTGGCGTGGTGGGTGGAGGATTTGGGAAACACGGAGGCCAGCCTTCTGAGGGCTCCTGCGGATCCCTCGACCCCTTCCCTCGTCGTCCTGCTGGAGTGGGGGCCTGGTGGGGGCTGAGTACTTCTGGAATAAACACCATGAAGAAAATCGAAAACATCACCTCACTACACAAAAAATGACCTTAAAGGAAAATGGAGGGAATCAAATCCCACTTCCAACACCACAAAAACTACAAATTATTCAGCAGCAAATATATCAGAGAAGACACAAGAGCCACATGAAGAAAATGATGCACTTGTATGGAGGGACTAAATACACGGTAAGATACATGGAGTTTCTGAGTGACAGGACTTCCAACAGTGAAGAACGCTTCCTTCCCCAGCTTCAAACCGAAATGAGTGAAAGTCCAGTCAAAACCCCCTGAGGAGGGTGTGGAACTAGACAAGTGGGTTGTAACACTCATCTGTAAGAATAAACTGTAAGAAGTGGCAAGAGTCTTTTAAAAAGAAGAGAAGGCAGGCTCTTGCCTCACCAATTATTGAAACTAGGGTGGAGTCAAGCAGCTTGAGTCCTCTCAAAGTGGGAGGAGGCCCCCAGGCGGGGAGGGGGTTCCCTGCCATTTGGTGCAGGCCCGAAACACACACATATGTAGAAATGCACCCTGTTATCCATGTGGTGCTTAAGTCACCAGGGAAAGACAGCTTATTCAAAAAATGGCACTGAACAAAACGACACATGTTTGGGGGAAGTCCCTGCCTCCTGTCACACTCTAAACTCCAGGACTGGATATCCGAATGTGGTGGCCACATCTGTAACAATATTGGAAGACAACGCAGAGATTATTTTCCTCAGGAAAGGGTAGAGGACGTGTTCGTAAGACCTGAAACCCAGAAACCATAAAACAGCAATTAGATTCAGCCACACGAAACTTGAGATACATACATACAATGAAGACATCAGAAACAAAGATGCAAGGAAATATTTGGAAAACACACACCATGGGAAAGACTGTTTCCTTGACACACACACGAGTCTGACAAGTCACAGGAAAAGACAAAGTCACAATAGTAGGAGGGGCAGAATCACGGAGGAGACACAGGGGCTGACAAACGCTTAGGACATCCAACTCACTAGTAACTTCTTTTCAATATTTACTTACTTGGCTGCACCCAGTCTTAGCTGTGGCAGGTGGAATCTTTTTAGTTGTGGCGTGCCAGCTCTTAATGTGCAATCTAACTCCCTGACCAGGGGTCAGAACCAGCCACTGGCAGCATGGAGTCTTAGCCACTGGACCACCAGGGAAGCCCCACTAATGACTCCTTAAGTGGTGCTCAGAGTAAGGGTCTTAAAAGTCCTACAGTTGAATAACGCCTCTGTGAGGGATGCGGATGGAGTTGGTGTGACTGTGACTTAACGTGGCCCTTTCTGAGGCACCTATTTCATTGTCCTCTCCAGCTCAGCTGTCCTCGTCTCGGAACCCATGTGACAGAAATAATCACCTGACCCCTAAGGATACGGGGACTAGCACAGTCACAGCAGTGCGTACATGCTCAGTCACTTCAGTCGTGTCCAACTCTTTGCAACCCTTTGGACACTAGCCCACCAGGCTCCTCTGTCCATGGGATTCTCCAGGCAAGAATCCTGGAGTGGGTTGCCACGCCCTCCTTCAGGGGATCTTCCCAACCCAGGGATCAAACCAGCATCTCCTGCACTGAAAGTGGATTTTTTACCCACTGAGCCACCAGAGAACCCCGGTCACTGCAGCACTGCTAGTAAAAACCACTGAGGGGACCCTGCGCCCTCCAACAAGGGGAGGCTCAGTGAGTCCTGGCTTATTGGTCTAGGGGATACGCAGCTGCTAACACTGAAAGAAAAAGGTCCGTCTAGACCTCCTGACCCGGGAAGGTGTCCTTGATGAACTGTCCAGAAGAGGAGTCCATGGCACCCTGGTGAGAGACTCAATTCCTAGATAGGTCGATAAGAAGTCCAGGGTCCCTGAGGAGGAGAAGAGAGTCTGGAGCCCTCGAGGAGAAAGGGCTCTGAGGCTCTCAAGGAGAAAGGGAGAACCTTTTTTTTGGGGGGGGAGGGGGCTTTGTTTAGTCAATATAACAAAGTATCTTGCTCAAGGACATGTTTCTCCTTAACAAGAACCTTCTGACTAACCCTGCAATCTTAAGACTTATATTGTAGGAGTGGGTAAGTGGTAAGTCTGTTAAGACCTTTCTATTGTTCATTCTAATCTTATTAATTTGTTTGTTGTGGGAGTGGGTCTGGAAAAAGTATATAGTGTGTTAGTCGCTCAGTTATGTGACCCCACGGACTGTAGCCTGCCAGGTTCATTGGTCCATGGATTTCTCCAGACAGTAGTACTGGAGTGGGTTGCTATTTCCTTCTCCTAAAGTATATGAGGCCTTGATAAGACGAGTGAGTTTGGGTGATCTCCGTCCCCCTTCTGATGTCTATGTCAGAAGCTTTGTCTGTCCCTTTTTAAGCTTTAATAAAACTCTGCTACACAAAAGCTCTTCAGTGATCAAGCCTGGTCTCTGGTCCTGAAGCTAAATCTTCCTTGGAAATCACAAATCCGACATCATTCACCATAAGCTATCACTGGCTGATCAACACGTGTGTGCGTGCCCCAGGGCCAAGCCGGGACACCAGCTGCGGTCTTCGATCCTTCCCAGAGCTCACAAAGGTGGGGGCTACTGAGAAGCCCTCAGAGGCTGGGGCACAACTCAGGCCCGGTTGCGTGGAAACAGGAGCTGAAGTGTCGAGGCCAGGTTGTCTGGGCCGCAGTGCCCTCCCTCTAAGCCTCCTATCCACTCGGAATCGCACATCTTTATTAAAAGACCTGGGAGAACTTCATGCCTTTTTGTGTTTGAAACACTTCCCTCAAATAACAAATTCAGCGAAGACTAGGTAGGTGGAGGTTGGTTTGAACCCCATGCCCCTTGGGTGGTCAGTCCACATCCTCCCAACACCTCCAGGCGTCCCATTGCTCCAGATCACCTGGCTCCAGCTCCCAGCCTCCCCCAAATCCCCAAGGTTCTCTGGCTGCTTCCCCTGAGCCAGCCACGTCTTCCGGGTCACCCGCCAGCAGCACCGAGTCCCGAGGGTCCCAAAAGCAGCAGATGCGCTCAGTGCGTAGCACACTTCACTGAGGTTTGGGGGAGGGGTACATCGCAGAGCAGCAGAGCAAACTTAAAATGGAGTGGGACACACCCTCCGACAAGCCCCTCGGCCGTCTCCACCAGCGGGAAGTTGACACCGACCAGTATCCACCAACCCTACTCTCCCCCAGTTCACTCCCCCGGGACCTCCAGACCCCTCTCCATCATGCTTGCAGAGAAGCCCAGGGAGGAAGGCCAGGGCCAGCCCTGGGGAGAGATCATTCCTTCATCACTATCATTCATTCCAGGCAGTGCAGGACCCAGAAGTGATCACGGGCTGAGTCAGCCACAGAGGGATGAAGAGGAACTGGCCAAGGACCAAACCCAAGAGAAAGCCTGGAGTGGCTGCGGAGCCTCATGTGGTGAGCCTGGGCCACAAAATGACTCACATGGCCAAGGGGTGCAGAGGCTGGCTGGACTTAGGGGTGCAGGGATAAACAGAGGGCCCACTGCTGGAGCAGAAAAGGCCAGGAGAAGCCACACTCTCGGGTCAACCTCCAGGGGCCCTCCCTGCCTCCTCCCACCCAAAGCACCCAGTCCCTCTGTGCCATCCCGCAGACCCTGGTCAGGGGACTGGCCTTCCAGACCCTACCCATTGGTGACACCTGACTCAGGGTGGGGATGTGAGTGTGCCTGGTTCTGTGGCAGACTCCTGGCACATGAGCCTGAAACGGCCCTGACAGCTCTTGGGGAGCGGACCACCCCCAGCGGGAGAGGGCACATGGACACCTGCACACAGGGCTGGGTCTGTGTGTTCTCATCTGCACACACACCTGGACCTGTGCGGTTTGCCTGTGCTGGGGCACACTGATTCAGGAGCTGCTGTGCCGCAAATGTGTCCATGTGGGAGTGTGTAGGGGGCATGCGCGTGGTGTGGTGGGGAGTGTGTCCTCAGTGGGCATGGGTGTGAGTCTGGTGTGTCCATCTCCCTAGTGTGTGCATACACGGTTGCAAGGCCTCACCCTCAGGCCCACCCTGTGACCTTGCTCAGCCCAACATTCACCGCCTCTTAGGCTGTTCCCAAACCTTTCCAGGCCCACAGTCCCCTGGCAACCCCCAGAGGACCCACGCCACCCTCCCTGAGCCCACTCACCTGCACTTTCTCTGCCAGGAACCCCTCCCTCCCAAAAATCCCCACCCAGGCTCAGACCTGGGTCTCCAGGCTCAGAAGTGATTTTATTTCCCCGTAGATATCCTCACAGCCAGGCTGTTGGGCTGGGCCCGGCTTCCCCTCAGGGACCCAGGGGCCTAGCCTCCTGCCGGATGCCTGGTCCCTGGAGATGTCCTGTGGCTGCAACTTGCAGCTGGTGGGTAGGCAGGGAGGTCTCACAGCTGGGGCAGGCGGGAGAAACAGGCCACGCAGCAGAGGAACGGCTGGCCCCAGTGCCAGCCAGGCCAGGCTGGGGAGGGGGCAGCCACGGGCTCAGGTGTGGAGGGACAAGCTCGGAAGCCCTGCGGTGGGGAGGGGGCCTCAGGGTCCAGCCCAGAGGAGGGCGGGCCCCAGGCTGAGCAGGAGCCCCCCGGCCAGGGCCCAGGGACTGCGCCCTGCCTGTGCCACCCCATTGCACAAATCCTTCTCGCAGCAGTCCACGTCCACTTTCAAGATCCCAGAGTTAATGAAGCCCATCAGATAGTCTGAGAAAAAGTGCCGCTTCACAAAGTCACAGGACGAGGCACACATCTTGTTCACGGAATGATCCTTCCTGCCTGGGGATGAAGACGGGGAGCCTGGGATTGGAGCCCCACCAGCCTCTCGGCCTCATATCCAGGACCCAGCCCAGGGACCCTCCAGGTCAGCTCAGGACCCCAGAACAAGACAACTGAGGCTTCAACCCACCCATGCTGTCCCCCAGCTCCACGGAAAGGGTCAGAGAGAGTCAGGTATCTGCTGACTGTCACACAGCAGGATAGGGTTGTGCCCCCAGACACACGCCATTGTCCGAGGCCAGAGGGACTCTGATGACACCACCGACCCACACCCCCCAGCCTGGAGCCTGACTTACTGCTGTTGGGATCTGTGATCCAGACAGTGGCACACACCGTGTCCGACGGATGGCACTGCTTCGGGGTGCAGTGGCTGGAGTTGGTGGTCAGTGTGCAGTCCTGGCACCACAGGCCATGAGCTGGGCAGGGCACGGGGAGGAGAATGACTAGAGGAACCGGGGTTCAGGCCAGCCAGCCCCCTGCATCCTCCCCACCTGCCTCATCGCAGGTCATAGGAGAGCCGCGTGGCTGTAGGATGCCAGGCACCTTCTGACCAGGAGTGACCAGGCCAAACTGGCACCTGGAGGACAGGCTAGGAAAACCTGTGTGCCTCTGGGCAGGTTGGGGTGAGGGTGCTGTCGCTGGGACTCCGGAAGCCCCTCTGCACCCCCAGGCCCCACACATATGCACAGTGCACACCCACAGAGTCACAGGCATCACACCTGTGGTGCCCTCCTGCGCACTCCTCCCCCTGGCTCACATCCCCCAGAATCCAGTTGGTTCCATCGAGGAAGGTCAGACAGAACTTGATGGGGGGCCAGAGGGGCTCTGAGAAGAGCGTGGAGGGGAATGCCGTCACCAAGCCAAGGCCGCTGGATCAAGACCCAGGAGGAAGAGCACCCCTGCCCTGGGAGCCAGAAGAGACCCACGTGGCTGCAGCTGGGCAGCCCGAGCAGGGGGTCACACGACGAGCAGGGGGTCACACGACGAGGGCTGGGCTGGGGTCTCAGAGGTGTGGGAGGGGGTGTAGGCTTGATGGGCATCACAGGAGAATGGCCGCCCCACACCTGGTTCTCTCAGGAGCTGTGCTGCACAGACTCTCAGGTGACCCGGATTCCCCACCCCCCCGCCAGCGGCCCCCAGACTTACCGGGGGCAGAGCACAGCAGAGCGGCCAGCAGCACCAGGCCGAGGCCCTTCATGGCTGCAGGCAACATGCTCCAGGCGGGCCTCTGGAAGGCGCGGGGGGGCTGCGGGCGGGGGTCGTCTCGGGCACGGGCCTGGCAGGGAGAAGCCTCGATCAGGAGGGAGACCAAGCGCACGGCCCAGCTAGAAAGGCCCTCCCCTTTTCTGGCATCCTAAGGCAACCTGCCCCCCCAGCACCCCCCCCAATCCAGAGCCTGGGGTCGCCGGGGAGCTCCAAAGCCCCGCCACCAGGCCATCCGCGAGAGCATCCACCATCGCTGCACCCTCTCAAGGGAGAAGTAGCCTGCCCTCTCGCTGGGGCGGGGGTGGGGGGGTGGTGGACAGCCCGAAATGCCCCCTTCTGGCGCTCCGCACCTGCGGGATGAGGGGTGGGGAGGTGGGGGTGGTCAGGAGGCGCGTCTTGACCCTGGCGAGCCGTAGGTGCGTCTGGAGAGGAAAGGGCTGGACGAGGTGCGAGGGGACAGTACCTGCCGGCGGGGAGGGGCGCGCGCTACCCCACCCCCACCTCTGGTCCGGGGCCGGAACCGGCGCTGAGCCTGCTCCCCGGTCTGCTCACGCGAGCCTTGGCTCTCACCGCGAGGCAAGGCGTGGAGCGCGGGCCTCGGGTCGGGGGCGCACTCACATCCCTGGGGTGCGGCGACTCCAGGGCTCCGCGCGGCGGGGGCGGCGCGGGGAGCAGTGCCCTTCGGTCTCCCTGCGGACGGGAACCCGGGTGCAGCCGTGTCTTTCGGGGAACACAGCCGCAGACACCGACCCCGCGCGAGGGGCGGGGCGGAGCCGGGGCGGGGGCCGCGCGGGGGGCGGGGGCGGCTGGAGTCGAGCGGATGGGGCGCCTGGGACTCAGGGCTCCGCAGGGCCACCGCCCCGGGCCGTCCTGGACCCCCTGACCGGCAGGCACCCCGCTCCGCCGCCCTCGCGCGCCCTCTTCACCCGCGCGGCCCCCCACCCAGGCGCGGGCTGGTCCCTTCCCCCTCAGCTTGGCTGAGATCCCCTTGGAATTTCTCGGAAGAACGTTTACTGCGAAAGGAAGCGAAATGCACAAAGACACAGGGAGGGAGGGACGGAGCAGCGCAGGTACGAGCCCAGGCTCCTGTTCGAGGCCCTTGGGCCCTCCGTTCCCCGGCCCCATCACGACCCCGATGGTTCAAGATTATTCTCCTCGCCCCCCCACGACGACCCCACGAGCAGCCGCAGACCCAGGGACTGCTGCCTCCAACCACACCCACACTCAGAGGGCAAGTCCCACACCCTGGTCTTGGCATTCAAGGCCCTCTGCTGCCTGCTCTGGTCAGCTTCTCAGCTTTGTCTTTTGCCTTCTGCTCCCATCACGCCTGTCGTGCTGTGCTTTGCACCTGCTGTCCCTCCTGCCTCAGACCGGTCTCTGCTGGGCATTGCTGTCCGCTGGACGAGGAGCAAGTGCTAAAGTCGTTCCTTCAGTCCCACCCTCATCTATCTGACAAATATTTATGCAGACAGCCTGGGACCACACTCAGGTGTGTGACTGCAGGCACACTGCCTGCCCCCTGAGCCTCAGGTCCTTATCTATAAAATGTAACCACGAAAGCGTGTGAGGGCTGCACCAAATCCACAAAGAGAGAGATCACTGGCCACCTGGCCCAGGGCAAATGCCAGAGAGGGCAGGCAAGCAGGGGACAACTGGGCAAATTGACAGGGGCTACTGGGTGGGATGAGCAGTAAAGAGAGAGGCCTGGGGTGTGGACAAGGCCTCTTTGATGGAGCCGGTGATCCTGCAGGAGGAGGGTTTGCAAGCTCCAAGACAGAGAGCGCGGGAGTGTCTGGGGGAAGGCTGGGGGGGTGGCTCAGGCCACAATATGGAAAAGGGTTAGATTTTGTCCCAAAACCTATGCGGCTGGGCAAAGGCTTGAGTCCAGATCCAACCATCCTTGTGAGAATTAACACATGCATTGCAGATTGAACACAAGGCCTTCCCCAAGGGGCTGGGGGCAGGGCAGATATCCTGGGTGCCCTCCCACAAGACCGGCCTCTACACCTTTTGGTCAGTTGGATACTGACTCTGTCCAGGTATGGGGTGACTGTGGGATGGCACTTGGTGGCAGTCCCTGCTGATCACAGCCAACCTGCTCCTGACTTGGGACTCTCTGCCAAAGTTCTGTCAGAGACTTGGTAGATCCCTGCCAGACCTAAGGCAAGGCAACCCACCCCCAACACCTGGGACTGGTAGTGTGGGAGGCAGGCTCTCAGAGCCCCCAGTGACCCTGGGGTATTCTTGCCCTGGCGTATCTCCTTCCTTTTTTTTTTTTGCCATCCCATTTAGCTTGTGGGATCTTAGCTTCCCAACCAGGGATCAAACCTAGGCCCTTGGCAGTCAGAGTGAGAGTCTTAACCACTGTACGTCCAGGGCGTCATCCCCTCCCCACTGAGCATGGCTGGACTCACTTCTAGTGAAGAGGGGGCGAGACCAGTGGGATGTTACTTCTGAGATCAGATTATTGAGACCATCACTTCTGATGTGGGACTGCCTCCCGTCCGCTCTCAGATTGCTCATCCTGCTGGCAGCCCTGTGCAGAGGCACCGAAGGCTGCCAACAACCACCCAAGGGACCACGGAAGTGGACCCCCCACAACCAGTGGAGCCCTGAGATGAGACCACAGCCCAAGCCAACAAGAGCTTCATGAGAGAATGTGAGCCCGAGGTCCAGCACTTGAGTTCCTAACCCTTGGACACTTCAAGAGCATGAACGGTGTTGTTTTAAGCGCCTACATTTGGGGGTAGTTTGTTATGCAGCAAAAGAAAGATAGCAGGTGAGTAGGTTCTGGATTGGGCATGATAGGGGCAGATGCCAGATACCCAAAGAGTAATGCCCAAGGAGTCTGGGGCCCCCCCTAGGGAATGCAGCTCCAGGCCTGTTCCTCGGAGAGCAAAGACCCTGCTCCCCCCATGCTGGGCTTGGTTGCCAAGGAGACAGATATTCCTAACCCGGTTTCCAAGCTACTCTGCCTTCCTCCCAATACACATGGGATGGTGTCACCCTATCAGGATTTTTGCAAACAAGAATAAAAATCAGTCATGATGGGCAGAAGAAAGGGCAGAGTGTCCATGTGTGGCCCTGGCCCCTGCGGTCTGGACAGCCCCTGCATGGAGCTGTCCTTGACCTCCCTCCTCCCCCCACCTGATCTGGCCCAGATGCCTAGATGCTGGTGCTGGGACCTGGCCCTGCCCGGAGACACACTGACAAGTACCCACAGCCTGTGGGGTGACCGTGTGGCAGTTGCCCAAGCCTCATGGTCTACTGATGGTCGGGATGATTGGTGGCCAGCTGCCCCCACAGCAGAGCCACCTCGGGTGGTCAGAACCATGGACAGAGTCAGAGGCGGGCGGGGATCGCCGCTGGCTGCCTTGCCTCTAGAGTCTGGAAGCCAACAGAAGCAGAGTAGTGGCCTCTGGGTCAGGCCCTGGCAGGAGAGGGCCCTGCGCTGTGCTGCAGGGTTTCCTGCCTTGCATTTTGGGCTGACACCATCAGAATCCTTCCCAGCTGTCCAAGGTCGTGGGTCTGACCATGGTCCCACCACCCTGCCTCACGGAGAGGGCCAGCAAAGGGTGGACAGGGACATTTATTCACACAGTGAACACTTTAAGAAAGGCTGCTGAGCTCAAGGAGAAAGTCCTTGATCCTCAGGATCCCCAGAATAGTGGGGAACGGTCAACAAGGTGAGTGCTGGGCTGAATGGTGGCCCCCCAAATGATTCCCAGAATCTGTGAAGGTGATCCTGATTGGAAAATGGGACTTTAAGGATGAGATCAAGTTAAGGATCTCGAGATGCGGTCATCCTAGATTTGAGAGACAGGGGCCAGATCCAGTGTCTGGTGTCCTTATAAGGTAGAGAGGCCACATAATGGAGGCAGAGACCTCAGGGACACAGCCACATCCAGGGATGCCTGGAGCCCCCAGAGACTGGAAGGGGCAGGAAGGGTCCTCCCCTGGAGCCTGTTGGTTGTTTCAAGCCACAGGTTGAAGCAGCAGCAGGAAAGAGTACAGAGTGCAAGTATGGAGCTGGAGAGAGGAATGTGCCCGTCCCCCAGCCCCAGCCGGCGACCCACCTGGAAAAGCTGGAAGGGCCTTCTGTGTCCTGAGGCCATGGGGACACCACAGCCCCCCAGCCCCAACCCAAGCTCCTCAGGCAGTGTGCAGGGCCCTGAACCATGGCTGCACAGCCTGCCTCAATGCCACCCCCTCCCCCAAGCTCAGGACTTGGGCCAGTCCTCCCAACCCTGAGTCTCAAATTCCTCATCCACACGTGGGGAGAGGCACACCCATCCCCAGAGAAGTGAGAGAGCTGGCCCCTCCCTCTCATGCCCTAGACTCTGGGTCCCAAGAGGACAACAGGTACAAGCCATCCAAGGTGGTCATTTCTTACCTGGGGTGATCACAGTCACGTAGACTCTGGGCAGGCTTGGAGAAGAAGCAGAGCTAGGGCTTGGCCTAGGACCACCTGCCACATTCCACCCTGACACCATGGGCTCCCCTAGGCCCTCCTCCCTACTTCCCCAGAGGTCTAACCTCGCCCCTCTCCCACCACGTCCTTCCCCATCAAAACTGCTGGCAAAAACCTTGTACCTAAAGTTCTGCCACACAGCTGCCGGGAGTGCAGGTGGGACTTCCACGGACGGGACGCGGGTCCCACTGCTCCTGCTGTATGCCAGAAGCAACCCCCGAAGTCCCTCCCCACATGACCCTGGGACGGGCAGCTGCTCGGCCTGGGCCACTTCCAGGTTTCTCGCTGAGGCATGGCCCTGCCACCAAGTTTGACGTAAGTGATCCTATGAAAGTTCAGACCCCTCATCCCAAGCTCATCAGCGTCTTCCCTTTCTTCCCTGAGCCTTAGTCCCAAGCTTGCGCGGCAGGTGGGGAGGCGCGGTCCTGTGCAGACTTGAGGTTTTGCAGTGTCAAGCCCCCTCCCAGCGCCCCTTCCCAATCCCCCCTCTTGCACACAGCCCTTGCCTCATCCATGTAACCTCTCCAGGGTTCAGGACACAAAGAGTTTCTTCATTCCTTTCTGCAGCTACAGAGAGTGAGTGAGTGAAAGTCGCTCAGTCGTGTCCGACTCTTTGCGACCCCGTAGACTCTACAGTCCATGGAATTCTCCAGGCCAGTCTCCCGCATTACAGGCAGATTCTTTACCAGCTGAGCTATCAGGAAAGCCCGCAGCTACAGAGAATCCCTGCATAATTACTTTCAGAGTTAATAAGTCACTGCGAGGGAGACGGCTCCCTGCTGCGACGGAATTAAATGCCCTGCAGAAAGCGCCCCTCAAGGGTGCGTTATCCCAAGGGGGCGCCAGCAGCAAGGCCTGCAGCCTCCGGCGGGGTGGGCGGGGCCAGCTCAGCCTCCGCCCAGGTCCGGGTGCCAGCGCGAAGAGAATCAGGGATCAGCAGAGGTGTTAGAGGTCTCAGTTTCTAGCACGTGGAGCTGTCCCCACGGCGCCCTCCGAGAGCTGCACAAGGAAGGAGATGCGAGAAAGTTTGGGTGGGGAATTAAGGCAAAGGGGTGTTTTCAGAGGCTTTTTATGTTCTTAATGAGAGACGCCTGAGTGTGTTTACCTGCAGGAGGAGAGGAACCAGTCCGAAAATTAAACATGGTTTCACCGCACAATCCAGAAATCATGCTTCTGGGCACAGACCCCAAGGAATTGGGAGCAAGGACTGAGAAAAATGTCAGCACACCCGTGGCCACTGCAGCATTATTCACAGTGCCGAAAACACGTTGGCACCCCAGGTGCCCTCGGAAGATGAAGTCTAATCATGATGCGGTCTATACATACACCAGAATAGCATTCAGCTCTACAAGGTAGGGAAATTCTGATGCACACTACCACATGGGTGAAACGTGAGGACATTAGGCAGGGGAGAGGGAAGGGGAGTGAGTGTTTAATGGAAGCAGAGTTTCGCTTTTGCAGAGGGAGGGTGGTGCCAGCTATACAACAGTGTGAATGTCCTTTATGGCACTGAGTTGTACATTTTAAAATGGTCACATGGCAGTTTTTTTAAGTATTTATTTTTATTTATTTATTCACTGATTTGACTGCATCAGGTCTCAGTTGTGGCAGGCTGGATCTTTGATCTTCATTGCGGTGTGCAGGATTGCCAGTTACGGGCATGCAGGATCTTTTTTTTTCTTCAGTTGTGGCACACAGGTTCTTAGTTGCAGCATGCAAACTCTCAGCTGTGGCATGTGACATCTAGTTTTCAGAACAAGAACCAAACCCAGGCCCCCTGCATGGGGAGCACGGAGTCTTAGCCACTAGGCAACCAGTGGCTGAGTCAGTGGAAATGGCTACCAGTGGATGTCCCAACATGGCAAATTTTACATTATGTGAATTTTCAGTTCACTTCAGTTCAGTCACTCAGTCGTGTCCAACTCTTTGAGACCCCATGAAACACAGCACACTAGGCCTCCCTGTCCATCACCAACTCCCGGAGTTCACTCAAACTCATGTCCACAGAGTCGGTGATGCCATCCAGCCATCTCATTCCCTGTCGTCCCCGTCTCCTCCTGCCCCCAATCCCTCCCAGCATCAGAGTCTTTTCCAGTGAGTCAACTCTTCGCATGAGGTGGCCAAAGTATTGGAGCTTCAGCTTTAGCATCAGTCCTTCCAATGAACACCCAGGACTGATCTCCTTTAGAATGGACTGGTTGGATCTCCTTGCAGTCCAAGGGACTCTCAAGAGTCTTCTCCAGCACCACAGTTCAAAAGCATCAATTCTTCGGTGATCAGTTTTCTTCACAGTCCAACTCTCACATCCATACATGACCACTGGAAAAACCATAGCCTTGACTAGACGGACCTTGGTTGGCAAAGTAATGTCTCTGCTTTTTAATATGCTATCTACTTTGGTCATAACTTTCCTTCCAAGGAGTAAGCGCCTTTTAATTTCATGGCTGCAATCAGCATCCGCAGTGAGTTTGGAGCCCAAAAAATAAAGTCTGACACTGTTTCCCCATCTATTTTCCATGAAGTGATGGGACCAGATGCCATGATCTTAGTTTTCTGAATGTTGAGCTTCAAGCCAACTTTTTCACTCTCCTCTTTCACTTTCATCAAGAGGCTTTTTAGTTCCTCTTCACTTTCTGCCATAAGGGTGATGTCATCTGCATATCTGAGGTTAATGTGTATTTTACCAATTAAAAATATGAAGGATGACCCACCTCCCAGAGTAATGGAAATAAAAGCAAAAATAAACAAATTGGACCTAATTAAACTTGAAAGCCTTTGAACAATGAAGGAAACTATAAGCAAGGTGAAAAGACAGCCTTCAGAATGGGAGAAAATAACAGCAAATGAAGCAACTGACAAATAATTAATCTCAAAAATATATAAGCAGCTCATGCAGCTCAATTCCAGAAAATTAAATGACCCAATCAAAAAATGGGCCATAGAACTAAACAGACATTTCTCCAAAGAAGACATACAGATGGCTAACAAACCCATGAAAAGATGCTCAACATCACTCATTATCAGAGAAATGCAAATCAAAACCACATTGAGGTAACATCTCACGCCAGTCAGAATGGCTGCTGTCAAAAAGTCTACAAACAATAAATGCTGGAGAGGGTGAGGAGAAAACGGAACCCTCTTACTCTGTTGGTGGGAATGTAAACTAGTACAGCCACTATGGAGAATAGTGTGGAGATTCCTTAAAAAACTGGAAATAGAACTGCCATACGACCCAGCAATCGCACTCCTGGGCATACACACCGAGGAAACCAGAATTGAAAGAGACACGTGTACTCCAATGTTCATTGCAGCACAGTTTATAATAGCCAGGACATGGAAGCAACCTAGATGTCCATCTGCAGACAAGTGGATAAGAAAGCTGTGGTACATATACATAATGGAATATTACTCAGCTATTAAAAAGAACGAATTTGAGTCAGTTCTAATGAGGTGGATGAAACTGGAGTCTATTATACAGAGTGAAGTAAGCCAGAAAGAAAAACATGAATATAGTATACTAATGCATATATATGGAATTTAGAAAGATGGTAACGATGACCCTATATACGAGACAGCAAAAGAGACACAGATGTAAAGAACAGTCTTTTGGACTCTGTGGGAGACAGTGAGGGTGGGATGATTTGGGAGAATGGCATTGAAACATGTATATTATCATATGTGAAACAGATCACCAGTCCAGGTCCAATGCATGAGACAAGGTGATCAGGGCCAGTGCACTGGGATGACCCTGAGAGATGGGATGGGGAGGGAGGTGGGAGGGGGGTTCAGGATGGGGAACACATGTACACCAGTGGCGGATTCAAGTCAATGTATGGCAGAAACCACTACAATATTGTAAAGTAATTAGCCTCTAATTAAAATAATTAACTTACCAAAAAAAATGAGGGAAAATAAAGGAAGAACGAAGAGACAGAAGAGAGGGGAGCTGGAAGCACAGGAGAGCAGAAGAAATGGGTGGGGAGGCTGGAGTGCCGGGGAGGCCACAGCAGAGGAGGGGGCATCCAGAGGGTGGGTGACACTGGGCAGAGGGTGGGCAGGGTGCCAGTCTGGATGTGGCAGTCTCGTGGCCCTTGCCCTGAGAGGCCTGGCTTCTCATAGCAATGTGAGGTGGGGAATCTGAAGGGGCAGGGGCAGGGGCGCCGACAAGCACTGTGGGTGTGGGGTCCACCACAGGCAGCCCTGAAGCAGGTGCTGCACACTAGGGATCCCTGATGGGGCTAGGCGGGGGGCAGTGGGAGGTGAGACTCTCCGGGGTCAATGTGGATGGGCTGAGAGTGTCCAAGCGTTAGAGAAAATTGACCTGGGGTGTGGACGTGTGGAGGCGGGAGGGGGCAGGATAAACAGATGGAGGGTGGGCGCCTGCAGTCCACCCCAGTGCATCTCCTCACACGGCCCTGGGGTACGGGCAAGTGGGTCCCCTAAGACCGCCGGAGCCTACTCCCTCTGACCAGCCCACCCCTGCCCGCCTGTTTCTTGATAATGGATTTCAGGAGAGAGAGAGGCTTGGCCCCATCAGCAACCCTGGGAGCTGCCTCATTGGCCAGTCACTGTGGGACCATCGGAAGCAGAGAGAGAATCCATAAGAGCCCTCTCGTGGCCCCTGCCCACCTGGGAGAAGGGTCTGGACTCTGATCTAAGAAGGAAGGCAGTCTCTCTGCTCCCAGAGAGCGTGGGAAGGAGCCCAGAGCAGGGAGTGGGGCATGAGGGCCAGCGTATCTGCAGCCACGTTTGCCCTAAAGGCCCCCCTCCCCCATGGCTGTGTGCTGCCAGCAGGGCAGATGCCTTTCCTGCCTCCAGGACGTCAGACCTCAGCCCCTCAATTAGAAACACTGAACATCTTTTCCATGGTCTGGGTCCGATTCACGTTGGTGACCCCAGAGGCCTGGGGTAGGGCCTCATAGCCCAGGACAGGGCCACACAGCTCCCCAAAGAGAGCAAGGCCCATGCGCGCCCCCTCCAGCTCCCCTCTCCCAGGACAGGAGGGCTGTGGATGGCCAGTGTGCCCTGTTCACAACTGGCACCCAGGTCTGACTCACTTGGCCAGAGGGAGGCCAGGCCTGGCTGGGAGGGGACCCAGACCAGCAGCGCCCACGGGGCCATTCTTGGGAGCCAGCCCGGCTGAGCAGCGCAGAGCTGGCAAGGCCAGGCCCACGTCAGGCATGGGTCTTTGGGCTGGAAGCTGGGCCCCAGGCTGCCTAGGAACAGCGCCTGTGCGTGTGGGCAAGGCTGAGGGAGAAAGCACTGACGTCCAAGGGCAGATGCTCTAAAGTGTGCCTCAGGTGCCCACGGGGCCTCCAGCCCTCAGCATTGGCCCTGGGAGTTTGAGGGAGGCATGTCTCCACCCCGGGGGTCTTCAGGGAGGCCCTTGTCCCTGAAGCCTGGGGTCATAGAGTGCCAGGAGGGGTCGACTTTGTGGCCAGAATGCTTGAAGACAGCTGGGTGGGGATGGAGCCAGCATATACTCACTTGGACCCAAGGACTAGGGACCTTGACCACTCCTGTGGGGCCCCAGCCCTGGCCAGGCCTGGCCTTGTGACTGCGTCTGCGTGGGCAGGGTGAGCCCCCATTGCTTCTCCTGGGATGGGACGAGGGAGCAGGGCAGGGCTGGGGGGGAGGAGGGGTGAGAGGCACCCTGGGGTGGGGAGGGGTGAGAAGAGGGCAGAGTCCAGCCCCGGCAGTAATTCCTTGTCAGTAAAGTAGCAATGGTAACGCTACACACCCCTAGAGTTGTTGAGGACCAATAAAATGGTATTTAATTTTAACTTGTGGATTAAATGATGTTATTTATTATTTGTTATTTATTATTGCATCTGGGCCAAGGAGGAGCTGGGCTTGTCTGGGGGCTCAGGCGGCAGGTGGAGACCCCCTGCTCCCTAACACTTTCTGGGAAACCCCCTGGGGCCCTGCCTGGGAGCAGCTCCTGGGAGCCCAGGTCAGAGACCTGCAGGAGGAAGGCAGTGTGCAGGGCCAGCATGCGGGGCGACCGTGGACACAGCCCTGAGGATGCAGAGGGCAGGTCCCGGGCCATGAGCATGGAGGATGGCCCTGGCTGGAGAGAGATTTTGGCCTCCAGATCGGGGCGGGCTGGGGACAACTGACAATCAGAGACCAGAGGCCAGGCAGCTCCCCGCAGAAGCCGAGGCTGTTCAAGCAGCCCAGTGCCCACGGGGAGAAGACAGCACACTGGTTCAGAGGAACGGGGCGGGAGGACGATGCTTGGTGGCTGAGGTTTCAGAGGAATGCCATCTCAGCCAGTCCTGGGGGGCACTGCCAGGCACCATCCTACATGCCAGCAGGCCCTGGCTCTTGACGGCCATGGCCGCTTCAAGAGCACGGAAGTCCACAGTCAGGGAACAGAGGCCTGCGCTCAGGCTCAGGTGGTTTCGCCCAAGAGCCAGCTCTCAGTCTCTGCTCCAGGTGCCCCTGAGGGTGTCCCACCCACGGGGAGACTCAGGCTGGGCAAGTTCAGGGAAGAGCCCCGGTGAACAATGGGGGCGGGCTCGCAGCCCTGACTCCAGGTCTCAGCCTAGCCTTCTGCCCTACCCCACCTTTCGTTGGCCTCCAGGAAGGGGCTTCTCAGCGCCCGCCCTGCAGCCCACAGACGAGGAAGTGGGCAGCCCCTCCCACAGTGCAGCACTGGCAGGAAAAGGCAGGCTCCCAGCAGTCCCGAAAGCCAGATCCAGAGGGCAGGGGGCCAACATGAGGGACAGAGAGAGGAGGTGTTGGTGGCGCAAGACCTCTCTGAGAGCATGACACATGCAGGTGGGACTGTGGGGTAGTTAGACATTAGCCACAGGGAGTGACAGAGGTGAAAAAACAAGAGGCGGTGGATCAAGCTAAGCCCCAACCATCTGAGGACCACCCCTCCGACCTCACCCAGAATGGGCAAAACTATGGTCTGGCGGTGGGCAGCTTACCCTGGTGGAGAGACAGCACAGTGACACCAAAGAACGCCCAAGGCTGCCCGCGCCCAGACTAGACAGGCGTACAACCTCTAGTAAACCCAACTCATTCAGTTCAGTTCAGTTCAGTTCAGTCGCTCAGTCGTGTCCGACTCTCCGCGACCCCATGAATCACAGCACGCCAGGCCTCCCTGTCCATCACCAACTCCCGGAGTACACTCAAACCCACGTCCACAGAGTCAGTGATGCCATCCAGCCATCTCATTCTCGGTTGTCCCCTTCTCCTCCCGCCCCCAACCTTTCCCAGCATCAGAGTCTTTTCCAGTGAGTCAACTCGTCGCATGAGGTGGCCAAAGTATTGCAGTTTCAGCTTTAGCATCAGTCCCTCCAATGAACATCCAGGATTGATCTCCTTTAGAATAGACTGGTTGAATCTCCTTGCAGTATAAGGGACTCTCAAGAGTCTTCTCCAACACCACAGTTCAAAAGCATCGATTCTTTGGCGATCAGCTTTCTTCACAGTCCAACTCATTATACCAACATTAATAAAGTCCACAGGTGGTTTCGTGCTCCACTGGGTGGGCTGTTCTTAGCAAATCAAGGGTAAGGGCATGTGCAATAATGAACTTGTTAGAGAACTTGCAACAGGCACGCAGAGAGCCAGCGGGTCACTCACCCACGATCCCACGGCCTCCTCCCCCATCACTCCCTAACCCTAACGCCCGCCTCCTCAGCCAGCAACTCCATATCAACACCCTGAAGCCAGTGCAGCGGGGGCTGGCTTCACCTCACAGAGACAGACGGCCCTTCCTCTGAGAGTATTGATCAATCCTTTATCTTCCTGTACTGAAGCAGGAAGTGGTAGTTTGCAAATCTGTGCTTGCAGTCACAAGGACTCAGCTGTTTGGTCCGGTCTCCCGCTGACCTCCTCAGTTGAAGCTCTCTGCCTGACACAGGGCATGCCACCCCGGGACAGGGTGGCCTCAGGGAGGTCAGCGGGCCTCGTTCTGGGGAGAGGAGACAGTGGGCGGAGGCCCTGAGGCGGCCCGCGCAGTGCTGGGGTCGGGGGGGAGGCCTAGCAGGAGGACCACAGCTGCGTTTCACTCTGAAATGCTCTTAGCAAGGCCCTGGGCGATGACACAGTTGACGGTGCGGCTCAGCAGTCTGCAGCTGCAGGGTCCATGAGGCCAGGCTCCCACGGCTGTGGCCCGGACCTGGTCTCAGGTCGAGACACGGGGCAGGGCTGGCCAGCCCGCACTGCAGGGCTGAGGCCGCAAGGCCAGGGCGGAGCCGCTCAGGTGGACAGGATGCCCCACCGCCGCCACAGTGACTTCCCTCTCCCACCACTGGAGCCAGGGAGGGAAATGACCATCCCTGGCCCGGTGCCTGGCCTGGGGGCCGGCGTGAGGCCCATTGTTTGAGGCTGGAGCTGGGGGGCCCGGGGCCTTGGGAAGCCCCTGGGAAGGCCCTTTGTCCCACTTCCCACAGGCCCAGAGGCGCGGCGAGGCCCTGGCGAGCAGACGCGGCAGAGGTGGCAGCCCGCAGGATGAAGGCGCTGGCAGCTGTCCTGCTGGCCCTGCTGTGGTGCGGGGAGCAAGGTGCGTGGGGTGAGGGCCGGCCCTGCAGCGAAAGGGATGCCCGATCCAGGCCGCAGACCCTCAGGGTCACCCAGCCCGGGGGCAAGACGTGGCTTGGGGAGGAGGATGGGGAGCACCTGCAGGCCAAGGCCAGAGGGAGGCAGGTGGGCCATGCTGAGTCCCCACAGGTCCCCAAACCTCCAGCCCCGGCCCCAGCCAGACGCCGGGGCACGGGCGACCCTCCCCACCCAACCCCACCCAGTCTCAGCCTCTCAGGCTTGGGGGTGCCCACCATCTGGGGACTGGAGTTGGGGGCTGTGAAGGGCCAGCGCCCAACCCCTAGTGTTGCTGGCAAGGAAGCCACCAGGCAGGAGGCGGGGCGTGGCTCAGAGACCCAGGCAGCGACCTCACCAGCTTGGGAGGGGCAGGGAGGTCAGAGGGACTGGGAAGGGGGTGCCGGAGCGAGTGGAGGGCGCGCGGCACTGGGCCCCGAGCCTGTGTCCTCTGTGCCCGGGGAGTGGAGGCTTACAGGCATCCCTGCGCGGCCAGGGAGAGGGCGGGCGCAGGACGAGGATGATGACCCGGACGCTGGGCACGAAGGCTATGACGACGAGGAGGACGAGGAGGACGACGAGGCCGACGCGCCTGCGGGCAGCAGGGGCTCAGGTACCTGCGCATCCTGCCCCACTCGCGTGGGTGCCTCGAGGCTGACAGTGAGGAACCCACAGGCAGAGGCCTCCGCTGCAAGTGTCCCCACCCTCAGGGCGGGGGGAGGGGGAGGAGGGGCCCCTGACACTCAGCACACCCTCAATTCTCACCCTGGCAGGGACCCCCAACTGCCATCCAGAGGAGGGGGCTAAAGAAGGGGCCAGTCCTGGGAGGGGCAATGGTGCTGGGGCAGAGAGGTTAAATAGGAGTTCACCAAGCAGACAGGGGCACAGCAGAGCCACAGGATGGAGAGACCAGCGACTCAAAGGCCCTGGGTGTGGAGTCCAGTTCAGAAATACACAACGGTCCCGGTGGGGCGGGGCAGCGGGCGGCGGAGCGGGAGAGTCAGGGGGCCAGACCTGAGGTGGGGGCTCCAGCAGGGCAGGGTTTGAGGGGGTCAGCTGAGAGTGGGAGAGGCGGACAGGAATTGGGAAGAGACCTCCGAGGGGAAGAGGCTGGGAGGCGGCAGGCGCGGGTGAGCAGGGTGCTTTGCCGCTTGCGCAGCTGAGCCCACCTGGCCCCCCAGGGCCACAGTGCTACACGTGCCAGTCCCTGCGCAAGGGAGAGAGCTGCAAGCAGCTGCAGAGCTGCGTGCTCCCCAGGACATGCAAAGCCATTGTCTCTTCCTGGAACGCTGGTAAGGGGCCACCTGCGGGTGGCGGGGCGGCATCACCCTCGCCTGGGAGGGGCCCCATCCCTGCCGCTGGTAAGGGGCCACCTGCGGGTGGCGGGGCGGCATCACCCTCGCCTGGGAGGGGGCCCATCCCTGCCGGGCCCCGTCCCGTACGACCCGCTCTCTCCCCCTGCAGAGTCAGGTCCCCAGACCACCTACTCGGGCTGGTGTGCAGACATGTGCCACCCCATCAGCAGGACGGTGGAAGGATCCCTGACGACCATATCCTGCTGCCAGGCCAGCCTGTGCAATGCCCCGCCCTGGCAAGAGCCCCAGGGGAGGGGGGCAGGTGGCCCCCGGGGGAGCCCTGTGACTGTGGCTGCCACCCTCCTGCTCAGCCTCCTGGCCAGCCTTCTGGCGATGGGAGTCTGAGTGGGGCGGTCCCTCCCCACGCCCAGCCTGGCTTGCACCCTGACTGGCCAGCACTCTGTCCACTGTCTCCTGTCCCCTCCCCTGGACCATGGAGAATAAACTGGAAGCGCCTGTGATGACCCTGCGGCATTGGTTCCTCTTGGACATGGCTGCCCTTCCTCAGCTTCCCCTTCCAGCTACCTGGCCTCCTCTCCCTGCCTGTGTATGGCGGATGGCCAGCACGTGGGCCTTAGGTCCAGGCCTCAGCGGCTCACAGGGTGGCTTCACACAGCTCCCCACCCCCAGCAGAGAGAACACTCACTGCATCCTGGCGGGGAGCCCACCCCAGTTTGCTCCCCAACTTCTTGCCAAAAAAACCCCTCCATCCATCCATGTGACGGGCGGCTCTTGTAGGGAGAAGACTTGGGGAGGAAGGTTTCCTTGGCCTACAGAAGGAAAGGCCCCCCACCCAGGGCAGCTTGGGGGTGAATGGAATTAATGAGGGGCTAGAAGAAAAAGAGAAAAGAGAAGGAGGCAGGTGGTATATGGCTCAGATGGGACTTTGCAGCCAACCACCCAGCTTGGGGGGGGGGACGGGGCAGAGGAGGGGGCAGTCAGGGAGAAGTGGAGGGGCAGGGCAGGAGCCCCAGGGCTTCCCCAGCCTCTGCTCCGGCTGGACAGGTGTCGCTGGCTGCTGGGCGCTCGGCCTCCGTGACTGGTGCTGGGACAGAGTCAAGCCCCGGAGTGGGAAGGAGAGGGCTGGGCTTCAGTTTCCCTGTCAGAGCGGTATGGAACAAGGCAGAGGACCCCGGTGCCCACCAGCTCAACATCCCCTGGGCAGGGAAGCCCAGACCTCCATCTTGCCTGCCCAGCATCCCTGCAAGCAGAGTCGCCTCCCACCATCTGTTTCCCCCTTCCCTCACTAAAGGAAACCTCTTAGTAAGGAAACGCCCCATCCTGGCACACAACAGTCCACCTGACGGAGGCGACACGTCTGCCCGGGGTCACGCAGTTGGTGGTGGCAGGTCCGGGATCCAGCCCAGGGCTTCTGGTCAACAGCGGCTGCCTTCCTGGGGGGCCACAGGCCGGTGGACAGCAGAGCCAGGGCACCTGAGCCAGAGGCTGCAAGCAGTTGGATGGCAGCCAAGACCCAGCTGGATCCTCAGGCTGAGTCCAGTCACTGTAAGGTGCCAGTGAACAGTCACAGCCAGGGCTTTGTCACAGGGCTCAGTGCTCATGGCCAGTCCCCAGAAGGAGAAGCCAGAGGCCCCAGAAGGCTGTGTGATCAGCCCTTCCTTCCCATCCGGCCCAGCAGCACCTCTGCGCCTTCCCAGGAGGCTGGCAGGGAACACGTCCATCCGGATCTGGGGCCCTGCTCCCCATGGCTGCCGAAGCAAACAAGCACAAACCACACACAAGTTATCTTATGGTCCGGAGGTCAGAAGGAATGGCAAGTGACACACCCCCTTGGAGGCCATGATAGTCCATTTTGTGTGTCAGCATGCCTGGACTAAGGGATGCCCATGCAGCTGGCAAAACATTATTCCTAATGTTTCTCTGAGGGTGTTTCCAGAAGCACTTGACACGTGAATGGTGGGCCTGAGAAAGAAGATCACTGCCTCAGGTGAGTGGGCGTCACCCAGGCCATCCGAGGCCCAGACGGAACAAAAGGCAGGAAGGACCAGCTCCCTCTTCTGGAGCTGGGATGCCCATCCTCTCCTGCCTGCCAACGTTGGAACTCCTGCTTCTCGGGCCTTTAGGGCCCAGAGGGAATGACACCATGACGGCCCTGCTCTCCTGCTTCCAGAGAGTGGACTGGGAGCTTCTCGGCCTCCAAGACTGTGAACCAATTCCTCTGTGTGTGTCTGTGTCCTGACCTGCTCTGCTAATAAGGACACCAGTCAGCTTGGGTTAGGGCCACTCTCGTGACCTCATGTACCTTAGTTCAGTTCAGTCGCTCAGTCGTGTCCAACTCTGTGTGACCCCATGGACCACAGCACACCAGGCCTCCCTGTCCATAACCAACTCCCAGAGCTTACTCAAACTCACGTCCATTGAGTCGGTGATGCCATCCAACCATCTCATTCTCTGTCGTCCCCTTCTCCTCCTTCAATCTTTCCCAGCATCAGGGTCTTTTCAAATGAGTCAGTTCTTCACATCAGGTGGCCAAAGTATTGGAGTCTCAGCTTCAACATCAGTCCTTCCAATGAATATTCAGGACTGATTTTCTTTAGGATGGACTGGTTGGATCTCCTTGCAGTCCAAGGGACTCTCAAGAATCTTTTCCAACACCACAGTTCAAAAGCATCAATTCTTCCATGCTCAGCTTTCTTTATAGTCCAACTCTCACATCCATACATGACTACTGGAAAAACCATAGCTTTGACTAGACATAACTTTGCTGGCAAAGTAATGTCTCTGCTTTTTTAATATGCTGTCTAGGTTGGTCATAACTTTTCTTCCAAGGAGCAAGCGTCTTTTAATTTCATGGATACAGTCACCATCTGCAGTGATTTTGGAGCCCAAGAAAATAAAGTCTGTCACTGTTACCATTGTTTCCCCATCTATTTGCCATGAAGAAATGGGACCGGACGCCATGATTTTAGTTTTCTGAATGTTGAGTACCTAAATCACCTTTAAAATCCCCGTCTCCAAACACAGGCCCATCCTGAGGTCCTGATGTTAGGACTTCAGCTCATGAATCTGGGGGCACAGTTCGGCCCATCATAAGGGGCTAAGACAGGGCTCTGCTGGGAGCACAGAGTATGGTCAATATCCTGAATTGAATTTAAAGGAAGTGTTTGCCAGGGTGTGGAGTTGGGGAGGAGGGGCAGGGGCCTGGCAGAGAAGGCATGACCCAGGGGGACCTGCAGGCAGACAGGAGCTGGGATGGCTGGAGCTTGGTTCAAAAAGCTAAGACTTGACTCCTGAGCACCAGGCCCCATCTGTGGCCTTCACATGCACAGCTAGTGGCTAGGTAGGGTTGCCCACTCCTGCTGGCTCCCTCAGTACTCTGTCCATCTGCTCTTAATGTTACCTGTGTCCCCCACAAGCCCCGTAGCAACAGCAGCCAAGCTTGAAGTGCCAGGTCCTTCCTACAGATTTTCTTCATAAATGCAAACAGGTCTCTGCCGGCCTGCAAACGCTATCCCCTGGGCCTTCTCCACCCTCTTTCCAGCTGCTGCACGAACCCCACTGGAAACCACCCCCGGGATCCCCTCGGGTCCTGTGTCCCCACCCAGCCCTGGAGTTGGCAGCAAGCTCAGGGAGAATGCTGTATTCCCTTCTTTGCTGGGCTCACCCGAGTTACCAACTGGACAAGGGGCTCAGGGTCCTGTCCCAGCAGGCAGATCCCCCCTGGTCGCCCCACCCCACACCGGTTCCATTCATTTGGCGTTTTTCTCCGGACTTCCTCAGCACAGGAAGCAGGTGGCCATGGTCACATTTCCTGTCCTTGTTCTTGACCATGAGAACTGGATGAGGATGAAGCAGTGACCCCAAAGCAGGACATTCCTGAGAACAGAGATTCCCGGCCATCGGCCTTGGACAGATGGAGCGGCGTCCTCTGGGGACTGCCAGGGTTTGCAGAAGCCGATGGACTCAGGCACTGGTCAGCGGCGGGAGTTGAGCAAAGCCGCTGACTCTGTGGCACCCAGTCCCACCAGGAACTCTCTGGAACAGAGGGGAGTCAGAGCCCTGGCACTGGAAGGCATCAGGCCTGAGAGTGGGGGCGGGGGGGGGTGGAACATGGGGATGCAAAAAGACATTTCAGTGTCAAGAATGCCGACCAGAGCAGAGCAAAGCTGCCCTCACCTGTGGGACCAGGGCGGCTCTGGGTTCCCACAGGTGGAGAACTGGGGCAGGGGCTATACTGGAGTAACGTGGGAAAAGCTGCCCCTCGGAGTACCCCCTTACTCAGCTTCATAATCCTCTCAGAAAGAAAGCTGGGATACTTGGTGGAGGTGGAGGCAGGTGGTATCTCAGCCCCGCAGAGCGGGTGTCCTGGAGAGGAGCAGTCCTGTGAAGTCCCAACCTCAGGACATCCTGGGAGAGAAACCCTTGAAGAAAGCGACAGCTGCTGGGACAACCCCAGGGCCAGGTGGTGATCCACCAGCTGCAGACAGAGCCCTCCTCCGCTGAGGGTATGCACGCATACCGAGGGACATGCGAGAATGTCCGGCTTTCCTTGCCCAGCCCTCTCCCCGTCCAATGCCCAGGGATTTACCTCCTAGTAAGTCTGTAAGTCGGAGAAGGCAATGGCAAGCCACTCCAGTACTCTTGCCTAGAAAATCCCATGGATGGAGGAGCCTGGTGGGCTGCAGTCCATGGGGTCGCTAAGGGTCGGACACAACTGAGCAACTTCACTTTCACTTTTCACTTTCACACATTGGAGAAGGAAATGGCAACCCACTCCAGGGTTCTTGCCTGGAGAATCCCAGGGATGGGGGATCCTGGTGGGCTTCCATCTATGGGGTCGCACAGACTTGGACACGACTGAAGTGACTTAGCAGAAGTCTGTAAGTGCATGAACATCAAGAAAGTTACATAATTGGAAAATGTATGAGTTACCACCCACCCCTCACCATCAGCTGTAAGCCTGAGGGGGCGGATGTTAGCTTTCCTAAGTAAATTTGTGTGACAGGTAGTAGAGGAAACACCCACAGTTCAGTAATTGGTGTCTCTAGGAAGAACCATTGTAAAGTCGCCCAACTCCTCTGGTGCAGCGCGCGCCCGCAGCACTCTCTGGATTTACCTCCAAGCCACGATAGCTCCAATTTCCTGAAGTGCAGTTCCTCGGGCTATTCCCAAATAAACTTGCTTTTGCTGGTAAAAGACCTGGCTACCACTATATTATTGAATACAATATAGCAGCAACAGAGAGGGAGCAGAGTTGAATCTGGTCTTGAGTATGTCGAGGCTGCCGTACTTGAAGTTCCTGCAAGGCTAAAGTCTAAGGGACAGATGCACAACAGGAGCCAGAGCCAGAGACTCGTGAGAGAAGGCAGCGTCCAGGGGCATCGGGGCCCAGTGCCCATTCGCTGAATTGCCATAATGAGAGCCACACCACCTGCTGGGTTACTGAAGGACACATCAGGAAATAGAAAAGCAAAACAGCCCACCCCCAGAAGACTTGATTTTCTGGTGTGGGAAGGAAAGATGAACATAATAAACACAGTAATAAGGAAATTACATAGCCTGTTGGAAAGTAGAAAGTGTTATGAAAAGAAAAAAACCTAGGGAAGGGTGGGTACCAAGAGGTGGAGGAAGAGCAGAATGCTGTGGTATTACAAAATGTGATCACCAACAGTGCTGGCGGCATCCAGGATGTGCTCCTAACCAGTGGACTGCGGCAGAGGTGATGGGAGGTTAGGTACTACGAGACTTCACCCCAGCAGACTGGGGCCAGAGGCTTTCCGCCGGCCCTGAAGGAGCACAGAGAGGGCCATGTGGCAGGGAACTGCGGGTGATACTGCAAGACCTAACATCAGCCTCCCGATAGCCCAGAAGAAGCTGGCCCTCAGCAGGCAAGAAAGGAAGCCTGCCAAGAGCCACACGAATGTGGAAGCAAATCCTCGCAGCACGCTGAGAACCTTGACTGTGGCCTTCGGAGACGGAGCAGAGGACCAGCTAAGCCTCGCCTGGACTCCTGTCCCACCGTGATATAACAAACGGTGGACAGGAAAAGTGATATAACCATAATTGAGGAAACCGTGGTACAACAAAGGAAACCTGAGAGAACAAACAGGTATTGTTTTGAGCTACTAAGCTTGTGATAACCAGAAACCTAACACACCCAGGGTGGTCAGAGGTCAGGGGTCCCCTCTAGGAGGTGAGCTCTCCGCAGGCGGTAAGTGGGAGTGAGCCAAGCAGATAGCTGGGGACAAGTGTTCCAGGCAGAGGAAGAGGCCAGTGCGGCTGAACGCAGGCCACAGCAGGCCTGCAGCTTCTGTGGAACTCAAACAGGTGGCGGGGGTGGGGGCACGAGTTGGGGAGTGCAGAGGGGAGCAAGGAGGGCTGCGCGAGTGACGGGCGCAGGAGAGGAAGGGTGGCCGGGTAAGGCGGCGTGCGCCGCGACCCGAGTGGGTGGGAGGAGCCCGCTCGGGGGCGGAGTCACCCGAGGCTGGGGCCTCGCCGCCTAGAACGGCCTGGGAGCCGGCTCTTCCTGCGGGTCCCTAGGGTGGGCGAGGAGGGATCAGCTGAAACGGGGTGAAACCAGCTGCGGGCGCGGAGCCCCGCAGGCCCGCGACTTCGCTTCCGAGAACGGCGCCGGGAGGGCCGGGGCCAGCGGCGGGCCTTTCCGGCCGGCGCAGAGGCGCGGCTGCTCCACTGAGAAGGCTGACGGAGCTCGTCGGCGGGCAGCTGGGGTGCGGCTGGCCTTGATGAGGACACGTCCCTTCCGCCCCGGGTTGGCGAGGAGCGCACCCGCCCCATTTCCATGCGGGAACTCGCTGGGTCCCTCTAGCGTCGTGTGGACCCCCACCCGGGGCATCGGCCACCGCTCTCACGGCTCCCTGGTTCCGCGGGGACGAGGGCGAGGTGCGCGAGGACCAGCTCCGTGCGAATCGAGGTGAAGGAGACCTCGGCCCTGCACCCGCGGCTGGCGAAGCTGTCAGGGCCCCTCTTCTCGGCTTCGACACCAATGCGGGCCCTCTGACAGGCCCAGAGCCTACAGACTGCTTCAGTGCATGTTTGCCCTTGGTCTCAAACCCACTAGTAATCCCATCTCTCACTGAGACCCTGGCTTCTGAGGGCTAGTGAGGTTACCAGGGAGTCCTGCTGCAGCTAGATACCCAAAGTTTCATGTTACAAGCGGCCTGGCCCAGAGAGTGAAGGAGCTACACTGAAGTGACAGAGCACGTACCTTTAGGTCAGGGCTGTGGTCTGCTGTGGCAAGGTAGATTGCGTTTCCTGCGTGGCTGTAGCAGTTACCAGGCCTACAGATCTGTGAAATGAGAAGACCAAAACAATGACCTCAGATAGGTTTCACTTCTAACAATTATGTTATTGCTTGGTGTGCACAGGGCTTAGAGGAGTGAAAATGTCCAGTCTCTGCCATTAAGCACCTGCTTGAGTTAGGCAGACGTGATGATTATCTAGAATGTTTTGGGAGCAGCAGTATGTGCAGTCTCCAGCCAAGTAACTTGGGATTCTGGGATGAAAAAGACAGGATCCTTGCCCTCAACTCATCAGGAGACTGCACATCCATGACAAGCCACAGGTAGAGTGACAAGAGTTCTTTTGGGAGAACAGTCCTTGGAGCCCAGCCAGCAGATGACAGGCTCAGTGGGTCCAAGGAGCACTCCTCTCCGTTGAGTGGGTCAGCATAGAGCCAAGATGAGTTTACATCTGCCCTGGAGAGCCATGGGCTAGAGGGTTGATGGCACTTTCCTGTTGGTCTTGGTTTTCCCCTGTTTCCTACTAAAACTAGACCTCAGCTCAAACTGCAGCCTGGCTGACTGGAGCTCTGATCCTCCGCCCTAGTTCTACCTGCATCCCCGGCAGAGATGCCCCCATATTTGTATGCTTCCCTCAGCCTAGATGACCTTCTGCCATCCTCAGTTCTGGCTCCCACCTAATGCTAAGAACAGCCTCCTCCCAGAAGCTACCTCCAAGAAAGCCTTCAGAGAGTGACATTGGCCTAAATCTGAGTCAAGTGTATGTGAACATTTCCATTTAGAAGAAAGCAGACTCTCAAACTCTTGTCAAGATGGGAAAACTGTCATTTTATGTGTTGCCTCTGAGCACGGGAGAGTGGATGAAAACTTAGTATCCGCTTTGACTTAAAGGAAATGCGAAGGATTTATCCCTCAAAACATACTTCACTTGGAATGTTACCATCTTGAGCACCACATTTTTGGGGTGAGACAGCCTGGCAGAATATGGACCTCCCAGGAGATCAGGTGACCACACAGGCCATGGGAGGTCTCTCAAGGATGACTTGAGGACTCAGAACAGGATCTGCTTTCTTGGGAAAGTGCTTTCTTCTACCTTGTGAAGATTTCTTTTGCCTGAGGTTAAAGAGCCTGAAGTTTGTCCAGCTTTATTCTAGAAGTCCATTTGTTAGCACTGAGGGAAGAGGCGGGTTAAGGAAGCTCTGAAATAATACAGAAAAGGGACAGGTGAAGCATCTTAACCAATGAAACAGGAGCCATGCTAGTAATGCTTCTACAGGTACTGGGGCCTGATCTGTCCCTGGGACTGACTGACTCCTGGTTGAATTTGTGGTGATATTAGAATGCTTTTAGATGGGATTAGGTACAGAGCCTGTCACATTTTTTACAGAATGTACTCAAAAGCCTAGCTGATGGTTCCCTGGGGCTTCGGCCCTCAGTGGACAGTCAGCGCCAGTTGAAGCCACAGGGAGAATGAGAGCCTGGTACGGAAACAGGGCATGAGGTTAGGGAGGCTTCTCTGAGAAGAACTCTCAGAGCAGAGCTCTGAGTGAGTGAGGGGCCAGCACCAGTTCTCAGGACCTGTTTGTGGGCAGCCAGGTGCTGAGGCAGGAAGGACTGGGAATGTGTGGTGAACCTAAGGGTGCTTGGGAAGGGGCAGGGCAGCAGTGTGAGGGGAACCGTGGAGGATTTGGCAGGGATGTAACGGGGTTCACTGGCTGCTGGGTGGACGATGCCACCCAGCAGAGGACTCAGGAGGGCCAGGGTGAGGGTGGGAGCGAGTTTCGTCTGGATGATGGGCAGTTAGAAGAAGCACAAGCTGGAATCAGGATTGCCAGGAGAAATATCAATAACCTCAGATATGCAGATGCTACCACCCTTATGGCAGAAAGTGAAGAAGAACTAAAGAGCCTCTTGATGAAAGTGAAAGAGGAGAGTAAAAATGTTGGCTTAAAGCTCAGCATTCAGAAAACTAAGATCATGGCATCTGGTCCCATCAGTTCAGTTCAGTTCAGTCGCTCAGTCGTGTCCAACTCTTTGAAACCCCATGAATCACAGCACACCAGGCCTCCCTGTCCATCACCAACTCCCAGAGCTCACTCAAACTCATGTCCATCAATTCGGTGATGCTGTCCAGTCATCTCATCCTCTGTCGTCCCCTTCTCCTGACACCAATCCCTCCCCGCATCAAAGTCTTTTCCAATGAGTCAACTCTTCGCATCAGGTGGCCAAAGCATTGGAGTTTCAGCTTTAGCATCAGTCCTTCCAATGAACACCCAGGACTGATCTCCTTTAGAATGGACTGGTTGGATCTCCTTGCAGTCCAAGGGACTCTCAAGAGTCTTCTCCAACACCACAGTTCAAAACCATCACTTCATGGCAAATAGATGGGGAAACAGTGGAAACAGTGGCAGACTTTATTTTTGAGGGCTCCAAAATCACGGCAGATGGTGCTTGCAGCCATGAAATTAAAAGACGCTTACTCCTTGGAAGGAAAGTTATGACCAACCTAGACAGCATATTGAAAAGCAGAGACATTACTTTGCCAACAAAGGTCTGTCTAGTCAAGGCTATGGTTTTTCCAGTAGTCACATATGGATGTGAGAGTTGGACTATAAAGAAAGCTGAGTGCCAAAGAATTGATGCTTTTGAACTGTGGTGTTGGAAAAGACTCTTGAGAGTCCCTTGCCTTGGACTGCAAGGAGATCCAACCAGTCCTTTCTAAAGGAGATCAGTCCTAAGTGTTTATTGGAAGGACTGATGTTGAAGCTGAAACTCCAATCCTTTGGCCACCTGATGCAAAGAGCTGACTCATTTGAAAAGACCCTGATGCTGGGAAAGATTGAGGGCAGGAGGAAAAGGGGATGACAGAGCATGAGATGGCTGGATGGCATCACCAGCTCAATAGACATGGGTTTACGTGGACTCTGGGAGTTGGTGATGGACAGGGAGGCCTGGCGTGCTGCAGTTCATGGGGTCGCAAAGAGTCGGACATGACTGAGTGACTGAACTGAACTGAACTGATGGGCGGTACCTTCTGTGAGGGTCGCACGTGGCTTTCATGGCCTGTAGCTCTAGAAGCACACAGTCTGTCCCAAATACAAGAAATGGAGAAGGAGCACATAAAGGGCAGGGAAACTCCACAATTGTGGGCCACACAGCAGTTACTGGTCCATGGTGCACATGAATCCTGCTGGATGCAGGTGTGGAGATGCCGCCCCTGGCAGAGGAATAAGAATTCTTTGGTTAGGTACTTCCCTGGTAGTCGAGTGGCTACGATGCCACCCTCCCAGTGCAGGGGGCCCGGTTTCAATCCCTGCTTAGGGAACTAGATCCTGCATGCCACAACTAATACCTGGCAGAACCAAAGAAATACATTAAAAAAAAAAATAATTCCTTGGTGAGCAACTGAGTAAATAATGACATTTATCCAGATGAGGAAAACTGGGAAGAGTGAGATTGGGGTGGGGGTGTTCTGGGAAGCCAGTTCTTTGGTCATGTCCAGCCTGAAACTTATGAAATGTCCGGGTGGCATACACCAGCAAGAAAGGAAGGGGGCCGTGTCCGCATGCCTCTGCCACCCCTTTCCCTGCTCATCTGTCACTTTGTAACTCAGTTCTTCCCAGACATTCACTTAATTTAACAGTTCATGGTCTTGTTTCTCTCCAGCCTCAGAAGGGTTGCTGGCACTCTTCTGTTCCAGAACTTCAGTTCCAAGCTTGGAAGAAGTGAATTTACAAGGGAATTCATAGGCTGGAGGATTTTGCCCCTGGCCATTCTCCTTGACCCTTGCGGGCTTCCAGGGGGCCTTCCTCTACCCTGAAAACAAGGATTGAGAAGCCCACAGGCAAAAAAATAAGACCTGGACCCCAGAGGCAGAAGTGCACATGGAGAAGGACACTGCCAAGGAAGAGAAGGCATCTGGGAAAGAACAGCCAAACCAGAGCCCCACTTTGGCCCAAAAGCACAGGAAGGAAGCCTGCCTCAGTCCTGAGAATAAGCACATGTTTGAGGCCTTTGATGCTTCATTTAAAGATGACTTTGAGGGAGTTCCCATGTTCACTCCCTTCCAGAGGAAGAAGCCCTACAAATGCTGCGAATGTGGGCGCATCTTTAAGCACAAGACGGATCGTGTTCATCACCAGGGAGTCCACACTGGAGAGAAGCCCTTCCAGTGTGCCCAGTGCGGGAAGACATTCAGGCACAGCTCTGACGTGACCAAGCACCAGAGGATTCAACCCGGAGAAAAGCCCTTTAAATGCAGTGAGTGCGGCAAAGCCTTTAACTGCAGTTCCAATCTCCTGAAACATCCGAAAACCCACACTGGAGAGAAGCCGTACGGGTGTAAGGGTAGGAAGACCTTTGTCCACAGCTCATGTCTCATTCGCCATAGGAAACATCACCCACGGAAGAAGCACTGAGTGTGGCGAAGCCACCGCCAGACTCGGAACTTTGTGCCTGCGAGGACATCCTGGCAGGCACGTCCTCTTCCCCTGGAGTCTGAGCGGGCTGGGGGGGTCCTGCCCTCACCAGGAGACCCACCCGAACCAGGTCAGCAAACACCCAAGCCATACAGAGAATCTCCAGGTTGAGACACCATGATAACAAGCATGCAAACTGCTGTCCACAGGGCAGGCTTGGGACCTGAGCACAGCCCAGCACCTCCCACTGCTGCCTCGCCTGTGGCACCCATGCTGGCCTCAGCTCTCCCACGGCTCCTTTGAAGACTGGTCTGCAGATCCTTTGCCCACTGTGTCCCAAGTTCATCTCCGTGCAGCCTGGCGGGAGGCCTGTGTCCCTGGGCTGGACAGCAGTGCTTCTGCAGTGAGCACTGGGAACCCCACTGTTCCCGCACCTTGGCTGGCTGTGCTGGCAGTGATGTGCTTTGTCCTGTGCTTTCCCTCCTCTGCTGGAGCACCATTCCTTGAACTTGGCCCCCAACCCCAGGAACTGAACTCCCTGTGTGTCCTCCCAGCTCAACCACCATCCCAGCTGAGCAGCCTGGCTTACCAGGTGGACCACTCAGGACATTAAATGCTGCCACCATGGGCGCTTCCTGTCCTGGCCATGTTGGCCCCAGGATGTTGATGGCAGCTTGGATCCAGCTTTTGCCTGCATTGCAGCTTTGCAGACACAAGGCAGAAGGCCAGCTCTCCGTTCAGGTGATTTCCACTTCTCCAAAACCAGCTCCCAGGTTCTGTCCCACGTCCTGCACATCCATGTGCGTGCCTGTCCTTGGCTTCCCTCCAGGAGTGGTCTGGCTGGGCCTCCGCGCTCTCCTGGGTGGGGGTGTGGCTTGCCCCAGAATTTCGGCACAGTATAAGAGGGATGAGGGGCCTGTCATCCAGGAAGTAATACGGTTTTTTATCAGTAAAATGTTGACACCTACATTTTCAGCTGTTTGGACCAGAAAACTAATAATGACCCTGGTCTTGGGGCCTCCTCCATCAGAAGACAGGATAGAGTGCTCCCGGTGCAAACGTGTCTCCAGGTTCAGGCTCTTGTTCTTTCTAAAAGCTACAGCATTGCAACAGCTCTACCTGCACCAGGCACCTCCATTCCACAGCTCAGTGGGCCCTCCTCCCGTGCCAGCAGCCCAGCCCCAGGTGTGACCAGGCATACCTGGCACTGTGGTCCTGCTCGCACAGTCCTGGAACTGGAGATGTGATGAGGCAGAATTGTTCAAACAGGTGACGGGGGGCTGGCTTAGGGAAAACACACCTGGGATCCTGGTGGGAAAGGTTGCTGTAAAGGATGGTACTGGGACATTCAGCAAACCTTGGGTCTAGACTATCCACCAGTGGGGGAGGGGGGACATCAACATCCAAGCTCCCTGGTTTGATGGCCTGCAGCCATCTCAGACAATGTCCTTGTCATGAAGGATGTCTGCTGTGGTCTTCAGGGCCACAGAACAAGGCCACATGTCTGCAGTTTGCTCTCAAAGGTGAGCAAAGAAGCAGTAACAACAACGCACAGACACTGAGTTAATGACAACGCAGGCTGGCAGAGCTTCCGTTAAGGGTGGGTAATGACTGTTCTTGGCTTTGCAGCCATCAGACCTCTGTCACAACTCAGCTCAGCCATGACATGCAACAGCAGTCAGAGTACAGAGACAAACAAGCACGGCTCTGCGCCAGTAAAGCTTTATTTTACCCAAGCAGGCGGTGGGCCAGATTTGGCTGATTCTAGATGAAAGACATGTGACATGTCCTGGGGGTGTCTGCATCTGCTTCAGAATGGCTTGTTTTTTATTTATTATGCTTTATAATATCCCCTGATGAGTATATTGTTGTATATAAAATGTTGTGTAACACGTATTAATGCCACAGATGGGAATACATCACATGAACTGTGGAAAAATTGTCACTCTGGGTGTCAGTGTGTCTCTCATGTTATTGCCAATGGGAAGCATGATGGCAAGCCACTCCAGTACTCTTGCCTAGAAAATCCCATGGATGGAGGAGCCCAGTAGGCTGCAGTCCGTGGGGTCGCTAAGCACGACTGAGCGACTTCACTTTCACTTTTCATTTTCACACATTGGAGAAGGAAATGGCAACCCACTCCAGTGTTCTTGCCTGGAGAATCCCAGGGACGGGGGAGCCTGGTGGGCTTCCATCTATGGGGTCACACAGAGACGGACACGACTGAAGTGACTTAGCAGCAGCAGCAGAGTCCCTCGAACTACAAGGAGACCCAACCAGTCCATTCTAAAGGAGATCAGTCCTGGGTGTTCCTCAGAAGGACTGATGCTAAAGCTGAAACTCCAATACTTTGGCCACCTCATGCGATGAATTGACTCACTGGAAAAGACTCTGATGCTGGGAGGGATTGGAGGCAGGAGGAGAAGGGGACGACAGAGAATGAGATGGCTGGATGGCATCACCGATTCTGTGGACATGAGTTTGAGTGAACTCCGGGAGTTGGTGATGGACAGGGAGGCCTGGTGTGCTGTGATTCATGGGGTCGCAAAGAGTCGGACATGACTGAGTGACTGAACTGAACTGAACTGAATGATCTGTTAAATAAAAAGCCAACTTAACCATTTCCTAACGTGCAGGCTGTTTCTAGTTTAGGTCACTATCAACAACGTGGTAAATATCTTTTCCACATTTAGGGCCAACGATGGGTTGCCAGAGATGGACTAATGGAGGGAGATCATGCTGGCAAATACCTTGCTCCAGGTTGTGCCCCAGAAGTGCTCCAGCAGCTCACAGACAGCAGGTGAGTTTTAATCTCGCCAGTTTGTTAGAAGAGAAGAAACACTCTAATCTGATATCTTTGATTTCCAGAGAGGAGGCGGGTGCAAAGAGCGTAGTCTCTCGAGCCAGGATTACCGACTCACCCTCATACCCTGGAGACGTGGGGCCCGGCCGGTCCTCACCTCCTTGTGTCTCCAGTTCCCCAGAGGTGACATCGGGGCACTGACGGTGCTCAGCCTGGTCACTGCCTATGTGTGACCTCAGTGCCACCCTGACCCCCAGTTCAGCCCCTGTCAGCTCTGGTCACGTGTTAGTGTCCTTAGTGGGGGGACACTGGCCCACAGGCATGAGAGGTGGCCATCTCTCCCAGGAAGACAAGAGAGACGTGAGAAGACAATCGCACAGCCTGTCTACACTCAGCCACCGGCTCTTCTGCCGCCTGCTGTTTGGCGCAAACTGATGGGCTCATTTCTCCTTCTTCTGAATTAACCATGACGACACCACAGCACCTCCAAGCCCTGAGCCCCACACCCTGCAGACATCAGTCTGGTTTGATGGTTTTGTTGGCTATTGCTCTTCAAATGAAACTCAAATTCCAGAAAAAGAAAACCTTCTAAGTAACCTAAGTCAAAGAAAAAACCATAATGAAAGTTATAAAATACTTAAACCTGAATGATGATGAAAATGCAGCTTGCTGGAACCCATGCATCTGTGGTCAGTTAATCTACAACAAAGGAGGAAGACTTTACAGTGAAGAAAAGACAGTCTCTTCAGTAAGTGGTGCTGGGAAAACTGGACTGCCCCATGGAAGTCAATGAAATTAGAGCATTCTCTAACACCATGCACAAAGATTAATTCAAAATGGATGAAAGACTTAAATGTAAGGCCAGTAGTATAAACCCCTTAGAGGAAAACAGGCAGAACACTTTTTGACATAAACTTGCAACAGTATCTTTTTGGATCCACCTCCTAGAGTAATAAAAATAAAAACAAAAATAAACAGATGGGACCTAATCAAACAAAAGCTCTTGAACAAGGAAAGGAAACCATAAAATAAAAAGACAAGCTACAGAATAGGAGAAAATATTTGCAAATGATTCAACTGACAAGGAATTAATGTCCAAAATATACCGACAGCTCATGTAGCTCAGTATCAAAAAAACAACCCAATCAAAAAATGGCAGATCTAAATAGACATTTCTCCAAAGAAGACATACAGATGGCCAACCAACATATGAAAAGATGCTCAACATCACTAATTATTAGAGAAATGCAAATTAAACCTACAGCGAGGTATCACCTGACACTGGGTCAGAATGGCCATCATCAGAAAAGACAAATAATAAATGCTGGAGAGGGTGTGAAGAAAAGGGAACCCTCCTGCATTGTTGGTGGGAATGGAAACTGGTGCAGCCACTGTGGAGGACAGTATGGAGTTTCCTTAAAAAACTAAAAATAGAGATACCGTATGATCCAGCAATCGCACTCCTGGGCATACATCCAGAGAAAACCACAATTCACTGAGCAGAGGAGTGGATGAGAAGCTGTGGCCCATTCACACAGCAAACTACTACTCACCCATAGACAGAGCTGAGCGCTGCCACCCGCTACAGCAGGGGTGAGATCCAGAGATGTTATGCTTGGTGTAGGAGCCAGGCACAGAAGGACAAACGCTGTGTGATTTCACTTACATGAGTTCCATTTCACTATGTGTATTCATACAAATGATGAATTGCCCTGGAGCAGGCAAATGCACAGGAAGTGGAGTAGCAGTTTCCAGGTTGGAGGAGGGCGCTGAGGCTTTGACAGGTACAGTTTCTGTTAGTTAGTGGTGACAGGTACACAGCACTGGGAATATTTAATGCCACTGAATTACTTACAGTTGGTTAAAATAATAAATATTATATATTGTTTTACCACAACAAAAAAAGTCTGTTGAATTTGATATACCAATAACAAATGCAACTTTCTAAAGCTGTCATCCATTTTAGCAACAAAAATGGCATTTTCTGGCAAGTTGAAGATGTGCTTACCTGCTGACCCAGAAACATCACTTGCTGACAAGCCGGAGAGGAACTCTGGAACATGGGCCTAAAGAGACACCTATGGCAGTATTTATGCTGAAGCGGGTAAACGTGCATCAGCGTCAGCAGGTCTCAGACACAGCGCCGTGCAAAGACAGGAGAACACGCAGTATGATTTCAGTCATTAGCTTGTGCAAAGCCAAGAAAACAGCATGTCATTTGGAGGTGTGGATGTGAGAGTTGGACTGTGAAGATAGGTGATCGCCGAAGAATTGATGCTTTTGAACTGTGGAGCTGGAGAAGACTCTTGAGAGTCTCTTGGACTACAAGGAGATCCAACCAGTCCATTCTAAAGGAGATCAATCCTGGGTTTTCATTGGAAGGACTGATGCTAAAGCTGAAACTCCAATACTTTGGCCACCTCATGTGACGAGTTGACTCACTGGAAAAGAGTCTGATGCTGGGAGGCATTGGGGGTGGGAGGAGACGGGGACGACAGAGAATGAGATGGCTGGACGGCATCACCGACTCGATGGACATGAGTTTGAGTGAACTCCTGGAGTTGGTGATGGACAGGGAGGCCTGGCGTGCTGTGATTCATGGGGTCGCAAAGAGTCGGACACGACTGAGCAACTGAACTGAACTGAACTGAACTGATGGGGAGAAACAAGAGTAGATCCCCCGCCGGAAGGGCTCGGGGTTTGGTGGCCTCTGCTTCCTGAAGTGGGTGGAAGCTGGGCAGTGTGTGGTCCAGCCCCATTATTTCATCATAGCACGTACACCCTAAGAAACAGTAGTTTGTTTCCTCGCAATCCTGTTGCCAACCAGGGTGGGGTCCCCCACACTCCAGAGCAGCGTGGTCCTGTGACACCTTCCAAAGCTGAAATGGCTGAAAGCAAAGAGGCAGTTGACTCGTTAGAACACACCGGATTCAGGGTGCACAAGACAAATCAAGATGACACCCCCAGAAACGGTTAGCAGCCCTGGCGCCTTAGTGCTGAGCCTGGATCCGAAGGAAGGAGCTTGGCGCGGCCACTCTTAGCTGCCTTGGGAGCAGCTGCTGTAGAACAAAGGCTGAGCAAGCTTTTTATTCATTTTTTTGCCTTTATCTTATCAAAGCTAAAATCCTCTTTGGATTTGTTGCAAACCAGGTACCAAAAAGCAAAGTAGTGTAAAGCGAACTTTCAAAAAGCAGGGGAGACCTCTTTGCCTGGGAACAGAGTTGAGCCATGTCATTGCTTGATGCCCACCCCACAGACCCTGTGATCACCCCATCAGGGCCTGGTTCCGACACGCTTATCTGTCCTCCCCTCTGAGCCCTACCCACTTTGCCTCATTAGAGGGGAGGTCCTCACGAGGGGCGATTTTGCCCTCAGAAGGGGACGCTGGCAATACCTGGGGACACTTTGGCTGTCACAGCCGAGGGGAGGAGTTCTGGCAGTTGGTGGGTGGGAGGCAGGGAAGATGCTCAGAGCCCAGGCTGCTGAGGGTGGGGACCCTCAACTCAGGAAGGGCTTAAGAGTCACAGGGCCAGAGACAGAAAGTAAGCTGTTTGCTGGAGGTATCAGAGGCTGGAGATCTGGAAGGGAGGCAGCTTTCAGCAGAAGCTTGTGCACTTGAATGCACAGAAGCCCATTCAGGTTGAGAAGGCTGGCAGGGCCCAGGCGCCCCGGACCATGGGGCAGAGGTGGGCAGAAAAATGGTGATTGGTTGAAAGTAATTAGATCCCCTCAGGTCTCCCCAGCCTGGTAGGAAACAGAAGCCTGCCTCCATCCCTCTGAAACAATGAGCAGAACAGAATGAAGACGAGGACTGGTGAAAGTCCAGCCCACGGCCACCTCTGTCCGCCATCAGGGAGGACACACTTGAGGGTGGTGTGCATATTCGTCACCAGTCCCCCCTCCCCAGCCATCTCCCCATCTCTGGAAGCAGCCACGCTCCGCCAGAACCCCCAGGTGTCCTCACGCCCACATCCCAACCAGCAGCAGGTGTGGTCAGTTCTGTCCCTCACTCGCCTCCCCCAGCCTCCTCTCCACCTGGCCCATCTCTCCCTTCTCTCCTGCCTCCCCACCACCCTGAGCCCATCTTAAGTGCACTCTTCACTCCCTGCTCAGGATGTTTGGTGGCTCCTGGTGCAAGAAGAATGAAATCCAGGCTCCAGATTGACTTTAAGGCCACTATCCCGCGTGTTTTGGAGGCAGGGACCTGTCCTTTTCCACACTGTACCCCAGTCTGTGACTCGGGACCTGGTCCCAGGTCAGGCAGAGGAGGGCAGGGCTGGGACTCACCTTGAGTCTGGGGCAGGAGTCAGCTGCTCAGGCACCTTTTCTCCAGCTCCAAGTGTGCTTCATCCTCTTTCTCATTTCTCATCCCGGTCTCACCACCCACCAAGGAAGGCCCCTCCCCACACACTTGGTCCTTCACACGTCCCTGGTCATCCGGTTTCTCTGCTGCCGTGGCAGCCACCTGGGGCCAGATGTCTCCTCCTCGCTCATGAGATCCTCAGGCCTGGGGCTGTGGCTCCTCTCTTGCTGTCTTCTGTCCTCTACCTGCCCAGACTCAGAGATAGCTATGGGGAAGCAATTCCGCTTGACATCCATTCCTGGTGGATAGGTTCATGGAATCCTCCTCCAGCTGTTGCTTTTCCCAACAAGAGAGAATGAGTCCACTTATCTTTCTGGTTGTAAGATCTGGGCTGAGAAGGAGACTTAGTGAACATCGGGAAATTCAGGAAGAATTCCACGAATAGGTTGTGGGAAAATCTGTAACACTCCTCAGGACCTAAAGTTTGGGAACACACTTCAGTGGCAGGGTACTGTAGGGGGCATTTGAGACACCCTCTAAAGAGAGGAGGACTGTCTTCAGCAAGTTCCCTAGCAAATGATGGCCGTCCACGCTAGGGAAAGAGATTCCCCCGAGGATGCTTTGGATGGAACTTTTCTTCTTGCGGACGGGAGCACTCCTGTTGGCTGTAAGAACTGTGCTTGTAGAATATGTGTGAGCCATCCCTGCCAGGCGCGCGCTGCTCTGGAAGCGTGTGCAACCGGGGACCGAGAGGTCAGCAGACGAACCTGGGGCGACTGACCACGACAGGCTGCAGGCTCCTGTGATCAAAGGCCACAGATACTGGTAGGGCAGGTCCACCGGCCTCTGGCCGGCGCCGCACGGGTTAAGGAACTCCCCGCCCCCCGCGGCGCCCCGCCCGCCGTCCCGCGCGGCGCCCCGCCCACCGCCCCGCGAGGTCACCGAGGCAGTGGTCCTCCCAGCACCCAGAGCGTCCCGGAAGTGCGCGTGGCCGGGCGGGGCGGGGCGCGGGTGCACTTCCGGCCGGCGCCCGGGCGGCCACCTCCCGCTCGGAAGGTGAGTGGGTACCGGGCCGCTGTGGTGGAGGCTGCCGGGGCGCCCAGCCCCGCTCGCGCTCGCGCGTCGTCCCCGCGGGCCGGGCCCCGCCCCCGCAGCCGCCGCGACCTTGGCCTCGACTGGGGCTGGGGGCGCGGGTGGGGGCCGCAGCGGGCACACTGTCCCCGAACGGTCGCGGGTGCCCGCTTGCGGGGCGCCTCCCCACGCTCCCGGAACCCCAGGGACGGGAGCTGTGGCGACCCCACTCTGCAGACGGGAAAGAGGCTCAGCCGCTTCTGGCCCGAGGTCGGTGGCCAGACGCAGCCTGGGCTGCCTGCTCTCTGCTGCCAGGCGCCCGGAGTTCGGGCCCTCTCCCGCGGGGCACAGGCTCCAAATATTAACTAAGTGATTTAAGATGGGTCTTACCGGGAATGAGAACCTGCACCCCGGTTCAGGACTGCAGCCCCACCCTGTGGCAGTTTACCTAGCTGCCGGTGACCCTTGCCGTCATTAGGGGCTGAGGTCTGGTGGGGGCTGACCCCGAGGAGCCCTGTGGCAGCTGCCTCCCCGCTTCCTTGAAGCAGGTACTGTCTGCACCATTGCTGGATGTAGTTTGGTCCTTCCATTGCCCCTTTTTCACTCCCAAATAAGACCTTCTACTTCATTAAAGTGTGAAAAATAACTCCCGTTGGTCCAAGTTGTTGCAAACCAGATTGAAGGAGGGTATTTTTGACCCGGAGGAGACTGAGAGCACCGGGGTGTGCTGGGGTCAGGTCTGCAGCCTCTGAGGAGGGTTTTCCTCTCTGGAAGAGTCTCCTTGAGAATTAACCTGTAATGTTCATGCTCCAGCAGGCAGGGTTCAGTTTTTGTCTTCCCCAGAGCCAGCGGCCCCTAGCCGTGACAGAGGAGGTTTTTCTGGAAGAACAGCCTGCTTCTCTCCATGGGCAGGGCCTTGGGTTGGGAGAACATTCTGTTCCTGTAGGTGTGCTGGCGCTGTGCGCCTGGTGGAACTAATGGTTCCAACGCTCGGCCCCACTGGTTGCCTCTTGGTATTCCTTACCCAGGGAGGAGGCTCTGCCTGTGGCTGATTGCCACCCCCCCCCCCAGCACATCCCTCTGACCCCCCTCATCCTGCCATGGTTTTCATTTTCCCAGGTCCCCGGTGTGCACTCCTTCAGCAGGCCTTGGGGGAAGATGGCGGCCCTGGGGGACGGTCAGGAGCCCCCTCATGTCCTGTCCCCAGTCAGTTTCACATCACCCGGGACACCTGGAGCCCACCACCATGAAGCCCAACTCCACCTCCACCTCCACGGTCATCAACATGGTACTTGCCTCCCTGCACCATCAATGTGGGCAGACAGCTTGCTGGGGCTCCTGCACCCTGGTACCAGGGTTGGGACTCAGCCAGTGGTGGTTGAACTTTGGGCTGAGCTGTGTGAGCAGTAGCTCTCTAGGGGGCAGTCCCCTGGACTGTGTTTCTTTAGGGGATCAGGGCTGTAAAAAAAAAGCAGCCTTGATGGTCAGGCCTGTGTGACAGAAGCAAGTCACCTTGTCTCGCTCTCCCAGCCTTTGCTCCCATGCCAGGAAAATAGTGTCTAGAGATCTGGGCAAGCTGGTTTGGGTGGGGACCCCTGTGGGGATATAGCCACCAACCTTGCTCCAGCCCCCAGCGGATCTGGGGGTGTCCAGGTGTGGAAATAACCAACAGCTAACCAGCTGGGGAGGACGCCCCAGCCCTGTGGTGTGTGGTGCCCCTGGGCCCTGCTCACACTCAGTCAGCAGAGTCCGGGGTCTCCTTCCATGCCCCACGTTTACAGGAGGCCTGGCCTCACTCCTCTTACAGTGGAGGACACAGATGGTGGTGACAGATGTGTTGGATGGGGGCCCAGATGTGTTTCATCACTCTCAGGGCAAGTCTGAGCCCGTGCCACTGTCCTGAAGAGCTGGCACTGTGCCCGGGGCCCACTCTGTGCCCAGGGCTCTCACTCTTGGTAGGTCCCACATTACAGCAAGCGATGTCACGGCAGCTGAGCTAGGCTGAGCGCCAGCTATGCTGGGTGCCAGCTGTGCACTGGGGGATCTGTGGGGACAGAGAGAGCCGGGGGTGGGCACTGACACACAAGGACAGTAAAGCCTGCAGAGGTCGAGGGGGCAGCCTGAGGTCACAACAGCCAGAGATAATGGGTCAGTCAAGGACTGGAGTAGGAGCTCCTAGCGTGCCCGGTGACGGGCCAGGCTGGGGCGTGTGCAGCGGGTGTGGAGCTGGGTGCTGCCCTCAAGGAGCCCAGACTGCACCCCCCAGGCACACACCTGTGCGGGGCTGGCAGAGCCAGCTGCCTGTGCCCACACAGTGGTTTCAGGGCCCCCCACGCTGCCCCTGGGGGCCTGCACTTCACCTCCAGCTCCTCATGTCACCCTCACACCAGCCTGGCGAGTAGGACCTCCTGTCGCTACATCGCTAATGGGGATCTGGAAGCCCAGACCTGAGCCAGTGGAGACCAGCAGAATCCAGACCCTACAGCCTGACTGAAGCCCTTGCCCTCAACGCCCCTGTGAGCCCAGCGTGCCACAGCTCCTCCCCGGGGAGGCAGACCAGCAGGATACAGGACTCGGGAGGGGCTGTCCTGAGGATAAGAAGGCTGGTCCCCAAGCCCCTGCAGAGCAGGGCTGCCCCTGATCTGATCTCACCCAGCCACGGGCAGCACGGGCCCAGAGGCTGGTCTTGGGTGCTCTAAGCCATGTCCAGGTGCCCTGAGGGTTGCCCAATAGGAGGGAGTGGAGCTTCACCCCTCCCCACTGCGTCCAGGCTGTCTTCCAGGGCAGAGAGAACCCCTCAGACACTCGAGCCTTTCCTCTGCTGCTGAGGCTCTTCAGGGGTCCATAGAGGCCTCTGCATGAAAGACCCAGCATCTCAGGGACCTGCCCAGGGCTCTCCAGCCAGCGAGGCCAGGACTTCTGGAGCCCCAGCCTCCTGACTCCCGGGTCCAAGTCGGTGAGATGGGCCAGAACATTTGGGAGATCCACCCTGACAGGCCTGGGGTCCCTCAGACACAGCCAGGCCTGAGCCCAGCGACCCCCCACACACCCACCCCCCTCCCCTCAAGGACCATTTCTGAACCTGCGGCTGAGCATGGTGCTGGACACCAGGCAGAGCCAGAGGGTATCCTTAGAAGGGGAGCCCTGGTCAGTTCGAGCAGGGCAGGGAGCAGCATGGGCCGAGGGGCCGGGGCCTGGTCCCTGGCAGGGATGCTGGGTGGGGGGTGCAGGCGTGGGGCAGGGCTCGCCCCCTCTTCCCTCGCAGCTCCCAGAGACTAAAGCAGAGCTGCACTGCACTGGGCTGGGTGGCAGGCCTGGCACAGCCTCTCAGGGACTAGTGCCCTGCAAACGGAGGGCTGGACCCCTGGGGCTCGCAGGCTGTAGGAGGGAGGGGCCCTTGGCCAGGAGGCAGTCTTCCCAGAAGTGCCCCTGGCCTGGCGCCTGAGACTGAATTCCAGGTGCCCAGTGGCCACCCCCACCCCCTTGCTTCTCTCCTGCAAGTGGGTCCAGGCCCAACAACGCACTTTCTGGGCTGTTTTATGAGGAAAACTTTGAGCCAAAAAACCTCCCATTGCCTTCCCCCTGGAGCACCAGCCACAGCAGCGAACTGTCCACTTGAGCCTCAGGCCTGGGGGCTGCGGCCAGGGTCAAGCAGGCCTGTCACTGTTGCTAGTTGAGCGCGGCCTGCCTTCAGGCCAAGCTGTAAGCCTTCCATCACAGCCACCCTGGAGGTGCCCAGCATAGGGGGGCACAGCGCTGAGCTCTGTGAGAGACCGTGTCAGGATGCAGCCATATGAGCAGGCTGTCCACCTAGCTGGCCTCAGCCCCAGGCTTTGGGTGGTTGAGTGACAGTGGGTGAGGGCAGCAGCCCAGAGCGGCCGGCGCTCCAGGCCTGGCCCCCACACCTCCCCCACTGCAGTGCAGCCACTTGGTGTCTTGGGGCCCCTCACACACCCGTCTCCTGAACACACCAACCCTTTGTGGCTCTCAGGAGCCTCCAGAGGAGGGGAAGATGAGCCCCAGCCCCCTGTGACCCCCAGGCTTCCCCAGCAGCAGCCCTGAGGTGCCCTCCCAGCCCCCACAGGAGCAGGAGCCATCAGACCTGGACTTCCAGGAGGTGGCAGAGGCCCGGATCTGCAGAGACACCTGCTGGTCAGGTGAGTGAGCAGGGCGCAACAGGGCCCAGCCTGCAACACAGTTACCTGCGGCTGCTGCCCGCCGGGCTCCGGGCTGTGCCCACCACAACAGCCAGGCCCCCAGGCCCTTCCTGCCCCTGGCTCAGAGTGCGCTTCCATCCCCACTGATGCCCATCCTGTTGCCTCCACTGTCTGGGTTGTGAATGCTGCCCAGGCCCCCGTAGCCCTGGCACCACTGGCACCCCAGGCCGGCACTTGAGTTGTCCTGGCTCCCCTTCCCCCAGCGTACTTCCCACCCCACCCCACCTGGCTCCTCTAACCCCCTAAATTGAGCTCTGGCCCCATCCCCTTCTCCCCAAGGCCTAGACCTGGCTTCACCCATCCAAGCGCTTAGCTCCTCATTTCTTTGCCACCCCACCCTACCCCACCTCTCCCCCAGAGAAGACCTTGTCGTGCCCCCAGGGGTCCCTGAAGCAGCTCAGGGGCCGCAGGGGCCTGGAGAGGCACCGCCTGGCAGAGGACGTGGCAGGTGCTGGCTTCCCGAGCCAGCAGCCTCGGGAGCGGGGCCTTTTCTGTTTGGCTCCGAGTCTGAAACTCTTGTCCACCCCACCCCTGAGCAACCCATGCACGTCCCGTCTGCTCCCAGCCTGGTGCAGGCTCCCGGGGTGGGATGGGGTCAAGTGAGGGATGGCCGCTAAGAGCCTTCCACCTCTCCTGCTTCTCCTTTCAGGTTTGGAGTCGGAGCCAGAGCAGGCCCCATCGTCTCCCCACCCACATGGTCCTGAAGACGAGGTGCACCAGGCCGGGGGCGTGCTGAGGAGCCTTCCCTACAGACCCAGGGGTGGGGACCGCTTTGGGCAGGAGCCCAGCCTGGAGCAGCCAGCAGGCCAGCCACCGAGGGCCGGGCCCCATTCCCTGAAGAGAGGCACCTGGCTTGGGTCGCAGGGAGCTTCCGGGACGGAGGGCAGCCCGGGGCTCACGGCCGAGCTGGCGGGCAGCCTGAGCCGGGGCTCGGGCCTCGGGACCCAGCAGGGCGGCCCATGGGGCGGGAAGCCGCACAGGTGCGAGGCCTGTGGCAAGAGCTTCAAGTACAACTCGCTCCTGCTGAAGCACCAGCGCATCCACACGGGCGAGAAGCCCTACGCCTGCCACGAGTGTGGCAAGCGCTTCCGCGGCTGGTCGGGCTTCATCCAACACCACCGCATCCACACGGGCGAAAAGCCCTATGAGTGCGGCCAGTGTGGCCGCGCCTTCAGCCACAGTTCACATTTCACGCAGCACCTGCGCATCCACAACGGAGAGAAGCCATACGAGTGCGGTGAGTGTGGCCAGGCCTTCAGCCAGAGCTCCAATCTGGTGCGGCACCAGCGGCTGCATACGGGCGAGAAGCCATACGCCTGCAGCCAGTGCGGCAAGGCCTTCATCTGGAGCTCGGTGCTCATCGAGCACCAGCGCATCCACACGGGCGAGAAGCCCTATGAGTGCCCCGACTGCGGCAAGGCCTTCCGCGGCCGCTCGCACTTCTTCCGGCACCTGCGGACCCATACTGGCGAGAAGCCCTTCGCCTGTGGCGCCTGCGGCAAGGCCTTTGGCCAGAGTTCCCAGCTCATCCAGCACCAGAGGGTCCACTATCGGGAGTAGCGGGCGCTGACGATGCGGGGCAGCAGCTTGTGGTCCAGACGGCATTCCAGCGGTGGGCTCCTGCCTGTGCGCCCTCCTGGTTGGCACACCCGGCATCACATGCCCTGTCCCGAATAAATTCTTTGTACTTGATGGAGAGGAGGCCCAGGAGCTGACTTCATCACCGTCTTGGGCTCTGTGCAGGGTGTTGTGCAGATTGCATGTGCATGTGGGTCGGTAATAACAAAAATGGACCTAAACCTGGAGACTTCAGTTGGATACAGGGGGTTTTATTTTTACACGAATAGAAGCAGTATAACATGATGGCTCTGAAAATCGACTGGAATTTAAAGCCCAACTCTACACTTGACTGTAAGGTTAGACAAGTTAATCTCCAAATTTGTTTTCTAATTAGGAAAAAAAGATATATTAGTCAGGGCTCTCCAGAGAAGTAGAGGCAGTTGGAGAGACGGGTAGGTTAGGAATCGGCTCGTGAGGTTACAGAGGCTGAGATGCCCCAAGACCTGCGGGGGGCTGCTGGAGACCCAGGAGCATCAATGGTGTAGCTCCAGTCTGGAAGCCAGCAGGCCCGGGACCCAGGAAAATGCAGTGTTTCAGTTCACGTCCAAAGGCAGAATGAGACTGACACCCCAGTTCAACAGTCAGGCAGGAAAAGTTCACTGTGAACTTGGTCTTTTTGTCCTATTCAGTCTCTCAACTCATCGGCTGCGACCCACGCACATGAGGGTGAGCAGCCCAGGCACTTTACTCAGTCTGCTGACTCAGATGACCATCTCGCCCAGAATAATGTTTGACCAAATATCTGGACACCCTGTGGCCCAGTCCAGTTGACACACAAAATTAACCATCATTAGCAAGGATAAGATCGTACTTGATGTTGTAGAGTTGGCCTCATTCCTCCTGCTATGGGTGTTCTCTCTCTCTGGGACGCAGACCAGAGCTCAAAGGACCCCCAGACCTATTTGCTTCTATTTTACCCACTAGAGGGTAAGGGAAACATCCCAGAGAAGGGTTCTGCTGGGATCTTAGGCCACTTGCTGTCCATCCCTGGGCTAGGGACTCTTAACCAGGGAGATGGGCTCGGAGATTGCCATTCAGCCTGATTCAAAGTCACCCATGGCTGTTGGCAGGGTGCTGGGATGAGCAGACAGAACCACAAGTTCCTCTGCCCACATTTTCAATACCGTTATTGTCCACGTGCTTGTCTTTGTCAGTTGCAATGCATCATTCCATATGGGGCTACCTCAGTATCTCATAAGTCTGAACTGGACGAGGGGTTAGGCTGGACCCAGACTCCTGAGAAAGGAGCATCTCCAAGGCTGGTGTCAGAGCTTGCTGAAAAACAGATTCCCAGACCGCACATCAGGGAAGACAGATTCAGTACATCGGGGGCGGGGAGACGGGGGCCAGGGGATCTGGATTTAGCTCCAACACCCCCAGTGATGTTGACAGTGTGCCAGGCTTGGGGGCCTATGAGCTCACCCAGCCCCTCGAAGCAGGTGTTTCTGCATGGGCGACAGTCCCAGCCCTACTCAGACACCATCTGGAAGGGAGCCCAGCACTTCTGGACTGCCTGGCTGAGGCCAGGGTACTGCCCTCCAGCACCAGCCCTCCCAGTCCTGCCCTCTGGGGCTGTCATAGCCTGGCTGTACTCAGCGGAGGAAGAGCCCTCAGGATTTGAAGGTGGTGGCCGCGCTAGGGGCCGTCTCCTCGCCCCTGCAGTTCTTTCCTAAGTGCTGGTTCCTTCAACTGGTCGCAGGGATCGTGGACTTGCCTCAGCAGTGGACAGTAATATTCTCACCTCAGACCAAGCCAGCATGCGCCATTCCTCCCCTGGGCCGCCCCCAACAACCCAGAACTCGCCTCTGCCTCCCACCCCCTCCACCAGAGTTTTCTGGAGTCATGAGTTTGGTGGTGTCCCTTTCTTGCTTTCCAGAGTCTCTCCTACCGCGCTCAGGGCCCTACGCGCCGGGCCTCCTTGCCCTTTCCCTCCCAGGCTGTCTCTGCCTCACCGCCCGCCCTCCCAGGCTGTCTCTGCCTCACCGCCCTCTTCTCCGAGGCCCCACAGCCAGTTGCTACCCAGCACCTCGGACAGCTCCAGGGAAGCGCGCCGGCCCGAGGCTCTCAGGCTCAGCCCAGCGGCTCCCGGGGACTCCTCTCCGGGGACCCCTGCCCCGGGCCGGTCCTCCCAGGGGCCCCCTGAGCTTCCGAGAGCTCCGGGAAGTGCTGGCGGCGCGGGGAGGGGCTCGCTGTGGGCGCGGCGCGCGCTTCCGGCTCCCGCGGGCCGCGGGCCCCTCGGCCCTGCGGCCCGGCTGGCGGTGGACGCCGTGTCACAGCCGGCCCCCGCGGGCCTTCCTCCCACAGTCCGCACGACCCCTGACCGCAGAGCTGCGTCAGTGCGCCAAGAGGGCGCCCCCGGGCCCGCTCGGCCCAGGGACCCGACGGCCGCAGGCCAGGTTCCCAAATCATGCTTCTCCCACCTCATTTTCGGGAGTCCGCTGGAAGAGTTGACAATCCCGGGAGAGGCCGGGTTTCGCTTTGGAAGAAGTTCGTCTGGGAGTATGCGGGTGGCGCTTGTGAAGTCCGGGCCTCTGTGCCCCTGCGGGGAGCCCCCGAGCCCGGGCACGGCCCCATCCGCGCCGCTGGGGTGTGTTTCCCTGAGACCTCTCCACCGATCAGCACGACGTCCTTGTCTCGCCAACACCAGCGCTGTCACCCGCTGTGACCTCACCTGCCACTCCGCCTGCCAAGGGCAGCAGGCCAAGCTCTCCTCTCCCGGAGGAGGGGACCCAGGGACACGGTACTCCCCTCTCAAACCCCGGGCTGTGTCCCTTTGGCCGCGGTCCTGACCTCGGCATCTGTTATTCAGTGTGCGGCCCAATCCCCTCCCTGCTGCCCCGCCCCCTCGCCCCAAGGATCAGCCAGGTTCCGGGTCTCAAGGGAAACTGAAGGCTTGTCCTCAAGGAGAACTGGTTTTAACAGAGAACAAGGTTTTAACAGATTTTTAAATTTTTGTTTTAATTTTAAAAGTTTATTTGAGCAAGTATCATTTGGAATCAGGCAGCCCCAGGCCGGAAGTGGTTAGGAGGGCTCCCAGATTTCTTTTTCTTTAAGGACATTTCCGGGTGGGGGGTGGGGGTGGGAGGGGATGGAGACAGGTTGTGAGTTGAAGATCGACTTGTACACACTGTTATATTTGAAATGGATAAACAGCAAAGACCTACTGAATAGCACAGGGAGTTCTGCTCGATGTTATGTGGCAGCCCGGATGGGAGGGGAGTTTGAGGGAAAGTTGTGTATGTATGGCTAAGTTGCTTTGCTGTCCACCTGAAACTATCACATTGTTAATAGGCTATACCCCAGTACAAAATAAAATGTTGAAAAACATTTTTTAAAAAGAAAGAAACAAGATGAAAAAATAATAATATTTTGGGAGTTTGTTCATTTCTCACACACTTCTTCTCCCTGACGTAATCCCATCCCAGACACGGGGTTTAATTCCCTTGTTCCTTGAATTAAAGAGATGACGCACATTCCCCAGGTCTCTGCACTCTCTGGTTCAGAGGCTGCTGTCATCTGCTGCCTCCGCTTCTGGCTTCATCTCAGAGTGAGGAGGAGATTCCAGGGCAGGAAGCCCCAGAGGAGGCAGAGCCCCAGTGTGTCAGGGGGACAAACGTCTCAAGTCTCCGGCGGCGGGGCCAGGGACCTGCCAGACTGTGCAGAAGCCATCAGGGTTCCCAGATGGCAGGGTTGCCACACAAGACCTGTCCACACCAGGTGATTCCCGGGGAGGAGAGGAACCCAGACCCTGAGACTGGAAGCAAAGCCAGCCTCACCACCAGCTTGCGACCCACCAGGGAGACCTCACAAGAGGGAGCTTGGGAGTGGCGAGCCCGGATGTTTGAGCCACTCCGAATCTAGCAGGCATGGGGAGCCCCAGCCCGGGAACCAGCTCTCCACCGGCCTGTGGGCCCCAAGGCCTCCCCGCACAGGCCAAGGCCTGGAGCGGCAGAAGCCTCACCAGTGCGGCCAGTGTGTGCAGGAGGGTTTTTGGGTGGATGTCGGACCAGAGGATCCACACTGGCAAGAAGCCATTTCGTGTAGCCAGCACGGGAAAGCCTTTGTGCACAACTCCCAGGTCAGGCAGCCCCCGCGGTTCCACAGGAGGGAGAAGCCCTTTGCATGTCTTCAGTGTGGCCCTTCCTTCAGCCAGAGCTCCAGCCTCACTCAGCACCAGCGGGGCCACCCCGGGGAGGAGCAGTATACCTGCCAGGAGTGCACGGTGCCTTCAGCATTAGCGCCTCCCTCAGTGAGCATCTACACCGGGGAAAAGCCCTCTGAGTGCAGCCGCACCTTCAGGGCCCTGTTGGACTTCTTCCGGCACCAGAGGGTCCACGCTGCGGAGAAGCCTTTCGCTGTGCTGAGTGAGCAGGGCCTTCCTCTGAGCTCACACCTGAGCCAGCACAGGTAGGTTCATGACACTGAGTGAACCAAGGCAGCCGGCTGCGGGAGGGTGCGGGGGTGCACTGGGGCCTCTGCTGCACCGAGCTGACCCTGCACGGGAGGGCGCTGGGGACACTGCGGACGCCTGCGGTGCTTTGGTGCAGGTGCACGGAGAGCAGCACTCAGACGCGCCCTGAAGCTGGCCTGGACACCTGCACCCTGGTTAAGACGCCTGCGCTGGCTCCCTCGCCCGCAGCCCTGCCAGGCCTTCACTGCCCCCTGGGCTGCCCGGTAACAGTGCGAACAGAGTCCCACTGGCTCCCCCTGGCAATCGCGGCAAGGCGGCAGCGCCCTTTCACTTGCCGGGAGATCTGACAACTATGCTGTTAAAACGAGCTCCATGGTCCCCCTGATGGCAGCCCTGAGAAAGGCCTAGACCAGAGGTCAGGCAATGGGGAAGAGCACTGCAGTACACACCCTTCAAGCGGCCCGTGGGCTTTGCATATGTGCAGATGACGAATTATTTTCTTTACCCCAAATTTGCCGGCACCGTCGGTGCGGGGCAGGGCAGCGCTGAACCGAGGTCTAGCTGGAGCAACTCTTCACTGTATTTTGAGATTTGAACTGTGTTTTCAGCCTCGTGGGTCATTTTTGGTCATGGGGCTGGTCGAATAATGCAGGGCATAGTCCCTGACTTGGAGAACATAGTTGAGAAGTGGCGGCCATGTCGGGATGGTCATGTTTTCAGGTGAGGCCCCTTGTCTACTTGGTGTCTGGCGGGAGGGAAGTTCTGGTGTGGGAGATCGGGTTTGCATGGTTGGAGTATTTCTTTTGAGAAGAGTAGTCCTCCAGAATATTGCAGGTTTTCCCTTAGGATGTGTCTTGAATGCTGTTTCTAGTTTTTAGGTCATCCTTTTGAGATGTTTTCATTTTTACATGTGGTTTATGATTTTTATAGTGTTACACATAAATATAATGCAGGGCGCGGTTGGGCATGTATTCAGTGTTTACTGATCCAGGAAATGCCTCAGACACAGGCTTCTGAGGAGGGGCTGGTGGGAGACAGGTGCAGGGAGCCCTGTTTGTTGGAGATTCTGGGAAAGTGTCCAGAGGGGCCCCCGGAGACAATGGGGAGTCCAGGGCTGGAAGAGTCGTGGGCTGCAGGTACTTTAGATGCCGGCGATGGTCCAGCTTCTGCCCTTTGGGCCACATGGCTTATGTCTGTATTCTGCCCTCTGCCCTCGCGCTCTGAAGCTGTTTCTGAGCCCCAAAAGGTAACGTCTAGGCAGTTGGTGGGGCTTCAAACTACCTGTTCCCTCCCCTTCTGGCCTTTTTGCTGCCCAGCTGCCCGCCAGAAAGCCTGTCCACTGTGCTTGGCTCCTTCATCCCTCCCCCCTGCACTACAGCAGGTCTGCAGGCTCCAGCGCTCTGGGCAGTAAGAGGGCACTGGGAAAGCCAGCAGGCTTCATTCACTGCTGTGCCCTGCACCTGCAGTGACCAGCGGCAGCGTTCCAGTAGCGCCTGTCCCACTGACTGGGCCCTGGAAGGCGGAAGGCGGGCGGAGCAAAGGCTCTGACCAGGTCTCTCTCTCTCAGTTATTAATGTCAGAAGAGGTGACGGGCCCAGGGCAGGGCTCTCCAAGGAGAGTGTGGGTGACGGCAGGCAGGAGAGGGGTTTGCACTGTTCCCCAGGGGATGTGAGTGGAGGAACAGACCTGTGTGTGGTTGCGGCCACAGGCCAGGCTGAGTTCAGCTCTCGCTACCTCGGGCTTGCCCAGCCCTGAAAGCACTGAAGCCCCTGCACTCCTCTGGGCACTGGCCAGCTCTCTGGGGCCCAGAGCCTAGACATGGAAGCCAAGTGGACCCCTACCCACTCACAGAGCAGGTGACACTGGCTCGGGTAGCACGTGGGGTCAGGGGGTTGCTACTGGAACCCCAGGAATCTGGGTTTTCTGGTGGTCAGGGGGGTCTCTGTCCCCCGCCCACCTCGTGCCTCTGCAGGCCCCTGTGGCCTCAGGCTCCGACTGCTCAGGTCTGACACCATCTCAGCCCAGGCTGCAGAGTACACAGCCCTGCCTCCCCTCAGCTGCTGCCAAATGCTGGAGAGTCAGGTCACAGGCCCATCCTGGGGAGGCTGGTGGGATTGGTTCCAGAATGATCTAAGGAGGAGAGGGCAGGGGCACGCCCCAGAAAGAAGGGGTCCCAAGCAGAAGCAAGCAACAGGCCCCCCAGATGCACCCCTGATCCTACTGGAGAAGAAAGGCCAGCGCATATCCCTCAAGGAAGCCTTTGCTAGAGCCCAAATGAGAAAGCTCGCTCTGGCAGCTGGTTGTGGAAGCGACAGATACATGATGGGACGTCTGGAGGAGGACACCCTCCACCACCTGCGTCCTGGGATGTCCGTGTCAGCCTCTTTGACGCCACCAGAAGGCTCAGAGCGAGGCAGGAGCGAACCGGGCAAGGTCAAGGAGTGGTGACTGGTTTCACAGCTGGGGGAGCTGGAGGAAGAAGCAAGACTGCAGAGAGGGTGAAGGTCAGGGGCCAGCCTCGGGCTGAGGGAGGGAAGGCCTGCGGCCAGCCACCCTCTGGGCCTGTGTGCTGAGCGGGCTGAGAGCATGGGGTGGCTGCCAGAACAGAGCAGAGGGACAGTGCCAAGGACCAGGGTCATTTCAAAGGCTTTCTGCGCTGTGGGGGTCCCAGAAGGTGTTAGGATGGGGTGGCTGAGGAACAATACAGGAGCATCTAAAGGAAAGTGCCCGGAGCATGGAGAGACAGCACAGTGCCGTGCTGGGCACAGGACATTCGCTGCCCAGGCCCAGACCCGTGTCTGAGGCTGACGCTGGAAAGGTTTCTTGGCCGGGGTTCAACACAAGACCCTGTGTTGATCCGCTCAGCACACAGCCCCACCGCGTAGCCTATGGGGCTCAGAGAACGCCCGCCCTCCAGACCTGAATCCTGCCCACAGGCTCCTGAGCCGGCAGAGGAGACCCCAGTCCTGGCCAGCACCTCGCCAGGAACGGACCGGCCAGGCTGTGCCCCGGCTCGTGCAACCCGAGGAAACCGTGAGATAGTAAAGCCGTCAAGTGCGTGGTCGCTGCGGACCAGCGGGGAGGGACCAGCCCGGGGACACAGGGCAGGCGGGAGGAGGGGGTCCACCTGCCAGGACCAGCCGCCGTGAGGCTCCGGCGTCCTGCCCGCCACGGATTTCCGTGGGGAGGGCGGCCCAAGGGTCTCTCCGGCTCTGCCTGCCTCTTCCCCCGGGCGCTCCCCGCTTTCTCCACGAGCGCCGGCCTCCTCCGTCGGTGCCTTCGCCCACTGCGCAGCAAGGTCACCATCCCGAGTGACGACCCCGGCCTCGGGCCCGGACCCGGTGGAGGCCACGGGGCCGGCGGGGAGGGCTCGCGTGGGAAGCGGAGGGCCCGGGAGGCGTCCCGGAGGTCTGCGGAGGGAAGCCCAGCAGGGGCGGGAGCGGTGAATGTGAAAGTGGCCGGACGACCGCCGAGGGTCGTGCACGCGAAGCTAAGGAGCCCGGCCCGGTCTCGCGCAGGCGGGGCCACGCCCCCCGCGGCTCCGGCGGCCGCCCGCGCCCCCCAGGGCAGCCGAGTGCCGGTCCTCCGGCGCCTAGAGCGTCACCGGAACTGCCTGCGCCGCCGGGGAGGGCGCTGCCTCCCGCGAGCTCAGGGGCTCCGGGTGAGTGCGGGCGAGCCGGGGGCTCCGCGGGGGGAGGGCGGGGTGCGGACGCCCGGCCGCGCGGGGGCAGGAGCCGGCGACGGGCCCGCGGGGCCGGGCGCGGGGACCCTTGTTTGTCCCCGGCTCCGCTTGTGAGAAGGCTTACGTCCCGGAGGAGAGCGGCGGCGGCGGGCGGCTCTAACCTCGTCGGGGCCAGAGAGAGCCTCCCCCGCCCAGGGCGACGCCCCGGGACAGCCTCCCCGCCGGGTGACGCCCCGGGACAGCCTCCCCGCCCAGGGCGACGCCCCGGGACTGCCTCGTCCGTTCCCAGAACTGGAATCAGTCTGCCTGTAACGCCTTTGTAAATTGTTGAATTACCAGCAGTGCAGTGCTCCTTGTCCTTTCCCAAGGGTGCATGAAGGTGCTTGTTTCCCTAATTGTCTCAATGCTCCTTAGGGGCCACAGCTTTTAAGCCTTTGCTAATTTTAGACGGAAACATACTTTAAATTTCATTTTTAATTGCCAACTACGTGCAACAATGTGGGACCTGTGTTTAAAATATATATATTGGCTGCTTGTTTATTTTCTTCTCTGGTTACCTGCTCCTAACCTTTACTAGTTTTTCCTTTTTCATGTATATATTATGCGATATCGTGAGGCTATGAATCTTTATCTGTGTTGCAGGTATCTCTCCCATTTGGTTTTTTATCTGTTTATTCTAAGTGTCCTGTGTAGTTAAGTCTGTTAGACTTCACCTTTGGTGTCACGCTTAGCAAAAGCATTCCTCATTCAAAACTGCACCATTCAGATGACTTTTTATTTTTTTGGTTTCATGTTTTTATATTCAGATATTTATCAAGAAAAATTTAAATACATAGAAATGTCTCCAGACATTTATGCATGTATGCGTGCTAGGTCTCTTTGTGACCCCATGGACCATAGCCTGCCAGGCTCCTCTATCCATGGGATTTTCCAGGCAAGAATACTGGAGTGGGTTGCCATGCCCTTTTTCAGGGAACCTTCTCCAGGGATCGAACATGTGTCTCTTATGTCTCCTGCATTGGCAGATGGGTTCTTTACCACTAGCGCCACCTGGGAAGCCCAAGGACTGCTTAAAGGTGCTGGTTTGTCCCTGGTGGATCTGAGACCACAGCAGGCAGCTGACAGGTGCTGCCTCATTGGTCTGGGCTCCTCATCGGCTGGGAGGCTGGGGTTAGGGGAGCTAGCGTGGCCTAGACAGAGTTCCCACTAGTTTCTGGGGTGTCTGCTTATTCAGGACCTTGGTTTATAGTGAGGTGGCTCCTCCAGGGCAGGCTCTGAACCTCCCTTCACTGAAGGAGCTCTGATTTCTCCCCTGTCATTTTCTCCCCTTTTTCCTCTTTCTCCAGGGCAGGGGTCCCACTGTGGGCATTTCTGCAGGAAGCAGCAAACAGAGCCCGACCTGGGTCTCCAGACCACCACAGAGAGGGCTGCCCTGATGGACACATGCACAGGTGAGGGGGGTGGGGCGGCCCGGCCCAGAGGGCTGTCCTGGACTCAGGGATGTGGGGACAGCTTAGGAGTTGGAGCTCCCCCATCGGCCTGCCTGGTGGCTGTGGCGACATCACTGGGCGCAGGCAGCTTCTGACACTCCCCGTGCCCCGCCTCCTCTGCTCTCTGGGCCACACTTCTTTTCCATAATAGTCACTTGTTCAGCTGCGCCAGGTCTTAGCTGTAGCACATGGGATCTTTCAGTTGCTGTGTGTGAGCTCTCAGTTGCAGCAGGCGGAGTCTAGTTCCCTGGCCAGGAATCGAACCCAGGCCCCCTGCATTGGGCGTGTGGAGTCTTTTCTCCTAGACACACTCTGCAGCCTGCTCTCTCTCTCTGGAACCCCAACCTGGATACCTCTGAGAACAAGAAATTTGTTTTTTAAATTGTAGTTGATTTGCAATGTTAGTTTCAGGTGTACAGCAGAGTGATTCAGTTATATGTATATTCTTTCTCATGTTCTTTTCCATTATATGTTATTTATAATTCCATGTGTTATACAGGAGGACCTTGTTTAATCCATTCGGTTACCCAAATAATTTGGGTTTTTGGTAAGATGTTACAGAAAAACTTGAATAAACTATTTGGCCAATCCCAGGTTTTTTTTGTTTATATTGACTTCCTCTATTTTTTTTTTAACCAGTATTTTATATATAGTAGTTTGTATCTGCTAATTCCAAACTCCTAGTTTATGCCTCCCCGCTTCGCTCCTTCTCCCTTTCCCCCTTGGTAATGATAAGTTTGGTTTTGGTGTGTGAGTCTGTTTTATAAGTAAGTTCATTTGTATCAGGTTTTAGATCCCAGGTATAAGTGATATCATGTATCTGTCTCTGACTGACTTCCCCAGTAAGATAGTATCCGGTCCATCCATGTTGCTGCAGATGGCATCTTCTCATTCTTTGTGGTTGAGTACTATTGCACTGTCTGTGTGCACCAACCTGTCACCTGTCGATGGACATTTAGGTTGTTTGCATGTCTTGATTGTGAACCCAGTCAGTGCTGCTGTGAACATTGGGGTGCATGTATCCTTTTGAGTTTTCTCTGGATATATGTCCACAAGTGGGATTTCTGGATCATATGGTAATTCTGTTTTTGGTTTTTAAAGGAACCTCCATACTGTTTTCCATAACGTCTGCACCAGTTTACATTCCCACCAACAGTGTAGGGGCTCTTTTCTCCACACCCTCTCCATCATGTTATTTGTAAACGTTTTAGTGATGGTCATTTTGACCATTGTGAGGTCTTTCCTGTTGTTTTGGTTTGTATTTCTCTAATTACCAGCGTTGAGCATCTTTTCACGTGCCTGTTGGGCATCTGTGTGTCTTCTTTGGAGAAATGTCTATTTAGGTCTTCAGCCCATTTTTTGATTGAGCTGGTTTTTTGTTATTGAGTCAGATGAGCTATTTGTATATTTTGTAAGTTAAGTCCTTGCAGTCACAATGCTTGCAAATATTTTCTTCCATTTCTGTAGCTTGTTTTGCTTATGGTTTCCTTTGCTGTGCAGAAGTTTGTAAGTTTGATTAGGTCCCATTTGTTTTTGCTTTCATTTCTTCTGCTTTGGGAGACTGACGTAACAAAACATCGCTACAGTTTATGTCAGAATGTTCTCCCTGTGTTCTCCTCTAGGAGTTTTATGGTATCGCATCTTATATCCAAGCCTTTAGGCCATTTTGAGTTTACTTTCGTGTATGGTGTTAGAGAATGTTCTAAACTCCATTGATTTACATGCAGCTGTCCAGCTTTCTCAGCACCACCCTATGGGTGCTCTGGGATGGAGACTTCTCTGCTGGAGGTGGCCTGTGGCTCTGGGGCATTCAGCGGCCTCCCTGGCTTTTCCCACTTGGTACCAGTGTGACCAGAAGTGGGGTCCAGCTGCTCACTCCCTCAAAAGCCAATAGAGGCAAGGGTGACGGAAAGGAAAGTTTGCTTTATTTTGAATGCCAGCAACCTTCAGTTGGGAGGTGGGGGCAGTCAAGGCCACAGTGTTGTCTCAGGAGTCCAGGGTCTGAGAAAGGGGCTGGATCCCAGCACGTGCCATCAGCACTGCTTGCCCCTGCACTCCCAGACCTTTGCTTCGTTTCCTCCTGTTCTGCTGCTGACTGCCCTCTGGGCTCCAGTCCATGTGGCCAAACCAGGGAGTCACCAGAGCCTGACTGAGGGTCTGTCCCCAGGCCTGAGACCGGGCAGACTGAGATTAGAGGCTTGGGCTTTTCTGGAGTCTCAGGAAAGGACCCTCACCACCCTCCCCTGGTCCCTCATCCATCCTGAGACCACAGGGGTTAGAGGTGGAGGAGAACTGGGCAAGACGAGGACAGGCAGGATCATAGGCATCTTGCTGCACACAGCTCTCCAGCACCACCTGTGTGTCCTTAGCCGAGTTGTCCTCTGAGTTGTGTATCTCTGCCCTCTTTTCCAGCTTTCCAGGCATTGAAAGGAAGCCACGAGGCTTCCTGCTGTGCAGCTTCAGCAGCTGAGCACGGGGCTCAGAGTGCAGAGCTGATGCCTCAGCAGGTGGCCCTGAAAGAAGAGGGCCACGGAGAAGCCATGCCAGGACTGTTACAGGGTCCTTCCCAGACACTGGGGCTTCCGGACCCTTGTGGGAATGAGGAAGCTGCAAAGAGACCCAGAGGATCCCCTCGGGGACATGAGGTTCATGAGGACAGAGTGTCCAGGTCAGAGGTCACCCTGAACACAGCATCTGCTGTCGATGGGAGAGGCCCCTGGAAAGGGCGGCCTTACCGATGCAGCACCTGCGACAGGAGCTTCAAATGCTATTCAGACGTGATGAAGCACCAGAGCATTCACTCTGGGGAGAAGCCCTACGAGTGCAGCGACTGTGGGAAAGCCTTCATCCACAGCTCCCATGTCGTCAGGCACCAGCGCATTCACAACGGGGAGAAGCCTTACATCTGTAAGGAGTGTGGGAAAGCCTTCAGCCAGAGCTTCAACCTCATCAGGCACCAGAGGATCCACACAGGAGAGAAGCCGTATGAATGTGCTGAGTGCGGCAAGTCCTTCAGTCAGAGGTCAGACGCTATGAAGCACCAGAGGATTCACACGGGGGAGCGGCTCTACGAGTGCAGCGAGTGTGGGAAAACCTTCATCCACAGCTCAAACGTCGTCCGGCACCAGAGGATTCACCACAGAGAGAATCCCTACGAATGCAAAGAGTGTGGGAAAGCCTTCAGCCAGAGCTCCAACCTCATTCAGCACCAGCGAGTCCACACAGGGGAGAAGCCCTATGCCTGCCAGGAGTGCGGGCGCGCCTTCAGCCGCAGCTCCTTCCTCAGCGAGCACCGGCGCATCCACACTGGGGAGAAGCCCTATGTGTGCGGCGAGTGCGGCCGCTCCTTCAGGGCCTTGTCAGGCTTCTTCCGGCACCAGAGGATCCACACCGGGGAGAAGCCCTTCCGCTGTGCGCAGTGTGGCAGGGCCTTCCGCCTGAGCTTTCACCTTATCCAGCACCAGCGAGTTCATGGCACAGAGTGAACCTGTTGTGGGACGAACATAGAGTAAAAGTTGAGTAAACAAGGCTGGAGGCCCTTCAGTCTTTGCCAGCACCCCAAGGCTCATGTGCTGTGCTCCACAGGCCACAGGAAGACCACACTGTCTTGTGGTCTGTGAGCTGCCCGTGGAGGCCTGAAGTCTACCACTGCCTCCGGGAGCAGTGGAAAGGAAAGGGGCTGGGGAAGGAGACTTGATGCTGACATGTGTCTCTGAAGCTGGTGTACTTCCTTTTCACCACACTGGGGTTTCCTGGAGTATAGTTTACATGTGGTGCAATGCCCAGCCCTTAACTGTTTGGTTATATATCAAATACAACCTGTTCTGACCTTTATGACTACCACCCTATCGAGATGCTGACTATTTCCATCAACCCAGAAAGACTCCTCGGGCCCCTCATCGTTAGAAGCAACCAACAGTGTTGTTTTTGTCCCTATAGTTTTGCTTGTTCTGAAATGTTATATAAATATTGAAATAATTCATACTCTTTATGTAATTTTCCCTGTGCTTAAGTTTTGAGGTTTATCCATGCATCAGAAGTTTGTTTTTTTATATTCATAGCACTTTTGAAAAGTGGTCACTGTTCATGATCTAATACCTCAGAGATCACAATACAGCAGCTTTACAGACACCTGTAAATGTTACTTGCCAGATAGGAAAGGAGAGGTGTCTTTGTTGGGATGCTACTCTGAGTTATCATAAAACTCTGCCATAACAAGCTGAGTGAGGTCGTGTTACTGAAAGCTAACTGTAATGTAACCTGGCCACAAGTCCTGGGGGTCCAGCTGCAGGACCCAAATCTGTTGTGGTCAGGCTGTGGTTTGGTGTCCCTTCATGGGTACTGTCTGCTCTAGATTAACTCCTGACTGAATTATGTGGGTCCTGTAGCTGGCTGGGATTTCCAAAACAGTAGCTCAACTTGGGGGCTTCTGTTGGTACCTGTTTGTTTTATGGTATCTGCTCAGGTGAAAGGGCTGTGGAGCCTGTAGGGGCACAGGTGCCCTCAGAATGGATTCAGTGGCTCCACAGCACAGGCCTGCCGGCTCCTGGGCCAAAGTGAGGTGGAAAGCCGAGCCTAAGACTCCCATGTGGAGCCAAGACCCGGGTTTGTGCTACCTCCCAGGTATAACAGCGCTCTGGAGGAAAACTTCCCCTACTTAGACTCTGGTGGCCCTGGATCATGAGGTCAAAGCAGTGAACTTACAGACGTCACCAAGCACACAGTACAGCATCTCACTGACTGAGGGTTAACAAAACCAGCAAAGAACAGACACAGACCACAAAGAACTGCAGATTATTGAAACTACCAGATAATGCAGGCAAGAGAATAGTTATATGTGAATGTTTAATGAAATATTAATAAGACATCTTCCCACTAAAATCTGGAACAGGACAAGGATGCCCACTGTCACCATATCTATTCAGCATAGTACTGGAAGTCCTAGCCACAGCAGTCAGACAAGAAAAAGAAAACATATCCCAACTGGAAGAGAAGAGGGAAAATTACCGTTATATGCAGATGACATGATACTGAGAGGTAACAGGCGGGAAGGCCAGGGGTCTCCAAACAGAGGAAATAGCCTGCAAGTGTCAGACATTTTTATCTCTCTTAAACGGCAGGAGGAAACAAACTAGCAATATTTTTTTTCTTCTCTATACAAATTTAAAAGGATGTTTCTCTTAAAATATTGTGTTGCCATAATGACACCTGGTTCCATCTGAAGTTAACTAGTCTCAAACCTTGAGTTAACCAATGCATTTTTCTTATGGAAATGTTTGTCTTAAGCTATGTTAATGTACTACACATTTACCCCAAACTCTGTCTTCAAGTCAGTTCCGCCAAATGGCTCAGAACCTACTTGACAAACCAGTATGTTATACTCAGATATTGTTCCCCTAATCAATGTAAACAAAACTATTTGTATGGTAATCTGTGGATTCAAGTTAATCATTTTATGGCCTGGGATGAATCCTCCGGTGTCAAGATTATCCCAAAATGCATCTTATGGATGAGGGGCCTGATGCCATTCTGAGTTTTAAGACATTCCTTTCTTTCATTAATGAACTGCTAGTGACTATATAACATCCAGCTGAAGACTAGCAGGGGGGTACTCTTTCTGCCCTTTCTGATGCCTATGTCAGAAGCTTTCTCTATCTCCTTTATACTTTAATAAAATTTTATTACACAAAAGCTCTGAGCGATCATGCCTTGTCTCTGGCCCTGGATTGAATTCTTCTCCTCTGGAGGCCAAGAATCCTGGCATCTTTTCGTTCAGCAACAACCTTTCAATGCTGTATACGGAAAGCCCTAAAGAGTCCACACAAAAACACTAGAACTGATAAACAAATTCAGCAAGGTGACAGGATACAATATTAACATACAGAAACGTGTTGCATTTCTTTACACTAACAATGAAATACTGGAAAGGTAAAGTAAAAACAAAAAACAGTTCCTTTTAACATCACATCAAGAAAATATAAAATACTTAGGAATAAACCTGGCCAAGGAGGTAGACGACATACACTGAGAACTATGAAACACTAACAAAAGAAACTGAAGATGATTTATAGAAATGGAAAGGTGCTCTTCCCTTCTGTGGCCATCGCCGAAGCGCCAGCAGCCAAAATGAAGTTCAATCCCTTTGTGACTTCTGACCAAAGCAAGAATAGAAAAAGGCATTTCAATGCACACATTCGCATGAAAATTATGTCTTCTCTTTCCAAAGAGCTAAGACATAGTGCAGCATTCGATCCACGCCCATCGGAAAGGATGAGGAAGTTCGGGTTGTACGAGGGCACTACAAAGGGCAGCACATTGGCAGAGTCATCCAGGTTTACAGGAAGAAATACGCCATCTACACTGAATGGGTGCAGCGGGAGAAGGCTAACGGCACAACTGTCCACTGGGCATTCTCCCCAGCAAGGTGGCTGTCCCCAGACTAAAACTGGGCAAAGACCGCAAAAAGATCCTTGAATGTAGAGCCAAATCTCGCCAAGTAGTAAAGGAAAAGTGCAGATATAAGGAAGAAACCATTGAGAAGATGCAGGAATAAAGTCATCTTGTCTACATTTTCATTAAAAACTGTTAAAGAAAAAAAAAGAAATGGAAAGGCATGCCCTTGGATTGAAAGAGTTAATATGCTTAAAATGGTCATACTACCCAAAGCAATCAACAGAGTTAATGCAATTCCAATCAAATTACCCATGACATTTTTTCTCAGAACTAGAATTAGGAATCCTAAAATTTATATGGAACCCTATAAGACCCAGAATTGCCAAAGCAGTCTGAGGAAAAGGAACAAAACAGGAGGCATAACTCTCCCAGACTTCAGACTAGACTACAAAGCTCAAACAGAGTGGTAATGGCACAAAAACAGACATACGGATCAATGGAACAGAATACAGAGCCCAGAAATAAACTCAAACACCTACCATCAATTACGCTTTGACAAGGAGGCAGAAATATATAATGTAGAAAAGACAGTCTCTTCAGCAAATGGTATTGAGAAAGCTAGGCAGCCTCGTTCAGTCAATGAAGTTAGAGCACTGCCTTTCTCCATGCAAAAAACTAAACACAAAGTGACCTTAAAAACTTAAACATAAGACATGACACCATAAAACTCCTAGAGAACACAGGCAAAACATTCTGACATAAATTGTAGCCGTATTTTCTTAGGTTGGTCTCCCAAAGCAGAATAAATAAAAGCAGCTGTTTGGCTTCTGTCTCACCGAGAGCCGTCTGGTCACAGAGTGTCCCCAAGATGCTTCCCGTCCGTAACTGGATCACTGCGACTCTCCAGATGCTCTTCAAGTTGTCCTCTGTCATTCAGTCTGCAGTCTCAGTCTGAGGAGGGACACTGGTGTCAGAGCAATGGCATTTAATTCGGAACTTGATTCTGTACAGAAACTCTTCATAGGCAGATTAGAGAATATGGAATGAGGTGACAGACATCTGGAGGACCCACTGATGCTGGTGCAGAGTGTCAGGAAGAACTGGACAGAGAGCTTTTTCAGTTCAGTTCAGTTCAGTTCAGTCTGACTCTGCGACCCCATGAATCACAGCACGCCAGGCCTCCCTGTCCATCACCAACTCCCGGAGTTCACTCAAACCCACCTCCATCAAGTCAGTGATGCCATGCAGCCATCTCATTCTCTGTCGTCCCCTTCTCCTCCTGCCCCCAATCCCTCCCAGCATCAGGGTATTTTTCAGTGAGTCAACTCTTCGCATGAGGTGGCCAAAGTATTGGGAGTTTCAGCTTTAGCATCAGTCCTTCCAATGAACACCCAGGATTGATCTCCTTCAGAATGGACTGGTTGGATCTCCTTGCAGTCCTTAGCTGTGAAAAAACCTCTTTTACTTTAGAATTGTTTCACTTGTTTTTTTTTTCTTTTCTTCCCCTTACCTAAAGAGACAAATTCAAAACTATTGCTAAGACAGATGTCAAAGATGGTACTGCACTTACTCCAGTTTCATTTTTCTTACTCAAGATTGCTTTGGCTATTTGGGTTCTTTTGTGTCTCCATACAACTTTAAGATTTTTTATTCTAGTTCTGTGAAAATTGCCATTGGTAATTTGATAGAGATTGCATTGGCTCTGTAGATTGCCTTGAGTAGTATAGTCATTGCTGCTGCTGCGTCACTTCAGTCGTGTCCGACTCTGTGCGACCCCATAGACGGAAGCCCACCAGGCTCCCCCGTCCCTGGGATTCTCCAGGCAGGAACACTGGAGTGGGTTGCCATTTCCTTCTCCAATGTGTGAAAGTGGAAAGTGAAAGTGAAGTCGCTCAGTCGTGTCCGACCCTTAGCGACCCCACCGACTGCAGCCTACCAGGCTCCTCCATCCATGGGATTTTCTAGGCAATAGTACTGGAGTGGCTTGCCATTGCCTTCTCCGAGTATAGTCATTAGGGAAGTATTGATTCTTCTAATCCAAAGACATGGTATATTTTCCAGTTGTTTGTGTCATCTTTAATTTCTGTCATCAGCATCTTAAACTTTTTGGAGTAGAAGTCATCTTCTTAGGAACATCTACTCCTAGCTATCTTATTCTTTTCAGTGAGGTGGTAAATAGGATGGATTCTTTCTCTTTATCTTTCATTATTAGTGTATAGAAATGCAACAGATTTCCTGTATTAATTTTGTACTCTGCAACATTACCAATTTCACTGTTGAATTCTATTAATTTTCTGGTAACATCTTTAGTATTTTCTATCTATAGTACCATGTCATCTGTAAGCAGTGACAGTTCTACTCCTCTTTTCCAATTTGGATTCCTTTTATTTTTCTCCTGTGATCACATTTAGGACTTCCAAAACTGTGCTTTCAGCGTTTCATCGTTGAATGTGATACTAGCTGAAGGTCTGTCGTATATGGCCTCTATTATATTGATGTATGTTCCCACTACGCCCAGTTTCTGAAGTTCTTTTTTTTTTTTATCTTAAATGATTGTTGGATTTTGTCAAAAGGTTTTCTAGATCTATTGGATTGTCATAAGGTTTTTATTTAGATGATATGAACTGTCACACTGATTGACTTGTGGATATTGAAAAATCCTCACATCCCTGGGATAAATCTCACTTTATCATGTTGCGTGGCCTTTTAAATGTATTGTTTGATTCAGTTTGCTAGTATTTTGTTGAGGATTTTTGCCTCTATATTCATAGTTGGTGCATGCATTCTCAGTTGCTCAATTGTATCCAACTGTTTGTGACCCCATGGACTGTAGCCCTCCAGGTTCCTCTGTTCAAGGATTTTCTTAGCAAGAATACTGTAGCTGGTTGCCATTTCCTTCTCCAGGGGATCTTCCCAGCAGAGGAACTGAACCCACGTCTCTTGCCTCTCCTGCATTACAGGCAGATTCTTCACCACTGAGACACCAGAGAAGCTCAATACTGGCCCATAATTTTCTTTTACATGATATCCTTGTTTGGATTTGGTATTAGGGTGGTGGTGGCATCATAGAAATAATTTGGGAGTATTCCATCCTGTGCAGTTTTTGGGAAGAGTTTCAGAAAGATAGCTGCTAATTCTTTTCTAAATGCTTCATAGCATTTACCTATAAACCCATCAGGTCCTGGAATACTGTTTGTTGGGAGCATTAAAATCACTGTTTCAATCTCAACACTTGTGATTCAGTTCAGTCACTCAGTCGTGTCTGACTCTTTGCGACCCCATGGACTACAGCATCCCAGGCTTCCCTGTCCATCACCAACTCCCAGAGTTCAAACTCATGTCCATCGATTCGGTGATGCAATCCAAGCATATCACCCTCTGTCACCCCATTCTCTTCCTGCCTTCAATTTTTCCCAGGATCAGGGTCTTTTGCAATGAGCCAGTTCTTCCCCATGAGGTGGCCAAAGTATTGAAATTTAAGCAAATGTATAGTAAAGCAGACATGAATATGTTCCCTAACTTCACATTTGAAGACCCCAAGTTCAAAGTTGTCAAGAAAACACAGTTCTAAAGAAATAAAATAAAATTTACCTGGTAATTTGGCTTAGATTAGTTATGTAACTGAACAGAAGTAACAGAATAAACATACATTTCACAGCTGTCAAGTGTTCTTTTAATTCTGATTTCAAATTATTTGATGATGTTGGGTATCAAAAAAATAAAAGCACAACTAAACAAGTGGGACTTAATCAAATTTCTGCGCAGCAAAAGAAACCATAAACAAAACAAAATGACAGTCTACGGAATGGGAGAAAATATTTGCAAGTGCTCTAACAGAGGCTTAATTTCCAAAATATATAAACAGCTTAGCCATAAAAAAGAATTAAATATTGTCATATGCAGCAACACAGGTGGACTCAGAGATTACCATGCTAAGTAAGTCAGAAAGAGAAATATCAAATACCATATGACAGCACTTATATGTGGAATCTAAAAAATGAAATGATACAAATGAACTTGTTTACAAAACAAAAACAAACTCAGACATAGAAAACAAACTTACGGTTACCAGAGTGGGTAGGATAAATTAGGATTAACACAGACACACTATATAAAGTAAACAAGACCCTACTGTATAGCACAGGGAACTATATTCAATATCTTGTAATAAACTATAGCAAAAATATTATAGATATATATTAATAACTAAATCACTTTGTTATATACCAGAAAACTAACAGCATTGTAAATTAACTGTATACCTCAATTTAAAAAAAAGAAGAAGTAAGATACAGCGGCAAAGCAATAAGAAAATATCAGGTATGAAAAGGCAAGATAAAACAACTTTTAGAAATGAAAACTACAATCACTGAAGCAGAAATCAGTGGGTAGGTTAGGTAGTAGATTAGACACAGCTGAAGAAAGTATTAGCACTGTGGAAAAAACATGTAAAGAGGCACAGGATACCACAGGGACAAGGAGATAGGAAACGTGGAGGAGATGTGTAAGATTTAAAGGTCAGTCTTCATTCCAGTCCCAAAGAAAGGCAATGCCAAAGAATGCTCAAACTACCGCACAATTGCACTCATCTCACACACTAGTAAAGTCATGCTCAAAATTCTCCAAGCCAGGCTTCAGCAATATGTGAACCGTGAACTCCCAGATGTTCAAGCAGGTTTTAGAAAAGGCAGAGGCACCAGAGATCAAATTGCCAACATCCGCTGGATCATGGAGAAAGCAAGAGAGTTCCAGAAAAACATCTATTTCTGCCTCATTGACTATGCCAAAGCCTTTGACTGTGTGGATCACAATAAACTGTGGAACATTCTGAAAGAGATGGGAATACCAGATCACCTGACCTGCCTCTTGAGGAACCTGTATGCAGGTCAGGAAGCAACAGTCAGAACTGTACATGGAACAACAGACTGGTTCCAAAGAGGAAAAGGAGAACATCAAGGCTGTATATTGTCACCCTGCTTATTTAACTTATATGCAGAGTACATCATGAGGAACGCTGGGCTGGAAGAAGCACAAGCTGGAATCAAGATTGCCGGGAGAAATATCAATAACCTCAGATATGCAGATGACACCACCCTTATGGCAGAAAGTGAAGAAGAACTAAAAAGCCTCTTGATGAAAGTGAAAGAGGAGAGTGAAAAGGTTGGCTTGAAGCTCAGCATTCAGAAAACAAAGATCATGGCATCTGGTCCCATCACTTCATGGGAAATAGATGGGGAAACAGTGGAAACAGTGTCAGACTTTATTTTTTTGGGCTCCAAAATCACTGCGGATGCTGATTGCAGCCATGAAATTAAAAGACGCTTACTCCTTGGAAGGAAAGTTATGAACAACCTAGATAGTATATTAAAAAGCAGAGACATTACTTTGCCAACAAAGGTCCATCTAGTCAAGGCTATGGTTTTTCCAGTGGTCATGTATGGATGTGAGAGTTGGACTGTGAAGAAAGCTGATCGTCGAAGAATTGATGCTTTTGAACTGTGATGCTGGAGAAGACTCTTGAGAGTCCCTTGGACTGCAAGGAGATGCAACCAGTCCATTCTAAAGGAGATCAATCCTGGGTGTTCATTGGAAGGACTGATGCTAAAGCTGAAACTCCAATCCTTTGGCCACCTCATGCGACGAGTTGACTCACTGGAAAAGACTCTGATGCTGGGAAGGATTGGGGGCGGGAGGAGACGGGGACGACAGAGAATGAGATGGCTGGGTGGCATCACCGACTCAATGGACATGAGTTTGAGTGAACTCCTGGAGTTGGTGATGGACAGGGAGGCCTGGCGTGCTGTGATTCATGGGGTCGCAAAGAGTCGGACGTGACTGAACTGAACAGGCAAATTTGGTCTTGGAGTACAGAATGAAGCAGGGCAAAAGCTAATAGAGTTTTGCCAAGAGAACGCACTGGTCATAGCAAACACCCTCTTCCAACAACACAGGAGAAGACTCTACACATGGACATCACCAGATGGTCAACACCGAAATCAGACTGATTATGTTCTTTGCAGCCAAAGATGGAGAAGCTCTATACAGTCAGCAAAAACAAGAACGGGAGCTGACTATGGCTCAGATCATGACTATAGGCAAATTCAGACTTAAATTGAAGAAAGCAGGGAAAACCACTAGACCATTCAGATATGACTTAAATCAAATCCCTTACGATTATACAGTGGGAGTAAGAAACAGACTCAAGGGATTAGATCTGATAGAGTGCTAGAAGTATGGACGAAGTTTTGTGACATTGTACAGGAGGCGGGGATCAAGACCATCCCAAGAAAAAGAAATGCAAAAAGACAAAATGGTTGTCTGAGCAGACCTTACAAATAGCTGTGAAAAGAAGAGAAGTGAACGGCAAAGGAGAAAAGGAAAGATATACCAATTTGAATGCAGAGTTCCAAAGACTAGCAAGGAGATATAAGAAAGCCTTCCTCAGTGATCAATGCAAAGAAATAGAGGAAAACAATAGAATGGAAAAGACTGGAGATCTCTTCAAGAAAATTAGAGATACCATTTCATGCAAAGATGGGCACAATAAAGGACAGAAATGGTAAGAACCAAACAGAAGCAGAAGATATTAAGAAGAGGTGGCAAGAATACACAGAAGAACTGTACAAAAAAGATCTTCACGACCCAGATAATCACAATGATATGGTCACTGACCTAGTGCCAGACATCCTGGAATGCAAAGTCAAGTGGACCTTAGGAAGCATTACTATGAACAAAACTGGCAGAGCTGATGGAATTCCAGTTGAGCTATTTCAAATCCTAAAAGATGCTGCTGTGAAAGTGCTGCACTCAATATGCTAGCAAATCTGGAATATTCAGCAGTGACCACAGGACTGGAAAAGGTCAGTTTTCATTCCAATCCTAAAGAAAGGCAATGCCAAAGAATGCTCAAACTACCGCAAAATTGCACTCATCTCACACACTAGCAAAGTAATGCTCAAAATTCTCCAAGCCAGGCTTCAACAGTATGTGAACCCTGAACTTCCAGATGTTCAAGCTGGATTTAGAAAAGGCAGAAGAACCAGAGATCAAATTGCCAACAACTGTTGGATGATCAAAAAAGCAAGAGAGTTCCAGAAAAACATCTGCCTTATTGACTATGCCAAAGCCTTTGACTGTGTGGATCACGACAAACTGTGGAAACTTCTTTAACAGATGGGAATACCAGACCACCTGACCTGCCTCTTGAGAAACCTGTATGCAGGTCAGGAAGCACCAGTTAGGCCTGGACATGGAACAACAGACTGGTTCCAGTTTGGGAAAAGAGTATGTCAAGGCTGTATATTGTCACCCTGCTAATTTAACTTATATGCAGAGTACATCATGAGGAACGCTGGGCTGGATGAAGCACAAGCTGGAATCAAGATTGCCGGGAGAAATATCAGTAACCTCAGATAAGCAGATGACACCACCCTTATGGCAGAAAATGAAGAAGAACTAAAGAGCCTCTTGATGAAAGTGAGAGAGGAGAGTGAAAAAGTTGGCTTAAAGCTGAACATTCAGAAAACTAAGATCATGGCATCTGGTCCCATCACTTCATGGCAAACAGATGAGGAAACAGTGAGAGACTTTATTTTGTTTTGGGGGGCTCCAAAATCACTGCAGATGGTGAGTTCGGCCATGAAATTACAGACGCTTGCTCTCTGGAAGAAAAGTTATGACCAACCTAGTCAGCATATTAAAAAGCAGAGATATTACTTTGCCAACAAAGGTCCATCTAGTCAAAGCTATGGGTTTAACAGTAGTCATGTATGGATGTGAGAGTTGGACTATAAGGAAAGCTAAGCACCGAAGAATTGATGCTTTTGAACTGTGGTGTTGGAGAAGACTCTTGAGAGTCCCTTGGACTGCAAGGAGATCCAACCAGTCCATCCTAAAGGAAATCAGTCCTGAATATTCATTGGAAGGACTGATGCTGAAGCTGAAACTCCAATCCTTTGGCCACCTGATGCGAAGAACTGACTCGTTGGAGAAGACCCTGATGCTGGGAAAGATTGCAGGTTGGAGGAGAAGGGGACGACAGAGGATGAGATGGTTGGATGGCATCACCGACTCAATGGACGTGAGTTTAAGTAAACTCCAGGAGTTGGTGATGGACAGGGAGGCCTGGCGTGCTGCAGTCCAGGGGGTCGCAAAGAATCAGACACAGCTGAGCGACTGAACCGAGAAAAGAATAAGGTCTGATGCGGATGTGACAAGAATCCCGGAGGGAGGGCTCCCCTGGTAGCTCAGTAGTAGAGAATCTGCTTGCCAATGCAGAAGACACACGTTCAATCCCTGATCTGGGAGGATCCCACAAGCCACGGAGCAGCTAAGCCCATGCCCCACAACTATTGAGCCTGTGTTCTAGAGTCCAGGAGTGGCAACTACTGAGCCCACAGGCTGCAACTACTGACACCCAAGCACCCTAAAGCCCATGCTCTGCAATAAGAGGAGCCCCTGCACAGTAACTAGAAAGTAGCCCCACTTGCTGCAACTGAGGAAAGCCCATGTGCACCTGTAGCAAAGAAGCCCCCGCACAACCAAAAATAAATACAAAATTTAAAAAAAATTCCCAAGGGGAGTGAAGAAAAGGAGTATGGCAGAACCCTGCACTGACCACAGTGATTATGACACTGTCCCCCATAGACCATCCAGCCCTGTTCTCCAGCAGGCCAAGGCTCTGACATCCTGCGGGCTGGAGAGTGAGCTGAAGGTCAGGTAGGCAGAGAAATAACAGTCTGCCCCATCTGGGGAAGGTGAGTATCTGCATCCCCAGTTTTAACCTCAACCAGCCTCCCTGAAATCAACAAAACTATTAAAGGGCTTCAGTTCAGTTCAGTCACTCAGTCGTGTCTGACTCTGCGACCCCCTGGACTGCAGCACGCCAGGCCTCCCTGTCCATCACCAACTCCTGGAGTTTACTCAAACTCACGTCCATTGAGTCGGTGATGCCATCCAACCATCTCATCCTCTGTCGTCCCCTTCTCCTCCAACCTGCAATCTTTCCCAGCATCAGGGTCTTCTCCAATGAGTCAGTTCTTTGCATCAGGTGGCCAAAGAATTGGAGTTTCAGCTTCAGCATCAGTCCTTCCAATGAATATTCAGGACTGATTTCCTTTAGGATGGACTGGTTGGATCTCCTTGCAGTCCAAGGGACTCTCAAGAGTCTTCTCCAACACCACAGTTCAAAAGCATCAATTCTTCGGTGCTCAGCTTTCCTTATAGTCCAACTCTCACATCCATACATGACTACTGTTAAACCCATAGCTTTGACTAGATGGACCTTTGTTGGCAAAGTAATATCTCTGCTTTTTAATATGCTGACTAGGTTGGTCATAACTTTTCTTCCAGAGAGCAAGCGTCTGTAATTTCATGGCCGAACTCACCATCTGCAGTGATTTTGGAGCCCCCCAAAACAAAATAAAGTCTCTCACTGTTTCCTCATCTGTTTGCCATGAAGTGATGGGACCAGATGCCATGATCTTAGTTTTCTGAATGTTCAGCTTTAAGCCAACTTTTTCACTCTCCTCTCTCACTTTCATCAAGAGGCTCTTTAGTTCTTCTTCATTTTCTGCCATAAGGGTGGTGTCATCTGCTTATCTGAGGTTACTGATATTTCTCCCGGCAATCTTGATTCCAGCTTGTGCTTCATCCAGCCCAGCGTTCCTCATGATGTACTCTGCATATAAGTTAAATTAGCAGGGTGACAATATACAGCCTTGACGTACTCTTTTCCCAAATTGGAACCAGTCTGTTGTTCCATGTCCAGGCCTAACTGGTGCTTCCTGACCTGCATACAGGTTTCTCAAGAGGCAGGTCAGGTGGTCTGGTATTCCCATCTGTTAAAGAAGTTTCCACAGTTTGTTGTGATCCACACAAAGGCTTTGGCATAGTCAATAAGGCAGATGTTTTTCTGGAACTCTCTTGCTTTTTTGATCATCCAACAGTTTGATCTCTGGTTCTTCTGCCTTTTCTAAATCCAGCTTGAACATCTGGAAGTTCAGGGTTCACATACTGTTGAAGCCTGGCTTGGAGAATTTTCAGCTTTACTTTGCAAGCATGTGAGATGAGGGCAATTGTGCAGTAGTTTGAGCCCCAGCTAGACGCTGACAGGCACTGGAGCAGCAGCTGCGCAGCTGTAGTGACTGTGAGGAGATACGCCACGTCCAAGGGCACAGGAGAAGCCCCAGCAAGACGGCAATAGGGGCAAAATCGTGTCTAGAACCCAACCCCACACCCGCCAGAGACACTCAGAGGGCTCAAACAAACCTTGTACACACCAGGACCCAGCGACCCCACAGATACTGAGCCAGAACTGTGTTTGAGTGTCTCCTGAGGAGTTCTGGGTCAGCAGTGGGCTGGCACAGGGGCAGGGGCTCTGGGTGCAGCAGACCTGGGTATGGCATAAGCCCTCTTGGAGAAGGTTCCCATTAACCCCACCATAGAGCCACCAGAACTTACACAGGACTGGGGAAACAGATTCTTGGAGGGCACAAACAGAACATTCTGCACCAGGACCCAAGAGAAAGGATCAGCGACCCCACAAGAGACTGACTCAGACTTGCCCACAAGTGTCCAGGAGTCTCCGGCGGAGGCGTTGGTCGGTGGTGGCCTGCTTCAGGGCTGGGGGCACTAAGTATAGCAGTGCGGGCATGGGACCTTTTGAAGGAGGTTGCCATTATCTTCCTTACCTCCACCATAGTTTGGCCTCAGGTCAAATAACAGGGAGGAAACACAGGGCCAACCCATCAACAGAAAATTGGATTAAAGATTTACTGAGCATGGCCCTTCCCAACAGAACAAGAACCAGTGTCCCCCTCAGTCAGTCTCTCCCATCGGGAAGCTTCCATTAAAGGAGAGAATGTTGCAATTGTTATCTATATCCTGGAAGTTCCAGCCAAGAACTGGAACTCAAGACCCAGATTCATCACCTTCCGTGTTTAAGCCCAAGTAGACAACAGCCAGGGGCTTGCCAGGTGGCACGGTGGTGGAGAATCCAGCTGCCAGCAGGAGATGCGGGTTCAATCACTAGGTGGGGAAGGGGATCCTGGAGAAGGAAATGGCAACCCACTCCAGTATTCTTGCCTGAAGAATTCCACGGACAGAGGAGCCAGGCGAGCTACAGTCTGCCATGGGGTCGTAGAGAGTCAGATACGACTGAGTGGCTGAGCACGCTGAGCATGAAGACAACGGCCAGCATGGCGTGCCAGTCTGCAGCTGACCGGAGGCCCGGCCGCCTGGATGGGCTCCCACGACGCCCGGCGGCCCCGTGCAACCATCACAGTAACGTGACTCTGCACTTTAAACAAGTTCACAGACTCAGGAGTGTAACAACATGAAGCAGAGTGAAGAGAGAGACCCACACCCAGACACAACACAGTGAAGGCACAGACCAGCAAGGCGAAGACCTCGCAGAGCCAGAGAAAGACCCCACTGCCAGCACTCAGTCACGCCACCCGCCCACTGCACAGGACAACAGGGAGAGGCGGGAGACAGTGGGCCACGCCCTCACTGCGCTGAGGACACCTGTCCCCCTAGAACTGGCTGCCCAGCAAGATGTTTTTTTATAGATAAGGTGAAAACACGTATAAGGTAAGTAAAAACTCTGAGTTCATTATTAAGCAGTTTTCACTGGAAGGACTTCTAACTAAAGTTCCTACTAGAGAAAGAAGGACAATGATTTCCAAATGATAGCCTTCAACACCAGATGAATGGCTGATATGACTGAAAACCCACACTGTGTGAGGACGCACACTGGGCCTTTCACAAGAGCACGGGGGCCAAAGGGACCCTCAGGTCCTAAAAGCCTCCTCTGTTGCGAAGAGCTGTAACACATTTTAGACGTTAAGTACTCTTAGAGTAGTTTAATGTAATTACTAAATATAAACAGTGTATACATTTCCAATGGAAGAAAAAGTGCAACTTAAAATGAACAAAAACTTACTATATCACCTAAAAAATAAATAGAAGAAAGAACTGAAAATAAAATTGATTGATCACAGCAAGATGGCAGAAACCACCCAAAAAGGTTCATAATCACAGTAAACCTGACACGATCAACGTCCAGTTGAAACAGGAAGGTTGGTGGGAGGAGCCTGTAACCCAGAACAGCAGCACCTGTGAAGACAAGGTAGGCAGAGGCAGAGGTCCACCGAGGGGCCTCTGGAGGTGAGATGCCCACCCATTTGCTGTGTGAAATGCTGGAAGGCCTCTGGGGCTGGAGACAGCAGGTCTGCAGGGTTCTCACTGGAGAACAGGAACCATCTTGGACAAAAGACAAAGTCCTGCCGTCAGCACCTCACGGGCAACCGCACTCAGCTGCTCCAGAGGCTGCAAGGCCCCTGTGCTCAGAACACCCGCCTTGTCTCCACGGGTGGACGACCAGCACCAGTGACCGAGGAGGTTCTCGATGCGCATACAAAGTCAAAGCAAAGAGAAGGGACCTTCTGCAAACTCAAAGGAAGCAGAGTGCAAGAAGTGTAGAAAAGATGAGTGAAGCGGGAGTCAGTACTCCTAAGGAGATAAGGAAGGAACTGTGTCCACTGAAAGAGAACAGCATGGGGCTGCTCTGGACGTCCAGTGGTGAGGACTCCACTGCAGGGGGCACGGGTTTGATTCCTGCCCAGGGAACTAACATCCTGCATCTCATGCAGTGCAGCCCCCCCAAAGAGTAAAGAATAGTATTTTTAAAGGAACAGTTTCAGTTCCATTCAGTCGCTCAGTCATGTCTGACTCTTTGCGACCCCATGAACTACAGCACGCCAGGCTTCCCTGTCCATCACCAACTCCTGGAGTTCACCCAAACTCTTGTGCATTGAAGTCGGTGATGCCATCCAGCCATCTCATCTTCTGTCATCCCCTTCTCCTCCTGCCCCCAATCCCTCCCAGCATCAGGGTCTTTTCCAATGGATCAACTCTTCGCATGAGGTGGCCAAAGTATTGGAGTTTCAGACTCAGCATCAGTCCTTCCAATGAACACCCAGGACTGATCTCCTTTAGAATGGACTGGTTGGATCTCCCTGCAGTCCAAGGGACTCTCAAGAGTCTTCTCCAGCACCACAGTTCAAAAGCATCAATTCTTCGGCGCACAGCTTTCTTCACAGTCCAACTCTCACATCCATACATGACCACTGGAAAAACCATAGCCTTGACTAGACAGACCTTGGTTGGCAAAGTAATATCTCTGCTTTTCAATATGCTATGTAGGTTGGTCATAACTTTCCCTCCAAGGAGTAAGCGTCTTTTAATTTCATGGCTGCAATCAGCATCTGCAGTGATTTTGGAGTCCAAAAAAATAAAGTCTGACACTGTTTCCACTGTTTCCCCATCTATTTCCCATGCAGTGATGGGACCAGATGCCATGATCTTAGTTTGCTGAGTGTTGAGCTTTAAGCCAACTTTTTCACTCTCCTCTTTCACTTTCATCAAGAGCCTTTTTAGTTCCTCTTCACTTTCTGCCATAAGGGTGGTGTAATCAAAACAGTTTAAAAGAAAACAAATCTAGAAACTACATGTGATAACCAAAATTAAAAACAAAGAAGATTGGGAGATTGAGAGATAAAGTTGAGAAAATCTTTTTAAAAGAATAAAAAGACAAGGGGCTGGATAAGATAGAAAGATTAAAACTAACAGGAGTCCTGGAGGCCGGGCTTCCCAGGTGGCCAGTGGTAAAGAATCTGCCACACGCAGATGTGGGTTCAATCCCTGGGTCAGGAAGATCCCGTGGAGAAGGAAATGGCAGCCCATTCCAGTGTTCTTACCTGGAAAATTCCATGGACAGAGGAGCCTGGCGAGCTGCAGTCTGCCATGGAGCTGCAAAGGGTCGGACATGACTGAGTGACGGAGCGTGTGGGCACGGGGTCGGGTGGAGAAACCGAAACAGTGGGGATGAAGTTGTCAGGGGAGCGATCTTAACTTTTCCCTCAGAACCAAGAGACATGAAACACCAGGGCTATAGCAGCTCCCAATGCCCGCCACAAGCAGCAAAGGAAGACACACCGAGGCTCGGCGTGGAGAGATGACAGCATCAGTGGCCAGACCCCTCGGAGCCTCCGCAGCGCCCCGGAGGTCAGGGACAACCGCGCAGGACCCTGACAGTCGCGGCTGGAGGCACTTTCCCACCTGCAGGCTCACACACGAAGTCCAGAGTGCAGGACACGGCCACAGGGTCTCCAGACAGGCAGACTCCCTCCCTTTTTTCACTGCTGTTGATGAAATATTTTTCAGGAGGCTACAAAAACAAGATCCCAGATATGGGGACGGAGAGGGGAGATGGGAAGGGAGGGAGGAGGGGTCTGGGGGCGGGGTTCCAGGAGACGGAACTTATTATAAGGGCTTCCCTGATAGCTTAGTTGGTAAAGAATCCGCCTGCAATGCAGGAGACCCCGATTCAATTCCTGGGTCAAGAAGATCCACCAGAGAAGGGATAGGCTACCCACTCCAGGACTCTTGGGCTTCCCTGGTGGCTCAGCTGGTAAAGAATCTGCCTGCAAAGCGGGAGACCTGGGTTCAATCCCTGGGTTGGGAAGATCCCCTGGAGAGAGGAAAGGCTGCCCACTCCAGTATTCTGGCCTGGAGAATTCCACGGACTGTATAGTCCACGGGGTTGCAAAGAGTCGAACGCAACTGAGCAACTTTCACTTTTCAGGAGACGGGAAGGGGGTGGGGGTAGCCCAGGAAATGGAAACCACTGCAGACATAGGCCAGGGCAGGAAAAGCGCCAGGGATGAGGAGGAGCTCCAGACCTGGAACTGAGTTCTCCCTCCAGCCTGCGGCCAGGATCCCCACTTTCCTCCCACACAGGATGCCCCCGACGGCACTGGGAGCCCCAGCCACATGCTCCTCTGAGCTTCAGCAGGCCTGGGTGCCGATGAGGAGTCTCTTGAGACAGAGACCTGACAGCTATAGAGAAAAGCACCTGCCAACCCGGGACTGTGAGACATCCCAGTGCCTGCCCACCTGGGACTGTGAGACGTCCTGGAGCCTGCCTGCCTGCAGCTCCCGGAGCCTTAGGCAGACAGCAGACCAGCCTCGGCCGCGGACCCAGATATCCCCTACTCTGCCGAGACCGGGCCCTGAGGGCACAGACTCAGTGTCTCCAGCTGCGGGGGCCTCGGCTGCTCGCTTGGGGGCACATGGACGCACCCGCCCACCAAGGAGAGAGGCTGGGACGGCACTCAGCCACCCTCCCATCCATTCAGGTGAAGAGGTGAGGCAGGGGGTGGGGGGTGTCCCTACCCGGTGCTGGGACAGAGTGTGGGAGCTGGGGGGACAGGCCACACGCGGGACAGCCAGACCCCTCCCCAGGTCAGGGCACAGCCAGGCCAGGGGTGCCCACCGGAAAGAGGGATGCTTCAGAGCAAAGGGCCAGGTGTCTGCCACCTCCTGTGTGACATCGCAGAAAACACTTCATTGTACAAAACTCCCCAGTAGGCTTTAATGGTGAAAAAAACCACAGTCAGTCCCAGCGAGGCAGGGGAGGTACTCCTCTAGAACTCAAAGCCTTCGCCCGCCTTGTCAAGCGCCCAGGTGACCTTCTCCACAGGCACCTCAAACTTCTTACAGCTGCCCAGAGGAGAGGGGACTCTTGGAGGCGGGCGCGGAGGCCAGGGCGCCAGGCTGCCTGCTCCTGGCATGGCCATCGGGGGCCGAGGGACGGGGGGCAGTGTCCCCGGGGCAGCCCAGGTGGCCTCCGAATACAGCACCTGGGAAACGCTCATGGGGTACACGGGCGACCCAGCCACCGACCCCCGTGGGTGGGACAGCTCAGGGTCCTTCCACAGCCCCAAAGCCCTCAGGCAGAGAGGACCGATGACCAGGTTTGGCATCAGACACGCCAGACAGTCAGGTCCTGTCATAGGAAAGACCTGTGCTGACCCCAAGGCCCTGGGAACTGAACTGGGGCCACTCAGGGGATCCAGTCACTCCTGCAGGTCACGCACCAGGTGACGCTGATCCGGGGGTCCAGGGAGTTGAGCTTGGAGGTGCCCAGGGCCACCTGCTTACTCTCCTCGTCTGTGGCCTGCGTGCTCAGTCTCAGCAGCTGCTCCAGCAGCCGCCCCCTCTTCTCCAGGAAGCTAGCAGAAGAGGGAGGCCGGCCCCTGCACTGGCATCACCCCCTCCGCTCAGGGCCTGGCGAGCCCAGTGTTGGGGGAGGGCTCGCTGTCCCCCACGGCCCTCCACCGTCCACGAGACCGGGACTCAGGGAAGACCAGCCTCGGGACGGAGTGGGGACCGTCCGATCAGGGAGTGAAGCTCAAAGCACACAAAGGCCACAAGCACACAGGAAACAGGGCAGGGGACAGGCTCACACGTCTGCGAGAGCCTCAGGGCCTGCCCCCACCGCCTTAGAGAAAAGCTGGCGCATCGATGCAGGATGCAGCTCTCAGGCCCACCCTGAGACGCGCATGCGGCACCCCACGCAACACCCACGCGCACTTCAACCCCGGGCCTTGTCCCAGGGACTCAGACACAAATCCACCCGGACCCGTGCGGACGGACCGCGTGTGGGGAACACCCCCCCAAGGCTAAGGCAGCCCCATCAGATGCTGCCGTGGGGCCCGAGACGGCGCCTGTCCCAGGCTGCGGACGGGGTGGGCTGCAGGCCCAGACGCGCTCTGTGGCAGCTGCTGATGCCACCGAGAGGGCTGGCGGGTGGGGGGAGGGGCGCGGGGTACACGAGTGTCGTGGAAGACACGTGGCCTGTCGGCGGCTGCCCGAGAAGCCTTGCTTTCCACCTAACAGAACAGCCTCCAACCCAGCGGCTGGCATACTGCGTGACCGCAAGCGCCCGTGCGCACCTGAGGACACCTTCGTGCTATAAAGCAGCCGCGGCGGCGGGGCAAAAGGGCGCCGCCAGAAACAAGGGCGCGGACGGGAACCATGGGCGGCAGGGCCCGGCGGGGTGGGCCGGCTCCTGGGGGACACCACCAAGCACCGACCCAACAGGGACACGGGCAAAGCCACCACCCGGTGATTTAAATTTGCCCGCAAAGAACGGCCCAAGCCCAGAGACCTTCACTGGTGAACTCTACTGAGTAGCTAAAGAAGAATTAACTCCAGCAACTCTTTACAAACTGTCACAGAGGAGCAAAGAGCAGAGAAGGGACAACTTCCCAAGCCCCTCCAAGACCGGTGTCTCCCCAGTGCTGGGCCAGGGGCTGGGGGCTGTCTGAGGTGGCTGCACCTCAGAACCCTGTGAACGAGCCTCTGAAGGACAGGACCGCGTGGCCTGGCGCTTCTCCCCTGCAGTTCTGTGCTGCTGTTCCTCTGGGCACAAGTGTAGTGTGTGCTGAGTATGACCAGAAAAGACAACCAGAGAACTGGGAAGGGAAAAGAAGGTTCAGTCCGACTCAGGTGGGCTGGTCCTCCGGACTCTCGCCTCTGGGACCTGCTGTCCCCACGGGATGCACGGTCAGCCCGCGCCTTCTGCAGCTCTGCCTTGGCCTCGGCCACCTGCTGCTCTCTCTGCCTCTATCTGCAGGGGAACGGGGGCCCGGTCAGGGCCACTCTTGCCCCACCTAGTCCACCCCAAAGACCAGCGTCCATAGCCTGTTGGCCCCAGACCCTGAAAGGGTGCCCATCTGCCCAGTCAGGGTGCCAGAGCACTGGCCCTGATCAGTCACTCTGTGGCCAGGGTGAGGCCAAGGTTCCCCAGACACACAGCCTACTCCCCAGACCCGGCCCCTGCTCCACTGATCTCCTTCCTGGACCAGAGGCACTTCCACACCACTAGGCCACACAGGCAGCATCTGGCGCCCCCTGAGCCAGCTGTCCCCCACTGGCAGCCCTGAGTGTCCCAAGCACGTCCAAGGGCCACACAGCCCCAGGGAGGGAGGGGAGCTGCACTGCCACCCTCAGAGGCCCTCCGCCGTGCCCCCTGCGCACCTGAAGCATCTGCATTGACTTCTCAAAGGTCTTAGGTGCTGTGCACTGATGGTTGCAGAGAAAGGCAACAAGCCGGTTTGCTCGGTTCTAAGACAGAAGTTTGGCAGCTGCGCTGTCTTCAGCTGGAAAACAGGGGTCAAGAAGTGGCAGCCAGGACCGCCCAAGTGAGCGTGTGCCCAGGGAGCCCGCCCCCCGCGAGGGCCTCACAGGGCGGGACTCAGGAGAAGGACCTGGGCCCAAGGGGCCTCGCCAGACCCCACCTCCACAAGAGTTGGGATGAGGGTCCCAGAGGGGCCAGAGCACTTGGACGGTGGGGCAGCAGGAAGAGAGTTCCCACACCCCAGGGGGCCATGCGGAGCTGGAGGGCGCCTCAAGCCTGACTCGGTGGGGTAGCGGACGGGAGACCGGGCAGGGGGCCTGTGGGGGGCTTGGCCTGGGGCCCCTGACCCATCCCCTCGGGCCAAACAAGCTCCACTCCACCCCAGCCACTGACCACACGGCTCTCCTACCAGCCCAGCAGCCAGGCACCAGCACACGAGCAGGCACCCTGTCCCCACACAGACAGCCACTTACCTTGGGGCAGCGCTTGCAGCTGCCCCTGCAGAGTGACACTGGGTTGCAGGTCCAGAACACCCTGGCCGTCAGGCCATCCATCAGGCCGTCCATCAGCTCCTGCAGGTGCCTGTTCGGGCTGGCAGTCTGAAGGTGGGGGGAAGGGGGGGCTCAGCACGTGGCTTCCTTGGGGACAGTCTCACAGCGCTCCTCCCAGGCCCTGCCCCCGGCTCCTGGGTGGGACAGAGCTGCCAGTCAGACGGAGGGCCCTCAGCCTTGGTGTGCAAGAGAAGGTGCCAGCCAGTGCTCACGCTCGCCCCGTCAGACCAGCCGTTGGGTCACCCCATCGGCACCACTTACGGTCAGCCTGTCAGAGCCCTTCCCTGGGGCCTTTGCTGTCCGTGAACAGCTGCAGGCTCCAGTGCGCCTGCAGCGGAGGGAAGACACCATTACCGAGGTGCCCTCGTCCCCAGGCAGGAAGGAGCCTCCCAAGGACAAGCAGAGTCAAACGAGGGCCCCAGATGAACGTCTGCATGACGGGTCCCGGCTTCTCCCGGAGCAGGCAGAGCTGTGTGAGGTCGCGCGCCGCGTGTCACGGCTGCCCTAGCCAGGCTGGCGCCACCCCCGTCCCTGCACGTCCACAGGAGGCCCCACGTCCACAGTCATACTCATCTGACGACGGAGGGAGCCCAGGGGCGTCCACAGCCCCGTGGCCCCATCCCCTGCACCCTTGCTTCCCTCCCCGTCCTTCTGAGTGAGCGTGAACACCATCCTCCCGTGTCTCCAGCCAGTCCCACACTCCATGTGTCCCACGGGGCCAGACACCCGGCAGCCAGCTCCTGAGTTCCCAGGATGGCCCGCGTCCCCCAACCCAGTCAGTGCCTGAGCAGAGGGCCCAGCCCTCGCCCTCTGCCCCGTGTGTACGCATGAAGGCACGGCCGCCAGGAAGGGCCTCGCCGCTCATGGCCCGACTCCTGCCTCCAGACCCGTTTACGAGGCAGTTTCACCACAGCAGCTCCATGGAGACACAACAGCAGCGACAGCTTCTTCTGTCACTGAGGCCCCGGTCCCTGGAGAGCGCTCCCTTTCCTCCCACTGATGCACGCCCGAGCCGACTTCAGATGCCCGACACCCACTCCTGAGGGGGCGTTCCTCTGCGCCTCGACAGTCTCCCCAGATTCCTGCCCCGTGCTCAGGCAGCCTGTCTGCACGTGAGGCGTGTGTAAGGTATGAGCGAGGTGTGCGTGAGGCACATGTGGTCAGGGTCAGGTCTCTTCTTGCTGTGACGTGGGCCCACCCAGACAGAGGCTGATGCTATACGGCTTGCCAATTCAGAAGGTGGGAATTCTGACTTCCCTTCAGACACATGTGTAAACCAGCAACTTACCACCCCCAGCTTGACCCCTCTCTCCATCAGCAGGGGCATGGCGCTGAGCCCACAGGCTCAACCCCTGAACCCTGTCATTCACAGAAGGGAACCCGGAAACACCGCCAGTGACCACAGCCAGCCACGTGCCCAGGAACCACAAGACCTTTCCCAGTTGTTCTGGGAAAAGTGTGTGTGCCGGACTGAGCAGCATCCCCTCAAAATTCACGTGCTTCCCAGAACCCCAAAATGTGACCTTTTGGGAAACAGGGTCTCTGCAGGTGCACTTAGTTAAGACGAAGTCACAGTGGGGTGGGATGGGCCCTAAACCCCCAGGGCCCCATCCTCATATAAGGAGACAAACATGGTGATGATGGACCAGATACTGCAGTGATGCAGCCTTGAGCCCAGGTGGACAGGCACCTCCAGACACCAGGGGAGCCTGGAAGGGACCCTGCACAGAGCTGCAGAGGGCACGTGGCCCCGCCAGCAGTCTGCTCCCGATCCGGCCTCTCGCACACCGCCCTCACCCTCAGGACAGCAGCAGTGGCAGGCCCAATCCAGGCCACGGGCCTTCCTGTGACTCTCGAGGCTCTCTGCTGGCTCAGCCAGGGCTGGCCTGCAAGGCAGACCCTGCAGCCAAGCCTGACTGGCCAGGCTGGCAGCGGCTAGAGGATAGCACCCAGACGGAGCAGAGAGCTCGCCCCGGCACATCGCCCACTGCCCTCGCCAGGCACTCCCCGGCTTCTCCACTGACACTCTGTTGTAGGAGCGGATCGAATCCTTCCTCAGGAAGTCAAACTCCACGACATCCAGGGAGCCGCTGGCCTCTGGGTGCAGCTGGACGTGCTCCACGCAGAGGGAGCAGCAGCCACCGTGTCCGCTGCCCTCCTCCCCATTCCCGGCCCGCAGTGCCAACCGGGCAGACCCCCGTCAGAGCATGGCGTACATGCCCTTGGGGACACATGCACAGATGGACACACGCCCGCCCCTCCGCCAGCCCAGGGCACCAGCTCAGAACACAGAGGGCCCGCTGTCCGCCCCGTCCATCTAACCCAGCCTTTGCCACCGACCAGAGCCCCGTGAGGAGCCCGGGGGAGGCTCGGGACCACCCGTACCTTGTCAACGAAGTAAAGGGCCACAGCGTGCTGTCTCACCCTCATCTCTGGAGACGTCCAGGCGGTCCAGTACTGGGAACGGATCTCGCCCACAACCCCTTTCAAGCGCCGAGCCACCTCGTACTTTTCCTAGTCTCTCTCCCCCTAAGAAAGGGATCAAGGTGCCCCCTTCAAACAGGGAACTGCTGACTCTCCTGCTGGGCCCCCTCACCTGCCCCACACAGGGCGGGCAAGCAGGCTCCAAACTCAGTTAAAGGCGGCGTAAACTTAAATTCCTTATTTTTTAAGACCAACGGCCACTGGACACACTGTGATTCCAAAACTGGCCAGTTAACGCCTATGATCTCAGGGACTCCCCACTTAAGTGGCCCAGCTAGGCCGGGGAGAGCAAGGTCACAGCCCGGCGCACCTTCAGCTTACAGCCGGGATTCGGTGTGACATACCTGATGGAGTTCCCCACATTCTCCGTCCATGCCGCCAGCCACATAACTGTAAAGTCGCACCCGACCTCCTTCCACTGGGGACCGGCCAGGGGCTTGGGGACTGTGTAGTCCCTGCAGAAGCAGAGCGACCCAAATCCAACGATCAGGACCCCGACACACCAGCCAGACGCCCTCATCTCCCACGGCCGTGGGCACCGCCAGTGCTAAGTCTATCTCAGAGCCGTCTCCTCACCCAAGCCACGCCCTTGCGCCACCACCCCTGGCCCTCAGCTCCTGCCTGTGAAGGCTTCTTCAGAGCTGCCCCGGGGGTGAACCCCATGTGTTGTGAGCCATGGCAGCTGTGAGGGACACAGGTGGCCGTGAGCTCCCGACAGGCTGGGGCTCCCAGGGTGCACCTGCCAGCCCAGCTCGGCTGTGACCTCCACAGTGGAAGGACAGGAGCTCCTGCGTACCTGTTACCACTTGAACCATGGAAAACTGTCCAAAGTACACAGACATGCACTCCTGGTGGAGTAAAATCTCAAGCGTGGGGCAGGGTGACGAGGGCTGGTTCAGCAAACAGCGCCTGGGCTGCTGTGGACACGTTCTTCTGCAGGGAAGGCGCCCTCCAGTCTGCCCCTCGGAGCCTGGAGTGACAGTGGGACACCCTGCATCGGGCCCCCCACCCAGGTGAGAAAGTGAAAGTCGCTCAGTCGTGTCTAACTCTTTGTGAATTCTCCAGGCCAGAATACTGGAGTAGGCAGCCTTTCCATGCTCCAGGGGATCTTCCCAACTCAGGGATTGAACCCAGGTCTCCTGCATTGCAGGCGGATTCTTTACCAGCTGAGCCACCAGGGAAGCCCCCTCCCAGGTGAGGGGCGGGGCCACAGGCACCTGCTGCAGTTGATGACCACGTCCTCCAGCAGGACCCTCCTCTTCAGCCTCCCCATCTTGGGGTGGTCGCCCCAGCCTCAGAACAACCCTGGGGGCTCAGTCTTGAAACTGCCAATCTTCTCACGGTGCCCATCTAAGATAACAGCAGCCAAACTCTTGCCGAAGTTTCTCCTCTTCTTCTTTGAGCTTCTACATTAATAAAACACATCGGCTTTAGTGGTGAAGAGACGGGATGCTTGCCACATGGTCAGGACTAGTCAGAGCCCCTTCACTGCTGCAGGAGCCTGGGCAGCCCAGCAAGGAAGCAGGCCCAGCATAGGGCACGGCCATGACAGTCCGCTGTCACCGCGAGTGGGAAGTCCGGGCCCACTGGTCCTCATGGCAGGGTCACTGCTCCACATGCTCCAGGTGGACACAGCACTTCTTAAATACTTCCAGGTTAGGGGCACATAACTCAAAATCGGTTGAGAATAACAGCAGAATCAAAGTCCCCTTCACCACTCTCTCTTGAGGCTCATCTAGAAAAATCCCTCAGGAGCAGTTTTAGTGAGAGGAGGGTTCGTTTTCTGCACCACCAGCTGCCTCCCACACGAGACCCCAGAAGCCCAAGCCAGACTGAGCCCCGGGGCAGCCTGACCTGCTTCTCCTCCCTGGACAGGGCCTTCTGGGAGGCAGTCTTGTCCACAAAGTGTCTGTGGATCTCTGTGAAGTCACACCTGTCCAGGTGCTTGACGACCTTCCTCTCTTCTGCTGTCGTTTCCTACACGAAACTATACACACACTCTCATCATCTAACGCAGGCAAGGGCCACACGGGCAGCGGGGACCCTCCCCTGCTGCAGCGGGCATCCCACTCCATGGGGAATGGTGACGTCCCAGAAGCAAGAGGACCAGACACTAAGGCCACCCTGACCAGCAGCCTCTGCAACTGTCCCCCAAGAGAGCCCCTTCAGGTAGCTGCCCAGGCGTGCAGGCAGTGAGCTGAGGTGCTGGAGCTTCCTCCCAGTGGCCCTGAGTTGGGCCACGTGGCTGCATCTGAAGAACGGTCCCCACCAGCTACCGTGTGGACTGCACGGCAGTAATGGGCCCTTCAGTCACTATGAGGGAAGGTGGCCTGCCAAACCCACACATGGTGGGAACACGCACGTGCCTGGCGGCACCTAATTCAGCCCCCCCCACACACAGAGCCTGTGGCCCAGCCATCCCCTAGGTACCTGTGGAGAAGGGGGTGCACAGCCCCAGAGCGCCCTGTGAAGCACCCAGGTGCCCATCAGCCAGAAAAGGCACACAAATGGCCCCAGGATCTGGCCTGGAGTGGCCAGAAGGGCCTGGGTGCACAGTCCACAGGCAGAGCCAAGGCAGGTGCAGGTATGCACAGACCCACCCAGCACCTTGTCTTCAAAGAGTTTCCCAATAAGTATTACTGTTTTCTGGGGGCAGAAAATGCCCCTCCGGGCCCCCCACAACCTCCCTTTCCCAAGCCTGGCTCTGCCTGCCCCTCCAGGGACAGCGGAGAGGGGAAGGCGGGCCAGCGTCTGACAGCCTGAGACTGTGGCCACGCAGGGCGTGCCTTCCGCCAGTCCCTGAAGAGGTTGCTTTGGAAGACTTCTTTTGTTGTATATTCATGATCCAACATTGTCCCATAAATCGTAGCAGCCTCCTCTGCTGCTAAGCTCAGCTTTACGGGCTTCCCTGGAGATGTGGGAAGATACGCGGATCCAGGGGGCTGGCCCTCACTCTGCGGCACACAGCATCCCGCCCTTTAAGTCACTGCCACACACATTGTGCTATATCACGGTGGAAACTCGCCAAGACCAAGGAGCTCTGATTGTGTAAATTCTGAAGCACATGCTCAGTGTAAGAAGATGCCGCCCACACCTGAGCATCTGGAGCGCGCCAGGCCCCTGCAGCAGGCAGCCACAGGTGCTACATCTGTCCTGCTTTAATGACCTATTTTGCTCATGTCGAAGTTTACAGATCAACAGCACCTGAAGGTTGAGGACGCACATCACCACGTAACAGAAGCAAAACTAAAGGCTCCAGAGCAGACATGTGATTAACTGTAGCAGCTGCAACCTTTAAAAACCTTCCCCTGTTTGCCCAGTGACTTCCAACATTTTACTTCAAGCGCCGGCACTAGGGACAGCTCAGTGGAGAAGAGGGTCCAGCTTAGTAGTGTGAAGGCTGGTGCAGGGAGGGCCTTCACCACCGAGTTCTCTCCACTGTTGAACATTTGAGAACTTTTGTCACAGAACGTTGGAAAAATAAATACACATTAGTTTGATAGTAAGAAGGCGGTCATGATAAAAGAACACAGTTCTTCCCCAAACCAGCTTCTGAGAAGAAGGTGAAGAAGACAGAACCAGATGAGCTGCCAAGGCCCGAGTGGCTCAGTCAGCACCCTGCTAGCATCCCCCTCCCCACGGCTGGGCCGCCCAGGTGCCCTTAAGGGGCAGAGCTGGTTCTGACAGCCATGGAACCTAGTCTAGCTCGGGAAAACAGATTCTAAACCAAAACCTACATCAACGGCATTGCAGGAAAAGATGTGGCTGCGTGTGTGCTGGCTGAGTGTCCCCCAGGGAACCCAGCAGGAACCCGGGGGTCACCACGGGGTCACCAGGCCCCGAAGGAGGCAAGTGCTGCAAGAGCCCCAGTGAAAGAGCAGAGGGCACCAGAGGCCTCCCTGCGGGGACGCCCTGTGGGATTGGGGAGAGCCTGCCAGCAACCAAGTCTGAACCACAGACTTGGAAGTGGCCTGGCCTGGCTCCAGGTGCACGGGTCAGCCCGGACCCAGGTGGGAGAGCCACCAACAGAGCAGGCCTAGGTGGATGCTGAAGGTGGTCCTACCCACGGCCACTTGAGCCACCAGGGCAGTCCTCACCTTTGTAGAAGGAACTCCCTCAGGAAGGGGCTCATAGGGGGCCTCAAACCACGGGCCTCTGTGCTCCAGCTGCATCCACTTCACGCTGCCCGGGCTCTTCTCCTCTTCCCACCTGTAGGACACGCAAGAATATTCCCACACTCACACTGCGCACAGGCCCTCCTCGCATCCCCATAGACTCCACCCCCGGCTGAACCAGGCGAGGTGCCAGGTCTCCCTGCTCGGGGCGGGGCGCTGGGATGGACCCTGCCTGGCCTCAGGCCAGGCCTCTCGTTAAACAGCCCACCGCGTCACCCCAGAGGGAGGAGTCCCGGGGGCTAGTCCAACCTACTTGCACAAAGTTGACAACCACAGCTCGAAGCTTTTTCTTGGAATGCATCTACTGAGGGTGCTCCAGAGAAGAAACCACTACAACCCTGCCAAGCTTCACACTCGGGCCTCACCCCTCTGTTCCCTCCCCGCCCCCAGCAGGGCCCGAGCCCCCAGAGGCAGACTCTTTACTGGCTGTGGAGGGAATGGACTGACCCGTACTTGAGTCACAGCAGGGGCCACGTGGACCACACTCAGTGAGACACTACCTTGGAAGCACTAGGCTAACAGCTCCGACAGCAGCTCCTGAGCGCAGCGCCGCGCAGGTGTGAGCCCACCCTGCTCTCTGGAAAGGTGGCACTTCATGCAGAGAAGCCCACCGCCCTCCCTCTACTCCACACGCCCCGTGTGACCACAGGGCCTCTGTCCACATCCCCCAGGAAAGACCCCGGGAGCACCACGGACAGAAGGAAGCCTCAGCTGGAAGCACAGCGCCACCGGGGGACTGATCGCACCTTATGTGCCCACGATCAGAATGAATGGACTGAAGCTCCTGGAAACCAAGAAGCTGGGAGTCCAGTGCGACCAGAGGCCCGTGTCAGAGCACACCCATGAGGTTCAAAACCAAACACTACGGTGCTGAGGCCACGCACAGCTACATGAGCAGCAGATCTTACCAAAGCGAGCAGAGGAAGAAACCGCCAAATCGGGGCCTCCTGGGGAGCAGGGGTGAGAAGGGGGAACTGTACCCCCAGGCACGTCCGGAAACATCACGCGCTGCACCTGCGGCCTAAGGTCACCTCCGGGGGAACCGAGGACCACTCCGCCCTCCGCTGCGCTCCCGCCCCGCCCAGCAGCAGACATCAGGGGTCTGGGAGGAGCCGGGACGAGCCCTCCCTGCGCGTGCACTTCGCCCGTGGTCTTCGATCACCTCACCGGCTCGGCGGCGTACGACCCTCTCTGCCAGGGCTGAAGGCCTTGAGGGAGTCGGACGCACCCTGCTCTCCAGGGGCCGCGTGCAAAGGCCCCGCCCCCGCGGCGGAGCCCCGGCCGAGCGCAGGGCGGCCTGGCCCTGGGGGGCGTTCTTCCTCCACCGGCGTCTTCCCGGACCCACGGCGGGCCCAGGCAGGGAAATGCGGCCCCCACGCGGTCCCTTGTCCCCACCCTGCTCCTCCGCCCTGAGCTCTTGGGACAGCCTCCTGACGCCGCAGACAGGCCCTGGATTCAAGCCGTCCCGCCGACCCCTCCGTCCCCAGGCAGTGGACGACAGCGGCAGGATGCGCATGCGGCCCCGCGACCCGCGCGCAGCTCCTCCCCACTGGGCCTGAGAGCAGCAAGGGGCCGCACTCAGTACGGGCAGCAGGAACACCCAGGGGCAGGACTTCAGCGCGTGCCCCGCAGCTCCCGTAGGTCCTCCGTAATCACACGCTCGCCCGCACACCGAGAGACATGGAGGAGGGGCACCTCCATGCTGTCCGAGGGCCCTACAGGTGAAGCTGGGTCAGGGCACCGTGCAAACACCAGCGCCACCTCCCATGCGGACCCATACTGCAGACCAGCCCCTCGCTGTCACCCCGTGCTCCTGAGCCCACTTTCCTGCACCACTGTCCCTGGATTTGACCCCCGCTCCCGCCCTGGGCAGGATGGTCCAGCAACAACCACCCGGTCTGGAGAGCGGCCGGCACAGGGCAGAGGTCCACCACTTGTCAATCGCGTCAACCTCCTGCATGTGTAAGATGGGGCTTAGGGACGGTGGAAGGTGGACACGCGCAGTTGTCAGTGTGCACCCAGAACACATGTACATGCCTGCCAGTGCCCCCGCCCAGGGGGCAGCCAGGGTTCCACAGAGACAAGCCCACCCCCACATCCCTAGTAACCCCACCCCTGCCACCAGTCCTTCAGTCCCCACGGACATCCAGTGGCTGAAGCACTGGTGCAGAGCTGCACAGCTGCAAGGGCTGGTTCTCAGCACCCAGGCAGCCACGGTGGGGGTCACCCCAATTCTGGAATGAGCCACGCACCACTGACTAGACACGCCCTAGGACAGCAGCAGCTGGTGCTCCTTAAGGCCATCTTCTGCCAGGTGTGCTTAGAGGCCTTGCATATTTCTCTTACAATCTTTCTAAAATCAAGTACACGTTGCTCCTTCAGAATCCTGAAGCCACTGTTTTCAAATCCAGACTGCAATTCTGTAAACGGAAATGTGGCAAGACAAGAACTGCAAGAAATCTAAAAGGAAGCAGAAAAAACATCTGACAAAAAGTCCAGCACCTTTTCACGATAAAAGTAAAAAACAAATTTCAAGAAACTAGGTTGGAGGGAACCCCCACTTGAGAGCAGCCAAACACCCCACAGCTATGTGACACTCCGAGGTGCCACGGCCCCGAGATCAGAACCAGACCTGCTGTTCAACACAGTCCTGGAGGCTAGCCAGAGCACACACACAGGAAAGTGACTAAAATACATCAAAGTTTGAGAGGAAGAAGTAAACTGTCTTTATTTGCAGGTGGCAGGATCCTGTGTATAGAAAACCAATAAGATTCTACAAAAAAAGTTATTAGAGCTAGTAAGTTAATTCAGCAAAGTTATGAGGTACAAGATCAATACATGAAAATCGATTCTTTCTTTACACCTGTAGTGAATAACTTAAGAAGAAAATTACAAAACAACTCTATTTATAGTAGCATAAAAAAAGGAAAATGCCCAGAAGTAAATTTAACCAAATATGTAAAAGATTTGTACATTTTAAACTATAAAACATACTGAAAGAAATCAAAGAAGATGTAAGTAAACCAAAAGTCATCCCATATTTGTGGACCAGAAGATTCCATTTTGCTGAGATGTTAATATTCCCCAAAGTGATCCACAGATAAAACCTAATCCCCCATCAAAAGATTGGCTTCCTTGCAGAAATTGGCAACCAAGCCTGAAATTCATGTAGAAATAAAAGCTAACCAGAATAGCCAGAACAATCCTGAAAGAGAAGAACAAAGTTAGAGGACTTACATTCCAACTTAAAAACTTACAATAAAGCATCAGTAATTAAGGCAGCATGGTGTTGGCATAAAGATAAACATACAGATCAATGCAGTAGAACTGAGAATCAAAAATAAACCCATACACCTATGGCCAATTGATTTTCCACAGAGTGCCAAGACCATCCAATAGGAAAAGAACAGCCTTTTCAACAAGTGCTACTGAATTACCACATGCAAAAAACAAAGGGAGACACGGTCCTTGCAAGTTAAAATGGATTAAAGACATCGAGCTAAAACAATGAAACCCTAAGGAAAAAAACAGGTTGTGAACCTTCATAGCCATGGATTAATGGTTTTTAAATGTATCAACTGGAATTCCATCACCTCCACTAGCTTTTAGTAGTGATGCTTTCTAAGGCCCACTTGACTTCACATTCCAAGATGTCTGGCTCTAGGTCAGTGATCACGTTATCGAGACTATCTTGGTCGTGAACTGGACATGGAACAACAGACTGGTTCCAAATAGGAAAAGGTGTACGTCAAGGTTGTATATTGTCACCTTGCTTATTTAACTTCTATACAGAGTACATCATGAGGAACGCTGGGCTGGAAGAAGCACAAGCTGGAATCAAGATTACTAGGAGAAATATCAATAACCTCAGATATGCAGATGACACTACCCTTATGGCAGAAAGTGAAGAGGAACTCAAAAGCCTCTTGATGAAAGTGAAAGAGGAGAGTGAAAAGGCTGGCTTGAAACTCAACATTCAGAAAACAAAGATCATGGCATCTGGTCCCATCACTTCATGGGAAATAGATGGAAAAACAGTGGAAATAGTGTCAGACTTTATTTTTTTGGGCTCCAAAATCACTGCAGATGCTGATTGCAGCCATGAAATTAAAAGACGCTTGCTCCTTGGAAGGAAAGTTATGACCAACCTTGATAGTATATTAAAAAGCAGAGACATTACTTTGCCAACCAAGGTCCGTCTAGTCAAGGCAATGGTTTTTCCCGTAGTCATGTATGGATGTGCGAGTTGGACTGTGAAGAAAGCTGATCACCGAAGAATCGATGCTTTTGAACTGTGGTGTTGGAGAAGACTCTTGAGAGTCCCTTATACTGCAAGGAGATCCAACCAGTCCATTCTAAAGGAGATCAATCCTGGATGTTCATTGGAAGGACTGATGCTAAAGCTGAAACTGCAATACTTTGGCCACCTCATGCGACGAGTTGACTCACTGGAAAAGACTCTGATGCTGGGAAAGGTTGGGCGCAGGAGGAGAAGGGGACGACGGAGAATGAGATGGCTGGATGGCATCACCGACTCTGTGGACATGAGTTTGAGTGTACTCTGGGAGTTGGTGATGGACAGGGAGGCCTGGCGTGCTGTGATTCATGGGGTTGCGGAGAGTCGGACACGACTGAGCTGAACTGAACTGACTGAAATGTATCAAAAGTACAAGCAAACAAAGATAAGACAGCTAAAGTGAACTCAAAATTTAAAAACTCCTGTGCTTCAAAGGACACCATCAATAAAATAAGAGAATCCACAGAAAGAAAAAGTTTGCAAATCATGTCTAGAGTGATCAGTCTAGTGTTCAGAGTATGTAAAAAACTCTTACATCTCAACTGGAAAAAGATAAACAGCCCAACTAAAATCAGGCAAAAACAACCAAATCCTTCTCCAAAGAAACACAAATGGTCAACAAGCATGAAAGACGCTCAACATCCTTACCCACCATGGAAATGCAAATCAAACACCCACCCACATCATAAGCCTTCACCTGTCCCTTCACAGTAGCAATTCCACAAACACTAACCCTGTTTCCAATACAAGGGAAACAAGACTCAGAAAATCTAACTTCCCCAGAATCATTCTGCTGGATGCAGCAAATACTAACCCAAGACCAGCAGCCCCACTTCACAAGGCATGAAACTGCCCAGCAGAAATGTGACACAAGCCACATATGGGTTTTAAATCGTTTAGAAACCGATTTGATTTTTTTATAATATAGTTAATTTCAACCAAAATATCTTAAACAGTGTCACTATAATGTATAATAAACATTAAAAAATAGTGAGTTCACATTCTTTTTCCTACTATTGAAATCACCATGAACTTTAGACCCACTGCACGTCTCTGCTGGGGCCAGCTACATCCCGGATGCTCACAGCCACGTGCGGCGGGCCACCACGGGTGGGACAGCTCAGGTAATGATTGACAGTCCCACGTCTGCTCCTCTGCTCAGTGGCTGCGTAATCATGAGCAAGTTACTTAACCTCTCTGTACCTTGGTGTCCTCATCTGAAAAGTGGAGATAGTACCTACCTCATCAGGACTGGATAAAAGCAATGCAGACACACAAGCGCTTCATGGGGGCCAGCATCCCATGAGACCTACACGTCAAAGCTCGCCGGTCCCCACTACAGCATTCTGGGGTACCCACCACAGGCGCACAGCTGGCAGAAAAGGCCAGCACTGATGGCGTGACCTCTTCCTCCGGCTCCCAAGAGCCTGAAAGAGGCCTGGGGTCGTGCCAGGTTGGGGGCGGTGACCATCGGCGGGGCGCGGCCTGCGGGGCGGCATACCTTCTCCACCTGCCTGCTCCTCCTACCCCCGCCCTGCGGTGGCCTCCCCAGGCCTGTTCGTGCTGCTCCCTCCGCACGTCGCCCCGACTGGCTCCTCCTCGCGGCCTCTGCGCTGCTCCAGGCCACGCCGACGCTTCTTCTGTCGCTTCTGCTGCTGCGCGTCCTCCCCCCGGCGGGCGGCGTCCGCGCTCGGAGGCGCCCCCCAGCTCTGCACTCCCGCGTCTCCCTTCCTCTCCTTCCCGGGCCCCTGCCCCACCTGTGTTCCCTTTCCTTCTGTCTTTTCTGGAAACTACACTCTCTGATGGGGCCTCGCTGCCAGCACCCCACCGTTTCAGCCTCTTCTTTAACCTCTCCAACCCCTGTCTTTCCCCGCCTTGATCTCACCCGGCAGCCGCTTGCTCCCCACCAACTCTACCCCACTGTCGGTTTCGGCCAGCGTCCCCGCAGGGGACAGTCCTCTGGCTCCCGTCTGCGCGCCTGCCCGGCAGCCCGTGGCGCCCGTGTCCCCGCCGCCGCCCGCGCCCCGCTGCTGCGGCCACCAGCGCGCCTTCTCTCCCCGCGGCCGCCCCCCAACCCGGATCCCCGTTCCTCAAGCCCTTTCCGCCTTTTCTCTTCCGATTTTCTCCTTTTATTTTCCTCCCATTCGCTTTCGCCCCATCCTTTCCCGGCTGTGTCCACTCGCTCCGCATCTCCGTCTCCCAGGGTGCGGGGCCGTGCCGCTGGCCGAGCTCTGCAGAGCCCCGTCCTCAGAGGACACCCGGCGAGCGCCAAGGGCCATCTTCCTCTCAGGCCCAGGGCTTGGCCGTCGCCTCAGAACCCTGCACAGGAGAGAGCACACAGAGTGGGCCACTCCCCGCCGGCGCCCTGCCCTTCCCCGCAGGGCTGCCAGCAGAGGGCACCCCACCCAGGCGGTGTCCCCGCGGCCCTTGAAGCAACCTCAGCAGATGGTGTGTGTCTCAGCCCTGGTGGCCCTCGTCAGGAGTGGGCCCAGGGCGGCTCATGGCTCCGTCCACCAACCAGCAGAGCAGAGGGCACCCAGGCTCCACAGACTCATCTCATAGACATTACTATCAGCAAGTCAAGTCAAACAGTGAGGTCATTCACTGTCTTCTACCTTCTGGCCACACTGCAGGAGACCAGACACCACAGATGGAAGCCACGCCCCTGAAGTGAAAGTGCAGAGTCCTAACCACTGGACCTTCAGCGAAGTCCTCACTGTCTTCCTACACTTGCAAGACTGAACACCCAAGCACGAGTACTTAGAAAACTGATCATGATATAACACCTGAAGATGTCACCTGGCCTTTTTTCCTGGACAGCTTTTCATGGTTATTTTTCTTCACTGGCTTGCTGATCTCTGCAGATCTAGAATACAAAACTAGATATAAATACACAGATCTGCTGCTCACTTAGAAAGCCCACCACTCTGAAAACAGAGGAGAGATTCAAAATAACAGAGAGTACAGAGTCTCCAATCTTTTCAGTGGACTTTTTTCTGTTTTTCACAATGGGCTTGGAACTACGAGCATATTCACATCTGCGGGCGGGGGGCTGAATGAGCACAATGGCAGTCTGATATGGACAAGCTGCAGGAAGACATGAACACCCCTGGCACACCTCTTGCCAACAGGAAACCTGCTGGGGCTGCAGAAGGAGCAGCTGACGGGGCCGGCCTTGTCCCTTACCGGGTCTACCTCTGTCCCGGTCAATACCGACTGCCAGGGAATCATCAGTTTAGAAAAGCGATCCTTCAAGAGTAACCTTTAGGCAGCACCTTCAGGAACAAAACCCAAACTAAACGGAGCGATCAGATATAATGGGCAGAGGCAGGGCACCCCCTCGGCCGCCACGCAAACACCCCCACAGAGCAGGCCCTAAATAGGACACAATTTAGTGACAGAAGAACAACAAAAGGAATGGCTACAGCAAAAAAGATGGAAAATAACAATCACTGGCAGGGACATGGAGAACTCAAACTCCTCGTATGTTGCGGGTGGGAATGTCAAATTGTGCAGTCACCGGGGAAACAGCGTGTCAGCTCCTGAGCCAGGCAAACCACTCCCACGAGACCCAGCAACTGCACTCAAGGTGTTCAAAGCACTGCATGCGAATGGTCACAGCAGCAGTATTTATAACAGCTCAGAGGTGGAAACAACCCAAAACACCCACCAACAGATGCCTGGATACTCAGAAGGCAGTATGTTCAAACAGAAAAATATTTTAAGCCATAAAAATGAACTACTGATACACAGGCTACAGTGTGGCTGAATCTCAAAAAGCCAGACAGAAGAGGACAAATACAGTATGACCCACTTGTACGAAATACCCGGAATAAGGAAGTCCACAGAAAGAAAAGGCTGATCAGAGGTTGTCAGGGGCTGTGCAAAGGGGAAAAGAGCAGCATGGGGTTTCCCTCTGAAGTGACGAAACAGTTCTGGAGTTAGTGCTAATGGTGCCCAAGGCTGTGAATGTACCTAGTGCTGCTGGACTGTACACTCCGAAATGGTTAAAATGAATTTTATATTAAATGAGTGTTATCATGATAAAAACAAACACAAAAGGAAAGTTTCCCAAGTTTTCTGACATTTTCCAGGAGAGAAAAAGGAAAGCTGGAAGAGAACACCAGGCAGAGAAGAAATCCTGCCTCTGCTCACAGCACGAGGCTGCAGCTTTACGTCTGCCCAGACAAGCAGGTTCCTAGGATTCCAGCAACAGGCGACCACTTGTGATGCCATACCGTAAGAATCCCCACGCGGAGGTGCGTGGGCTGCAGAGCCTGCTGAGGGCACCCAGGGCTCCCAGTGGGCCCGAGAGCCAGGGACAGAGGTAGGGAGGCAAGGAAAGAGGGCAGAGGGCGCGAGGCAGCAACGGCAGCAGAGAGGGAGCGGTCCACCCCCCAGCCCAGCCCAGCAGATCTGACACGATTCAAACCAACTACTTCTGTACTTGGAGGCCAGGCGCTTCATTCCAAACTGGAAACACTATTAGAACAACAGAGGTCAAACTGCCTGATGACAAAGCTTTGACTCCTTTCACCATGAACTGAAACACAAATCCTGTCATCAAGCCACACAACTGTTTCCAGCACCAAAGTTTCCAAAAGCAAAACCTACCCTGGTTTTTTCCATCAGGTTTTTTTTCTTGGTTTTACTGGACAAAGCGAGCTATTTACACTACCCTCTGAGACAAGAAAGTGGCAGAAAATAGGAGATGTAAACAAAGGTCAGTGACAACTGTATGCCGAATGCCTTTTAAACTGTTTTTGGTTCTATTCTTTGAAACAGAATTTGGTTACACTGATTGTTACCTTGTTTACAATCATCTCTGACAAGATTCTTTATTTAAAATGAAAACCATAAAAGGAGAACCAAGGGCAACTGAGAGGGCCAGTCTCCAGGTCAGTGGCCGGATGTGGGCTCTCACAGAGCAAGCAAGAGGCGACTTTCCTGCGGCAGCTCCAGTTACCAGTTACTCTGTGGTTCTACCGCATTCTCCACTTCTGCCCAAGGGAAAGTGAAGACTGGATTAAAAACAGGGAGAGCAGGTCCCAAGTCCACTGCCAAGGCCAGGCTCAGGACAGAGGTGACGTCACTGCCCCCCCATCATATCCTCACCGCCTGCACACAGGAAGGGGACACAGAACAAACCTTACCCAGTATCTTTGGAGATGGAGAAGGTATTCTTTCAGGTATTGCTATGAGTCATGAAAGACAGAGCTTTACTGAGAACATTTTCCTGTTGCAGTAAATGGTTACGACTGTGAAAAAACAAAAGCAACCACCATCAATGTGTCCTACAGGTGGCCCCTGGAAAGACCAAACGTGATCCTCAGGAAGTGAGCAAGTTAGATCCAGGCCACTGAGACACCCCTGGGCCAGCAACTTCCTTAGAACTCAGTAAGCAGCTGGCAGCCACGCCCAAGGGTTCTCAGGAGGAATAAGCGACAACCCCCCACCAGGCCTGACCCCAAGGACCAGGCACAACGCAGAAAGCAGCACACCTTCTGAGATTAGAAACCAAGGCACTTCACGAGGACACGAAGTGCGTATTCCAAAACTATCAAAATGATATGGGAACAAAGAAAGGCTTGTGGGTTAAAAAAAAAAAAAATACAACTTACCGAAGACTGTAAGTTTAAAAATGGAACATTTAACAGCAAATGAATGGTTCAATACTGGTCTTTCCCACATCTCCTGATTTTCTGACTTGGCTCCTTCACGTTCTGTCTCTTTGGGTTTTCTAGGTTCCTCTGGTCAGTATTCTCCCTCTTCTTTTAATGGAAAAAAAAAAAATGTAATGTGAATCCCAAGGGAGGAAATGCAAAGCCAATACTGAAATGGTGGCTCTGGCTGGAAGAAACACAAACTTCACAGAAGAGCGACAGGATCACCCCTCCGTCTCCCTCTCAAGCCCAACACAGTCTCCTTGCTTGATACCACCTGGGCTTCATCTGTGTGCACAGGCTGCTCCCATCCTGTTTTCTGTTAGTGCGGGGATCGGGTCAGGTAGACTAGGCTGTTTCAAGAGCTGAGCCAGCTCGTTAACAAACATCACAATTCACTGAGCAAAGGCCACTTCTGCCCAGAAGCATTCAGTTACCTCCTGAAAGCAACCTTATCCTTCACCAACAAAGGCTTCAAACGGGACACTGGACCATCTTCCATCGTGGCTTCTTTATCTGTAATTGCTGTCTCCAACTGTAAGAAAACATAGTTGAGATGCCTTACAGAGGACTCAGATGGGCAGCAGGTCAGTTGGTGAGGAGGTGAGCCTGGGCCCACGTGCAGGGGCAGCCTATGGTCCGTCGTATCTGTGGCTGGTGGTCCCACTGGCCGCATCTACCTCTAAAGTACAGCAAGAGCTAAATCACGCCCACCCACAGCCAAGAGAAGAGCAAGGCCCTGCTTGGGACAGCTCTCTGAATCTCCCTTGGGGTTCACAGGTGCACCAGCAGGTTCTCGGTGTTCCTGGCGCCGTCACCAGAGAACCAGTCTCTAGGCAGAGTTTCAGTTAACAAGTCCTGACTATTTCCCTGCGCTTTACGTGTCATTATCTTTATAGTTTTAAACATCACAACTGATTATCTTGACGGCAAGCGTAACTCCACTGGAAACAGCCCGTTTGCCAATTCTATGTGAGTACTCACGGCCTCAGATGCACAGGCCAAAAGGAGAAGAAAAAGAAATGCTATTAACTCGATGTTTGTTACAAGGTGAGTGCCAGTAGGTAACAAAAAAGAGAAGGCAGCTGAGAACTCAGGAAATTCGGCGGGTGGCTCCCCGGCCTGGACGACCCAGGGGCGAGGCGGAGACTCGGGTCCAGGGCGGCCCCCTGCCCCGAGAGGATGTGCATCGTGAGCAGCGGCCCAGGCCCACTCGCAGCGCGGCCGCGCGGGCTCAGGGCCCCGCAGGCTTGTGCGCAGAAGTAGGGACCGGAAGGAACGTGCCCCTCCGGGCCCCACTCGCCACGCGCTCCGGCGGCCCCACCTGCAGGTCCCCGAAGTCCCGGGCCTCACAGCGACTGCTCGGCCACCCCGACGCGCCGGCCCCCGCCATGCTGTCTGTGGGCGCACAGGACGCCTCCACGTGTAGCGCCTCGACGGGGGCCATCGGGGAAGGCGGGGCGGCGCCTGCGCAGGCAAGAAAGGCGCGAGCCTGGTGCGCAAGCTCCTCCTCGCAGGGCGCGCTCGGGGGCGGGGAGCGCGCGGAGCTGGGCGAGGACAGTGGGGGCCATAAGGAGCAGCCCAGGGCCAGGGCCTCGTAGGAGCTCTTCGCCCAAGTGTGTGTGTGTGTGAATACATGTGTGTGAACGTGCGTATGCACCTGCAGGTTGGGGTTGGGTTTGGGGACGGGCTAGTGGGCGTGGATGTGATGGTGCAGACCGGGCTGGCTAGGCGCTGTCAGGTTAGGGAAGATAACCACCCCCTCCCGTTGCACTTAAAGCGTTGAATGGACCTCAGGGGGCAAGACAGCTCGCGGGGCAGGGAATTTTGCGGCCAACGCTGTGCCTGGTCCCTTGGGAGACAGCGGTGAGGTCGGCCAGCTCAGGGTGATGGAGCTGGCGATGAGAGGAATTGAGGATGGCACTCAGGGCTCCAGTTTTCATGTCTGCATGGGTGGGGTGTCCTGTGACCCTGAAACCCCATCACAGGAAAACCACCTAAAAACATACCTTAGGTGAAAACAGAGGAGGCCGTTACAAACATGCTCCTTATTTTACAATCTGGTGGTTGTTTTATAACTTCTGGTGCCTTTGTTTGACATTATTAAAGATTCCATTTTCCTACTCTCTTTAACAAATGGGCATTAGGTAAATAGCTGTTTTCCTGCTTTGGTGAATAATGGCCAAACGGAAGTCTTCTGTCGTCTCTACAGCCTCTCGCTGCCAGCCGAGTGTGTGCTGCGCAAGTTTTGCATAAAGATGGCATCTAATCTACAATTGCGCCTGGATTTGCTGGAGCCTCACGGAGGCTGAACTCATTTTATTCTGAGCACCACAGGAGTGATAACCAAAAAAGGATACCATGAAGGCAACATCTATCACATGCTTCTTAAAAACCGCCATTGTCAGCATCAGTGACAATGGCATTACCGCTCAGTCACTGAGATTAAAAATTAGTCATACGTGGAAAATAGAAACAGGTTTTCAGGGAGAAGGAAGCTTTGGTTCCACTGAATTATGCCCCTTTGTTGCTTGGTAAATAAATGATGCATATTTTCTCATGATATATATATTTTTGAGGGAAGCTACATCTAGGTGGTCCAGGATTTGGCATAAGAGCCTTATTGTCAGTTGACTGACTGGGCAAGCGTCAAACATATTTCATAAATTGTATCCCAAACAGCCTGACAACAGGGTGTTCAGTTGTGAAGTCAGAGTTACCTCCACCCAGAAACTGAGTCTTTCTGGATTGGGTCGCAAAGGAATGAGTCTTTGGAATGAAGGGTGTTTTCCTTCTCCTAGGTGCCACAGTCTATCAGAGGCACAGTCCATCTGCAAAGCACACTCAGCTGCCCCCTCACCCATTTAAACCCTGGCTAGACCCAGCCTCCACCTTCTGGGCAGCCACACGTCAGCAGGGGCCCCCCCGCCAGGAATCCCCAACTCCCTGTCCTTTGCTGTCCCCCTCCTGCCCTGCTGTGACCTCCAGCACCCCTCCCCGGCCCACTCTCAGCAAGGGCCTTGCTTCCTATGTCGCCAGCACAGAGCAGCAGCCCGCAGGGGGCATCTGCGTCCCCCCCAACGTGCGCCCTGCCTGTGACCCGGGCTCTGCCTCCTCCTGTACCTGCGGCTTCCTCTGTTAAAGGCCAGCCAGCCCCTCAGCTCTCCCCTGACCCCACAGCCACATGTCCCACCAGTTCTCTGCACCCCCAGAGCAGAACCCACACACGTGCTCACTACCTGTCCTCTGGCTCACTTTCAATTCTCTCAGAGCAACCTTTTGCCCCCACACCCCGCTGACAGGCCCCAGCAAGGTCTCCAATGCCCTCCATCGCCTTCCCTGGCCGGGTCCCATCGGCCGTTGGCTGCGTGGGACAAGGCCACGCTCACAGGCGCTCCTTGGAGCCCGCCCCTCCCGCCCCGTCCCTCTGGGTGGCTTGTGGCCCAGCCCTGCTGCCCCAGCCGCTCCTCCTCTTCCTGGCGCCACTGTGAACGGCCGCGCCTCCAGTCCAGCACAGGCGGCCCTGCCTGCAGCCTGCCCCCCACCTGGCCTCCACCCCTCCAGAGCACGAGGTGGTCCTTCGGCCACAGGACCCACCGAGAGGACTGTGGGGAGGCCTCAGTAGGGAAAGACCTGCAGACGCCTCCAGCCGTCTGCCCAGGAGCAGACCAGTAACCGCCGTGCTCTGGGCGCCCTCACCTTCCACTGTTGTAAGGACGAAACCAGTTTCCCAGAGGGGCCAGAAAAAATGTCTATGGAGCCAGGCCACAATGCCAGACTATGCGGACCTTCCTCAGACCTCATCCCCCTAAAGAGCCATCCCCCCAGAAGCACCTTCCTTGCTCCAAGAAACCTCTGCTTCCCACCCCACGTGCACCACGTGTCCAGGAGGGAAAGAGTGCAGACATGGCCAAGGACAGGTACAGACCGTGCTGGGCACTCGGGGCCCCAGGCCAGATGCCCCAAAGAAGACTTTTCAGGAGCTCTCTCTGCTCCCAAGAGGCTTTTATAGGTGCCCTCTGTTCACTTCCCCCCCAAAAAAAAGTGACTCTCAATTTGCCTTCAAATAAGAACAAATATGTGTGTCTGTTCCCTGAGCCTTTGACAGCCCTGAGCTGGCCCTGGGACTTGGGCAGGATTGATGGCCCCACCTCACTGGGAAGCAGGGTGCATCTTTTACTAAAGGTGGCTTCCAGTGATGAATGACTTTCTCAGGAACACAAAATTGTTGATTGTATTTACAAACAATTCCTTTTTCACGTCCCGTTGGTTTTTCTCCAGCGTCAGTCCCTCGGTGACACCCGCACAGTGATGCATCGGTGGCTATTACCACCATTGATTAAGGCTTCCTGTGGTCCTGCGGCGCCTGGTATGCCATTTGTCACAGACAAGTGGCTCGCACACAGCAGTATATCATGCTCCCTTTGGGCTTTACGGTTATTTATTCTTCAATTTATGTTGCGTACCCTCTAAGTAGAGGCACACACCAAAACTCCAAAACCTCAGCATGCCACAACAGTGAGCAAGAATGTGAGTAATGGAATTCTTTGCCGATCCTGGGCCTCCAGAGCCTGACTCCTCCGCCCCTCACTCTGAAAAAAATGCAAATGTAAATAAACAGGGTCAGCACCAGTCCTAATTGAGACTTGGGACCAGAGAGAAAGTCAATGAAAGTGCCACCACTTTTCACCAAGTCATCTGACATTTAGCATCGAACTGAAAGCTCCCAGAACCAAATTCTGCAGTGCCTCATGGGGAAGAGGCCCAATCAAAGTAACCCGATCCAGACCAGATGGGAGTTTTCTAGAATCAGCTGCTCTCTCTGGGTTTCTCTGTCCCACCTCCTCCTCCTAGTACATTTTTGGCTCCCTTGGGCATTCCCCATGGAGCAGGCTGTGTGTGGAGAAGGTGCTGGATGCCGTGAGGGGCCTGGCTCCTCCAGCTGCATGGCCCCTGGGTCTTGGGCTGGCCAGTGACTCTCCAGATGGTTCAGAACAGAACCCAGCTTTCTTCCAATTCAAAGATCGTTCACACTGAGAGCCCATCTGGTTTGCATGTGCAAAGTACCGATCAGTGTAAAATTGTGAGCCAGAGCCCATCAGCACTTGCGCTGCCATGGAGAGAAATTTATTTTCTCACAGTTCTGGAGGCAAAGTCCAAGATCGAGGAGCCAGCCAATCCAGCTCCTGTAAAGACTCACTTCCTGGTTTGCAGACAGCCACCTTCTCACTGTGTCCTCATGTGGCTGAGAAAGCAAGCTCTGGTCTCTCTCTCTCTTTCTTTTTTCCTTTGGTCCCACCATACAGCTTGTGGAATCTTAGTTCCCCAACCAGGGACCAAACCTGGGCTCTTGGCAGTGAAAAGTGGAGAGTCCTAACTATTGGCCTGCCAGGGAAACCCCTGGTATCTCTCTTTTTATAAAGACACTAATCTCACTGTAGGGTCCCCACCCTCAGGTCAGTTCAGTTCAGTCACTCAGTCGTGTCCGACTCTTTGAAACCCCATAGACTGCAGCACACCAGGCTTCCCTCTCCATCACCAACTCCAGGAGCTTGCTCAAACTCATGCTCAACAAGTCAGTGATGCCATCCAGCCATCTCATCCTCGGTCACCCCCCTTGTCCTCCTGCCCCAATCCCTCCCAGCATCAGAGTCTTTTCCAGTGAGTCAACTCATCGCATGAGGTGGCCAAAGTATTGGAGTTTCAGCTTCAACATCAGTCCTTCCAATGAACACCCAGGACTGATCTCCTTTAGGATAGACTGGTTGGATCTCCTTGCAGTCCAAGGGACTCTCAAGAATCTTCTCCAGCACCACAGTTCAAAAGCATCAATTCTTCAGGGCTCACCTTTTTTTATGGTCCAACTCTCACATCCATACATGACTCCTGGAAAAACCATAGCTTTGACTAGACAGACCTTTGTTGACAAAGTAATGTCTCTGCATTTTAATATGCTGTCTAGGTTGAGCATAGCTTTTTTTCCAAGGTGCAAGTGTCTTTTAAAAATTTCATGGCTGCAATCATCATCCGCAGTGATTTTGGAGCCCCCAAAAATAAAGTCTGTCACTGTTTCCATTGTTTACCCATCTATTTGCCATGAAGTGATGGGACCAGATGCCATGATCTTAGTTTTCTGAATGTTGAGCTTCAAGCCAAATTTTTCACTCTCCTCTTTCACTTTCATCAAGAGGCTCTTTAGTTCTTCTTCACTTTCTGCCATAAGGGTGGTGTCATCTGCATATCTGAGGTTACTGGTATTTCTCCTGGCAATCTTGATTCCAGCTTGTGCTTCATCCAGCCCAGCATTTTGCACGATGTACTCCACATATAAGTTAAATAAGCAGGATGATGATATACAGCCTTGATGTCCATCTAACGCTAATCACCTCCCATAGGCCCCACCTCCAAATCCTATCGCTCTAGGGTTACCGCTTCAACACAGGACTTTGGAAGGGGGATAAAATTCAGCCCATAACATAGTTAGCTTAACATTAGGTACCTTACCAAATTATCTAATTAGTCCTAATAGAGGTTTTTTTGGTTAAATTTCTTGCACGGAGGTCTCCGCCCTCTGGGGCTGACTGGCCGCCCCTCCCAGGCAGATTCTGTAACAACAGGGGCAGGGCAGGCAGACAATAGCAGGTTCTGACACTCAGCTGTGTGGGTAGAGCCATGCAGGGCTTTCTGCCCTCTCCTCAGTAGCTGTTGGCCTCTGACCTTTGTAAGCCGTTTCATGTCCTTCCATGTCCCACAGGCCGGGATCCTCTGAGGAGTAGGGGGGGGTGGGCGGCGGTCTGCTCTCAGATGGATTTGCTGCAGGACTGTCGAGTCTAGTGCCCCTTCCAGCAGTATTTTCTAGACAGAATGTGGTCCACTGGAGAAGGGAATGGCAAACCACTTCAATATTCTTGCCTTGAGAACCCCATGAACAGTATGAAAAGGCAAAAAGATAGGACACTGAAAGATGAACTCCCCAGGTTAGTAGGTGACCAATATGCTACTGGAGATCAGTGGAGAAATAACTCCAGGAAGAATGAAGGGATGGAACCAAAGCAAAAACAATACCCAGTTGTGGATGGGACTGGTGATAGAAGCAAAGTTCGATGCTGTAAAGAGCAATATTGCATAGGAACCTGGAATGTTAGGTCCATGAATCAAGGCAAATTGGAAGTGGTCAAATAGGAGATGGCAAGAGAGAACGTAGACATTCTAAGAATCAGTGAACTAAAATGGACTGGAATGGGTGAATTTAACTCAGATGACCATTATATCTACTACTGTGGGCAGGAATCCCTTAGAAGAAATGGAGTAGCCATCATCGTCAACAAAAGAGTCTGAAATGCAGTTCTTGGATGCAATCTTAAAAATGACAGAATGATTTCTGTTTGTTTCCAAGGCAAAGCATTCAATATGACGGTAATCCAAGCCTATGCCCCAACCAGTAACACTGAAGAAGCTGAAGTGGAACAGTTCTATGAAGACCTACAAGACCTTTTAGAACTAACACCCAAAAAAGATGTCCTTTTCATTATAGGGGACTGGAATGCAAAAGTAGGAAGTCAAGAAACACCTGGAGTAACAGGCAAATTTGGCCTTGGAGTACAGAATGAAGCAGGGCAAAAGCTAATAGAGTTTTGCCAAGAGAACACACTGGTCATAGCAAACACCCTCTTCCAACACCACAAGAGAAGATTCTACACATGGACATCACCAGATGGTCAACACCAAAATCAGATTGATTATATTCTTTGCAGCCAAAGAAGGAGGTGCTCTATACAGTCAGCAAAAACAAGATTGGGAGCTGACTATGGCTCAGATCATGAACTCCTTACTGCCAAATTCAGACTGAAATTGAAGAAAGTAGAGAAAACCATTAGACCATTCAGGTATGACCTAAATCAAATCCCTTATGACTATACAGTGGAAGTGAGAAATAGATTTAAGGGACTAGATCTGATAGACAGAGTGCCTGATGAACTCTGGATGGAGGTTCGTGACATTGTACAAGAGACAGGGACCAAGACCATCCCCATGAAAAAGAAATGCAAAAAAGCAAAGTGACTGTCTGAGGAGGCCTTACAAATAGCTGTGAAAAGAAGGAAAGCGAAAAGCAAAGGAGAAAAGAAAAGATATACCCATCTGAATGCAGAGTTCCAAAGAATAGGAAGGAGAGATAAGAAAGCCTTCCTCAGTGATCAATGCAAAGAAATAGAGGAAAACAAGAGAATGGGAAAGACTAGAGATTTATTCAAGAAAATTAGAGATACCAAGGGAACATTTCATGCAAAGATGGACTTGATAAAGGACAGAAATGGTATGGACCTAACAGAAGCAGAAGATATTAAGAAGAGGTGGCAAGAATACACAGAAGAACTGTACAGAAAGATCTTCACAACCAAGATAATCACAATGGTGTGATCACTCACCTAGAGCCAGACATCCTGGAATGTGAAGTCAAGTGGGCCTTAGAAAGCATCATTGCGAACAAAGCTAGTGGAGGTGATGGAGTTCCAGTTGAGCTATTTCAAATCCTAAAAGAGGATGCTGTGAAAGTGCTGCACTCAATATGCCAGCAAATCTGGAAAACTCAGCAGTGGCCACAGAACTGGAAAAGGTCAGTTTTCATTCCAATCCCAAAGAAAGGCAATGCCAAAGAATGCTCAAACTACCGCACAATTGCACTCATCTCACACGCTAGTAAAGTGATGCTTAAAATTCTCCAAGCCAGGCTTCAGCAGTAACGTGAACTGTGAACTTCCAGATGTTCAAGCAGGTTTTAGAAAAGGCAGAGAAACCAGAGATCAAATTGCCAACATCCACTGGATCATCAAAAAAGCAAGAGAGTTCCAGAAAAACATCTATTTCTGCTTTATTGACTGTGCCAAAGCCTTTGACTGTGTGGATCACAATAAACTGTGGAAAATTCTGAAAGAAATGGGAATACCAGACACCTGACCTGCCTCTTGAGAAACCTGTATGCAAGTCAGGAAGCACCAGTTAGAACTGGACATGGAACAACACACTGGTTCCAAATAGGAAAAGGAGTACGTCAAGGCTATATATTGTCACCTTGCTTATTTAACTTATATGAAGAGAACATCATGAGAAACACTGGGCTGGAAGAAGCACAAGCTGGAATTAAGATTGCCGGGAGAAATATCAATAACCTCAGATATGCAGATGACACCACCCTTATGGCAGAAAGTGAAAAAGAACTAAAGAGCCTCTTGATTAAAGTGAAAGAGGAGAGTGAAAAAGTTGGCTTAATGCTCAACACTCAGAAAACTAAGATCATGGCGTCTGGTCCCATCATTTCATGGCAAATAGATGGGGAAACCATGGAAACAGTGAGAGACTTTATTTTTCTGGGCTCCAAAATCACTGCAGATGGTGATTGCAGCCATGAAATTAAAAGACGTTTACTCCTTGGAAGGAAAGTTATGACCAACCTAGACAGCATATTAAAAAGCAGAGACATTACTTTGTCAACAAAGGTCTGTCTAGTCAAAGCTATGGTTTTTCCAGTGGTCATGTGTGGATGTGAGAGTTGGATTATAAAGAAAGCTGATCACCAAAGAATTGATGCTTTTGAACTGAGGTGTTGGAGAAGACTCTTGAGAGTCCCTTGGACTGCAAGGAGGTCCAACCAGTCCCTCCTAAAGGAGATCAGTCCTGGGTGTTCATTGGAAGGACTGATGCTGAAGCTGAAACTCCAGTACTTTGGCCACCTGATGCAAAGAGCTGACTCATTTGAAAAGACCCTGATGCTGAGAAAGATTGAGGGCAGGAGGAGAAGGGACGATAGAGGATGAGATGCTTGGATGGCATCACCAACTCGATGGACATGGGTTTGGGGGGACTCTGGGGGTTGGTGATGGACAGGGAGGCCTGGCGTGCTGTGGTTCATGGGGTTGCAAAGAGTCAGACATGACTGAGCGACTGAACTGAACTGAACATTGGTCTATCCTTGTTTTCCCCCTTTTTTGGGGTCGGTTTTGATCGTTCACATTTGGGAACAGAATCATCCATCTTCTCCAGAGCAGTTTACCATCATAATGCTTTCTCATGGTTTGTAGTATCTCCCCGTGCCTTGATAATTGGTCTCTTTTCCTTTCTTGATATAGTGTATTTGTGCCTTTGTGGGGATCCAAACCCATCCTGGTTGTACTGACAGACAGAACCCCAATTATTTTGGGACGGCACGCAAGGACAGTGCATTCACAGCCTCCCATGCAGACACACGAGGCCATGTGACAAAGTTCTGGGGGAACTGGGGGGACATCTTGTTTTCCTCCTGATGCTTCTTCCTCCCTGGAAACCAGAAATGAGCCCAGAGGAAGTAACCTCGCCTCCACTGAGAGGCTCACGGTCTGTAGTGGACACCCCTGCAGATGCACCCGCTGCCACCACCCACCTGTGAATGGTGACCTGGGGAAAAATAATAAACATCTCACTCCCCAGGGCTAAGCAATGTACCCAATCTTATGTAGTCAGAGGCGGAGCCTAGCTGGTAAAATCTCTCCCCCACCCACTGGGCCTCTTGGGGATTAATCAACTTTTTTCCCTCAAACACTCAGTTTCTTTGCTATGTAACTGATGTCAGCTTTAAATGTTTTGTTATTTCCTCCTTCTTTTTTTTAATTTGGCTAATTTATTTCACATATATATGATATCTATATAGTAATAAAGTCACGTAAAGTTACCGAATTTCCTTTTGTTCTATAAATTTTATATAATGTTATTTACTTTCTAGTTATTTTTTAGGTTACACGCAGTTTGTGTTCTTTCTTCTAATTCACACCTTATTTAGAAGTATCTCTTCATTTCCAATGGTTTCATTTTATTTTGGATGCTTTTTGTTGTCAATTACTAGACATCCATTCTTCAAAACACAAGTTTTGGGGTTACTTTGTTATAGAAGGTTTGGAGCTTTACCAGCCTCAGGTCTCCAAGACCTGCTGAACCAAGAAGGAACCTCCTCCGGTGCCCCACTGCCTCCCCAAGGGTGACCGCTTGTAACTAAGCGGCAGATTTGGTGTTGAATCCCACAGTTCCAAAGAACATGCATCTGCAACTGGAGGTTTTTATTTATTTATCTGTTTATTTATTTTCGGCTGCACTGGGTCTCCATTGCTTTGTGCAGGCTTTCTTTAGTTGTGGCTGCCGCTTCTGCTGCTGCTGCTAAGTTGCTTCACTCTCTGTGACCCCATAGATGGCAGCCCACCAGGCTCCCCCATCCCTAGGATTCTCCAGGCAAGAACACTGGAGTGGGTTGCCATTTCCTTCTCCAGTGCGTGAAAGTGAAAAGTGAAAGTGAGGTCGCTCAGTTGTGTCTGACTTAGGCTCCTCTGTCCATGGAATTTTCCAGGCAAGAGTGCTGGAGTGGCTTGCCATTGCCTTCTCCTAGTTGTGGCTGCTGCTGCTGCTGCTAAGTCACTTCAGTCATGTCCGACTCTGTGCGATCCCATAGACAGCAGCCCACCAGGCTCCCCCGTCCCTGGGATTCTCCAGGCAAGAACACTGGAGTGGGTTGCCATTTCCTTCTCCAATGCATGAAAGGGAAAAGGGAAAGTGAAGTTGCTCAGTCGTGTCCGACTCTTAGCGACCCCCATGGACTGCAGCCTACCAGGCTCCTCCATCAATGGGATTTTCCAGGCAAGAGTACTGGAGTGGCTTGCCATTGCCTTCTCCTAGTTGTGGCTAGTGGGGGTCATTCTTCCTTGCCGGACACGTGCTTCTCCTTGAAGTGACTTTTCTTGTAATGGAACACAGGCTCTGGAGCACGCGGGCTTCAGTAGTTGTGGTGCTTTGTTGCTCCATGGTATGTGGAATCTTCCTGGACCAGGGCTCAAACCTCTGTCCTCCATGCAGGGAGACGGATTCCTACCCACTGCGCCACCAGGGAAATCCTGGACCACATGCTTCTGCATCTGGAATTCTGCTTTCTAACTGAGGCCTTATCTACTGACTTCCCCTCAGCAGGATGAAGCTTTAGCTTCTCTCACCCACTTCTTCACCCTTTCCCTCTCCCCTCCTCCTAACAGAAACTCCTTATGGCAGTCCTATGGTCAATCTGCCAGGACAACCTGAAATATACAGCTAAGTCAGGTCATATTCTGTGTTACATTTTATTTTCCTCGGAGTTAACAATTACCTTATTTTGTTGTTACTATTGTTTCATATGGCCAGGGTGGGTCAAGGAGCTTAGCTTACAGGATTTAGCTCTGGGGAACGACAGGATCTGGCGTGACCATTTGGGGAGGGGCCCAGGGCTGTGCACCGAGGTATGGCAGGGACCATGGGGAGACGGTTATGATGAACAAGGCTGGAACTTTATCAGAACCTGATGAAGATTTCCTATGGCTACTGCTTACGCTCTGGTGTTCCTGCCCCTGCTCTTCGGTGAGGTGAGCCCCACATGAAATCTCAGTGCGTTCCAGAGTTGCCATAACTAGAGAAATTATGAAGGGCCTGGGGTAACCCTGCAGGTTAGGGAGAGTTCGGTTCTGGAGGCAGGCCGGTCCCGGGAGGTAAGTCAGTTCTAGATGTAGGTGGTGAAAGTAAGATGATTCTGGAAGTAGGTTGCCGAGGGGGGTTCTGGAGTGTGGGCTCCAGAGGCACGTTCCCGAGGAAAGTTCTGGAAGCAGGTTCTGGAAGTGTGACAATGGATGGCACCGCACTGGGGCCACCAGGCCAGAGCCTGGGTCCCCGAGCGGAGACCGGAAAGCGGAACTTAAGGGCCGCACGGGCGCTCGTGCCAGGAAAACCGTTAACAAGCCATCGCGGGTGTTTTCGGACTAGCCGCGCGGAGGCCCCCCGCCCGGCAGGTGGAACCCCAGCTGCTCCTGGGCCCTGCGCGGCGCCTTGTTTTTCCCTTTTCAGCCGGCCGGCGGTTGCCAGGGGCGACCGCATTCCCCCGGGGCTCCGCGGGCGCGAGTGGGCAGGGCCTGGCTTCGGGAACCACCTCCCTCACGCTCTGGTTGGCCAGCGCTGCTGTCCGTCGGAGTCGCCGCAGCCGCCGATTGGGCAGCGGGAAGTTTCGCACGCTCTGCGACCTACGCCCCGCCCCTCCTGCTGGAGGGGCCGCCACCCCCAGGAGAGGGCAGTGCGGGGTCCCGCGCAACCCGGGTCCCTGCGCCGGCGACGGCCTCCAGGCGGGCGCGGCCCGAGCAGCGGGTGGCGATGGTCCCCGAGGACAGATCGGACGGTCCGGGAGCCGGCGAGGAGAGCGCCCGGCTACAAGCGGCCGGCACCGTCCGCAAGGTGGGAGTGCCCGGCGGGCGGGGGGCGCCAGGAGGTGGGTTCCCAGACCCGACCGCTCCTGTTGCCCGCTGCCGCCGGCGAGCGCTGGGCTACGGGATCGGGATCGGGATCGGCGCTGGTTTCTCCCGTCCGAGCGCGCGCTGGACTCCGGGGCGAAACGTCGCGTATCGCACGCCCCTCAGAGGCAAGGTGGGCTTAACGCTGGGGAACTGGGGACCCGTGCGGAGCCAGAGCCCGGCCGCTGGGCTCCTGTCTAGTGCGTTTGGGGGACCCCTCCTGCGTCGACCGGAACAGGTCGGAGCGCAAGTCCAGCTCGTGGTTTTCTCCAGCCCTCCAGAACACCCTTCTCTGGCAGGTGCTGGGCTCTGGTCAGTGACAGTCCGTGGCCCTCGTGTTTGTTCCTGGCATTTGTCATTCCTCCTTTCCTAGCTGTTCCCTCTCTTTCCTAGGACTGTTCAGCTGTGCCCTGGCCACCCAGCTCTGTGTTTGATGGAACTTTTAGCAACAGGTGGCTGATGCACCTGGGTACAGGAAATGACTGGAGGATTTCCCAGAAGGGTGTTTTGTCCCGCCTCACTTCCCCACACCTCTGCCCCTTCCTGAAATCCCTGATCCCGTGGGGGCTGTGGACTGTGGACCATTTCCAAGAGGACTGAGGAAGCTGTAGAAGGGAGGAGTGTGGAGACATTTGAGTCTGTGTCTGGGGGGGAGGCGTGCTCTGGCTGCCTCATCTTGCAGCCTGGGAGCCTGGTCGTTCCCTGGGAGTCACTGAGAGGCTTCTCAGTGTTTATGCCAGGCCTTGGGCATCCGTATACACAAGAGTTTTCAGTCCGGCACCACCAAGCATAGCTGCACCTGCACCGGGGAGGGTGTGAAGCCTGGCCCCGCCAACCATCTTGCAGTCTGTTAGCAGACCTGACCTGTGCTGGCCTAGCTGCCTGCACACTTAGCCAGTTCTGGCCACTGCCCCTGCCATTTCCTCCTGGAAGTCCCAGGGCTGCAGCAGGTAGGGCGTGGGAGAGGCTCGCTGCTCTTCTCCATCAGGTGGGGATTCTTCCACACATGCATGAGCTGGCAGACCCCTTCACCACCCGATGTGGAAATGGGGGTGAGCACCACTCAGCACTGCATATTGGGCTGCAGTCACACTTCCCACCAAGTCATGCAGCCAGCCTGCGTCCTGGAGGGCACGCTGGGGTCACGAGGCCATGAGGGGGGCTGGCAGCAGGCCTCAGAGGGGACTATGGTCTCCTGCCTTCAAGCACATCTTTCCGGGAGCACTTGACATCAGACACCCGATGAGCTGTGTTGACAGGACAGCCCCGCGGGGTTGACAGCCTCTCCCCAGTACATAGAGTGCCCATCCCCAGGCAGACAGCCTTTCTGCTCACTCAGAACCTTAGGCTGGAGCTGTGCAGTTGGACCTTCAGAGGGAGAGGAGTAGAGCTTCGGCTGTGGCTTGCCCCCTGCTCCGGATCCTCAGGCCTCCTGGAAGGGAGACTGCCCGTATCCTCTTCTCATTCCCTTCTGTACCAAGTGGGTATGGGAGGTACCATGGGGAAGAGGTGAAGGCCAGTGGAAAGACAGACACTCAACCAGCACAGGGGAGAGAGGAGAGCCGTGTTTTGTCTTCCTGCCTGGTACCGTCTTGACACCAGCCCCCTTTCTGTCTGCAGACGAGGACCTGCCCAGAATCCCCCAGCAGGCAGTCATCCAAGGTGGTTGCTCTCTCTCTCCCATTGTTCATTGGGGACAAGTCCCTTCTCCCCAGTTACCGCAGGACCACTTGGAAATCCCAGAAGAATGTTTCCTCCTACAGGAAGTCTTCCCTGATTGATCTCTCCTGAGAACACTGGAATGTGGAGGAAATGTTGGGCTATAATCCAAGGTGGCCATGTGCCATGAGTCTTGTCTGTGCAAGAGAGTAAGGCCTTCTTTAGGCCTTACTGCGTGGGGCTGGGATAAGCTAGAGCCCCCAGAAGGCAGGGACTGCTCTGTGTGTGACAGTGGGGACATACTTCCTTAGATTTGTGCAAGACAGTGGCCACTGCAGAGAGGCTGCATTAGCCCTGCACGTCTGTGCCTTCAGGGTGGGGTCCTGGGAGGCACTGTGTCCTCTTCCCTGTTCTGTTCTGGGGCCAGGAGACCACCTGAGCCTGAGGACATGGTCCAAGGAAGAACATTCTAAGAAGTCCTTCCCAACTCTCAGGCTGGTGACTGACCAGGCCGGGAGGTCCCTAAATGGGCACAGCTGCACCAGTCCCACTGGGACCCTGAAAGCCCCTCCCCTCACAAAGGAAGCCTCTCACCCTCTGAACCTACCGCAGGGCTCCCTACCTGGGGCCCGGGACGCAGGTAGGCTGGAGGGATTGCCTGTGTGCAGGGCAGAACCCGCACTGAGGCACCTCAGATGGGGCTGTCAGAAGGCCTGGCCCACTGCCTGTGAGCGGAGTGACCCTTGAGGCCTGTGGTTTGGGCATTTGCTGCAAGTAAGCAGCCGACTGGGACGGAGCCCGGCCACAGTGAGTGTGGCCCAGAGGAGCACCCTGCAGGCAGGCTGCTCTCCATCAGTGCCCTGGCAGGAGCTGGCTGGGCATCCCTTACACCTAAACGTGCGCAGTCTGGCGTTTGTGTGGGCAGGACAGGTCGTGGGGGTTACAGAAGGAATTCAGAAGTGCAGGAGGATGCGGGAAGCAATTGGCCATCTCCTGGCGGGGCTCCAGTTGGGCTGCTGAGCCCTAGAGCAGCACCCGACGGGCCCAGCATCTTCCCAGGGCAGTCCAGCCCTGTCCCCACCTGCCATGTCCTTGCTGGCCTGGCCCTGGTGACCTGTGGCCTCTCCGCAGGGTTGTGACCTCCCGGCAGATTCGCCGCATGGCCGCCTGCAGAGCCGCAGGGCCCGGATCCACCAGCAGATCGACAGGGAGCTAAGGATTCGGACCGGCGCCGAGAACCTGTACAGGTGGGCGCTGGCTGCCTGGGACACCCGCCCACAGCTGGACCCCCAGGAAAGCAGAGTCATGTTCCCGGAGGCCCCCGTGAGGCAGGCTCACCTGGGGCAGGGCAGGTGCCTGGTCTTTTGGTCCACGTGTGAGTCCATGACCAGGCCTCCTGTTCAGGCTCCCAAGAGGCAGGGCTGGACTTCGCACCAGGGTCTGGGGCAGCCATGGTGCCCAGCTGGGATGCTCACAGATGACTCAGGCCCCTACCTTGGTGGCCCTCACTGGAAGGGTCAGCTCAGGGGCAGCCAGGTTCCATGCTAGGCTGGAGAGGATGTCCCCACCGGGATGGGCATAGCAGCTGCACTTTTTAGGCTGAGCTGTGGCAAGTGACAGGTGTCCCGAAGCTGAGGACCTGAGAATGAGTCCTTGAGACAGGAGTTCATCTCCACCTTGGAGCCTGTGTGCTCAGACCTTCACACCCACCTGTTCTCCAGGTGCTGATCTGAGGATGGGGGAGGGGGCCCTGCCTGCCCGAGCCTCCACCAGTGAGCACAAAGCCAGCTGCAGGCCAGGGCTCTGCCAGGCCCTCCTTTTCCTTAGCAGCCCTGCCTCCCTGTCCACCTCGTGCCCTCCTGGGCACCCGCCGGTCCCTCTGGCAGGCACAGAGGGAGCCCAACCCCTCTCTCCAGGGAAGTTGCCTCCCAGTCTCCAGAGAATGGGTGTGAGCCATATCCTGGGGGAGTGAGAGGTGGTGGGGGGACTTATGCCCTGGAAGTTCTGGGTCCGAGCACATGTACTTGGGCCAGAGTCATGACACGTGTATGGACAGGAAACTGCATGACCCACAGGGAGCCTCTGAGAGGAGGGGGTCATCTGGTGGGCCCTGGACCCCACCACTGCCCCCCAGGGTGGCTGGGCCCCTTGGCACATCACTGTGGAATGGGCTCCAGAGCTTGGGCTGCGATGAAGTCCTGGGGCGTGGGTCCCCTGGCAGCGCTAGGGCTTCACCTCAGCCTCCCTCCTCTAGAGCCACCAGCAACGCCCGTGTCAGGGAGACTGTGGCCCTGGAACTGAGCGACGTCAACTCCAGCCTGCAGCTGCTGAAGGAGGAGCTGGCGGGGCTCGACAGCAGCGGGGACTCGGGCCAGACCGAGAGGTGTGTGTGTGAGCGTGTGCAAGGACGTGGACTGGCCCCACAGGCGCGTGTGCATGCGAGTGTGTGCGGGGACACGGACTGGCCCCGGAGGCGCGTGTGCATGTGAGTGTGAAGGGGAACATCACCACCACGCCTGTGTGTGCAGGGCCGGCATCCGGGCAGGGCCTGAGGGACCCGGTGTGGTGTTCCAGAATCAGGGGAGGTGCATCCTGTGATGCAGGAGTGGTAGTGGGTGACTCCAGGGCCACCGAGGACAGCGGAGTCCAGCCCTCGAGTCTGGACTCGTTGCTTCTGGTTCTAGCGAAGGCATCACTGCCCCCATGATCCCCCTGGGGCTGAAGGAGACCAAGCCCCTGGACTGGGCCCCACCCCTGAAGGTGAGTGCCGGCCTGGGCTCGGCTCTCAGGGGCTTCCTGATCAGCGGTCTCACAGAGGTGAGGACTTTGAGGGAAGAAGGGTCTGATCCGGAGCCACCTGGCCTCCACAGCCAGAGGGGACTTTGATCGGGTGGGCTTTGCAGAAGAACGCACCCTGGGATGAATGTCGGCAAAACTGGAGCTCCCAGGACGGCTGCCAGGTCCCTGACTCCTGCTCTGAGGGTTCCACTGGCTGGGGGCTGCCCCCTCTAGTCACAACCTGTGCTGAGAAAACCCGCGGGCTCCAGGGGGACCTTGTGGGGGCTCCTGAGCCCCTGCGACCAGGCCAGCAGGATGGAGCCTCGGCCTCGGGTGTCCACTGGCAGGTGGCAGGTGGCACTTGGCTTGTGGGAGTTAATAAGGGTAAGGTGTTCCAGTAGAGACACCCCCGAGTCCCTGGGCCCCACATCTGTGGTGGGGGTCCCCTCACTATGGGGCTTTAGCCATGTCGGGCTGGGAGGCTCCAAGTAAGTCCCACATCCGCCCCCCACCCCTGCCCCACCTCAGGAGCTGATCTGCAGGCACTTTGGGGAGGATGGAGCTTCCTACGAGGCTGAGATCAGGGAGCTGGAGGATCTGCGGCAGGTGGGTGCCAGCCCCCCAGCCCCCAGGTGAGACAACTGCTGGCCTTTGGGAATGGCTGCTTTGTGCCCGTGCCTGCCCCAGGGACCCTGCCCAGCCTCCCGCCCCAGCGCCCTGCAGTCCCCTGGAGTGGCACGTGTAGTCCCCAGCAAACCCCGGGAGGGCACATGTGACTATGTTCAACCCTAGACCCTGGGGTGCCCCCTGGAGCTGTGACATCTTGGAGGCTGCCATGTGTGCCCTGGGGTGAGTGGGGGCGGTAGGACCCAGCTGACTTCCATCTGGCAGGCCACGCGGACCCCCAGCCGGAGCAAGGCCGGCCTTGAGCTGCTCACGGCCTACTACAACCAACTCTGCTTCCTGGAGGCACGCTTTGTCACCCCTGCCCGGAGCCTCGGGCTGCTCTTCCACTGGTAGGGGCTGGGGTGGGCAGGGGCCCCAGGGCCACTCCTGAGACCCCCAGCTTCTTGTGGGAACTCTTCCCATCCTGACCCAACCCTGCAGGTATGACTCGCTGACGGGGCTTCCAGCCCAGCAGCGGGCCCTGGCCTTCGAGAAGGGCAGTGTGCTGTTCAACATCGGTGCCCTGCACACCCAGATCGGGGCTCGCCAGAACCGCTCCTGCCCCGAGGGCATCGGCCGCGCTGTGGAGGCCTTTCAGAGGGCTGCTGGTGAGGCCTCCAGATCCTGGCCCCACAGCTGTGCCTGAGCTGTCCTTACTTCCAGGCTCGAGGGCCAGAGTCGGGGTAGGGGGGATAGGCATGGTGGCCCCCTAGCCTGAGGGGCTCGGCACACAGAGGCCCTCTGTGGGGGGCTTGGGGTGAGGGCCGGGCAGCCCTGCTGAGCCCCCTGAGCCCCCTCTCCCCCGCAGGGGCCTTCAGCCTCCTGAGGGAGAACTTCTCCCACGCGCCCAGCCCAGACATGAGCCCCGCCTCGCTCTCCATGCTGGAGCAGCTCATGAGCGCCCAGGCCCAGGAGTGTGTCTTCGAGGGCCTCTTGCTGCAGGCCCCCGGGGCCACCCACGACTGCCTGGCCCAGCTGCGCCTCGCTCAGGAGGCGGCCCAGGTGAGGGAGGGGGGCCACTGTCCCGGGGGACGGGCCAGGCTGTGGCTCTCGGGTGCCCGCTGAGCTGAGGGCTGGGGTGGGGCTGGGAGGGGCAGCTGCCGCGTCTCTAGAAGCCAGCTGTTCTCGTGGGCTCAGGGGGGTTGTTCAGGGTCCCAGGGCCCTGAGTCCCCACGTCTGGGGCAATGCCAATCAGGGCAGGGACTGGGGCCCCCGACCCCTGAGCTCGGCTCGACGTGGGGCAGGGCTGCTGGGAGTTTGGTGGAGGCGGGGCCCCAGGGTGGGCAGAGGCCGGGGCCCAGGCCACCGGGCTCGCGGCAGGCCCCTCCGTACCCCTGTGCGCCAGCAGGTGGCGGCCGAGTACCGGCTGGTGCATCGGACCATGGCCCAGCCACCCGTCCGGGACTACGTGCCCTTCCCCTGGACCACCCTGGTGCACGTGAAGGCTGAGCACTTCCACGCCCTAGCCCACTACCACGCGGCCCTGGGCCTATGTGACAGTGCCCGTGAGTGCCCCGCCCCGCGTGCCTGCGTGCCGTGCCGCCAGGGGCCCGTACGGTGCTTACCACCCTCTCTGACCTCCAGCGGTGGCCGAGTCGGAGCTCCCAGTCCTCCAGCAGGTGTTCCTGGTCTCGGCTGAGGCCCGGGGCCCAGCGCTCCCCCAGGAGCACGAGGAACGCAGCAAGCTGGGTGAGGCCCTGGGCCCCTGCTGGCATGAGCGCCCCACTCCAGCCGTCACTCCCCTTGGGGCCCCAGCAGTGCGGGCAGCTTCCTGGACAGGGCAGGCACCCGTGGGAGGCAGCTCTTCCCCGGGGACCCAGGATGAACCCGGAAGCCCTGACCTGCCCTCTTCCAGCTGCATGTGGGGTGGGGGCCTGGAGGGGCCCCAGCAGCATGAGACAGCTCGGTCCCCGCAGGCAAGGCCCACCTGAGGCGGGCCCTCCTGGGGCAGGAGGCGGCGCTGCAGCTTCACGCCGTGTGCCGGGCCCTGCGCCAGGAGGACCTGCTGCAGGCTGTGCTGGCCCGGGCACTGCGGCGCTCTCTGGCCAAGTACTCGGAGCTGGACCTGGAGGACGACTTCCACGAGGCCACCGAGGCCCCTGACGTCCAGCGTGAGCAGCGGGCCCCGGGGTGGGTGTGTCTTGGCCCCAGCGCGGCGGCAGGCAGAGGCCCCTGCGATCAAGTTCCGTGTACCACACGGAGAGCCCTCGTAGGAGGAGCCGGGCCGCGATGGCAGCTCCCCGCTGCTCCGTGCCTGCCCCGTCCCTCCAGGGACGTCAGACACCAGAACCACCAGGGCTCCTCAGAGGTGGCTCCTCCCTGCCTGGTGGTGCCCAGAGGGGCCAGAGTGCACGGCTGCACCTCGGGCCACCACCCTGGGACCCTGAGCCTTGGACTCAGCCCCGCCTCCCTTCACCTTCATCCTTTCAGCTAAGACGCAGCAGAGGCCAGAGAGCAGGACACCCAGCTTCTCCCAGGTGAAGGTGGCTGATATCTTCCACCGGCTGGTGAGCACCCTCCCAGGCCTTCCCCTCCTCAGCTCTCTCCTGGCACTCAGGCAGGTCCTCGAGGGGGGGCCCCACCCTGCCCAGCCCCCCTGCCGACGCCACCGGTCTCTGTCACCAAATGGAGAGATGGGGGCAAGGGTGCTCCAGGCCTGGGGCTCCTCCAAGTGCAGCAGCCCAGCCCGGCCTCTGACCTCTGACCCCCCAGGGGCCCCTGTCCGTGTTCTCAGCCAAGAACCACTGGCGGCTGGTGGGGCCTGTCCACCTGTCTCGAGGAGAGGAAGGCTTCGGCTTCACGCTGCGGGGAGACGCGCCTGTTCTCATTGCTGCCGTCGTTCCGGGGGGCCGGGCTGCGGTAAGGCCCCCTCGCTGGAGGGCAGGGAAGGTGGGACCACCCAGGGGTGGAGGGGTGCTCCGGGACTCTCCCCGTCTGCTGCAGAAGGCCGGCCTGAAGGAGGGCGACTACATCGTGTCGGTGAACGGGCAGCCGTGCAGGTGGTGGAAGCATGCAGAGGTGGTGGCCCAGCTGAAGGGCGTGGGCGATGAGGGCGTGAGTCTGCAGGTGGTCACGCTGCTGCCTGCTGCCGAGCTGCCCGCCTTGGTGAGCCCCAGGGTCCTGGGAGGGTGTCCCTAACTCCTTGTCCCGCCCCGGCCTTGGCCTTTGGCCAGGCCCCAAATACCCATGGATTCTCCGAGGGTGCTGGGACAGTCCTCCACGAGGCCCAGACTGCCCCTCAGCTGCTCCGGGCAGAGGCCGCCTCTGGAGCGCAAACCCCGCCCCAGCAGGGCAAACCCATGGGGGCCCCGCTCCATGGCCATCCTCACATGGACGCCCCACCTCCTGGATCCCCACCATTTCATCCCCTGGCACTCACCAGCTGGCCACAAGCAGGCCAGGCCAGGGGAGCTGACACACGTCTGTTTCCATGCTGAATACAGGGGGACCACCGGCCAGCCCTTGGGGGGATTCTGAGGAGCCAGAAGGAGTGTGGCCAGGAGACATCAGTGCCCTCACGGGCCAGCCCGAGGCCCAGGCCCCTCCTCATCTGGAACCGCAAGGCCAACAGGGGCAGGACTGGAAGGAGGCTGTCCCCAGACCCACAGCCCTGAGCTGCTCACCGCCCTTACCCTCTGGGTTGCCCAGGGTGGCGGTGGAGGGCTGGCTCCCCCCACACATGGGCCCCAGCGCAGGCTCCAGCTGGCGGGGGGCGAGGACCCCATGCAGGCGTTCCTGATCCAAGACCCAGGAGCTTCAGCCAGTCTGCTGCCCCACCCAGTGCCCAGAACTGCCCATTAAAGCCGATGTCTGATGAGATGTGTCTGAGCCCAGTGCCGGGGACCAGGCGCAGCACGCGCGCAAGAAGTGTCACAGTCACTCTGGGCACTGCATCCCACGTGCCAGGAGCCTGGCTCTGAGCTGCCCTGTCCTCCTGTGTCCCAACTGCCCACTTGAGGGCAACTACCCCGGTGGAGGTGTCCATAGACTCCTCTCAGGCCAGAAGGAGCTGTCACGGAAGAAGGGGGCAGGCTAGGGGGATGCGTGGCAGCGGCCCCTGCAGCTCAGATGCTCGCTGCCCCTGTGCTGGGCTCCTGAGGCCCCTGGCTGAGCTCTCTCGTCCCCTTCCTCCCAGCGTGCCACCCCCTGTCCACACCCTCCCTCAGGACCGCGGCCCCAAGCCCAGCTTCTCTTTGGCCCACAGTGACCCCTGCCGGGCACCCCCTGCACTGGTCCACCTGGCGCCCTACAGGCTGGAGAAGGACCGGCTCCCCTTCTGCCCTGCTCCTCCCTCCACAAGCAGCCCAGGTGTCCACAGCACGGCCTCCTACCCGAGTGGTGTCCCAACAGAGGCCAACTACTGCATGCCTTCTGCTGTCCCTCTGTGCAAAGCGCGGGACTCCCTCCCTGCTTCCATACCTCCTGTCCCCTTTCCCGATCCCTTGTGCATTGAGGGCCTCTGACCCCAGCCTGGCTCCTGCAGTCCAGTCCTTTCTGGAGCTGCCTGCCTCGTTGCAGGCCAGGCCCCCAACGTCCCCTCCGGCCAAGCTCCGCCCCCGCCCTGCCTTGTCTCCGCCCCGTCCCTGCAGGCTCCGCTCCCCCTGCCCCTGCCCTGCAGTCGAGCGTGGGCGTCTGAGGCCACTGCTCTGGCTCGAGGGCTTTCTATGGGGCCATCTCAGCCTTCTTGCTTCCAGGCCCAGCACAGAGGGGTACCCCCAGCCCACCCTAGCTCCCTTGGACTTCTCCCCAGCCCCTTCAGCACCAAATTGGGCTTCTCGGACCATGAGCCTTCAGGGACCACCCCCCCAGCCACGCATACTGGGAAAAGCCCCAGAGACCACGACGGCCACGCTGCCCCAGGCCCCGCAGTGGTGTGGCTCAGGGCCTGGCCCCAGAGGAAGGGATGGAAGGTGGGAGAGGCTGCCGTCTGCAGTTCTCGCTGGGTTAGGGTGGGGGTCCCATGGCCACCAGGGGGCAGCCACGGCCTGCTCACAAGGCTGCAGGAGGCGGGGTCTCTGGGCCATGCAGGGTTAGGGAGAGGCGGGCAGCAGACCCTGGAGAGAAGGAAGCTACCCTGCAGACCAAGGTCCAGCCCCTCTCAGCATGTCAGGCCTCTCTCCTCCGTGGGGTCCCCAAGCAGTATCTGCCCTTAGGGACCTGGCCCCTGCTGTCTCCCACCTTCATCAGCGTTACTGGGGCTGGGGGGTGAGTGGGGGGCGTTGGCGGGGGTGAGTGTGTGAGGGTGGTTGAGTGGGAGTGATGCGGGTGCGCAGTGTTTGGAGTGGGAGGGCAGGGCTCCCCCAAACCGCCCGAGCCGGGGGACAGGACATCCAGGTGCGTCCCTCCTCAACCACCTGCCCCACCTGGGAGAATGCCCTTCTCAGCAGAACCAGCCAAGGTCACCTCAACTCGTATTAATTTGATTAATAAAACTGTGCATCAAGGAAGCCATTACACGCTAATCAGGGATGACAGGACTGGCAGGTCCTGTCCAGAACTCAGCAGCATCCCCATTTCCAGCAGCCGACCTGGATCCAGGAGGGTCTGGGGCCGGGAGAGAGCCGCCACTTGCTTCTCCCCCAGGCTCGGGGGGAGGGCCCGTCCCAAGGCCCACACCCTCCCAGGCTTCCCAGGCAGCCTGGCTCCAGGCCCTCAGGCAAGCCAGGGCCTTTGCTCCCCTGGATCAGGGGTAGCTGGGCGTCAACCTCTCCAGGAAGCAAGGAAGTCTCTTTCCAGATGGGAAAGTAGGTGTTGAGCGAGGGGCACAAACCAGATAATGTCCCCAAGGAAGGTGGGGGCTCCGCCCACACCCTCCCAGCACCCTGTGTCCACCCTCACCTCAGCACCCCAGGGTGACCCGGCCCATCTGGTCTCCCTGGCACCTCCCTGGTGTCCCCAGACGGCTGAACCAGCAGCTGGTGGAGTCCTGGACTGGCTCCAGGAGGCCTCGGGGATGAAGTCATGGACACGACTCTGGGCCTGGCAAAACCCCCAGTGGTCAGCTGTGTGTCGACCCCAACCCAGAGGGCAATACTGCACCCCCTTGGGGCCAGGACTCAGAACAAAAGGCTAGCCTGGCACCCAAGGGCGAGCATCACCACATGCCTGTCCCTCGGACAGCAGCCTGGGGTCATGTCAATGCTTGGCCTGGCCCAGGAGAGACGCCCGTGGCCAAGGGACTTCTCTGAGTGTGCTGGGGGCTGTCCAGGCTGTGCCCCGAGAGCCCCTGGGTCCTCTACCCTGATGGGCTGGCTGGTGGGGTCCATACACGAGCAGGTGTGCGTGTGAGGAGGCGTGTGCCTGCCTGACTGTCCACTCTGCTCTGACTTGTCCAGGGGTGCTGTCTCTTCCCATCCGCCTGCCCCCACCAGCCTCACTCTGCGCTTGGCCTGTGCTCTCTGCCTTCTCGATTCTGGGCTGGGACACACTCAGCCTTCCTCAGATGTGGCCACATCTCAGGGCCCGGCATTAGCCCCCCACTCTCTGGTCCAGCCACGTCACGGTTGCCACTGTGCCCCAGATGGGCCATGGCCATGGATGGGCACCACGCCCACTCCTCCATGCCAGCGGCAGCAGGACACTGCCCTGTCCCCGTGCCCAGCACAGAGAGGGCCCACGGAGGACACGGAGAGCCGGGGGCTAGGGGAGGGGCTGGGCAGTGAGCACACGGACGTCCTCGCGTGTGCTGTGCCCGCGACTGGGCACCCCGCTCGGCCCGGCCCGGCAGGGACATCTCACTTTCCAGGGCGGTCCTCCCCTGTGCAGGGAGGTTGAGGTGAGCGTGCGCTGCGATCATCTTGCTTTGCCAACAGAAATCTGCCGAGAGGGGAAAAGGCAAACTCCGTTTCGCTTGGGTCAGCAGTGAGCCAGCACAGATTAATGTGCGGAGAGGCAGGAGGAAGGGAGCCCCAAGGCGGAGGCAGCAGGGAGGGAGGGGGAGAGGCAGGGATCAGAGGTGGGGCCAGGCGCCAGCTTGAGGCCCTTCTTGGCTTCCCTCCCCCCACCAGGTTCACTGTCCCTGGGCTCCGCCCTCAGTTTCCTGCCCCTGATCCCCCTAGAGGCAGGGTTGACCCGGGAGCCTCCAAAACAGGGCCCAGGTCAGTGCCACACACCAGCCAGAACCCTCTAACCGTGGCCACCTGGGGGTTCGCACCCCTCACCCTGCTGGACACTGGCCCCTGGGCTGAGCCCACAGGAGGCAGCACTCAGGGATCCAGGGCCAGTCCGAGAGGTGCTGAGTGTCACCCAAGCTCACAAACACAGTCACTGGTGGGGGGCGGGCAAGACAGGACAGGGTCCCGGGGATCTGGAAGTGGGGTGTAGGAGGCGCAAAGTGGGAGAAGCAGGACTTCCGACCCTGAGCTCCTGGTGGGGCTCAGCCCCCAAGGCCCTGCGGAGGAGGCTGGGGGTTACAGGTCTGCTGGTCGTGGAGGCCGGGAGGTAGGGCTGGAGCGCTGGGGCATCCTGAGCCCAGGACGCTTGGGGCACATTCTGTTGCTGGTACCCCAAGCCGGAGCCTTAGCTGGAGAGGCTGAACTTGCTGCCCGGCTGCAGGGGGCTCAGTGATGACCCCAGACATGCAGCCACCAAGAACTGTGAACTGGCCCCAGTTTAGGAAAAGGACATTTGCTGGTGTGACCACTTAACAGTCTTGGGATAAGACCATCCCGATTACTGGGATGGGCCCTAAATCCACCCACACGTTTCACAGTGAGAGACAGAGGGGTGAGGTCATGTGAGGTCAGGTCAGAGACTGGAGTGGTGAGGCCACCAGCCAAGGACACCTGGAGACACCAGGAGGTGGAAGAGACCAGGAATGGTCCTCTCTGGCCTCTGAGCAAGCACGGCCCTGCTGCTCTGCCAACCCTTCAGTCTCAGACTTTTGGCCTCCAGACGTGGGAGAGAACAAGTTTCTAGCACTTTAAGCCTCCAAGTTCATGGAAATACAATAAGCCAGCCTTCCTCAAGTCCCCAGGTTTCAGGACCTCAGTTTATCCTTCCGTAGCAGACGTGACCCGACAGGGCTCAGGCGCTGGTTTACAGTGGTGGGCTCAGCCCCATCATTCATGAGAAACACCACCCCCCGTTGGGGAAAACCCACCTCACCCCCAGATTCCAAAGCATGTGGCTGGGGCGCTCAGCCACAATGGCCTGAACACGTGCATTTCCAGACTTTCAGCTGGAGACTGACCAACTCGATGAGGCAGCTGTAGACACCCCTGACCCTGCCCCTCTCCCCCGGCCTTGGCGTCCTGGGGGTGCAGAGCCTTCTGTGCTGGCCCCCAGGGGCTGTGTGCCTTCGAGGTGTCTCACTATCTCTCAGATGGGCTGTGGGCTCAGCCCCACGCGGAGAGGAGGCTGTTCTAACTGTGGACAGCGAGTTGAGTCCCCAGGACCATGGGGTGGCTCAGAGCCTGCGTGGAGCAGCAGCTGAGCCCCTGGCTGTGTGTGCTGGGGGGCTGAGGCCTAGGGGGCTCCCAGGCTCGGCCAGCAGCCCCACCCTATACACCCACCCTGGCCAGGCAGCCTAGCAAGCTCTGCCCTGCTCAGGAGTCCTGTGGGCAGGTCCACCTCACCGAGCTCCTGTGGGGATGGTGCACCCAGGTGCAGTCAACCCAGGTGAACATGGGAGTCCTCACTGGAGACGTCCAAGGAGGCGGAGTGCAGACCCAGGCCAGGGTCCATGTGGCTCTCGCAGGGACACTCCCCCACCCACCCCCAGAAGCCTCTGTCTCCCAGCCCCAGGGTGAGGGCCTCCCCGGGCAGCGCACCCCCACCTGCAGAGTGTCACTGGGCCTCTGCTTCCCTACCTGTGAGCTCAGAGGCCTCTGCCACCTGCCCCTGCTCCCCTCCCCTCCTGCCAGGACTCGCCTTCGCCACCGCCACCTGCCCTGCTTGCCCCGCAGCTGCAGCCAGCGCTCAGACCAGCAGCGGTTCCACCTCTGTCTCACCCACACCGAGGGCGCCGCTGGCCAGCGCAGCGCCTCCTCCCCACCCGTCCCAGGGCCAGCAGCACCGTCACCCCCACTGTCACCAGCGTCCACGTCAGCATCCCCCCACACTGCCTCCATCAGCAACCCCGACCAGCAGCACCATCACCTCCATGGCCTCATGAGTGTCACCACCGATTCGGTCTCAATCCCCTCAACGGCCAGGACCCTCCAGCTCTAGAAGCCCCTGTCCAGGCCCCCCTTCACCACCATCCCTTCTTCTGGACAGGGGACCCCGGGCTGGGACCGGCTGATGTTGGGGTGATGGCGATGGGGACCAGAGGCAGCCACCAGGGCCCTGCGCAGCTGGCCTTGCTAAGTTGGGCTCTGGGCACTAAGAGGTCAAGCTGGGCCTCAGTCTGGTGCTCTGACCACCTGGGAGGCTGAGGCAGGCATCTCAGGGCAGTAGCGGAAAGAGCACAGGGAGCTCTGGGAGCACAAGGGGCCTTGACCCCCTGCCTAGTTTCAGGTTGGTCCCTCCGGGGATGGGGGCTGAGGAGAATCTAGAGGGGGTGGGAGGCAGCATGGAGCCAGGGGGGCCAGGGGGCCTGGAGTGGGGGGCAGCGGGGGACCGGGACTCATCCCACCAGCCGGGCCCCCACTGGGGGAGGGCACGACCTCGGGGCTGCACCCTGCTCCCGGAAGGCCCCTGGAGGCCCAGACCTTGAGGACTAGGATTCGCAGTTCTGGGAGGACATCTGTGAGGCCATCTGAGCTGGGTGTGGTGGGGTGGGACTCCAGGAGCCAAGCAGGTCAGGGTGGGTCGACTCAAGGAGACCCACTGGGCTTGGGCTGTCGGGGAATGAAGGGCGGGTCCCGGGAGGCTGGGCGTGGTCTGGGGCTGGAGGGGAGGGCTACCTGCAGCCTGGCAGAGGGCGGTTGGGCTGGAGGGGTGCAGGACAGCTTGGAGACCCCACAAGAAGAGGTGAGGGGGAGAATCTCAAGGGGGAGGAGGGAGTGGAGCCCGGAACACTGTCGGGGAGCAGAGAGGAGCAGCCGAGCTGGGGAGGAAGAGAGGGGATCAGCTCCTCCCTGCCCCTAGGCCAGCCCTGCTCAGGCTGGGTTGCTGCAGCTGCAGGCCCTGTGGACCCTGAGGTCTCTGGAGGTTGGAACTGGGATGAGTCCAGGAGGGGCAGGGGCCCCTGCTGGTCAGCGGCACAGACCAGGCTGGGGTCAGCCCTCCCCGGGCCGGGGTAGGAAGAGGATGGGCAGAGGCCCAGGGAGGCCGCACTCGAGGTCAGCCCCTGGGGGGTCAGAGGTCTCGCTGTGCCTTGACCAGCAGGAAGGCCTCCGCGGGCCTCCCTCCTGGGAGCGGGCCTCCTGCCTTGCTGCCTGCTGTCTCTCACACACGTCCTCTGCTCTCTCCTCCGCAGCCTGGGGCCTGCGGGTGGGGGGGGCGGTGCCTGAGGCCGACGCCCACCGGGGAGGGGGCCCCATTGGTGCCTCCCTGGGCCCAGGCCTCATGCAGTATTTACCGCCCCCAGGCTCAGCGCTCCCCTGCCCCTCGGCCCCTGGACGGGAGAGCCAGACGTGCATTAAGACAAGAGTGACTTATCGAGCTGTCAGTGGGAGCGTTTTAAGACAGAATTATAGGGGAGAGGAAAAAGATTTTTACCAAATTAATGAAAAATCAATCTGGCCTCAAAAATCCATTAGCCTTCATAATGCGCCGGTTACAGGCGGAGCCGCACAATCCGATAGCGGCTGTTAAATACTGCAGCCCCTCCCCCGCTCACCGCCCCTGAGAATGACACCTGCCGCCCCGCCCCGCGGCGTCCAGCCCCGGCCAGCCCACTGCTCCCACCCAGAGCCCCTCGGAGGCCCGCGCCCTGGGGCAGACGGGATGGGGGAGGCTGGCTGGGGGTGTGGGTGACGTCAGTGTCCATGCAACTGGCCGCATGGGCGGAAGGCAGGCTGTGGTGGGCCAGGGCTCAGCGTGTGTGGTCCTAAGGGTCCGCGTCACCCGCAACAGTGTTGCTGGCTGCTGAGACGGGCAGGTGCTGTGCAGGTGAGGCCCCGCCGGCCCAGGCGCTGCGCTAACTGCTGAGCCCCGGGGTGGGCGTGCTGGGCCCAGGAGGACGGGGTAGGCCCACTCCTGGGAGCTGGCTCCTACGGAAGCAGGTGGCTTGCCTGGACCTCCTTCCCCAGTGGGCTCTGTCACTGTGCGGAGGCCACAGGGCCCAGGGCTTGGGGGTAGCGGGAGGCTTCTGGCTGACCCCAGACCCAGGTGTGACCAAGGGGCCTCCTTCCCCAGCAAGAGAAGGTGGCCAGTGGCAGGAGGTCCGCCGTGCCCGCCAGGGGCCTGCGTTGGGCCAGGAAGCCAGATTGATTGACTTTCCATTAAATTGGCAAATCTCTCTCGATTTCTCCCCTCTCTCCTGGAACCCTGCCTTGAAACATCGCTGGTCTGACAGCCGCATCCGTCAGCAGCCCGGCTCCCTCTGACCCTCCCAGGAGGCACAGTCAGCACCCTCCTTTCACCGTGTCCCTGGAGGGGCACCCTCAGGCCTGACCTCAGTTGGGCAGGACCCCCAGGAAAGCCCAGGGCCCAGAGGGCAACCCCCTCTCCTGGTCCTTTTCCTCAGGGGCCCTACCCAAGCTGCTCTAGTGACGGCCACACCCCCTGACCTGTGCGCCCCGACTCTGCCCCCGGCCCACCCAGATCATGTCTTACAGTCTTTGCTGTAAGTCTTGGCTCTGAGCTGTCACCCTCCTGCGTCCTCCACATGCTCTTGACCATCCTGGGGGCTCGCCCTGCCAGTCCCCGCTGCCCAGATGCAGCTCAGGCCTGGTCCTGACCCCGAGGGGTGAGTGGGGAGGCCAGGCAGGTGAGCAGAGGGCCCACAGGGTGGGGCAGGAGGCCAGGCTGGTGGGGACAGAGGAGTCTGGCCACCAGGAGGGTCTGGAGGCAGATGTGGTGCTGGCCGGGCCCTTGCAGCGTGTATGGAGGAGAACGGCACGTGGTCAGCTGGGCTGGGGGAGCCCGGGGTGGGGGCAACTGGAGAAACCCCTCGGGCCCTTCACCTATCCTCCCGACCCTGGGGCTCGCTGCTGGAGCGGGTCACACTCAGGGGTCCTCCCACCGTGGAGAGCCCCAGCCCAGGGGGGTGACCACCCCGGGCCCTGAGCAGAGGGGCAGCGGGCAGCACCAGTCCCCCAGCCCCGCAGCACCCCAGCCCCTCACCCACTGGCTGGAGCCAGACGGTCAGACGGGCAGTGGAGGGCTGTGGTCTCATGGATCAAATCCCAATTCATTAGCGGTGCAGGTCCGGGCGGGAGGGCCGGTGTGGGCAGGGGGCCGAGACCGCATCTGTGGTTTTCCGGGTGGCCTGGCCGCCTGGCTCCAGAGGCTCCCAGAGCCCATCAAGGGAGACTGCTCCCAATAATCAATCAGGGGTGGTGCTTGCCAACATGAATCCCTCAGACCGTGGGCAGCCCAAGGTGACTCAAGCCTGGCCTGGCCTCTGCAGTGTGCGTGGGGTGGCGAGGTCCGGGTGCTCTGTCCTACGGCTCCCTCTCTGTCTCGGGGCACCCTGGTGTGGGGGGGACTCTGCTCCCTTTTTTGCCCCCTCCCCCACCTCCGGTCCCTCGGGTGCCACCTCCTGCTCTGGTTCTTGCGATTGCACCCCTCCCTCGCCAGGGGGGCACCATCAGTTCTCGGGCCTGTGCCTTCTCATACCTGGGCAGGTCTGAGGGTCCAGAACCAGTCAAGGCAGGAGGGGGCCAGGCCCCCCAGGTCACAGGGCCCCACAGAACAGGCTGGCAGTGTGCCTGCTAGGGTTCAGAGGTCACAGCCGAGTTTCCACTTTTCCTGGTATCAGGAGTGTCTGGTACCCCCACCAGGGCCAGCCCACTGGCCATGTCTCAGCTCTGCCCATTGGGATGATGCCAAGGCAGCCTCAAGGATGCCCTCGTCTCAGGGTGGACCCAGCAGAGGGTGGTGGGCACGAGTCAGGCGGTGAATCTGCACCTCCACCCCCCCCATAACCCTGCACCCAGCCACACCTCCCCAGGGCCCATCCTGGCCAGCATCCTCTGATCAATGGCCAGGCAGGACCTGACATCCGGAGTGGGGGCTGGATCTGCTGATCCAGGCCGGCTGGCCCCGTCCTGTCCAATCAGTCGATAGCGGAACATCCCGTGGTATGCTGCTCTCAGTCCCCCAGGGACCCTCGGCCCTCAGGGACCCTCAGCAGGACACCAGCCAGGCCTACAGCCACAGCGGGCAGGCCCTGGGAGCCAGGTGGGCGGGTGGGCAGTCAGCTGCAGGCTCCTGGGCCTCTCCACCCCACCTGTCTCCCTGGTGGCCTCCAGGGCCCAACAGGGTGGCCCCCCCAAGCCACCTGGGGGTCTCTGCCAGGCCTTGCCCCCAGGCCTCCTGCAGGGCTGACCTCCCACCTCTGAGGCATTGCATTGTAGGGAGAAGAGCCTGGCAAGAACTTAAACTCCCACCAGGGCACTGGGAGGAATTCCTGGGCCAGACCACTCAGTTTAAAGAGCTTTCTTATTTTTGGCCAGAGCATGTGACATGTGGGACTGAAGATCCAACTCATGCCCCCTGCATTGGAAGGGTGGCGTCTCAACCACTGGACCACCAGGGAAGTCCTGGAGGAACTCCTATAAGACACAGCTGTCTCAGGGGTGGGGACTGTGGAAGGACGAGTTCCTGTCACCGAGCTGTTCACGGCAAGGCCAGTGAGCGGCCCCCGGCAGACAGCTGGGGCCCAGCCTGCTCAGACGGCCACCTCCTCTGTCCCTGAGGACGGGCCTGAGCTCTGCACGGGGCTCGCACACCCCGTCCTGCACTTCTGTGAGCAGCTCGCCCATCGGGCGCAGCTTCCTGCCCTTAGAACAGGGGCTCCAGGAGGACATGAGCCAGCCTGAGGGTAAGCCTGAACCACCAAGGGGCTGCTGGCCGGTGAGGGCTGGGTTGCGGCTGGGGCCGTGGGGTGGTCGGTCAGAGGCTGTGTAGGGTGGGAAACCTCAGACAGCAGCCCAGGACCCCGCAACCAGCAGGACCGCTGCTTTCAGCCCTTCGACCCACAGCGCCCCTGGTGGCCTAGTGACCTTTTCACTGCAGTGCTGGCCCTCCAAGCCCTGGACCCTGACACAGGTGTTCAGGTTCGTGGGTCTGAGCCTGAGCTTCTGTTTTAGTGCCCGGAGAGGTTCCGAGACCTGTCCAGTGTCACACAGCATTTGGGCAGTCAGTGGACCTAGACACTCACCTCTGGGCCTGTTCAGGCTGCTGGTTAGGGTCTGACTGGCCCACCCTCTGTCTGCCACCACACCCCCTGCAGCGGGCAACCCCCACCTCGGTGCAGAGTGGAGGCGGGAGGAGGCAGGTGAGGCCCCTGGCCCCTTCGCTGTCTGCCCTGGAGGGAGGTTGTGTGGGGGCCGCACCCAATGGCCCCCCGTGGCTGCCTTGGCATGGGGAGTGGGGTTTACCTGTTCTTGGAACTGGAGTTTATGAATATTCCTGAAGCAGAAGGTCCATCAGTTACTTGGCCATTTCTCTAACTGGGAGAACATGCAGTTTTCTACACCTCGAAAGAGACGCTGGGGTGGATCGATCACTGAGTGAGCGCCATCTGAATCCTTTCTGGGCTGGTGGCCTCGTGGGCAGCTGGCCCCCTCCCCGTGGGACCCCCGCACTGCCAGCTCAGCAGCCCCCGCCTCCCACTGCTCATCAGGGCAACAGTCGTGACCCCTGAGATGGCCAGTCGCAAGTGCCCCCCTCCCCTGGCCTGAGGACCCCCCACCTGCCCTGTGGACACAAGCCTGCAGGCAACACGGGGATCCAGTGGGGAGCACCTTCGGGGTCGGGCCTGCCCTGTCCCCGCCAGGCCAGGTGGTCTCATGCCTGGGGGAGCTGCCCACCTGCCCTGCCCAGAAGGGGGTGGGTTAACTGCAGAGTTGAAAAACTCCAGTTCAGTTCGGTTGCTCGGTCATGTAGGACACTTTGCGACCCCATGGACTGCAGCACGCCAGTCCATCACCAGCAACTATCTAAAAGTTGGCCTGCTTTTTATTATGACTGCGGTAACCAGTGTCAACAAGAAAATGCCTGTCCCCCAGCAGAGCTTCCTCTGCCCCCACCCCCAACCCCGCTTCCTACAGCCCCAGCGGGGGTCTCAGCCTCGGCCACGGGGACAGTGGGTAGTCTCCTGAGCCCGGGCCTGTCCTGGGGGAGCTGCACTCCCAGCCTGGCCAGGAACACCACCCGTCCACCCCCAACCCCACTTGCATTCCCCAGGCTCCCTCAGCCACTGCCACCCCATCCAAGACGTGCTCAGAGGAGGGAGGGCCCAGGAATGGAAGGAAGAGGTGAGGCATGCAGACCCCTCAGTACGGGCTCCACAGCCAGGTGCTGGGTGTGGGTGTTGAGGGCATGGACACAGTGCATTTAGATCGTTTCAAATCACATTAAAATACATTTCACATAGATTTCTCCATCTGAGCCATTTTTACGAGCACAGTTCAGTGGCATTAAGCACATCTACCGTGTTGTACAATCTGTACCACTTTCCGGCTCCAGAACTTTCTCACCTTCCCAAACCGAGACTCTCCCCGCCTAAAAGGCCAGGCAGGGCCGGAATGCCACCCAGTGAGGGGCAGGCCTCACCCTGGGAGGGTGGGGAAAGCCAGGGGGACCCCTTGGGTGGAGGGTTCAGTGGAGGTGGTGCAGGGGAGGGGAGGCAGCGCGGTAACTACAGTCCAGCAGCAAACTGGGGTTTCCAGGCGGCGGGCGGGCCAGAGGGTTTTTACCATCTGCCACAGCACTGAGTTCAGCATCCCCGTGTGAGGCTGGGAGGGGCCTCAGCACTCAGCTCCCACCCTCTCCTCCCCACCAGAGCCTCCGGAAGAGCTGTTGGAGAGAAGGCGACGCCTGTCCTGTGTGTCTTCAGACACGGATTTCCAGCCCTGCCTGCCAGGCCGGAACTGCCCAGCCCTTGGGGGCCCTGCTGTGGGCAGGGCCAGATCGGAAGCTCCCCCAGCCTCCTCAATTGTATTTGTCAAAGGGCCCATTAGCTGCTGACAGCCGCTTCCCTGGCTGCCGGTCTGGGAGAGGGGCTGCAGTCCCCAAACCCCCATCAATCACTGACCCTGGGGTCTGCAGCCCTCACTGCCTTGGCCTGGGCCGAGGGCCGTCAGTAGGACTGTTCATCCGGGAAGGACAGGGCAGCTTGTGCAGAGGAGGCAGCTCCCAAGCCAGGAGGGGCAGCATCAAAGGCCATCCCTGGCCCTCAGCCCCATGCTGGCCGGTGGGCAGAGCACATGCCCTGCCCTTGGGGAGCCAGGGTCAGGCTAGCCTCAACCGGCCCCTCATGGCCCATCCTCCGGAGGGGGCCTGAGGCTGGCCCTGCTGGGTCTCCCGGGCTAGAGGCTGTATGGGAGCCAGTCAGAGCCCAGGAGGGTGCAGCCGCGGGTCCTGTTGGGCTGAGCCACTCCAGCCGTGGACACCGGCCCAGAGAGCAAGGAGCCACTGGAAACATCTGGCCGCTCACTCCTGCGAAGGCTGGGTGCGGGCCTGGGTGCAGGTGATGGCCTGGCCGGCCCAGCAGCTGCCTCCAGTTCGGGCCTGCCCGGCAGGCTGTGGTTTATTTATATGATGAGGTTTATTTATTTATAGGGCTCCCCCTGGGCAGTGCCCAGCCGTGGATTGGGAGTTCCCGGCGGCTACAAGGCCCTGAGCCCCAAGTTCCTCAAGGCCTGGCTGCAGAGGGCCCACCGCAAAGCTGGCTGATGTCCATCCCCCACCGGGAAGCGGTCCTCAAGTGGGTGGGGAAGCAGGGGCCACAGGGGGAAGGTCTCCGAGGGGTGTTGGGCCACGACGATGACAGCAGCCCTCCAGCGCCACGTTTCTGACTGCTGGCAGCTGCTGGGCACCCTCCTGGTCATGACTGCAGGAGGCTGGTGGAGATGAGTGGGCCTGGGGGTGGGGCGGCCTAGACCCTACCAGGCCCTGCGGTCACAAGGCTTCCCTCCTGCCTCTCCAGGGGCTCCCCTTCCCTCCAGGGTCTTCTGGTAAAGCACAGGACCCCACCAGCATACGCACTTTACACAGGCTATGAATATTCTTTGGTATAAGTATTTCCCAAATCAGGAAGGGACATATACTCAAATGAAGTTGTTGATATGAAATCTGACTGTGGCCAGGCCTCTGGGATTTTATTTGCTGAATCTGGCTGCCCTCCAAACAATGGACAGCAGCTGCCCAGACACCCTGAGGGGAGAAGCAGCCCCACCCTGCAGAAGGACCGCAGAAGGGCCCCAGGGCTGACAGGCCAGAACTGCCCTGCCCTGCCCGCCTCCTCCTCACATTTCAGCCTCCCACTTGCCCTGTGCCCGCCCCCCACACCATGCCTGGATTAATTTGGGAAGGATAATGTTTATATTAACCGTTCATTTATTGACGTCTGCTTGCTAGGTCAATAGCCAAATTTATTGTCTCGCAAGATGGGCCTTATTGAGCCATGTACGCCCCTCCCCCAGCCCTGCGTGGACAGACGCTGTTGATATGCAGACGGCTGACCTTGGGCCTGCCTGTCTCTGCTGGGGGCTTAGGGTCTCCCGGGAGAAGCTGCAGGAACCAGAGGAGAGCACCCTTAGACCCCACCGTCTTTGTGGCCCCTTCAGCAGTCAAACCTTCCCTCTTGAGCAGTGGTGGAACTGCCAAAAGGCCATGGCTGGGACCCAGGCAGGGGGAGGTCAGAGGCTCAAGGAGATGGGGGACAAGCCCACCGGGCACCCGCTGGGTGATGAGGAGGCAGGCAGGAGACAGCTGATGGCCTCAGTGCACAGCCACACATGGCGGCTAGAGGCCGGAGCCTGTGCGGCTGTGGGGCGGGCGGCCAGGGCAGGGAGGGAGCAGAGGCGCCAGGGGTGCCTGAGAACTGGCCCCGCCCTGACACCCGAGTTACAGGGTCATGTAGACGGCTGGATTGTGGAGATGCCTGGTGAGGACCCCTGCGTCAGCATGGAGGTCCTGTGCAGACTGGGGTGTGTGCAGGCCATGCCCACTGCCAGCTGAAGGGGAGACCGGGCCCCCAGGGGCCCTGAGCTTCCCCACATTCCAGGCTTGTCCTGGTCCCAGGGGTCAAAGTGGGCACTTGTCCTCCTGTCTGTAGGGTCCTGTGGGGCTTACAGACAAGAGTCTTCCAGTTGGGGAAACTGCCAAAGCCAGGATCCTGAGCAGGAGTGGGCAACAGGCCGGGGCCAGGGGCCAGTGGGGGAGGCTGCCCAGGTCAAGGTCAGCAGGGGTGGTGGGGGTGGCAGGTGGTTCTGGTGTCTTCTGAAGGAAGACGTGAGAGAGAAGGGGTCTGGTGGCTGGTGGGGAGCGGAGTTGCTGGGGAGCTGCTTCTGCTGGAGGCCCACCCTGCCCTGAGCCCCTCCCAGGTCCCCCCTCCCCGCCCCTGAACTGTGATGCCAAGGGCTCACTTGTGGGCGGCAGGTGGTCGGTGGGTCCAGAACAGCGTGGTGCCGACCAAAATGCCTCCCTGAGTTAGAGCCTTTCAGGGACACAGGGCTGATCAGCTCGTCCGGAGAGCAGGGCCCAGAGGTGGGGAGAGACAGGGGCTGGGAGGATGTGTGGGTCCCTTGGGGCAGGTGGGCCCCGGCCCTCCATCCCTTCACGCCAGGACCCACGTCATTTTGCTGTCTCCTCTGATAGCTAGCTCACTAGACAGGTGTAAATATAGAAATAAAATTAATAGGCTCTGGAGGGAATTCAGTGGTTAGGAGTTGGTGCTTTCCCTGCTGTGGTCTGGATTCAACCCTGGATGGGAAACTAAGCTCTTGCACACATAGAATTAATAGAATGCTTTTGAGCTTTTTTTTTTTTGGCTGCACCACACAGCATGTAGGACCCTAGTTCCTCCACCAGGGATCGAGCCTGCGCCCTCTGCACACAAGGCAGATTCTTAACCACTGGAGCACCAGGGAAGTCGCTTTGAGCATTTTTATGTTTATGGGAACATGAGCAGGAAGTAGAATCTCCGTGTGCCCCTCCTCCCACCCCACCACACCCCAGGCGAACACGGGTTCTTTCACTGGCTCCGTAGTTTCGCCTTTTCCAAACAGTCATAGAGACTGAATCACACAGTATGCGATTAGATCAGCTCTCTCATCAAGGACACGCGTTTAGGGTCCCTCCATGTCTTTTCATGGCCAGCAGTTCTTTTCTTTCTTCCTTTTTTGTAGCCTTGAAGAAATCTCTCTCCCTTTTTTAAATTGAAGTATGTGTAAGCAAAGTGATTCTGTTTTATGTATATATACTTTTTCAGATTCATTTCCCTTATAAGAAATGAAGCACAAAATACTGAGCACAGTCCCCTGTGCTCTTCTGTAGGTCCTTGTTGGTTATCTATTTTATATAAAGCGGTACATGTATGTTAATCTCAACCTCCTAATTTATCCCTACTGAGAGCTCATTTCTTTTTCCATTAATACTCCATTGCCTGAATGGACCACAGCTTCCCTACTCACCTACTAGAGGACCTCTTGATTACTTGCAAGTTTTGGCAGTTATGAAGGTGCAGGTTTTGTGCAGATGTAGGTTTCCAGCTCATTTTGGGTAAATACCAAGGAGCAGGCCCCCTGGGTGCTGTGGTAAGGGCATGTTGATTTTGTGCGGCACCGCGAAGCTCCTTGGAAAGCAGTTGCCCCACTTTGCATCGCCCCCACCAACGGATGGGGGCGCCGTTGCTCCATACGGGCACCTTGGTCAGCGTTTCCTCTTTATTTCCAAATAATCCGTGAACGCGGCTCTCTTGGTTTTCCAGCGTTCGTGCCCCCGGTCAGCCTTCCTCCTCAGAACAGGGGGGTCTCCAGGCCCTTACCCTGCTCTGCCCACAGCCTCAACAGTGCCAGCTGTGGTCACGGCACTCTCTGGCAGGTCCTTACATAGGCGGTGTGGACCTGTCCACAGGTGACACTGTGAGTCCCCCAGCTTCCTGGAGCCAGTTCCCCCCACCAGGGCTCCTTGCCCGTGGCGACTCTCAGCCGCATGACATTCCCGTAGCCTCCCGCAGGCCAACCCTGGCCCTTCTGTCTGCAGGGCTCCCCTCGTCCCGGGATGGCCTTGCTGCCCCTGTGGCCGCCCCCGGGCCTCTCTCCTGGGCCGGATCCCCTTCTCCGGGGACCCCTGTCTTCCTCCTCGCTGGTTTTCTCCCACAGCTGCTGTCTGCTCACTTCCCCAGGAAGTGCCCTGGAAGGCAAACTCCAGGGAATTGGCACACCTTAAATTGTCCTGATTCTACACCCCACTGTGTGGCGCGGCCAGCCCACACTCTGGCTGGAAGCCAGCTCTGGGGGATGCTCTGCTGTCTTCTGGCTCCCCCGTTCTGATCTCCTTCGTTGCCTGTGACCCGGGCCACCCCGGCCCCCGTCTTTTAGGATACTTTCTTTGTCCTAGGGTTGGGAAGTTTCAGACCGATGTTTGGCCTCATTCCACCAGAGGTCATGGTCCAGGAGTGAGAGGTCTCATTGCCCACAGGCCCTGACGGGCAGCATGGGACCCCCTGCGAGGATCCCACCTCTCAGGACAGAAGATGGTGCCCCCTCCGCATGCAGCCGTGCCCCCTTCCTGCCCCCACTGCCTCGCTTCCCAGTGGGAGCCAAGGGAGGCCGAGGAATAGGTGGGCAGCCAACTGGATGCCCAGGCAGGGCGGGGGCTGGGAACCCGATGTCCTGCTTGGCAAGGGGGAGGCTAGGGCAGGCTGGAGGCTGCGGAGGTGCCCCCGCCCCCCAGCTGAGGTCACCTTCCAATCTCAGCCAGCTGCATTATTCATGTCGCGGCGGAGTGACCTGAAACCCAAGCCCACGGCTCCAGTTCCTCTGCAGAGCCCAGGGCCTGACAGGAGGGCCGGGAGGACTGGCCCACTGAGGGGCGCCATCACTGGCCAGAGCAAGGGCGAGGGCAGGGGTGGGTGTGGGTGTTGCAGCAAGAATGCCCCCAGGCCCTGTCCTCCTCCCCATTCCCTGGCCTCTCTGTCCTGGCCACAGGTCACCTGTGAGGTCACCTCCATGTCACCTCCCCAGGAAGCCCTCTCCGACACGGTCCCTCCACCGTCCACAGCCCCTGTGATCCAGCCGTTTGAACCTGGCCCCTGTGAGTTCAGCCCCAAACCCTGAAGGCAAATTCTGGGCAGGTCCTTGGCCCCTTGGGGTCCCCAAGACTCCTGGTGCTGGGTGAGCACTGTGGCGGGGGCCCCCCTTAATCACATGGGGTCTGGGGTTCCTACAGAACAAAGCGTCTGGGGGACAGGAGCCTGCGGTCCTTCTCAGCCTTTCAGCGCCTCCCTCCCACCAACACGTTGTGATAAATATTATATACTGCACTTTAGTCAAATAGATCTGATTAGGAAAACACTGAGCTGAATTTCACTGCTTTGAGAAAATAAAGCAATTGCAGGTCGGAAAGAAATTCTATTTATTTTAATAAAAGTGCATCAGGCCTGGTGGTTTTTAAAAGAAGGCCACATCCTACAGCCCCTCCCAGGTCTTCACAACAGCCATCTGCTTCCAGGGCAAGCATCCCAGCCCCGGCCACTCTCAAACCCTCCAGACCCTTCCGCAGTCTGAGCCCAGGGACCTCACCCACTGCGCACAGCGGTCTCCGGGCTGCAGCACACCCACGCCGGTCCTTCAGTCTCCACCCTGCCTGCACCATTCTCCCCAGGACCACAATTCGGTCTCCTCCAGTGCCCGGAGCACCTGTCCCTCTGTGGATCTCCTCCCACCGCCCCACCCCTGGCGTGTGGCCACCCCTCCCCTCCCCAGAGCCTGGTCCACCACACTCAGCACTGAGCCCACCCAGGGCAGCCAGGAAGACAGGGAGCCCCCTTCGGAACGGGGACCCAGTCGGCTGGCCTGGACAGAAATGGTGCCCCTCTCCCAACGGCCCCTCACACACCTCCTGCCTCCACCCCAGGGCGGCTTCAATTATCCACAAGCCAGTCAGTTCCTGGGACTGCCACCTCCTTCCAGAAAGCCTTCCCAGCCCAGGGGAGAGGGCAGGAGGCCTCATCCCCAGGGGAGAGGGCAGGAGGCGAGGCGGCTGCTCAGAGCAGACCTAGGCTCCAGGACTCCAGCCTTTGCTGTGCCCTGCCTGCTGCTTGCCCCCAGGAGCCACGACCTCCTCTTTGGTCTCCAGTGCCCCCCTCGCAACCCAACTAGGGGACTCACAGGGGCTCACAGACTACAAGTCTGTGCTCAGACTGTGCTCAAGTCAAGTGCTCAGCTGGCCGCAAGAGTCAGGGGACCTGCCTCCCCTGGACCCTTAGAGACAGCGCATAGGGGCAAGGCCAGTGCCCTGGGACCCCTACCCTGTCCTGTGTTTTGAGGCTGTGTGCCCACCCCCGCCGCCCCATACCCCCATCCTCATCTGGAGGCGAAGCAACTAAGATGGCCCACCATCCATGCCCTAAGGGTGGGTGCCCTTTTAGCTGGATCCTTGGTGTAGGGGTCCCCATGGGACAGCCCCCAGGAAAACAGGGGTGTTTTTCACCTTCTGACAAGGAGACAAGGGTGCCGGGGGTGAGAGTTCAGCTGGGCCTCGGAGAACTCTGTTGCTGTACCTCTTTTTCTGTCTTTAAACCTGTTTTCTACCTAGTCTTTGGATGTCCTGTGTGTGTGCGTGCTCAGTCTTTTCGGTCCTGTCCGACTCCAGGCGACCCTATGGACTGTGGCCCACCAGGCTCCTCTGTCCATGGGATTCTCCAGCAAGAACACTGGAGTGGGTTGCCTTTTCCTCCTCCAGGGGGTCTTTCCGACCCAGGGATCGAACCCAGCTCTCCCGGATTGCGGGCAGATTCTTTACCGTCTGAGCCACCGTAGACGTAGTGTTGCTGCTGCTGCTGCTGCTAAGTCACTTCAGTCGTGTCCGACTCTGTGTGACCCCATAGACGGCAGCCCACCAGGCTCCCCCGTCCCTGGGATTCTCCAGGCAAGAACACCGGAGCGGGTTGCCATTTCCTTCTCCAATGTGTGAAAGTGAAAAGTGAAAGTGAAGTCGCTCAGTCATGTCTGACTTGTAGCGACCCCATGGACTGCAGCCTACCAGGCTCCTCTGTCCATGGGATTTTCTAGGCAATAGTACTGGAGTGGCTTGCCATTGCCTTCTCCGACGTAGTGTACATCACCTCAAATCATCATCCGGGCCCACGCCCTGCCACCCAGAGCAGGGGTGCGGAGCGAACAGCTCACCTGGGCCGCAGGGGCAGCCCGGGGCAGGTGTCATGGCGGAGTGGCAGGCAGAGCCCGTGGGGGGATGCGAGGAGCAGAAGAGCCTGCTGGAGAAGGCGAGGGACAGGGAGGGCGCGACGGAGGGGTCCCGCGGGCTGGTCCCAGATCGCCCTGGTAGCCCCGGCCGCGCGTGCGCACTGGAGGCCCAGCCGGGTGCTGCGCAGCTGCGACTCGACAGCTGCGCCCTCCCGCGCGTTCCCACCTCGCCGCGCCCGGGCGCATCGGGACAGCCGCGGGCACCGGCGGTGGCAGCTCGGCGTGTCACCTCTCTTGCCACCCGCGCGGCGCAGCGGGCACGCGGCCCCTCCAGATGCGCGGGGCCCAGGGGGTCCGCCCGGAGCAGCACCATCTGACGCCCCCTCCATCCATCCGCCCCACCCTGCGCGCCGCCATCTGTCTGCGGTGGAGCCGCGCTAGGCCAGGGGCCAGGGCCGGGAGGGCGTCCCAGCCGCTCCCCACGGCCAGCCGTCCCTGCCCCCCCCCGCCGGCTTGTCCCTGGTGACGCCCCTGCGGCTGGGGCGAAGCAGGGCAGGGACGGTGTCGGAGCTGCGGTGCCCGAACCTCTGCAGAGCCGAAAGAGGAGCCCCTGGGACCCTCCTTCCCAAGACTCCGCTCTGGGGCCTCCTCGGGTTCAAGAACGCCTGCCTGCTGCGGCCCTCAGTGTGCCCCGGGTCCTGCCCCCACGGCCCCTAAGCCCGGGTGCTGCCGGCTCCAGCTCTCCAAGCGCCCCCTCCAGGCTCCTCGGGTTGGACCCTGAGTGCCCTTCACCTCTAGTAAGCGACCTCCGACCCACTCCGCAGCCCGGGAGCCGCGAGGAGCCTGGGGGGACTTTGCCGCTGGTTCACTCTGAGTGGCCCCTACTCAGGACCGCTAGCGCGGTCCCCCTGGCCTCCAGGGCCATGCCGCCTCTCCTCGCCTCGGAACCGGGCTGAGCAGCAAAAAGTCACGAGGGGGGCCAGTCCCTAGAGGGAGGCTGCCCATCCATCACCCGCCACTGTATTTACAGATGAGGCAGCAGAAGCTTCGAGGGGGCGTGGCCATCCTCTGGCCGTCCCACCCTCTGCACCTGCCCATTGGCTCCTTCAGGGACTGGTATGGTCCTCCGGCCTTGGGTCGGGAATCCCCCAGGCCTGACAGTGCAGGGCAGGCACTGTGGGCTGGAGGAGGGCCACAGAAGATGGCTCAGAGAGACCCGATCCCTGGGCTCCCCCCCACCTCCAGCCTTTCCTCTCCCCTCCCCCTGCCCGTTTTATTTTTACTTTTTTCTTTTTTATCTTATTTGGTTGTGCCAGGCCTTTGTTGCCGGCTGCAGGGTCTTTGATCGTCACTGCAGCGTGTGAACTCTTAGTTGCAGCATGTGGGCTCCAGTTGCCCAATCAGGGATCAAATCTAGAGTCCCTCCATTGGGAGCTCAGAGTCTTACTAGACCACTGGGAAGTCCCTCTTCTGATTTCATCGGTCTTCCCACTCCCCACCCTGGGTCCACTCAACCCGATGACCTTGCGGGGAAGTGGCCACTCAGAGGAGATTGTCTGCAAAGGTGTGGGGGTCTGGCCAAAGTCACCTGCCTGTCAGGCCACTGGGTCCCAGTCCCTGTGGGTTTGTGGCTGCTTGGAGTGAGGGAAGGGAGAGCTGGAGGGCAGAGGAGCCCAGGGGTCACAGATCGGTCAGGACCTTAGAGAGGGCAAGGGCCCTGCCACGCGGTGTGGGCATGCTGCCCTCAGCCAAGAGCTATGGTCAGGGCTGCGGCCAGGAGCCCGGGGACATGTGTTCCCTGGGAGAGCCGTCTCCAGAAAGAAGGACTCCCCACCACAGGGCGAGCTCAAGTCCTTTGGGCAGGGGTGCTGAGGTGGAGGGTGGCAGGGGGCCGATCTGTCCGCAGTGGTTGGAGAGGGACGAGAGAGGCCCAGGGCCAGGGCCAGGGCCAGACCCGGGAGACACAGGGAGCAAAGTGCTAAGGACAGGACCTGAGGACCAGGGCTGACCTGAGGGTGGGGCCAGCCTGGGAGAGCCAGAGAGCGGCCCAGCGGGGAGGAGCGCCCACTGCCAAGGTTGCCCTTCACCCTCCTCCAGGCTCAATCAAGCTGCTAATTAGCATCCTGACCACTCAATTAATTAGGCTGTGCGTGCTTAATTATGACAGAGTGCCTGGCGGGGGTGGGGCAGTGTTATCAGCCTGGGCCCCCCAGGAGCCAGGGTTTATTGACCAGAAAAGACATATGAGGAGACCCTGGCAGCAGGGGGTTGCCAGGTGAGTGGAGGGGTAGGGGAGGCAGGCAGGAGCCCCTCAGCCCTGTGGGGGGTGGGCAGCCCCATGTCCTTAGCCCGGTTCCCACCCAGGTCCCTGGGTGACCCTTTCCACACCTCTAGTCCCTGAGTTTCTACCTGAAGACATCTCAGGCAGGGCGGATGTGTGGCCTGGAGTCCCCAGAGTGGAGGCCACACCCATGCCCAGCCCTCTTCTCTTGGGGCCTGGAGCAGGTGTGTGTCCATGCCAGCCAGGTCACCTGGCATGCTCACCCCCAATCTGTCTGCCAGGCTGTTCAATTTATGATGGACCACCAACCACAGTGGCAAGGCTCATGGCCCTCCCAGACAAGCCCAGCCTAGAGACTACTGTTCCGTGGGCAACAACAGTCAATTTGGCATTAGTTTTTCTCAGAAATGACAAGAGGTGGTGTCTTATCTCCCAACTAGATGATCGTGAATCTAGCAAGGTCCACAGCAGACACTGATGGTACATGATGCAGTGGTGATGGTGGTGATGGTCACGCTTCAGGTGATGGTGAGGTGAGGGGCCCTGCCTTGGGATGCTTCTTACAGGCTTGAGTGACACGTGTCTTGAACACAGCCTGGCAAGGCTGAAGGTAGGTGCCCTTGTCTAGGAAAAGCAGCACAGGGTGTGAGCCCCAGGGACCTAGGCGGATGTTTGGTGGGCTCTGGGCTGCTTCTGGCTCCTGACCTCACCATCCATGTGGGGAAACCCAAAGTAGACCTCCGCCTTACCTTTAACCTCTGTCCCAGATGGCCTGTGCCAGGTACACAGTAAGGCCACACTGTTGAGGACCCCAGTGCCCTCTGCCCAGCTGGGCCTCGGAGGTGATGGGGACCCAGAGGGACAAGCACGCGGAGAAGAGAGACTGGGGTGGGGTGGGGCCCAGGGCCTCTGAGGTGGGGCTGAGGGGCTGGAGGCAGCTCCCTAACATGGGAGGCTGGGCCGGAGCCCCCAGGGGTCTTCCCAGCGAGACCTGCAGTGACCGAGACTCCCCCACTCTGTGCCTGCGCCCCCAGGCAGTCCTTGCCGGAAGTGGTGTCTCAGCAGAGAGATGGCAGGAGCAAGGAGTCCAGGCCAGACCCAGAGGGAGCCTGAAGCTTCCTAGGGAGGGAGAGAAGCACGTGGCCCCGACCTGGCTCTGGTGGAGGTGCCCTGGGTCCTTGCACTGGCCTGGGACGGACTCCCATCAGCTCTGGGAAGCTGAGAGCCTAGCCTTCCCCGGAAGGCAAGGCCAAAGAGGACCCCTGTGCCAGGGGCCACAGACTGGAGATCGGTCCCGCGGAGAGGGTGGAGCTGACCCAGCTGACAGGGCCAAGGACTGGTACCCCCCACCCCCGCGGCACTGGTGGGCGCTGGGAGTCAGATACAATTACTCACTCCGTGCATCATAATTACCGCAAATAGCCCATTAAAGAGAAATTACCATCAATATGATATTAGCAGACAGCGGGGAAATGAAGAAAGAAAAGTGCTTATTCTCCCATTGTCCCCTTAATGGGGACACGGGCTGGAGAGGCAGTGCCAACCCGCTCGCTGACCTGACCCCCCCCTCACTGCTTGCATCCCTGAAGGACCTGCAGGCCCAGGGGCCACAGCCGGGACTGGGGCAGCCCTCCACCCTGCCCCTCGCAAACCCAGCTCTGGGGGCCCCCCGGCTGGCTCAGCCTGGCCTCCACTGGCCACCCCGCCGTCTGGCTGGGGCCTCCCACCCCGGGCTCTTTGGAAAAGCCCGGCGATAGGAGGGGTCTGAGCTCTGCCCCTCCTGGCTCAGCGTGGGAACATCCCTCAAGTCCAGGGAGCCCAGACTTCTGTTAGACATGGCAGCGGGGGTATGGGTGTCACTTCCTGGAGTCTCCAAAATAACGGCTAGTGTGACAGAGAAGCAGAGAGAGAGATGGTGGGTGGGACCAACAGTCGGAGAAAGGACGCCGGCCGGAGGGCGCTGGAGGACCCTGCGGGCAGGCGGAGGGTCTGCTGGCAGAGCCTGTCCCAGCCACAGGGTGGTGGAGGTCTGCCTCGGGGGAAACTGGCCGCGCGCGGGATCGGGAAGGGGGGCACGTGGCGAGAGTGGCTCTCTGTGCCCAGAGCACTCGGAGACTGATGGCCAGGAGGCTACCTGTACCCAGAAGGTACTTGTAGGATGAAGGACCCGAAGTAGGACAGAGCAGAGAGCCGGGGGGTTGCCTGACCCTGTCCTGTGCCCCCTGCCCCACCTACATGCCAGGCCCCCATCTGGACTGTCTCTGGTGGTAGCAGGTGGAGCCCAAACTTCAGCCTTGAGGAGGTAGCGCCACGGGTGGGGGTCTCAGGAAGCCCTCCCTGCTCAGCTGAGGGTGCGAATGGAGACGATGGCCTCAGTACTTCTTAAGCAACCCAGGCAAGCTGGAGTGGAGCGGAAGCCAGAGACCGGCTGGGGGGCAACCGTGCACGGGAAAGGTGGGCGCTCTAGGAAGGGATGAGACAGCGGAGGGGAGCCCTCACAGGGTCAGTCCATCTCTCCACCCCTTTTCGTGTTTTCCCCTTTCAACAACTATTTTTTAAGCACATAGTCTGTGCCAGGCACCGTCATAAGCTCTAGGAAACCAACAGGGAAATCACACAGAGGCTGCCCTCCTGGAGCTGACATCGTGTGGTGAGCGGAGACGGAGTGAGTGAAGAAGTAAGGTGTACTAGAAGTGATGATAGGCGAGAGAGAAGCAAGGCTGGCTGAGGAGAGGGGAGCAGTGGGGCCCCCAGTGGTGACACAGGCTTCTTGAATCTGCAAGAGCAAGATAGAGGAGGTCTCTGAAGAGGGGAGAAGGGGACAGAAGTGAGCAGGTTCTGATAGGAGAATAATAGTTTTGGAGTTGCCCCATAGCTTTCTGCAGCCTCCACTTACCTGTCCACCCACCCACTTACCCACCCACCCATCCATCCATCATCCACCCACCCATCCATCTACCCCCATCCATCCATCAACCATCCATACATCCTTCTATCCAGCCACCATCCTCCTGTCTTCCCACCTGTCCTAGCCCTCCATCTTCCTAGTCATCCATCCAGCTTTCTGTTTGTCCATCCATCCATCCAGTTAGCCAGCCAGCTCATATGTATCAAGTGTCTTTTCACTCCACATGGCCAGTCCTGACCCAGGTTGCAGCTGCTACCCCATCAGTGGTCTGGACTGTGGGAGTAGGAGTCTTGGGGTCTGGATCTGGCCCCTGGATTGGGGGCCAGTTGCCTGGGGCTGTAAGTCATGCTTTCCTGGATCATAATCTCGACATGACCCTAAATGCCCTGTCCACGCCTCAGAATTTCTGAATTCAGCTTAATTCAGCTCCCCAAACTCAGTAGTATTTGCTGAGTGATTGAAATGGGACTAGCCCCCAAGAATAACCCCTGGTGCACAGGTCTGGGCAAAGGCAGTGCAGGCAGAGCCCCAGACTGGAGGTGGAGGAACTCTGAGGAGTGGGGGGCTGGGCAGCTGTGTGCCCCTCCTGCACTTCTTCCTTTCCTGCCCGCCTCCCACTGGGGCCAGAAGCAGCGCCTGCAGGTGGTGGCTTCCATAAATGTGGTCATGGTTTGCAACCCCTTTTGCAAACCCTGCTCCAGTCGACCCGGACAGGCATGTCCTGCTCCCATCTGTATAGAGCCTCCTCTTCCAGGAAACCTTCCCAGACTGACAGAGGACTTTCCTTTTCTTCTTTACCCTCACAAAGACCCTGGTGGACACAGGTGTGGACAAGTTGAGCTCAGGGTCTTTTTCACCAATGAGGCAATTGAGCCCAAAGAAGTCACGCCTCCTACTTCCAGCTGGTGAGGAGCAGACTGGGAACAGAATCAGGTCTGAATCTGGCTTTGGTGTGGGTGGGGTGGTGATTGGGGTGGGGGAGCCTGGGGAGCCAGGGGAGATGTCTCCCCAATCCAACCTGGCCCCTAGGCCTGGTCTCTGCCCATCTGGACTCCCATGACCCAGTGCCCAGGCATGGGCAGCCCCACTCTGCTCCAGGGAAGGGGCCTTACCTGGCTCCAGGCGGAACCCTCCACACCACCCTGTGCTTCTTGGACTCATGGGGTGTCAGGGTGCTGGTGGCATGTCTGCCAGCACCCACAAAGTGCCTGAAGGGCTGCCCTTCGGGGGCACCCAGACCAGACTCCGACCCTGGCTCTCCTGGGGGCCTGGTGGGATGGAGGAACCGGCTCTGACCGCTGTGGGGGTGGAGGCTCCGGGGCCAGAGTTACCCTCACCGCAGCCCCTCCTCCACTACAGTCCCACGGGGTGGTCCCCACCTCCGCCTCAGGCCTGGCTGGGCACCCTTGCCCCTGGTGGCTCTGCGCCTCTCCTCTCCACACCCTCCCCCGCCCCGCCCCGCGCCTCCCCGACACCCTCCCGCGGCTCCCTCGCCCCTTCTCCCTGTCGCTCCCCCGCCTATTTTACTGTCCGCAGTGCTCACCTCACTCTGACTTACTGTATCATTTGCTTAACTTGCTGACGGGCTTCTTCCTAATCGAGCAGAGCCCGCCCCTGCCCCGCAGCGCAGCCCCTCCAGCGCACTAGCGCGGCCCCCGCCGTTCCAGAGCTGCGCTCACACCCGACCGCCCCGGAGTAACAGGTCCCGGCGCGGTGCTTCCACGCGTGTTCCGCGGCGACCCAGCCAGAACGTCTCACACACTGAGACACACATCTGGAAGTGCCACCTCGACACCCTGTGCCACTCACACCCGCAGTCACGTGTCCCAGCCTGGGAAGGAACGCGGCCCTCCTCACCTCCGCCGCCGTCAGCGCTGGCGGAAAGCCTCCTCCTGCCCGGGGGTGCAGGTCAGGGAGCATCCCCCACCACCCACCAGGGCCCCTTTGGCTCCTTCCCCAGCTCCACACTCTGGGGATGCCCTGGAATGGGGAGGGGTCAGCTGTGTTGTGGCCCCAGGTAGGGGCAGTGGAACTGGGTTGATCTGCTGGCCACATGGTGGGGGTCTTCACTGCTCATGGAGGGGCGAAAAGCCCTCCGTCTATCGCCTGTGTCTGGGGTGGATGAGCAGGGGACCGTAAGGGTCAGCAAAGGGGATACTAGGAAAGGGTCGGAGTCAGCTGAGGCAACAAGAAGGAAGAGCTTCCTGGGAGAGGAATCAGAGAGCCCTAAGGCCCCAGGGCTGTGGTCAGACCCTCAGGAGCTGGGGGTGAGGGCACCGGGGATCCACAGGCAGCTCCTGCCTGGAGCTGAAGAGGAGAGACCAGAAGCAGGAGGCAGAAACTGGAGTCAGGCTCTGGGTGGGCCCTAACCTCGCTGGTTGTTTAAAACCCCTTCTGTCTCAGGGGAGCAGGGGGCATCATGCTCCCGCTGTGTCCTCAGCGCTTCCTGGGGCACCTGTGCCCTGCAGAGAGGAAGCCGTGAGGGGTCCCTGCCGCTCCCCCGGGTCTGTCACTGAGGAAGAAAGGGCAGCGGGACCATCCTTAGCAGAGCAACTGGGCACCTGGGCATCATCAGCTGGCCTCTGGGGCCCCACTGAGCCCCGCTAAGCCTCCTTGAGGACAGTCCCTCCTCCCCCACGCCCAGCCCCCATGCCCAGCCCCTCATCTGCCGAAAGGGCCATTGCCACCCCAGGACCATTCCCAGGAGGCCATCAGGAGATCTGGAGTCTGGTGCATGTTGGACACTCCACGACATTCCTGGGCCCTCCCTGAGGACAAGGTGGGACAGAGGGCCATCAGAGGAGGGCCGGTCCCCTGGGGGGCTGGGACCAGACTAGGGCGATATAGTGTCCAGGTGGAGGCCCAAGGGGCGGGGTGAGAGGAAAGGAGATGGGGGGGATGGGATGGGGCTGAGGGCAGTGGTCTGGGAAGGCGGGGGCTTTTGAGCCTGGCATGGCTGATCCCAGCTGGCCTCAGCCCCCTCCCTGGGGTGTCAGCCAGCAAGGACTCCAGAGTCAGGGAGGCCAGCATGGAGGACGTGGTGAGGCTCTCGGTAGTGCAGGGCCCGGAGAGACAGGCGGAAGGCTGCTGCCGCAGGCAGCTGGAGCCCCCCTCCCCCTTGGCTCCTGCCAGCACTGAGCTGATGTCCCACACCCGCCGCCTGCTTCTTTCAGCACCACCCCCTGACTTTTGGGGGGTCTCCCTGCGGGCCTCTCTACCCCCCACACTTGCCTCCTCCTGCGACCGACTCGGGCCCCAAAGTAAATCTAGTCTCTGCCCCCTGCCCTGTGACTTCAGTCTGAGCACCCTAGAAATGCAAGTCAGGCACCTGCATTTTAGCAGGGTTCTAGCCTAGTCGTGAGAATGTTCCAACCCGGTTCTCCTCCCTTGGCTAGGATGCAGGGTCCACCTGGAAGCTTCCTGAAGGAGGGGGCGGGGGACGAAGAGGAGCCGGGGAGGCCCCGCCCCCGCCCGGTGCCCTGGGCCGGCCTCTGGCTGGCCCCGCGCCCGCGGTCGCCGCCCCATCCTGGCCCCCGCCCCCACCGCCAGCCTCCTTTCCTGCCGGGTCGCGGGTAATCGGCTGTGACAGCTCGAGCCCTCCGCAGCTGAGCGGTGTCACCGTGCATTAGCAGGCGCTGAGCCCGCCAACCGCAAATTACTCGTCGCTGCGGCGCCGGCGGCGACAGCCTCGTGAACAGCCCGGGGCACGTGTGCCGTGGGCTCGGTCCGAGTGAGGGTGTGGGGGGACGCGCCCCGCGGCCCCGCGTTCCCGGCCGTCCCCGCAGCGCACCCCTCCCAGCACGGCAGCCCCAGCCTTGCCGGCGCCCGCCCCAGCCTGGACCCACCGCCGGTCCTCGCCCACCTCTGCTGATATGCTCCTTCGGAACTTGGCCCGCAGGGATGGGAGCGCGCCTCCGCCTCCCGTGCCGGCGCTCCTCTGCCGGCAACCAGGAGCCAGTGCCGGCGGCCTCCCCGCTCCTCCGCCCCGCACTTGCCCAGTTCAGACCCTGGCTCCCCGGCCCTCCCCAGCTGGCCTCCAGAGAAGTGTCCTCCGGGACCTCTGGGGGTGGGGTCTCCAGCTCTAAATTCTGCAGCCTGGGGACGCTGCAGCCCGGCCCGGCTCCCCACCACCCCGAGGGGCCATCACCCTCCGCTCCCAATGCAGCGCCCCTCCCGGAGGTCCTCGCAGGCAACCCCACCCTCAAAGAGCTCCTCTCGCCTGCACGCCTCACCCCACCCCTCCCGGCTACCTTCTCTCCCAGATCCCTCTGACAGGAAAGTTCTATCCCAGGTCTTGGGGCCTCAGGTGTCAGCGGTGGGTCTCTGCTGGTTCCCTGCCTCCCCCCCCCCACCCCCGCCAACCCCAGCCAGCCCCTATAGCTGGTCTGCGCCCCAGGCTGGAGGGCGGCCTCCCACCAGAATAGGACCAGGAGATGGGCTCCCTGCTCCCAGGTCTGACCTCACCTCCAAGAATAGGCCTGGTGGGCAGTAGTGACTAGTGGAAAGTTCTGAGTGAATGAATAAGCCCCCTCCCCTTGAAAAAGGAGGCCTTCTTTTCCAGGCTGGACCTTCTCCACCCAGGCGAGTGTCACCTGGTGGCGAGGTGGGCTGGGCTTGTATCTGGGCAGGCAGGCAGGGCCGAGGCGGAGTTCCCAGCACCCTAACAGGCCCTCCCCAGGGAGCGGATGGGAGTAACTCTGGCCTGGGGAACTGCTGACCCAGGGAGGGCCCAGGGAGGTGAGCGGGCTGGTCCTGTGCCCAGAGCCGAAGGCAGGGCGAGGTGCTCAGCAGGGGGACAGCTTTGGACTCCTGCAGGACTGACTGGTGGCCCTTCCCTGCCCCTCAACTGTCCCCTCCAAGTGCTGGGGACGATGCAGCCTGTCATCACTGTGGCCGGCTCAAACCTCCCACTTGTCTACTCCCTGGAGCAGCTAGAGGTAAGGAGACCCAGGCCCGTGTGGCTGAGTGTGCGCCCATCCTGGGGAGGGGGAGGCCAGGGGGGAGGATACCTTGGCCTTGGCTGGCCCCACCCCAAGAAGCTATAAATAGGAGGCCAGGGAGGGGCCTGCAGACAGTCCCCTCCAGAGGGCAGGGCTGCTATGGAAATGGAGAGGGGTGGGGGGCTACAAATGGAAGTGGGGTTCCCCCAGTATACAGCCCCCTCTGTAGGGCCAGCAGCTGGGGAAGGGGGCCAGAGCCTCTCTTGGTCTCTTGGAATCCCAGCTCAGGGTTTTTGCTGGAGCCCTTAACCAGCTACAGAGGGTGGGCAGCTGTGCCATGTGTGAATGTGTGTTTGGGGTGTAGGGACCCCTGCACCAGTGGAGGGGGAGGCCCAGCCAGGTGCTCTGAATGTGGGGCGGGGCCTGAAATGCTGCCGCCCCCAGAGGCCGGGGCAGGCCCTGTGCGGTGGGAGGGCTGGGGTGGGGTGCAGGTTACTGGTTCTCAGCTCAGGAAGCCTACCTGGGCTGGGAGCTGGGGCTGTCGGGGCAGGTAGCCCTGAGGAATCCAGCAGGCAGGGAGGGACTCCTTGCGGTGGGGCAGCCTAGGGGAGAGTGTGCAGGCCACAGGTGTGCAGCCGTCTACGTGTGGACCGTATGTGTCACGTGTGCAATGAGTCGACACGTGTCATGTCCAGCGTGTTTGTGTGCGTGCGCCTCCCTGTCCTCTCCAGGGCTGCACTCTTGGCCCCCAGGCCTCGGGAGGGCGACTCTGGCCCCCGGGAACACTGCCTGCATGCCACCCTCCAAGCTGCCCCAGATCTGCTCTGACGTCCCAGGCCCCCCTGCCCCCGAATTGCCGCCCCTCCTTTCCTCCAGGCGCTCAGCCGTCTCTTCCCATTCCAGGCAGGGCTGTCATCTTGGTCCGGCCTCTGGTCCCCAGTGGACGAGGCAGAGTTGGGACTCACACTGAATGAAGTCACAAAGGAGTGAAAAACGAATCCCCCAGAGGCGGGGGCATGGTGGGGGGTCGGGGTGGACCCAAGGCTGCTCGAGGTGCAGCTTCTGTCTGCAGGATGGTTCAGGGAGCCTCCTCCCAGAGCGCAGAGGGTGGTGGTGTGAGCTGGCATCCCTGCCCCACCCTAGGCGCTGGGTTAGGCTGAGCTGGGAGGTGAGGGGCCACCACGGCCCCTGAAAATCCAGTGGGCACGACAGTCCAGGTACCTGGGCGTTGAGTGGGGGCGTGTCCTGCAGCCTGGACGGGCAGCACCCTCCACCCCAGGCGGGGGCCCTCGCTGCGCCGCCAGGTCCTTCTCAGCCCGGTCCAGGTGGCTCCGGGGTCTCAGTGTAGTCACTGCCCCTCACACCTACATGTGAGTCACATCACAGGCACACACGTGGGTACAGACACGCCGGGGCACTGAGCACGCCCAAGGTCCCCAGGTGTGGTGAGGTGGCGGCCCTCCACCAGGCACTTCCCTCCTGGACCCCCACTGGCTGAAGCGATCCTTCTGGGGAGGGCAGAGGTTCAGCCCCCAGCATCTATGGGGGCAGCACCCCACTAGAAGGGGGCGCCCTGAGGGGGGCATGCGGGGGCCTCTGCTCTGCTTTCCACAGGCTGCCTGCTTTCCTGCAGGAGGTCTGCATCCCCTCAAAAGCTTTCTGGAAAAGATTTGTTTCTAAACTCACACATGAGCGCTCCTCCTGTCTCCACGAATAATTTCCACGTCTTGTACGTCCATTTGTCTTCTCCATTTTATCTTAGAGGGAAAACTGGAGGAAAGAAGGGGCGGGGGGAGGAAGGAAAGAGGGAAGGAGGGAGGAAAAAGAAAACAGAAGAGGAAAGTGAGACCAAACCGGCACACAGCCCGTGCTCCGGCCTGCCCTGCAGAGGAGCCCAAGCAGAAACCCTAGCTGCGGCTCGCTTTGCAGGTGCGGGTGACCCCTCTTCCCAGGCCTCCCCAGCCGCCACACTGGATCCAGGCCCTGAGAACTGGGCTCTGGGAAGCCTGGGGTGCTGGAGGGAGCCTGGCCCCCTCTCCCTAAAGAATACTGTCAGGCCCGCAGCCCTCAGCCCTCAACCTGCTTTCTCTGCCAGGAGGACTCCACTGCAGTTCCTTAGGCGATGGCAGTGAAAACTAAGGTGCCCTCACCCACACCTGCCAGCGGCCCGGCCCTCCCAAGCACACAGACTCTGGGCCCTGCCTTGGTCAGGCCGGCAGGGGCCCTCCTGGTGCCCCCTGGCCATGCTGCAGCCTCCCCAGCTATCCCTGCATTTCCGCGTCTCTCTGCAGCAGCAGTTTTGCCCACCGAGAGAAGCCTGCTCCCTCCTGGGCAGTTAGGGTGCTCAGCCCGTGTTTGGGGATTTTGCTCAGTTCCTCCCGGAGACCCAGCCTCCCGGTTCAAAGTTTCATTCTAAAGCAGAGGGAGGGAGCGGTCCTCGGTTTTGCTCTGCCTCTGGGATTGAGACTCTGAGACTAACTTGGGCGATGTCCTCTTGGGAACCGTAGCTCTCCCAGCCCAGGGGAGGAGCTGGTGCCCCCAGACAGAAAAGCGGGGTGCTCTGCTGAGGCCGGCGGGCTCCAAACGTGCAAACCACAGGGTTCACCGGACCCTGCCCCGATCCCAGTGTGAACCGAGGTACTGGTCAAGAATCCTGTGCTGACCGCAGGCCCCTGCGCTGACTCCAGCCCCCCGGGGCGAAATTTCCAGGGTGCCGCCCTGACCACTGCTCCCACAGTCCAGGCCTTGGTCCTGCAGGTGGGAGACCACAGGCTCAGAAGAGCTGAGGACAGCGCTTGCCCTGCCCAGGACACGTCGTGCTACCAAGGGTGGGCTTGAGCACGGAGTTGCATTCAGCTGTCGCGGGGGTCGGGGCCTCGCTCTGTGGCCTCCTCCTCACGGGGCAGATCAGGGGGCAGGTTCCTACGTCGGGCCCTGGCAGCAGCCTTTTTAAACAACTCTAGCCACTACCCCCTTCAGTCGGGGTTGGTCACCTGGAGCTAAGGCAGGAAACTCCTTTTCTTTCTATTCAGGAAGAAATATGGCAGAAACGAAAACCACAGAAAAACCAGCCAGGCTCCAGTGACTTTTGAATCTAAATGAATTTATTTTGTGGTTTTTTTTTTTTCTTTCCTCAGTTTCGTAGCAAATGAAAAAAGAACCCAACAAAACCCCACAACACAACAAAACTTGCAAGGGGTTGGTGTCTCCCGGGCCCCCTCGTGGAAGGAGCCCAGGCTGGGGTGCAGGGGTGCAGTCCGGGGCTGGGGGCTTCCAGGGGCTGGAGCTCAGCCTCCCCTCCCTCTCTTCCAGCCACTCCAAAAGTGATCAGGTTGTTTAAAAAAGAATCCACAAACAAAACGAAACACATTTTAAATTAAAATAAAAACACTTTCTCCACCAGACCCCATGCCAGGAGATTCAGGCGAAACCTCCTCTCAAAAAAACTTTATTTTCCGCTAGAAATACTGTGCATTACTTTCCCCCCCCCTACTTCTCCTGAGGGTTAAAATAAGATATATTTCCCCAGGAATCATAAATACGATCTGGTGCATAGAGAAATAGCAGCACAGGAGTCCCGACCAGCTCCCACCCCCCTCCCCCCAGTGGAGTACAGTAGGGCAGCAGGACTGAACACAGCATAGATAATGCGCCTCCGCGTCAATCTCTAGGGGATGCCAGTGGCAGGGTGGGGGGCAGGCGGGCAAGCAGGGGCCGGGACCCTCCGAGCGAGGGACACATGCTGGGGCACGCAGACATCTGAGGGCAACCCCGACGGGAAGAAGGGAGCTTTCTCTGGGGTTTCTTTTTCTGATCACCGAGCAAAATAAATATAAATACTTCGAAAATAAGACCGCTTCAAAAAGGAGTACAAAAGGCCTGGGTAGGGAGGCCGAAAGAAATGAGACCAAGGGTGCAGGGCGACGCGGGCTGCCCGCGGCGGTTCGGGTGAGGTCGGGCGCACAACCGCGCTCCACGTATGTACAAGCGGAGGCCAGGAAGGACTTCGACCCGGTCCAGCTTCCTGGGAGTCGCCATGCTCCGAGCAGAGGAGTTGGAGCAGCGTCGGGATGGCGACCTGGGAAGGTGCGCAGGCCGGGAGCGAGGAGGCCGCGCCGCGGGACGGGCCTCTGTCCGGCGCCTGCAGACAAGGCGCGCGGGGCCGGCCCGGGTGGCACTCACGCGGGGGCCGGCGCGCTGAGGAGGCTCGGCGCGGCTGTGCGTCCTGGCCCTGAGCTGCGGAGTCCAAGTCCAGGCCCCCGGTCGCCCGCGCGAGCCTCTACTCGGCGGTGGCGCGGGCTCCAGGCCCCGCGCTCACAGGAAGAAGTCGGGCGCGCCCTTGGCCCCACCAGGCCCAGCCTGCAGCGGCGAGGACTCCCGCGGGAAGCCGGCTCCGCCCGCGCCCCCAGGGCCGCCCCGGCCGGCCAGCTTCTCGTATTTCTCCTTGTACAGGTCCCGCTCCTTGGCCAGGCGCCCCACCTCCAGCTTCAGCTGCTCCACCTGGCTCTGGAGCTGGCACTTCTCGCTCTCCAGAATGTGCCGCTGCTGCACCCGCTTGAAGCGGCACGACTGCGCGTAGCCGCGGTTCTTGAGCGTGCGCCGCTTCTGCTTCAGCCGGATGACCTCCTCCTTGCTGAAGCCGCGGAGCTGCCTGTTCAGCTCGCGCACGGACATGGACACCAGCTGGTCGTCGGAGAAGCGCTCCTCCAAGCGCACGTGGTGGGTCGTGCCGCCGCCGCCGTGGCCCGCGCCGCCGTGGTGGTGGTGGTGATGGTGGTGGGCGGCGTGGTGGTGGTGGTGGGCGGCGTGGTGGGTGCCGTGGTGGTGGCCGGCGCCCATGTCGTCCGTGCCGCCGCCGCCCGCGAAGCCCTGGCCCCGGAAGGCCTCGTAGGCCGCAGCGGCCGCTGGGTGGTGCGCGCCGTGGTGCCCAGCGTGGTGGCCGCTTCCGATAAGCGCTTCCACCGCGTCCTCGGGCGTCAGGTTGAGCGCCTCGGGGTTAAGGTGGTGCTGGTAGCCACTCATCCAGTACAGATCCTCCAGCGCCGGCTTCCCCGAGGAGCCCCCGACGGCGCCGGGGCCCCCACTCGCCTGCCCCGGGGTGGCCCCGGCCTGCGCCGCGCCGCCGCCGCCGCCCCCCGCGCCGCCGCTGGTGCCGGGGCTGGGCGCGCAGAAGCTGGGCGAAGAGGGCACAGAGGAACACGGCGTGCTGAGCGGCGTCGAGGACAGCGAGCCGGGCGGCAGTCGGTGGCAAAAGCGCTCGGCCTCGGGCGGCTCCTTCTTCACCTCGAACTTCATCAGGTCGAAATCGTTCACGTACTCGATGGCCAGCGGGCTGCTGGGCAGCTCGGCGCCCATCGCCAGCTCCGCGGCCATCGCCTGGGGGGCCCCGCCGCCTTGCCCGGCTGAGCCCCGACGGGAGGCGGGGCGGGGGGGGGGGCGAGCCGCGGGCCTCTCCCCCCCCTCTCGCTTCCCACGGGTGGTGGGTCTGGGCGGCAAGAGGCGCGGGCTCCGAGCCGAAGCGCGAGGGGAAAAGTTTCACTCGGCCAACTCTGGGGTGGCCAATGGGGACGCCGCCGGTAGGGCCTCTAGCGCAACCCAGGGTCGCTCCCCGGCGAATGCAGGCCGGCCGCGGTCCCCTGTCCCCCCCGCCAGCGTTCCGGCGGTGGCCCGGCGGGCGGCGGTGCAGCCACCGCCTAGGGTTGCTGGGGTTCCCCTCGCTCCTCCCGCGCACGGCCGGCCCCGCCTCTACCGCCGAGCTCCGCGCCGCGCGCTCCCCTTTATAGGGCCGGGCTCCTGGGCCCGCCTCTCTGGGAGGAGTACGCGCCTCCGGGCCAATAAGAGCCCCATACCCGCCGCTTCATTTGCATATCCCCATGGCAACCCGGAGCCCAGCTGTCAATCTCCTGCGGGGAACAGCTGTGGGAAGGGGTGGTGACCCGCCGGCCGGGAGAGGAGGGGCAAGGCCCTCTGGTGGCCGCCTCGGGGGGCTGCACGGGCAGGGCCTGGGGCGCCGGGGGCGCGCGGGGGGCGCGGGGCCAGGCCTGCGGCCTCCGAGGCCTCGCGTCCTCCACGGAGTGGCCAGAGCCTCGAGGAGCGGGGTGTGCTCCTCGGTGACCTCGTCCCCCCGCCGCCGGCTGGCCGTGACCCCGCAGCCCCTTCCCAAGATTTTTTTTCTTCGGTCCATCGGGGAGCCCGCGTCCAGCCTGTTATCACAGTGGCGCCGGGACATTCCGGCCTCTCGACACGGGTGACGCTGCGCGGCCTGGCCGGGCGCTGCGCGGGAGCGCTGGTTATTTTTAGCTTCGCGGTTCAGGCGGGTTCAGGAATTTAGTCAACAAAGTTGCTGGCACCTCGGTGCGGCGGGATTCACCGCCGGGCGCCGGTGCCCCCGCTGTGCGGTGCAGGTGGAGAGGGAGTCGCGCGCAGCAGCGCGGAGCAGCGAAGGTGGGGCCAGGGACCCGAGCGTGGGGGCCGGAGCCTGGGCCGCTGGTGGGACCTGGGGCTCCGGGGCTGGACCGACCCAGCACGGGCGGGGCGCGCGGGCTGGCCCAGGGCCGGAGGGCTGCCAGGCCGACATCACGTTAGGAATCGGCCCCCAGCTGCCCATCCTCCCAGATCTGGCCTCCTGGCGGAGAATGAGGCCCGGAGCTGGGTGGGTGCGGGGATGGGCCCCCAGCGCGAGGAGAAGCCTTGAGAGCCAGACTGAGAGCCGTACTCGGGGAGCAGAGGTGGCCGGTTCCCCGGGGCTTGGTGACTGGGTGGTGATCTGTGGAGCCACCGGTGTGCCCAGAGCAGGGGCCCTCTAGGATCAACTGAGATGGGGCCATGACCCAGACAGCCCTCCCCCCATTCTCTATACTATTATATGACTTCTACAGTTTAATTCATTCTTAAATGCAACCATCTATGCACAGAAGGAAAAGTCTGGAGGGACTACCGGCAGGACGTCACCAGGGGCAGCCTAGCCATGTGCTGGGGGCATTTATCTATCAGGGCTTCTACCCTGTTCCTCACAAGTGTCTAGTATTTTATATAAAGAAAACTGTCACAATGGCGAGTGAAACCTCACTTTTAAATGTACCATAGGGGTGATCTGGCTCCTCTCCTCTCCCCTCCCACAGGGATGGCCGGCCTGGGTGCTCAGGCACATGTGTTGCCAGGTTTGGGATTTAAAGCCCTTTTGAGAGTTGGGAATCCCAGACCACCTGATCTGCCTCTTGAGAAACCTGTATGCAGGTCAGGAAACAACACTTAGAACTGGACATGGAACAACAGACTGGTTCCAAACAGGAAAAGGAGTATGTCAAGGCTGTATATTGTCACCCTGCTTATTTAACTTATATGCAGAGTACATCATGAGGAACGCTGGGCTGGAGGAAGCACAAGCTGGAATCAAGATTTCTGGGAGAAACAGCAATAACCTCAGATATGCAGATGACACCACCCTTATGGCAGAAAGTGAAGAGGAACTAAACAGCCTCTTGATGAAAAGTGAAAGAGGAGAGTGAAAAGTTGGCTTAAAGCTCAACATTCAGAAAACTAAGATCATGGCATCCGGTCCCATCACATCATGGCAAATAGATGGGGAAACAGTGGAAACAGTGGCTGACTTTATTTTTCTGGGCTCCAAAATCACTGTGGATGGTGATTGCAGCCATAAAATTAAAAGACGCTTGCTCCTTGGAAGGAAAGTTATGACCAACCTAGACAGCATATTAAAAAACAGAGACATTACTTTGTCAACAAAGGTCCATCTAGTCAAGACTAAGGTTTTTCCAGTGGTCATGTACGGATGTGCGAGTTGGACTATGAAGAAAGCTGATCGCCGAAGAATTGATGCTTTTAAACTGTGGTTCTTGAGAAGACTGTTGAGAGTCCCTTGGAATGCAAGGAGATCCAACCAGTCCATTCTAAAGGAGATCGATCCTGGGTGTTAACTGGCAGGACTGATGCTAAAGCTGAAACTCCAATACTTTGGCCACCTCATGCGACGAGTTGACTCACTGGAAAAGACTCTGATGCTGGGAGGGATTGGGGGTGGGAGGAGACGGGGACGACAGAGAATGAGACGGCTGGATGGCATCACCGATTTGATGGACATGAGTTTGAGTGAACTCTGGGAGTTGGTGATGGACAGGGAGGCCTGGCATGCTGTGATTCATGGGGTCGCAAAGAGTCGGACACGACTGAGCGACTGAACTGAACTGAACCGTTATATAACACATATAATATATATTTTACAAACATTTAGGTAGAACAACAAAGAAAAAATATTAACAGTATATATTTCTATTGACATACTTATTGGTGTCCTCTAATTTCTTGGGTTTTTTTTTGCTTTTTTTATTGGATGCTAATTACTTTACAATATTGTATTGGTTGGTTTTGCCATACATTGACATGAATCTGCCCCGGGTGTACATGTGTTTACCATCTTGATCCCCTCTCCCAACTCCGTCCCCATTCCATCCCTCTGGTTCATCCCAGTGCACCAGCTCCGAGCATCTGTATCATGCGTTGGATGTGAGAGTTGGATTAAAGAAAGCTGAGCGCCGAAGCATTGATGCTTTTGAACTGTGATGCTGAAGACTGTTGAGAGTCCCTTGGACTGCAAGAAGATCCAACCAGTCCATCCTAAAGGAGATCAGTCCTGGATGTTCATTGGAAGGACTGATGTTGAAGCTGAAACTCCAACAGTTTGGCCATCTGATGCGAAGAGCTGACGCATTTGAAAAGACCCTGATGCTGGGAAAGATTGAGAGCAGGAGAAGGGGATGACAGATAATGAGATGGTTGGACGGCATCACCAACTCAGTGGACATGGGTTTGGGTGGACTCCGGGAGTTGGTGATGGCCAGGGAGGCCTGGTGTGCTGTGGTTCACGGGGTTGCAAAGAGTCGGACATGACTGAGCAACTGAACTGAACTTAAAGCCCTTGGCATTCAGAGGGAAGCCACAGCTCAGAGGGGAGACACCGCATGGCAAGCTGGTGGTCCATCTGCCTGTCTGAGATGGAGCGAGCCCTTGCACTGGCCACCTGGCCTCTGCTCCTCATGGTGTGGCTTCAGCCAGGCCACTGGGCCAGGCGGGAGTGTGGTCCCAAGCTCTCGGGAGGGTGCTGGGTGGAGCCAGGCTGGTGCAGGTGGGGGTCCTCCTCACAGCTCCTGGCCCCAGGCCAAGGGCCACTGACCGCAGCCGTTCCCAAGCTCTGCGGCACCCCCAGTCCCACTAGTCGCCACACATTGTCCTGAGAGGTGCAGTAAAGCTGCTAAAGCCTGGGAGGCCTTGCAGAACAGCCCCGCCCCACCCCAAACCTCGAGGCCCACGCTCAGCCACACTAAGTCAGGGACAGCTGCCCCACATCTGGCCCCAAAATGCGGTGCTCAAGGGTGCTGGGCCAGAGCCAGCCAGCCCCTTGCCCAGTCACACTCACAGGCCTCTTATTGTCTGTCCCCAGGGGAGAGGGACCCAGTGCAGGGCCGGCTGCAGAGACTGCGCTCAGAACTGGGAATAGGCACAGAGGCCTTCGGGCAGCCTGGGACCAAGCAAGGCACCCATGTACCTGACTGCCTCGGGCCCTTGGTAAGTTCTCCGGTCCTGGGTTTGGCCTCGGGTCAGACTGGCTTCCCAGGTCATCTCTGGGCCTGCAGGCCTGGCCTTAGCTCTCGGAAGCAGGAGCCCTGGAGGGTGGAGGGGCCCTGAGTCTGCTCCCTGGCTTCTCGTGGTGGCGGCTGAGCCCTCTGTCCTGAGTCACTGCCAGGGGGCTGGGAAAGGGGCTGAACGCCCCCGTACACAGGCCCCGACCCTCCGGCGCCCCACACTGCGGGCAAGACGGGCTCTCCCAGCCCAGAAAAAGTCTGCCCCTTCCTGACTTGGCTTCAGGCTCGCTGCTTTCTCTTCAGAAACCTCCTCTTCGCCACTTGCTGGCCTGGGACCCGGCAAGTTCAAGGAGGGGCTCTCAGCTGGGTCTCAGAGGCAGAGGCCACAAGAGCCCAGGGCCACCTCCTCTCTGCAACGAACGCTCACAGGCCCCAGAGATGGCACTCATGAGCACTGTAGGCCCAGCCGTGACCCCCTCTCGGCTCCCTCGGCCAGCAGTGGAGCCAGCAGAGGATGCACGTGGCCCAGAAAAGGTTCCCTTTCTTCCTCGCCCTCTGGGGGCCTCCACCCCTACCCCAGCAAACAACCAGCGCTTGGACCCAGGGAGCCACAGGGACCACGTGGAGGCTCCTCAGTAAATACACTCACGCGTCTTTACTGAGCAGTTCTGTGTGCCAGGCGGTCTGTCCGGGGGCAGTTTCCAGCACCTTCCACCAGGGAGGTGGCTCAGGGGCCCTTGGTGGGAAACAGGTGCTCGTGTGCTCTGCAGTGGACGGGTCATACTGGGTTCAGCTGGACCGTGGTGGCTGGGAGGACTTGAAGGCTGAGGGACTGGTGGCAGGCAGACTATAGGGCCATAGCCGGACCAGCATCCGCACACGGCAGCTAACTGGTTGGGCTTCCTCGCAGCGTGGCAGCTGGTTCTCAGAGTGAGCGTCCAAGGGAGCCAGGCGAACATGCCTGGCATTTTTGTGAGGGGTGGCAGTGCTCATATCCATCCCCCATGGAGTCTATAGGAAAAACTACACAGTCACAGCATCTCTGGAAAATACAATCTACCAGAGAGGGGGTGAGAGAGCAGGAAACAAACCATAAAATAAAAAGTGAACTACATAGCATGTCGGTTTCCCGCTGCTGTGCAGGAAGTCAGCACAAGTCCAGGGCCTGCAAGCAGTGCTTACGTCCAGAGTCCTGTGGGGCTACAGTCTCAAGGTCATGGGGGGTTGCTGTTGTCTGGAGGCTCCTCTGGGGAAGATGCTCCCAAGCTCTCTCAGGTTGTGGGGACCATTTCTTGGCATCTGAGGAGCCAAGACCCCGGGCTCAGAGGGTTGGAGGCCACCCTGGCTCCCCACACCTGATGACTGCCCTAGAGAATCCAGGCAGGTGGAGGGGCCCCTACAGAATGGGAGACGGGAAAGGCCGAGGGGCCTGACCTGATGGAGGGGATCAGAGCCTGGGGGTGCGGCCCCTCTGGGGACCCTGGGACCACCCTCGGGCAGCGTGGTGCCAAGGTCCCAGCTCAGTGTCCTAGGTTCTCGGCAAGTCCAGCCGCAGGGTGCACGTGCCATCACTCAGCGCTGCGCTGCAGGGTCTGCCTGGGCCCAGCAGTCACCCAGCTGCCCAGCCTCATGGGAGTCACAAGGCGAGGCCACAGGAGTCCCCATTGGGAACGGAGGCCCCCTGCTCTCCAGGCGGGGCTCCTTCCTGGGCTCAGACAGTGAGGGGTGGGTGCCTTCCCCACCCACCATGGTCAGGAGTGGGCAGAGCACCCAGGGGAGGGCTCAGGCTGCAGAGGAGCCAGGAGAGGCAGACCCCCTCCCCCAGACCCCACACGGGGGCACTTTCGGGTCCCCACCTCAGATGCCTCCCCGCCGAGCCCAGCAGCCCAGATCCCGAGGCCCTGCTGGCCACACGACCTCGGGGCTCACCTGAGGGCCCGCCCTGCCCATGGGAGAGGTGCTTCACCGTCACTATGCCCACCCCCAGCCCTCACAGGAGGCTCCCTGTCCTTGGGGCCATCACCTGAGAGGCTGCACCAAGGCGAAGGGCAGTCCACGGGGGTGCAGGCCTGGGGTGGCAGCGGGCCCCTGTGAAGGGAACAAAGGTGCAGGGCCTGCCTGGAATCCACGGCCCCCATGCAGTTGGGGCTGGTGGGTATGACGGGCCCTTCCTCCCGGGGGCCCAGCGGATCTGCCCTTAGCACAGGGAGCCCAGAGTGACGGCGACTCCCTCCCCTGCTGGGAGCAGGGAGTCTGACCAGGCCGAGCCCGAGGCTGACCGGTCCTCAGGGGGTTGTGGGGTGCAGGCCCGCAGGGCAGGGGCCAAGGAGCACAGGGCAGATGTTGGCAGGGCTGCCCCCGTGCCCTGGGGCACCCAGCCCTTCCTGAGCCTCCCACGTGGGCCCGCAGCTATCAGGCCGGCTGCCTCAGGGTGGTGGGCTATGCGGTGTGCAGTGGGCCCGGGTACAGGAAGTACACCTGAGGAGGCAGAGCGGCCGGGGAGTCCCTGGAGCATAGCACTGGCCCCGGCCGGGTGGTGGGCGGCCGACAGGAGGGGCCCAGTACCCACTGGTCTGTCGGGAGTGCCCCACGCAATGGATACACCTGCCCACCTACTGTCCAGCTGGTGTCTGCCTCGCAGTCTGGGGTCACCTCCTTTACTATGGAGAGAAGCACAGGGAAGTCAATAGGATGGGAGGGACAAACACCTGAGTCTCCCTCCATCTCCCATCTGTCCAGGCGGGGGAGGGAGAATTGAACCTCGGTCCTTCCATTGTCAGAGGTTCCTCTGTGGTGGAGCCGACCGTGGGAGTCAAGGGCAGCCTAGGGAGGAGATGGGGGAGGCCTCTGTGGCCCCCAGGCTGCGCCCCAGTGCCTGCTCCTCCTGCCAGCCTTGGCCAGGAAGAGGAGCCAGGCAGGGGGCTCAGTCATGGCCCAGGGCACCTGGCCAGGCAGGCTGCTGCCCCAGCTCTGCAGGCTCCTCACTGTCAGCACTCAGCCCAGGGGCCTCAGCCTCCCCCGCACCAACCCACGCGGCTTCTCCAAGGCGTGGCTGAGGCCAGCACCGAGTCCCAAGGGGCCAGCTGAAGAAAGCAAGCAGGCCCACAGCAGGGTCCCCTCAGCTCCCTGCCAGGCTGCGGGCCCATTCTTTGCAGTCAGGTCTGAGTCCGGTCTCCGGCAGCCTGCTGAACTAGCACAGGTCAGGCCCCAGAGACAGGGCTCAGGGCCCCGGTCGGTGGTGCCAGCGATCGGCACAGGACAACGGGAGCCCTGCTCTGCTGGACAGTGAGCCACTGCATGCTGAGGCTGGGCGGGCCCCTCTCCACAGCCCCGCCTGGCTCGTCATCTGTGGGACCTCACCTTGGCCTGGGGGGGCAGTGCCCGTCCCCCCGAGCCAGGGAGGGCCAAGCGGCCTTCTTCAGTCAGCGGGACCCCCAAGGAGGCAGTGTGTGCAGAGGCCCGGGCTGCCCCTGTCAGCCAGTGCTGGACAGCGCTCTTCCCACCGGGGCCAAAGAAGCAGCGGGACAAGGAGAAGCCATGCAGCCGACTCCCCTGCCTTCAACTGCAGGGGCTGCGGGCAGGGGAGCCCGAGGGTGCCCCGCCTACAGGGTGGTTTATGGTGCAGATCCTGGCAAACGACTGACTGGTGGGGATGAAGACAGGCGGAGGCAGGGGCACCCCAGGAGTGAGGCTGCAGGCAGGTGCTCGAGGGGAGCACACCTCACTTGCCTGGGGGTGAGGGGCAGATACCCCGAGTGGCCCGGCTCCACTCCAGTCTTTGGCAGTGGGGGGCTACCAGCCGGGGCTGCATCCTGTCAGGGTCCCAGGCTGAGGCCATCACTCTCAGCCAGCTTGCCCAGGTGCCCTGGGACTGGAGACAGCTCAGGGGGCGATGAGCTGTCCCCTCTGTCTGGCGGCCCTGGCCTGTCCCCTGGCCCTACTCTGGTCCAGCTGCTCTCCCGAGAGGCCCGGGGCAGGGGCTCTGGAGGAGAGTTCTGCTTGGGGGAGGCCCTCTGGCCCCAGCTTGTTGCCTCCAGTCCCCAGGGCCTGCCTGGGCCTCTCCCAACCACAAAGCACACTGGCCTGGGCATGGAGGACAGGCAGCCTCAGCCCTGAGCCACCCTGGGGCGGCAGGGAAGGGGCCCAAGTCCCTGCCCAGTTGAGCAGGTGGGGGGGCCCTGCAGGGGGCTCTGGGGCATACCCCCATCTTCCCCTCAACCTCAGGCCTCCAGGTCCCCCTGAAGTCGCACCTGGGGGGGCTCTGGGACCCTGGGCCCCACACATCCACCCGCGCTGTGCTCAGCAGGCCAGGCAGCAGCGGCGACAGTCGGGACAGCCAAGCAGACACAGGACAGAGTCTTTATTGCTGAACACAAAGTACCCGCCAGGGAGGCCCGCCCGGCAGTCTCTCCTGCAGCAGGAGGCTTGCGGGGGGACAGGGCAGGCATCGCATTGGGGAGCCCTGCCGGGCACCCCTTGGGGCAAGGCTGAAGGCCCAGGGGTGGGGAAGTGGTGGGGCCCAGCCTGAGGGGGGCCAGGCGTGGGCACTGGTCACACAGGGCTGAGAGCCAGGCGGGCAGGGGGACAGCCCTGCCGCCCATGGGGGCCCTCCGTGGCAGGCGGAGCCTCCTTCCTCTCGGGACAGGGCTGAGGTAGGCACGGGCTGGCCCCCTGGGCCCTCACAGACGTGGCTTGATGCGCAGCGACTTCCCTGTTCCAAGAAAGCCAAATGTCAGGCACAGGAGGCCCCCTTCAAGGCCTCTGGGTCAGGGGTCACTCGAAACTGGGAGGGGGGCTGGGACACCACCCACTGCCCAGCCCAGGGTCCCACATGGAGCAGGTCCAGGTCTGGCCCTGGGCAGCGGGCAGGCCCGCGGGAGCCCCTCAGCCTGCAGCTGAGCCCTGAGCACTGGGTGCCGGCGGCCTGCACACACAGCTCGGGCTCACACCGGGACGGGTGTCTGGAGCTGCCAGACGGCGCCTTACACACAGAAAGCCAGGGTGTGTGTGAGCAGCTGTTGGGGGCCCCAAAGCCCGGGGGACCAGCCGGGGCTGCAGGGCTGGGGTGGGAGAAGCTTCCCAGGGCCGAGCAGGCTGCCGCCCTGGGCCCCACACCCATTGGGCACCCCGGCGCCTCTCCCCACCGAGGACACTCCTGGTGGCCACATAGGCCGGCAAACCAGCTGCCCACAGGCCGGCACTGTCCATGTGTCCCCTGCAAGCTCGCGACTCCTCCTGGGACCCCACTGCAGGGTCGAGGACCCCACTGCAGGGTCGAGGAGCCCAGTCACTTGCCAGAGCCCTGGGCCCCTCAGCCTGCCCCTCAGGCCCCCAGGAAGCCAGCAAGGCCTGAGCAGGGAAGGACGGTTGCTGGGCTCTGGCCATGAGGCAGACAGTCACCTCCCCCCTCGCCCTTGCTTCCTCTGATTCTAGGGCTGGTTACAGGGTTTCTCATCATAATTAAAAAATGAAAATTAAAACGCTGGTGGCTTGGGGCTATCTGCTCCTACCTCCCGCCCTCAGGGCGTCCTGCCCACGGAGGGCCTGGCCGCAGCTTGGCGCCCCTGGCTCGGGGGCTGAGCAGGCGGCGTGAGAGCTCGCTCAGCAGAGCTGGGAGAGGAGGCTGCAGCAAGCATCTCCCATTAACGTTATGACCGTGAAATATGACAATAAAATGATAGCCGTATGGTCGCAAATTTGCAGCCCGCCGAGCTGCGTGGGGTTTATCGTCACTCAAACGCGCAGAGAGCTGTAAAATGTTTACAGAAAGGGTCGTTTGCAGCCATAAAATCCTCTTTTCTCTCCTAAACAAGGCTGAGTGGAGCCATTTACCAAGCCCCAAATGTTCATCGGGGGAGAGGAAACATCTGTTCTCTCCAGGAGTGTGCGGTGATCTTCCAGAACAAATTAACAGAAATGGGTGCTTTCTAATTAAATCAGCCTTCGGCTGGGCGGTCTGTGAGCGGCGCTCTGCGCCCGCACCTCGCGCCCGCCCTGTGGGCCTGCAGGCGCGCACCTGCCATGCCAGAGACCGTGCTGCCAGCTCCCTGGGACCAGCGGGCCCCCCAGGCTGACCCATGGACCTGAGGTACGCACAGCCAGAGCCGAGCTGCCTACCTGAGTCCTTGGAGGAGGCGCTCCTGAGGGCCCGGGCCCTGGGCTGGCCTCCAGGGCTGGGAGAGGACTGCAGGGCGATGAAGGAGGGCAGCTTGGAGAGGCCACTGGAGCCTGCTCCTGTGGAGGCCGCAGCCGCCTGCAGACACAGCTCCTCTGGCTCCAAGGACAGGGAGGCGGAGGGGGGGCAGGAAGAGGAGGGGGAGGGGGAAGAGGAGGAGGAGGGGGAGGAGGAGGAGGGGGAGGCCGCAGCTAACACCCGCGGGGAGGAGGGGGGCGAGGTCGAGCCAGCAGCCATGGAGCTGGGGGAGCTGGACATCCGTCTGGTGGGGCGCAGGGCGGCTGAGGGCTTCCTGCAGGAATGGGAGGGGAGCGGGGTGTGAGGCGGGTGGTGTGGGGCAGGTGGGGTCCAGAGGGTGCTGGCCCACCACCTGTACACCACCTGTCCCCCCACACCCATCCCTGCCCAGCAGCTATCAGGCACTGACGCAGGTTCAAGGTGGGCCTCTGGGCCCAAGGATAGGCTGGTGACACTTCTGGGCCTCCAACAGCTGCAAGCTGACACCATCCTCACCTCCTGGAGCCTTCCCCATCCACACGGGCTCCCACACGCTCAGGCAGGGGAGCACACCATGGGGCCCAGCCACGAGCATCGCCCAGGAGGACCTCCCCCGCCCCTGGGTAGTGGGGTGGGTCAGGGATGCTCTCGGCTCATCCAGCCTGAGGACCAGGGTGGGGCACCTCTGGAGGTCACTTCACCAACTTTGGACAGAGGTTTCTTTCAGAGATAGGCAGGGGTGCAGGGCTCCCTCCTGCCCCCACCCCGAGCTTACACATGCCACACCCACAGTCCCCGTCACCTGGGCCCATGGCTGGTGGAAGCCCTGCTCCTGGGGGGCGTGCTGCTGGGCTCCGGGGCCGTGGGGGTGGCTGCTCGCCGGCCCAGGCGCTTCGGGTTGCGGTGGAGCAGCTGGCACTGGGTGCCGCGGGGGCACACGCCCCTGCGGGAGAAGTCGGGGCATAGAAGTGTGTGCTTCTTCTTGCACTGCGGGAGAGGGGGCATGGCTGGGCGAGCCGGTGGAGACCTCGGCACCACGTGGGGAACCCCGCCTACTCCACCCAGTGGGGCTCATGCGGAAGGGTTCCTGTTGGGGGGGCTGAGGTCCTCAAGCCAGAGAGGCCCAGGGCGCTCACCCCTACCCATCTGGGTAGGGTCAGTCTGAGGGTCAAAGGCACTTCCTTGGTTGTACCAGCACCACTCAGCCTGGCCCTGGGCCTGGACTGAGGCTGGGGTAGGGATTCCCAGGGCACTACCTCCTCCTCCTGACTGTAGCCCACCTGTCCTGGCAGAGGACCAGGGTGGGGGCACCCCACAGGGGTGCACCATCAGGCAGGTCGGGGCAACAGGTGGCCTCAGCTCTGCCCACCAGGCCCACAGGGAGCACAGAGCCTGGACCCAAGGCCTGCCTCTCCATGGCCCCCCTGCCCCCAGGGCAGGAACTACAGCCCTGCCGTGTGCCTGTTTCTTGCCTGGTCCCCCTAGAGGAGGGGTCCTGTTCTCCCACCCCAAAGAGCTGGCTCAGTGGGCACCGCCCAGGAGGAGGAAACCACCCTCATGCTGACCAGGTGACAGGTGATGTGCTGGAAAGAGACCCAGATGGAAACCCCTGCAAGCAGAGCCCAAAAACCACCCAAAACCAACCCGTGTGCACTCAGTCAGCTCCATCGTGTCTGATTCTGTGTGACACCATGGACTGTAGTCCACCAGACTCCTCTGTCCATGGGATCTCCAGGCAAGAACACCAAGTTGAAAACCAGCCCTGGTGTCTGAGCAGCTCGAGGGTGCCCCCTGGCACAGCCACTAGAAGTATCACGGCAACAGTCTTGAGACCACTTCCTTCTGGACCCGTCAGCCCCACTGGACATGTGTCCTCAGAGCCCCAGATGTTGGCCTGCTGGCTCCCAGCACCCAGGACAAGGCCGGCCAAGGACCCCACGGAGCCTGTGCCCATTCTGTGAGCAGGATCTGGGCACTGACCCCATTCTTGTCCCCACACCTGGCCCTTGGCTGCCACCCAGGAACTAGAGGCACTTCACACTGGTGCCTGAGGCTGGTGTGAAGACAGGCAGGTGGCACCCCTGCACCCAGACGGCTACTCCTCCCTGTGCTGGGCAGACCCAGCCCTGCCCCCCAACGCCTGCTCCCCCAGCCCCAGAGTAAAGGGCCCTCTGCCCTGAATCCCAGTGGTCCCCTTGGTGGCACATGCTTCAGCGGGGTCCCCTGGGCAGGCAGAGGGATGGGCAGGCCCTCTGGGTGGAGAGACCACCCTGGGCTGGGTGCAGAGAGGTGGCCGGGGGGTGCTGTCTCTGTGCCATCCCACGGTGGCCATAAGCCCCGCCGCTGCCCTGAGCCCAGGAACATCACACGGGAGGCGGGACCCAGCACAGAGGGACCCAGTAAAAGGCAGCACCTCGGTTTCCTCCCTGACTGCACAGTGACATCTGTGAGCTACTGGGTCACGTAAACTCATTCCAGCTATTTCTGTCTCACTTTCTTATGGTGGCACTAGAAACCGCGGAATCCCACATGCGGTTCACATCTGGTTGACTGTGGGACTAGAGATGGCTGGTCTGAACTGACCGTTCTCCCAGAACAACCCAAATCTAGGCTCAAACGTGAAGAACTTTCTGAAATCATCCAAGAACTACTGAGCAGGTGAAATGATGGAGGAAAATCTACACAGAGATGTGGTGGGTGCAGGGCTGGTCTCAGATCTCAGGGGCCCAATGCCATCCTTAGAGCAAGACTGCCAAGGAAAAAGCAGACCCAACACCCCTGCCCCTGCCCCACGCGCCCTGCAGAGCTGGAAATAAGGAAAATTCCTGGGATTATAGACTGCCAGGCTTTCCTGTTCATGGAATTCCCCACGCAAGAATACTGGAGTGGATTGCCATTTCCTTCTCCAGGGGATCTTCCCGACCCAGGGATCGAACTCAGGTCTCCTGCATTGCAGGCAGATGCTTTACCGTCTGAGCTATCAGAGAAGTCCGGAAATAAAGAAAGTCACTGCTAAATAATGCGTCGTCAGTCAAGAAGCAACAGAAATTAGGTGATAGTTAAAACCAAATGACAACATTAAAACAACCCATCAAAGTTGATGGACTGGAGCTAAAGGAGTGCTTGGAGCAAAGCCCTCAGCCTCAGAGTCTTACATTAGCAAAGAGCAAACACCTCAAAGTCAGAGGAAAACAGAAAAATAAATGAAAGAAAGCAGAGAGAAGGACATAAAGAGAAAAGAAACATATAAACAATATTAGCAATGACAAAAGTGCCGTTAACTGCTGGTGCTACAGAAGGTGATCAGTTCAGTTCAGTTCAGTTCAGTCGCTCAGTCGTGTCCGACTCTCCGCGACCCCGTGAATCACAGCACGCCAGGCCTCCCTGTCCATCACCAACTCCCGGAGTTCACTCAAACTCATGTCCACAGAGTCGGTGATGCCATCCAGCCATCTCATTCTCCGTCGTCCCCTTCTCCTCCCGCCCCCAACCTTTCCCAGCATCAGAGTCTTTTCCAGTGAGTCAGCTCGTCGCCTGAGGTGGCCAAAGTATTGCAGTTTCAGCTTTAGCATCAGTCAATGAACAAATTTTATGCCAATAAATTTGAAAACACAGACAGAATCTACAAATTCTAGAAAAACTGCCAAAAACTGACATTAAATCTGAATGAATATTCCTATGACCATAAAGGAATTTGAATCAGTAGTTAAAAAAATAAGGCAAGTGCCAGCCCAGGGTTTCACAGTGGTTCTACCAGATATTTGAGAATGCACTACCCAACCTCCCATGAACCAGCCCACAGAAGAAGACAGCAGAAAACACTCAGCTCAGTCCACTTGGCCAAAGGGGCCTTAAAACTGGAACCTGACCGCAGAGAGATGATCAAACAACCTTTAGGTCAACTGCATGAACAACGATTCACAAGTTCTACACAAATCACAAATAAACTGAGTCGTGAAATGTGTAAAAAGACCATGTTAGGACCAAGCTGAGTTTATCTCAGGAAAGCAAGGTTAGTTTAACATTAGAAAATCAGGGAACAGAAATCAGCACGTTAGCAACCTAAGAGAAAGGAACCATGTGATCACCTTGAGAGGCAAGAAAGAAGAGCTTCATAGAATTCAGTATCAACTCAAGTTTAGCAGATCAGCGATAGAAGGGAGCTTCCTTAGCTTAATATAGAACCTTCGAGAAACCATCATCATCACTCACCAAGGGGTGCAGCTGGAAGCCCACAGCCATGAGTTACTATCTCACTGGGCTTATAGGCAGGGCAGAAAAAGAAAAGGCATTTAAACTCAAAGGAAGAAAATATGGTCATTATTTGCAAAAGATATGATTGTTTATGTAGAAAAACCCAAAAGACTAAGTCCCATGGATGAATTACTACCATTACTAATATAATTTAGCAAGATTGCTGGAAACAAAATCAACATTAAAACTTGTATGTCCGTAACCAATGAACAGTAAGAAAATGACATTTAAAAACAAGCTCTTTATAACAATAATAAATGTGAGAGAAATAAACCTAACAGACATAAGACAGGAATTTTATCCAAAGACGTCGCAGGAGAGTCTGTCACTAGAGACGGTGCCTTGATCACACATAGGAGACTCACTGCAGAGACCGCTGAGACCAGCTCTCACCAAACTAAGGCACAGATTCAAGACAACCTGAGTCCAAATTCCAACTCTAAAAACCTTACATGGAGTGTAAAATACATTTCTGGAAGGATAAAGGGACAAGAACAGCTAAAATAGCCACAAGGAAGAAAAAAGTGAAGGAACCTGCTTCCTTGTTATGACTTATCCCAAAGCGCAAATAACCGACAAAGGTCCCTGTAGTCAAAGCTGAGGTTTTTCCAGGAGTCATGAGTGGATGCGAGAGTTGGACCACAAGGCTGAGCACTGAAGAACTGATGCTTTTGAACTGTGGTGCTGGAAAAGACTCTTGAGAGTCCCTTAGACTGCAGGGCGATCAAACCAATCAATACTAAAGGAAATCAACCCTGAATATTCATTGGAAGGACTCACATTAAAGCTGAAGCTCCAGTACTTAAGGCCACCTGATGCCAAGAGCCGACTCATTGGAAAAGGCCCTGATGCTGGGAAAGACTGAAGGCAGGAGGAGGAGGAGGTGACAGAGGATGAGTTGGTTGGATGGCATCACGGACTCAATGCACATCAGTCTGAACAAGCTCCAGGAGATGGTGATGGACAGGGAAGCCTGGTGTGCTGTAGTCCATGGGGTCGCAGAGTGAGACACGACGGAGCGACTGAACAACTGAGCAACAACCTGGAACTGTTTGGGTAGGACACGGACCAGTGCAACAGCCAGGAGCCCAGGCTCCAGTAGGGGCCGCCCGCAGACCGAGAGCCACTGGCGTGGGGACAGTGTCTGTGGTGGGCTGGCTGTAAAGTTACAGGCAGATTTGTGACGGCGCTGGGGGTGGGGTGGTACTCAAGGGTCAGCTGTATAGTGCAGAGATTGAATCAGGTAATCATAAAACCTCCCAATCAAGAAAAGCCCAAGACTAGATGGTTTCAACGGGTGAATCCTACTGAACATGTAAAGAATTAACACCTATTCTTCTCAAATTCCTCCAAAAACACAGAAGATGAGAAAATACTTCCTAACACACAACAGCCAAAACAATCTATAAGGCTAGCCTTACCTTGGTTCCAAAAGCATACAGAGATACTACAAGAAGAGAAAATTACAGATCAATATTATTATGAATACAGATGTCAAAATCCTCAACGAAATACTACAAAACTGGACTGCTGCTGCTGCTGCCCCACAGACGGAAGCCCACCAGGCTCCCCCGTCCCTGGGATTCTCCAGGCAAGAACACTGGAGTGTGTTGCCATGTCCTTCTCCAATATGTGAAAGTGAAAAGTGAAAGTGAAGTCGCTCAGTCGTGTCCGACCCTTTGCGACCCCACGGACTGCAGCCTACCAGGCTCCTCCATCCATGGGATTTTCTAGGCAAGAGTACTGGAGTGGCTTGCCATTGCCTTCTCCGACAAAACTGGACTAGTGGCATATTAAAAAGATTATACACTATGATCCAGTGAGATTTATCCTCTGAATGCAAAGATGGTTCAACATCCAAAAATCAATCAATATACTTGTGATCGATCGATGTGGTCAGTATGTCTGATTGATCAGCTTAATAGAGTGAAGGGAAAAAACCCACATGATCATCTCAACTGATACAAAAAAGATTTGGGCAAATACTATATAAAATACCTAGAACAGGCATAGTCATGGAGACAAAATGTTGATTTGTGGCTGCCAGGAAGTGGAGAGAGGGGGCAACAGGGAGGCATTGCCAACTGTTTAGAGATTCTGTTTAGGGTGATGGAAAAGTTTTGGAAACAGATAGTGGTGGTTGTATAATATTGTCAATATAATTAATACCACTGAACTGTACACTTAAAAATGGCAAATTCAGGTAAAATTAAACAGATAAACATGTAATGCAACAAAACCCACAGTACTGTGCACTTAGACGGGTGATTTGTATGGGAAGTGAATTCTATCTCATAAAAGCTGTGAAGGGTAGAAAAGACCCTGATGCTGGGAAAGACTGAGGGCAGGAGGAGAAGGGGACGACAGAAAATGAGATGGCTGGATGGCATCACTGACTCGATGGACATGAGTTTGAGTGAACTCTGGGAGTTGGTGATGGACAGGGAGGCCTGGCGTGCTGTGATTCATGGGGTCGCAAAGAGTCAGACACGATTCAGCTACTGAACTGACCTGACACGGAGACACTGTCTGTGATTTCAAAGAAAGACGTCCAGAGGACAAGGAGCTTCTGCAGGACAGGAGGCAGCAGGGGTGGGCCGCTGATACACATGGGGGACAGAGAGATAAGGAAGTCGTGGAGAGCGGGCCAAGGACCACGAGGGCGGGGGAGTCACTGTCGCTACAGAGGTGGCTGCGGATGATAGCCACGCTTGGGTCTGCTCTGTGCCAGGAGGGGCTGGAGAGGCGACCCCCAGCTGCAGCGCGCACCCAGACTGCAAGTTGCAAATCAAGGATGAAGCCAGGGGGCCTGGAGGCACGATGCTCCAGGCCAAGGCAGGGGTGGACCTCCGGCCAGAAAGCACTCTGGGGACTGTGTGAGCAGCACGGGTCTGGTGGGAGTCAGGGCCCACAGTGCCACAGACACCTGAGCAGGCTGGCCGGGGCGGAGGGTAGCGCTGGTGACGCAGGGGCCGGTGCTTGGCGCTCAGCACTCGTCCGGAAGACCAAGCAGCAGTGCCGTAACACCCGCCCTCGGTGTCTCCCCCACATGCGCAGATTTGATAGCAAGCTATCAGGGGAGCCCACCACCAGTGCCAGGAGTGGCAGAGCAAGTGTGAGGCGGTTGCTGTGACATCCGGCAGCTCACAGGAGGCTGGCCGTGTCCCCACGTGTCCTGAGAATCCAGAAGGACAAACTGGGGAGACGAGAGAGGCTGACCAGTGAGCCCCAGACCCAGGAGCAGCATGTGGCCCTGAAAAGGTGAAGGACAGGACCTACTCCAGCTTAAGTTATTCACAAGAAAAGGGGACGTGTGTCTTTAACAAGCCAGCGCTTTATGAAGCAAGGTTAACAATTCCACTTGATTCAGTGGAATATTATAAACTCTCTGGGGCCCATCTGAGGACTTCCACTTCAGGAGCAAGGTGACGACTCAGCACTTTTTATATTATTTAGAGAATAAAATTAACCCTCGCCGGCCCAGGCTGCTGCCTCCGCCCCCGCTGGATCCGGCCTGCTCAGCGCTTTTCCCATCTATAATTACAAGCCGCTATCCATCATGTGGCAGCCACGCAGCGCCCACACGCCGAAACGCACGCAGTAAGCACTTCCACTAATAGAAGCAGAACTTAAATATCGCCTTGATATTTTCATTTACATTGGAACCTTTTACAATAATCACCCACAGCCTCCGTGGGGGTCCTGCACCCCTGCCCCACCCAACCTGTTCTCTGCTCTGGAGCCACCAGCCTGGCCCCACCTCTGCAGGAGGGGCCTCTGCCAGGGGCCCCGAGGGCTGTGCACAGGCCAGCAGGGGAGCAGCTCTGCTCCCATCGTGCCCCCCACAGGTTGAAGCCCAGCTGGAACAGGGAGCTGGCCTGCAGAGACACGCGCTCCCCAGGCTCAGGGCCCAGCCTGCTCCCCCAGGGCAGCCCACAGGCCCTGAGGCAGGGTGGTCACTCACCAGCATCTGCAGACAAGGAGGTAGCAGGCCGTGCTGGGGCCCCTAGGCTGGTGAGGAGGCTCCCTCTCGGACACCGGGACCCGCTGCCCAGGGGCCCCACCCAGGCCCACAGGGTGGGTGGGGCCTTCCCCGGAGGAGCCGGGGTGAAGCGGGCTGTGCTTCTTAGCTGTCAGCTGGCGATGGGCAGGTGGGGAGGACAGGCCCGCGAGGCAGGGTGGGCCTGGCCCCCAGCCCAGCTCCTCACCCCCAGTGCCCCTCCACCCCATGCCCCTTACCTTGGCGCCCAGAGGGCAGTAGCCTTTCAGGAAGTCGGTGCAGACCTCCGCCTTGCGGGACACATACACGTGGCTGTAGGGGCAGCTGCTGTTGCTGCAGATGCCCTTCAGGAAGTAGGAGCAGACAGGCATCTGTGGAGCGGGAGGCAGTGAGGCCCAGGGCAGCTCCCCCAGCCGCCCTCCTCGCCCCAACTCATAGGCAGGGGCACCAGGACCCCAGGGGCCCACCCAGGGCTTCACCACTAGGCGTGAGCCACAGACTGGCCCACCCCAAAGTGAGACCCCCCAGCCTCCCCGGGGGCAAGGCTGCCCGGGCCTGTGGTCACGTGAGGACAGAGATGGGGACCCTGCCAGTGGGACAGCTCAGGCTCAGGTATGCTGTCCCAAGTCTGCCACCTGCCCCGAGCCTGCTCTGGGCTGCGGGGCAGGCGGGCCTAGAGGTGGCTGGCACCCAGAAGAGCAGGGCAGTGAGGAGGGAGGCAGCGTGTGGGCACTGCAGCGGGGTGATGGCCTACAGGTCCTGACATCTAGCAGGCTTTCCAGCTGCCTGACGCATGGGCACCCGGCAGCGTCCGTGAGCTGGAGACCTGACTTGGAGCAGCCTTTGCAGGGGCTCTGCTGGCACTGATTGTGGGTGGGCATCGTAGGGGCCTGGCAGAGGGCAGGCCGGCCCACGGGAGACCTGGTGGGGGACACAGGTGGGCAGCCCACACCCCCCTGCGGGGGGAAACAAGGCCTGAGGGTCAGTGGAGGCGGAGAGGGAAGGGTGTGTGTCTCTCTCGCCCACACCAACCTCTGCAGTTGGGGCCCTTGGGGTGAGCCCTGCCCCCTGCAGGCCAGCCTCCTGTGCCAGGAGCTCACACAGCTGTGGCCTGGCGGGTCTCACGCTGCCTGCCTCTTCTGGGCCCTCCTTGCGCTGTCAGACCTGCCTGCCCTGTCCACGTGGTGCCCATTGCACCCACCGGGCACTCTCCTGCCCCCAGAGGACAAGCAGGGGTTCACTTTTTGGGAGGAGGTGGGGGGTTGGGGGTGGGGGGTATGACTGTAGCGGAGGAGGGAGGAAGCAGAGGAACAAAGGGTGATTTCGAGAGGAGGCTTATTTTTAATTGTCTTTTAACTGCAGCGCAGAGGGGAGCGGCCGGCCTGGGGCTGCCGGAGCTGCGGCTGCAGACAATTCCCTTAATGTGCGTTTTGATACAGGGCCCAAATTAGCGCTAATAAAAAGGGATAATAAAGACAACTCTTGCACCAAACGGAACTCCTCCTAGCTGTCAGCGCCGCTATCAAGAGGAAACTGCATCCTCATTTCAATTAACCTTGTTTGCACCCAGCACGTCCACACAAATAACAATAACATTAATTCAGGGCGCTGGTGCGGGGCGTCCGCCTCAGACAGCTCAGAGCCTGTGCCGGCTCCAAAGCCGGAGCTAATGAACCCGAAACTCGACGTGAATTTCCAAATTGCTCACAACAGAGTTTCGAAGCTCTATTAGGGAGAAAAATGCTGATTCTTCCCAAGTTCCTCAAGGGGAAAAGCTGTAGCAGCAGCAGCGCCTCTTCGGGCCCGCCGCGACCCCCCCTCGGGGCCGGCAGGACACCCGCAGCCAGCACGGACCCCTGACCTCAGCTGCCCGCACTGGGGGGCTGGCCCAGCTGTGCGCCTCCCTCTCCCACCGCCGGCCCCCTACTGGCGCACCTGGCGGGGGCACTGGGCATGTGGGGGATGGGAGAGGGGCCCAGGTGGGCCTAGCAGGGTGGAGGGGCGGAGCCTTGGGGCCGCACCAGCCCTCAGGCGCGGTGGACCCTCACCTTCTCCTTGGAGACATGATGGGAGAAGGGGCAGGTCCCATCCGTCTTCTTGCAGGTGCCCCGGACGAACCTGCACACACAGGGCGGGTCTGAGGGCGGGAACCCAGGGCGACCCTGGCCCCATGCCACCCCGCGCCCGCCTGGGAGTGGGGGCGCACCTGGTGCACACGGCCACCTTCTCGGGGTCGTGGACATAGGGGCAGTGCTCTCCGCGGTTGCACCGGCCGAAGCGGTTGTAGTACATGCAGTACTCCTCCTTCCGCTGCCGCCGCCGCTGCCGCGCCTGCCGCACAATGGCCAGGCTGCGCTGCACGGCCCGGCTGGGGACAGGGAGAGAGCCGTGAGCCCCGGAAGGCAGGGAGGCCGGGGAGCCCCCCAACCCCGAGGTACATACCTGGCCAGGGAGCGGCTGCAGCTGCCGGCAGGGTCCAAGCGGCCTATGGGAGGAGGGGCCGGGTCACGCCAGGCCCACCACCTGCCCGGGGCTCTGCCCTCCCCCTGCTCACCGGCCAGGCCACCCCATCCAGGGCATGGGGGAAGCCAAGGGGAGCCGGCAGAGGCGACCCTGATGTCTGGCCAGTGGTCCTGCCTCAAAGCGCATGGTCACAGGAACAGGGGGTGGCAGGTCCTCCCTGCCACTTCCCTCTGTTTGGAGCAGAGCCCAGGGACATGGGACCTGAGTAGGGTCTGGAAATGCCACTCCTTGCAGCAGCTAAGAACGGCTTGTTTAAAGCACTGTAAAATAGAAGCTAAGAAGTGTATGGCCACAAATGCTGAAATCCTCCACAAAAGCTGAAACCCACCGGAAGATGGGTGTCCCCTGCCTGGAAACCAGACTCCAGGATGGTCTGAGGAGCAGGCTGCGGGCTGGCCTGCCTCACATGGCTCCGAGGCCCTGGCAGGCACCCAGGTCCTAAAACTGTGGAGGCACCCCGTAAGACACTCCTCAAAACCCCAAGTGCACAGACCAAGCAGGGCCTCTCTGAGGTCACTGACTGTGGCCCGAAGGGGAGTCGTTGACGGCATGGTCCGTGGTGACAGGAAGGCAGGTGGACACGCAGCCAGGCTCGCCTGCAGAGGGGGCGTCCAGCCTAACATGCAGCTCCCGCCTGCCATTTACATACCCGGGCAGTCCCTGGGACCGAGGCGGGCAGGCAGGGTGAGAGCCGCTCAGGACAGCCACAGTTCCTCAACACACACATGACCCTCCCCAGACCAGATCGGGTTTCCCACAGGCGGCTGCTGAAATGGAGTCACGGCAGGAGGCACAAGTGACGTCACTCAGAAATTCTAGGGACCTGAGGCGATGACAAAGCATTCCTGGTTTAAAAAGGGATGTCCCCAAGCTGCCTGGCCTGGAGGCGGCCCTGGGGCAGGCAACCCCCTCGCCACATGGAGGGCCCTCCCCCTGGCTTGCCACAGGGCGCCCAGTGCCACCCCAGGCACGCGCTGGCCGAGCCCTCTGGGCAGTGCCCACACTGCCCCGCTGGGATGCTCCTCCGAGCCCCAGTCTCCTCCAGTTAGAAGGCAGCTCCGGGGCTGTGCAGCAGAACCCCTGGGACAGAGGCTACTCCTACGGGGGTCTAGTCCCAGGGGGCTGAGTTACAGGGTTGAATGGGGGACATGACATGGAAAGGAGAGGGGGTACCCAGAGCTGGGGGGCTGGTGGGGCAGGGTCTTGGGGTGGCTCCAGGCCGTATGGACTCTGGTTTCCAGGCAGGGGACGCCCATCACCCGGTGGCAGCGGAGGTCAGTGCAGATGGCACGTGGTGGCCCCACCTGCTAGCCCGAGGGTGACAGTGCAATCTGATAGCGGTCAGTGAGCATGGCTTCCCGGCCGACACCCAGGCTGCCAGTGACGCTGGGGCAGCACCTGCCCCCCAAGGACGCCATCGTCAGAGTCCGCCGTCAGACCGGCCCCAGGCCTGGCCTCTGGGGGATGCTTACGCTTAGTCCTCTTTCCACAGTGGCTCTTAAACAAATGCCAATGTAGGCCTCAGTAGGAATTTTCACAGGAACAGGAGAAGGCACCTTTTCAAATGCTTTGCAGTGTTAAAAAATGCACATAAAGTAACTGGCTTGAGAGATGCTAAAAAGTTCAGCTGAAAACCCTGGCAACCTTGGAGCAGGAGGGCTGAGCCTTCTGGAGAACTCGCACTTCCTAGGGGTCTTCCTGAAATAGAGCAGCAAGGCCACCCCACCCCCGTCCCACCCAGGCAGGGGCTCACCCCTCCAGTTGAGGGCCCTGGGGTCCGAGAGCACAAAGGTACAAGCACCATCAGCTCCCACAGCCCCCGCCTGCCCACGATGCCCTGGAACATGCCACCCTGGGGAAGAGGCATCCAGGAGCGGCAGAGGCCATGGGGCAGGGCCTTGGATGTGCAGGGGTGGGCAGACTGACCGACCGGGGGGACCTCTCTCATATGCAGCTCTGCATGACTGTGCAGCACCCAGGGAGGGGGCAACAGGCCACAGGTCACAGGTGAGGTGCAGACCCCCCGCCTGCCCACGGCCCACGGCGGCAGGCTGGCGGCAGAGAGACTGGCCCCCACAGCCTACGCCTGGGGCCTGGGGCCCAGAACAAGCCCGGGAGCCAGCCCTGCAGTGCAGCCTGAGCAAAGGGGCTGCAGCAGGCAGACTCGGGGTCAGGCTCTTCCGGCTGACCCATCCGGGCCGAAGCCTGTGGGGAGGGGCCCGGGCTGGGTCCTGCGGGCAGGCAGACCTAGACCACAGGAAGCGCCTGGCCCCGGGCTTCTGGGGACACGGCCCTGCCCCTGGAGCTGCAGGCAGGGCGCGGCTCTTCCCCACAAGGCCTGGCTGGGATGGTGAGTACCAAGGCCTACAGCCGGAGCGGGGGGGGGGGGGGAGGGTGTGTGGGGGGGTGTGGGCTGGAGTCCCCGCGCCCCTCAAGGAGGGCTGCACTTTCTTGCTGAAGTTACAGTTCTGTTAACACCAGAGAAGAAAATTTATCTCTTTAATTATTACTCACCTAAGTGAGCTGCTAGTCTGTGGGCATTCCCACAGCTGGGAGCAATCCACTCTCCTTACAGCCAGGAGCTGGCCACCGGACAGGGGTCCAGGCGGCTGGTGCTGTGCTGGCCAGCCTTGTGTCCCCAGGACAGGCTGCCCTGTGGTCTGTGCCCCAAACCCCACCTCCCTGCCCCTGAGCGGAGGTAGGGGGCTGCCCCAGCTGACTGGTCAGCAGGGCGTGGGCAGCAGCGGCCTGCAGGAGCAGGTGGGCAGGGAGGTGGCCTCTGTCCTCACCACAGACCCAGCAGCTGGTGGGGTGGGGAAGAAGGGTGGGGAAGGCCAGGACCCCCCCCAACTCAGCAGGGGAGGCAGGTTCTGTGAAGCTCAGCACTCAGCGTGGCGACCCCCCAAAGAGAAATGTGGCCGCTCCTCCGGCTGCTGCCAGCCCAGGCTGAGGGGCCCCCAGGGGAGCGGAGACGTGCCCCCACCACCCAAAGGCGGCCCCCCACCTGCCCTGACCACACCTCAAGGTGGCAGTGGTCTCAGACTCAGGCCCCGCACCCGGCGAATGGCCCTGACAGGGCTGCTGGACTGTGAAGGGGCAAACCTGCGTCTTCCACTTGCAGGTGCCCTGGGGGGCGGAGCAGCCCAGGTCACGGGTGCCCTCCACAGCCCACCAGTCCATTCAGGATTGGCCTCGCATGCAGCCTGGGATTCCATCAAAGTCAGGACAGCCCCCAGCGCCCAGCCCGAGGGGGCAGAGAGCAGGGCCCACAGAGAGGCCTGGTTGCTCCACAGCCCTCGTGAGCTCATGCGGAAGGGCCCCGGGCACATCACCTGGCTGGGGCAGCCCTGTGTAGGCCCCAGGTTCGCGGAAGACGGCGGTGGGTGTCTGAGACCCCTGCCCTCTGAGACATCCAGAGCTGTATGTGGGGCCCACAGACCACATGTGCCCGGCAAAGGCGTCAGAGACGGGCCTGCACCTGCAGCTCCACCCAGCAGAGGGCGGGGGCAGGGTGCGCGGGGAAGCAGAGCCCTGGGCCCCCAGCCCCCTGTGCCTGTCCTAGGGGGCCCGGTGCACCCAGCCTGGCAGAGAGGAGGTTCTGGGGGGCCCTCCGCTGTCCCCTGTGCCAGCCGGCCCTGCACCTCACCTACCTCCTGAGCTGGGTTCTTCCCCTTCTGGGGGGGTCAGGCGAAGGACTGGGGGTAGCTGGGTCTGTACAGTCCCCACAGCCCCTGCAAATACCACCTCGGATTTTACAGAAAAGGAAAGGAGGAAAACTGGACTGAAACCAAAATACTTTTCTAGTTAATCTGTACGATAAGCGAATCCGAAGCATTTCCTTCTCCGCGGCCTGTCTCCCTGGGCCGCGGGGGTGCCTGCGCCTCTAGGCACAGTTGGGAGGCATCACCAATGCGATCAGGCCCCGTGGCCCCAGGTGCTCACGTGCTGGGCCGTGTTTACCACGCCTGGCTCAACTCCTCTGTCCCGGAGCAAAACATGGAAAATCAGAGGCGGCTCAGCCAAGCGCGAGGTGCCTGCAGCCGGCGTGCCCTGGGGGCCTCCCTGCTGCCGCTGCTAACCCCCCGGGGGCCTCACCTGTGCGCAGCAGGGGCCTGCTACCCCCATCCCCGCTGGGCCGGCTGTTGGTCTTGGAGAGCTTGTTGGCTGACACCTTGTAGAGGACGCCTCCGATGCAGCGGTAGCCTTTGCTCCGCCACCGAGGGGAGCTGGTCTGGGCTCTCCCACCCGCGGCAGGACGCAGGGTGTTCAGCGCCAGGGACCTGCAGAGACAGGAAGGCCCGTCAGCTCAGCCCTGGGCCAGTCAGAAGACCTCTGTCCCCCACTGTCTGCGGGCCCAGGAGGTGACACCCTCAACCCCACCTCTGAGGCTGGGGCGCCTTTGTGAGGGGAAAGCCCTCAGTGCCAGCACTAAGGCGGGCTGAGGGTCACCGGTGTCCGGGACACCTCCTGGACACCACTCCGCGGCGCACCCTGGCTCTGGGACGGCCGTGTGGTGCGGTCAGCAAGGGACTCTGCCCACCCTCTGCTCCTCTGTCCTCTGCACAAAGCGCCTGGCATCGCGACCGGGAAGGGACAGCCTCACGGACCCTCAACCCAGGGAAACTATCTGGAGGCAAGACTGGAGTCCCCTCAAGGTCAAGGGCTAGTAAAGGCCTGGGCTGTCTGTGGGATCAACTGAGTGCAGTCCCAGGCCAACCCAAGGGCAGACAGGTCTGAAGTCCCCCACCGACCCCCTGGCCACAGCAGGCAGGGGCCACACTCTCTGACTCAGGTCCCACAGAAGTGGGCCTGCAACTGCCCTGGTGGGCTGCTCCCTGAGCTGCCATGGGAGGGGCTCGGGACTCCAGAGCGACTTGGCCTTGACCTTCCATGTGTCTTAGCAGAAACCTGCTTATGCAAATTGAGCTCAGTTCTTTCTTAGCTCAGGGCATGTCTGGCAGAGCTGCAGGGGAGCGCCTGTCTGAAAGCGCTGCCTCTGCCGCAGCGGGGCGGGGCACAAGGAGGGCAACCTGTGGCAGGCAGGGCCACCAGCTGTGGCCTGGGCTGTCCGGGGGCCCTGGGCTCCCCAGCACCTCCTGCTGAGTTTCCCATGCCCTGAAGCCCCTTCCCTGGGAGCCTACGAACCCCAGCTCCACTGGGGTGGCAGAACACGCTCTTCTGGCAACCCTGGGGCCACATGGCGGGGAGGCCCTGACCTGGGTCTGGAGGGCAGAGCAGGCCCCACAGGTGGCCCACCGCTGGCCTGACTCCCCACCTGCAGGCTGCTCTTAGCAGCCGGACGAGCCGGGACCTGAAGCTGCAGCGTCAGGCGGGAAGCGCCAAGCAGGCCTCCAGAAAGCACTTAACCCAGTTTCCCTTAATTAAAACTCAAGTTCACAAACACCAATCTTGTAGGGAGCGACCCCCACCAAGGGTCCTTGGCAGCCCTGCCCACCCTGGCTGCGCCAGAGGGGCTCTTGCTGCCCGCTCCCTGGCCCGGCTGAGCGCTGGGGAGGCAATCAGACCCCAGGCCCTCCCTCCCCAGACCCCAGGACCCAGGTCTTGCGCCTCAGGCTCGGGGCATCTGCATGCCCAGCGGGCACCTGCCGTGGCTCCTGGGCTCCTCCCAGGCGGGGCGGGGCTGAGGAGGGGCAGGACTGGGGGGTCCTGCCCTCACTGAAGAAGCCTGTCGGCCTTGGGAGCTCTGGAGCCCCTGCAGGCGTCCTGGACACCGCCCAAAGGCACAGCCTGGCCTCAGCCCCGACCCCCACGGTGAGTGGAGCCCAGCCAGTGGTCACCACAGCCCCAAGCTTGAGGCCAAAAGGTACCCACAGCCCCAGCCCTGCACTGCCCAGAGATCTCAGGGGCCTCCTGCCCACAAGGCAGCGGCCCTTCCGTCAATGTACGCTGGGCAGGGGGCAGCATGGGGGGGTCACCATCAGGGCACTATCCCCAGCGCCCCTCTACAGGCTGTGCTCCCAGATGCCAGGACGCACTTGCTGAAACACGGCCCTCTCAGCCATCCTCGCCTCGGTGGGGCACCCCCTCTACCGCCTTCCCTCCGTCCATGGTGCTGGCCCCCATGAAACGTGAGACACAAGCTGCACAATGCTCCTGAGACAGTGCGGGGAGGAAGCAGGGCCACAGATGCCCTGAGACAGCCCTCCAGGGGGTAAGGAAGCGCCTTACTTGGGTACGCGCTCCAGGCTAAGGCTGGACAGGACAGGGTGCCTCTGCCACCCGCAGAGGCAGCCACGCAGGCGAAGCTATGGATCCCAGCAGCACGTGGCGACCCAGCCCTGGCAGGCCCAGCGGGTGGAGGCTGGAGGGCCTGAGAATGACTATTCTTAGGGATGAGCATGACCAACCAACTCGGCCCCTTTTTCTAGAGAGAAGACCATGCTCCTGGGCTCCACCGCGGGCCTCGGGGCTGGGCAGGGGCGCAGCAGGCCTCTGCTCGACCCATGTGCCCAGGAGCAGGGCTGCGGCAGGGCAGGAGCCTGGGAGCCAGGCTGGGAGGAGCCACGTCCCCAGATGGCGCCCTGGGGCCACTGGGGGGGCTGGGTGTCCCCAAGAACTCGGGGACAGCCCTGTGCCCACGGGCCCCAGCCCAGCCGGCAGCCCCCTCTGCCTGCCTCACCCACTGGGCCCACTGACTCTGGGCTTGCAGCCAGCAGACGCCAGGGCAGGCGGGGTCTGGAACACTGGGCTGGGGGTGCTTGCCCCAAACGCCTCGTAGCCTTTCACTGCTGTGGGTGTCACGGCACTCCAGTAAATTGTTACCCTAATGGAGACGACAGCCTTTGGAAACGAGCTGTATTGAGAAGAAGGGATAAAATTAATGAGATAATAGCAGGGCCAAGGACCCGGGGAGCGCTCCTGCCCTCGCGGCAAGGGCCTGTAATTCCTTTTCTACAACAGGAGCCTCAGACCTAAAGCCTTCTCCCATCCGTCCGGCAGGCCCACGCCGCCAGGAAATTTCATTAACGCTGGAAAATAGGAAAGGTATTAAGCGTGGATAATGAAGGCCAGGGAGGGAACCGTGCCTTAAGATAGTCCTCTTTCTCGCCTTTGTAATGGGAGGCATGAACTTTCCCTTCAAATCCATTTCTAATCCATTTGAAATACTACAGCAAATTATCTTTCCTTCAGCCCGAAAGCGGCCAGCCAATTTACTCCGAATAGAAGTGACAATGCCCCAGGATTTATCACCATAACCTTGACTACACTGGGGTGAGGGCTGGGCTTCTCCTGGGCCTCCCCCCATGGGGGGCCACGAAGGACGGGGCAGGGGAGAGATAACATTTTAAATGAAAAAAGCTGGTAATGGGGAGAAAGAAACACACACCGCAAAAGTAGGTTTAAAAAGAAAAGCGACCCACATGTCCACTGCCCAGGAGCAGCTGAAACGCTCCAGGCCCGAGGCCGTCCAGGAGCTCCGAGGGGCTCTGCCCTCCAAGGTCCCCTCAGGTGCTGTGCCCAGGAAGCAAGAGGACGGTCCCAGGGAAGCAGGACCCTGAGAACTAGGGCATCAGTCTGGGCAGGACAGGAAGGCTCTCCCAAGAGCCAGGACGACTGTGGCACATCCTCTGCTGGGTCTGCAGTCCCTGCCCCCCCAGCAGTGCTAAGCCCACCCTGCAGGGCACCCCCACCCCTCAAGCAGCGCCAAGCCCACCCTGCAGGGGGCTGCCCCCAGCAGCACCGAGCCCACCCTGCCAGAGTCCCCCTGCGCGCCCTGCATGCTCCCTGGCCACTGCTCAAGCAGGCTGGTGCAGGCCCAATACTGTGTGCAGGGCGCCTGCCACGGTCTGCTTCTCGAGCTGCACGGCTGAGATGGGCCCACCCAGGCATCCTCGCCAGCAGCCTGGCAGCCTGGGGCACAGGTGTGCACCCGAAGAACTGCAGATGGGCTCCCACACACGCATGCACACTGAGCACACGTAGCTCACCCTCCCACTGACAGGACCTGATGCACAGTGAGTGCACCCCAGGCCCCAGGCCGGGGACAGGCAGCCTGTGGGGTTGTATCGCCTGAAGGCCGCAAAGTGGCTCCCCCTGAGCGTGCAGGGAGGCGAGGGGCAGAAAGCCGGCCTGGCCCTGGAGACTCCAGAAACGGCCCCAGCCTCCAGGATGCCCGGGGCAGGACAAGCTCCACCCTGAAGCTGTGCCCACCTCTGGCCTTAACACAGACACTGCCCAAGCTGCCGCTGCCGGGCCAGAACTGCAGGAGCACAAGGGAGCTGAAGGGGCCCAGCCCCAGAAAACCCCGTGCTGAGGGCGCCACAGCCTCTCAGCGCCCAGGCCTAAGGCGGCCTGGCAAGGGCGGTCCTGTGTACCCAGAGAGGGTGGGGAGCCTGTGGGGACGGGGACAGGGCCAGGCCAAGGGGCCCACACCTGGACAAGGAGCTGCTGGTGGAACTAAGGGCTGCTTTCCCACAGGAAGGCCTCTCAGCACAGAGGCATCTTGCTGGCACGTTCTTCCCAGTCCCCACAGTCTGCATCCCCTGCCTCCTCCTGGAGACCCTCATCTCTCTGGGGACCACAGGCCCAGACCCCAGTCACCGAGGACCCTGCCTCCCTGAGCCAGCCTCCTCTCTCGCCCCAGAGGCAGTCTGGGGCCCTGCCTTCACTGACGCTCCCCGGCAGGCTCCCCGCCACACCCTGTCCCATCAGTTCATCTGAAAACATGTCTGACCCAGTCCCCATCACTCCACGCCCCCCCCACCCCCCCAGCAGTGCTCCCTGCTCTGCTGCAGGGCCCTCACCACTGCTCCCACCGCCTGCTATCCATCCTTGCGCAGGGCCTTTGCATGTGCTGGGCCTCTGCCATCACCTGAGTGCTGCCCTGAGCCCAAGTTCAGACGTCGGGGCCTTGGGAAGCCTCCCCTGACCCTATACAGGGCCCAGTCACACCTGGGAGCAAGCACCTGGGACAGGGGCCATGCCGGCGAGTGGGGGCTCCAGGGACTCATGAGGGATGAGCGCACACCAGGAGGGAGGCTTGGGGACCACCCGAGTCTCCCACTCTGGGGTCTGCCAGGGGACCAGTAAGAGAAACGAGGTGAGGCCTCGGTGGGCGGGAGCTGGGACATGTGGGCACCCACACCAGGACAGGCCGTTGGCTCAGCGTGGCAGGCCAGGAGGTGGGCAGCCTGCCGGGAGCAGAGAAAACAAGCGGGGAAGCAGTTTTCAGGACGTGGAGTGGGTTCCGCGCAGCTTGAGCAAGCGAGGAGTGCGCCGTCAGCAGAAGGGTGCCGGGCAGCCGCGCAGCGAATCCCAAGTAGGTCAGGCTCGGCGCCGCCACCGTGACGGCTGCAAACTGCTTAAGCGGGCTTTCCACGGAAACGCTGACGCCCGGCGCCCCACAGGCAGCTGGTCCCACAGGTGCTGACGACGGAACACACTGGGGACAAGGGCCCAGGCGGGGTGGCGGGGCAGGAGGGCCAGGAACTCAGCGGATGGACGGATGGACGGACAGACAGCACGAGTCTAGGGGTGACTAGGGCCAGCTGGCCTCCTAGGACCCTCCTCCCGAGCATGCCCACCTGCCTGCTGAGCTCTGGCCACCTTGCCGCAGGGCCGAGGTGATGGCTGGGCTTCCCAGAATGCATCTGCTCACAGTGGCTGGGGGCTGCGGCCTGGGTGGGAGCTGAGGCCTGAGGACCATGGTGGGTCACAGCAAGAACAGGACGGCCCCCGAGAGGGCTGGCGGGCCAGGGCACAGGCTGAGCACTTGGGGGGGGGAAGTGGGGGTGAGGGTGCGGGACCCACCTGAGGGCCCTGCTCCTTCCCCAGGAGATGCTGCCCCGTCTCTCCCCAGCCAGGAGCAGAAATGACTCGGGGGCACCCTGGCCAGCAGCACTGGCAGGTGGGGGCACCAGCTGCCCCCCCAGTGTGAGCGCGGCGGCTGCTCTAAGGAGCCGGGTCTCTTTTATGTCTTCGCATCTATTCAATCGGTATTTCGATCAATGGATGCATTACAAGCTTTCCCTTTAAGAGCCTAATAAACAAGATAGAAAGTAAAATTCTCCATAAAATGACACTTTCAAAAATCCATTTTAGCTGAAGCTATCGGTGTTCTGTGTGTTAGCTGCAAAAAGCAGGTATCACTGGGCCTCAGTGGCCCCCCTCCGAGTGCAGAGCTCAGCGTGCCGGGCACAGGCCAGGGGCCCAGGGTCGGCCGGCTCAGCCGCCCCGATCCCTGCTCCCCGGGGTCGTCCTGCAGGCCGGGCTGTGGCTCAGGCCCGGGCTGACACTGAGGAGGGCGGGGAGGGCCTGGCCCCGCTGCAGCCGCCCCCCCCGTGCCCCTTGCTCTGGGTGTCCTCCTCCCCTCTCTCTGGCCCACCAACACCCCAGCCCCAGCCCGCTGTGCACGGGAAGTCCCGTCCGCCCATCCCTGTCCTCTCCCTACGCGGGCAAGAGGGGAAGAAAGGAAGCTGGGGTAGCAGAGCCCACACCCCGAGTCCTCTGGGAGGAACTCAGCACGTCGAGGTCCCACCTGGCTCACTGGCTCCCGGAGCACGCCCCAGGGGCGCCTTCCTCCGTTCTGGGCCTGCCCGCCAGCCCTGCCGCCCACACAGCCCCCTCGCCACCCTGGTGCCTGTGGCTCACACCCCAGCAGCAGGGGCGTGGGGGCCAGCCCAGAGTGCACCCCACCCCCACACCCCCAAGAGCCCGGCGGCTGCCACTGGCCGCTGTCCTCTCCACAGGACAGGTCTCGCCAAGGCCCCGATCAAAATCCTGGCTGCCTGGCCTCTGGCAGCACAGGGCTGCATACCTTTGCAAGGCCTCCCATCACATCCTGCCTGGTGATCTCACTTGGGGTCTCTGCCCTCACCCTCCTTGGGAGCACTGCTGGTCGGCAATCGGCTCTCTGCACGCTAGAGCCGGCCCTTCCCAGGACACCGTTCACAGCCCGTCCCTTGCTGAGCCCCGCGCAGGGCCTACTGCTCAGAGTGGGAGGGCGCTGGCCACCTGGACCCCACACTGTCTCTCCAGCTCCCCCTGCCACCACACAGGCCCATCACTGGCCCCAGGACCTAGGGCCACTGTCCACCTTGCTTGAGCCTCCCTGTTCCTGCAGCTGCAGCCCCTCTTCACCTCTGGATCTCACACCAGTTGCCCGTGCCCTTCTACGGAGCCCTAGGACACTCACATTCGCATGTATGTCATGAAGGGGCCCCGGTACCTGGACATAGCTGAGCTGAGAGACACTGGAGGACGACCCAAGCCAGGGACGCATGACATAGTGGAAACATTACAAGACCCCCAGATACCACAAGCCTCGGCCATCAGGGACCGTCGTGTCACGGCTACCTAAAGATACTCAGGAAGAGGGGAGATGGGGGAGGCAGGCGACTCACCCCACAGGCCCCAGCAGGAGGGCTCCTCTCAGAATTGCGTGAGCACAGCACAGCTCCTGGGAGAAGCCGTGGTGGCCGCACAGACCCCAGGGACAGGCCCCTGAGCTCTGCGGGTAAAAGCTCCTGCGGGTCAGAGTGTGAGCAGGGAGCCAACTACAAGTGAAGCACGCCCATCGAAGCCACCAGGCCACCAGTGGGACCAGCTGGACCACCAGCAAAAGCCAAAAAAGCAACGCAGGTGATGCTGTGGCAGGTGGCCACTGGGGAAGGCCGAGACTGAGCCGGTGTTCCTATGGCTCACCTAAGGAATACGGACGCCAGACAGGCAGGGGGTGGTAAGGACGCACAGCCCAGCAAGAGCACAGTCTCTGGCTCTGCACTTCCAGGGGCTGGGGGGGAGGCGGGGGGGGGGGTTCGGCTCAGTAAGTGTTTTGCTGTCAGGAGACCAAGGAACCTTGATCCCCCACCTCAGACCACAAGTAAAAGTTAACTCATAAGTGATCGCAGACTTAATATAAACATTGAAATAGCCAAGCTTCTAGAAAAAATTGTGACCTTGGCAAATATTTCTCAAACAGGACACTCATAAAAAAACAGCACTGAAGGCAAGCCCCACACTGTAAGATCTCTGACACAGGAATGTAGCCATAATATATAAAGAATACTAGCAAATCAATAAAAAGACCAACTAATACAAACGTGGGTGAAAGACTGCACAGGGCACTGCACGCTACCTCACGTGTACAGCCTAGGGTGGCCTGGGGTAGCTGTCCTCCCCATCTGCCCGCTGCCCAGCATCCATCTGCCCACTGATGCTGCAGGTCCATGGGGCGGGGGTGGGGGTGGGGCGCTCCTCGTCACTCAGCAACAGGCCCCACAGAACAGAGCAGCAGAGACAGGTCACCCCAGACATCCACCGAGAGCACAATGAGAGCCACAGGGGCACACCTGGTGAGGAATAGGACAAGCAGGCTCAAGCTGCTGCAAAGCACCCAGGTTCCCCAGTCCTGGAGGCCGGCAGCCCGGATCAGGGTGCCAGCCGGGTTAGTTGCCAGCACGGCCTCTCTTCCTGACCTGCAGAGGGCCTCCAAGCGCTCACAGGGCCTCTCCCCAGGGTGACTGGAGAGCAAGCCCTGTCATCTCTTCCTCCTCATATAAAGACACCAATTCTATCAGATCAGGGCCCCACCCTAATGACCTCATTTAGCCTTAATCACCTCTCATCTCCAAAAAGCCACACTGAGATTCAGGCTTCAGTCTATGGGTCTGTTTGGATAACAAATTGTAAGCAAAAGGAGTTACAGAAAACAGCACCTATTGTACTACTTCTATGAAGTTCAAGAGTTCTGAGACAGAGCTTTTCCAGACATAGGAGAGGGACCACAGGGTAGGTGGGGACGTATGGGGGGAGCACCCTGCAGGGGGTAGGTAATGTCTGGGGGTAGGTAATGGGCACATCCTGTGGTAGGTACACAAGATAAAAATCCACAGAACTGACCACTGAAAATACAAACAAACCACATGTTTTGCCTACAGAAACTGAAGGTCTGTTCTTCTGAAGTTCTTCTCCTGGCCAAGTTCAGGAACAGTATTTTACACAATAAAGGTGACGCTTTTAAATAATGGGAAAAAGTCTGAATGTTTAATAAATGTTCCGAAGACAACCAGATAAGCGTTAAACAAAATTAAATTTGACCTTTAATCTCACACCAAGTCTCCTAATAAATTCCAGGTAGATTACAGTTTCAAATGTAAAACTAGAACGTGCAGCACTAGAAGAGAATCCTGAGCTCATGTGGCCACAGGACAGGGAGAGTGGCTCCGAGCAAACCGGCGTGTTACACTGAGGCTTAAGAGACCGACAGACCTAAGAACACAGAAAACGCAAAGGTTCCGTTCAAAATCCTCACAGACAAGACGAAAGGCAAAACAGAAATTGAAGAAAAATGTGTGAATTGCCCAAAAATGGCCCCCCCAATATTTAGATTCTTGAGGCAAATGAACAGTGCACAAAACAAATGCTGAACTTAACAAAGAGCATGAATGCAACTGGCGTCAGAGGAGTCCCCTGGTGGTCTGGCTCTCTCACCACCATGGCGGGTGCTCAATCCCTGCTGGGGGAGCTGCGATCCCACAGGCCATGTGGCGTGTCAGCAACGAAAACCACCAAAGTCTGAACCAACACCGGATCAGGGGATAGGCAAAAAGTTTCTGGCAGGGACAGCTAACACCTGGAAGGACAGAAGACGCACACCAGCGCTGTAGAAGGTGCGCACCTGACTCTCCTTACAGCCCAGGGGCTGAGGCCCGAGCTGGATGGACCAACCTCAGCGTGGCGAACACAAGGCCGCCACCGAGCAGAGCAGCCCCTTGCTGTAGCACAAGTGCAAACTAGGGCAGCCGCCGGGGAGACCAGCCTCGCAGCTACCGTCCAGCATCCACCGCCCGCGGAGGCCTCCAGAAGGCTTCCCGGGGAGGCAGAACCCTGGGCGAAGACTTCTGCGGGAGCAGGAGGTGGCGACAGTGCAGTCTGCACAGGGTCTCACACAGCAGAGTCCTGCAAAGCACCTGGGCACCTACAGGCGGACGACCGTCCAGGTGCAAAGCACTCGGCCCCCACGACCCCCACAAGGGCAAGGGGCGGTCGGGGGAGCCCTGGAGGGTAGCGGGGCGAACCCCCCCTTCCAGGACCCGAGCCCTGCAGAGTGGGGCGCTGCGGCCGGAAGGCCGCGCCCGAAAGCAAACCCCGCCCCGGGCACGCCCATCGGGCCCCCACCGGGCAGGCGGGTGGGGGCCGGGCGCAGCACCCCTTCCCGCCCCGCCCCCAGAGGAGCCCCGCCGAGGGACAGAGCCCGGGCCATAATTTATGCTCCCCCTCCTATGCTTTATGGCTTTCTTAATTCGGCTCCTGCTACTATTAATGTAGTTAATGCTGAGATTATATCTATTTTCTGGCGTCAGGCGGTGATTTATTCAAGCCATTTTTCCGGTGGAGGCTCCCACGCTGTTAAATCAAGCGCCTTGCCAATTAAGTGCTGACTTGGGAAGTGGACGCAATCTTAACAGACATCTAACCACAAATTAAACCGGGGCTCCTTACTCTGGGGAGTGGGTGGGGCAGCCACAGAAACCTTGCTGACTTCGAGGAAAGTCAGAGAAAAATAAACCGGGCTCGATCGCTGGCTGCCCTGACTCCAGGAGATGGCAGGCTGCCGGTCAGGCTCAAAGCAGCCAGGGTCAGGGTCCCACCCGGCTGGGAGCGCGGGTGGCCGGGGGAGGGCAGCAGTCTCTGGACCTGCCCCAACACACAGAGACTCTGCACCTGCAGCCCCTCCCACCTGGAGCAAACGCTGATGGGCGTCTGGCTCAGCAGATGCTGGGTGGAGCCCTAAATGGCAAGGGGTGGCTGAGGGGTTACTGAAGGCTCCCTCTGAGGACCCGCAGGGCACACGGTGGTGGGGGTTGGGGCAAGCACAGGAGAGGAGAGGGAAGTTATCTAGAGCTCTGGCAGGGGAGCACATGCCCAGTCCACCTGAGGGTGTCCGTGCCCACTGGGAGCTGCCTGCCCAGAGCTCCTGAGAGCCACACGTGGGGCCCTGTGGACAGGCGGCAGCCAGGCAGACTGAGGTCCAGCAGAGCCTTTAGGGCATGGTCCACAGCACAGTGAGCCTCCACACCCCACAGCCAAAGCAGGGAGCCTGTTTTCCTGTCCAGGGAAACCCCGAGAACAGCACCTTCCGTCACCCATCTCCAGAGGCCCTGGCCTGGCCCTGAGAAGGGGAACTGTGTTTTGGGGTGCGACCAGGCTGGAGGTTGATATATGCAGAGTTAAATGTGGTATTGATTATCTGAACGGTGCTTTACTACCTCGTCTAAACCCAAGATAAAAGTGGTGTTTAAAACGATGTTGGATTGTGTAAGGCGCCCAGGAACTGCTGGGTGACAAGGACATTTTATTTCTTCCTGTCAGGAACAGTATTTTCAGCTTCCCTGCTCCTCCTCTCCAGGGACCCCCTGGGGCACCGACACAACCGCATGAGTGCCTGGTGCAAGGTGTGGCTGGGGCCCAGGCATGACTGAGGGAAGCCCCATGGGGCTCCACGGGGAGGGGCCTTGAGGGACTCTCCCAGCGTCCTTCCGACAGTCCTGCCGCCTGCAGAGCAAAGCTTCCCTCGGGCGAATGGAGGGGTTCCCTCTAGGTTTACTCTGAAGCACTCTGGCCTATCCACCCATGTCTCCATGAGGCGTTTTGCCAAACACATGGGGTGGCCACGCAGTGGCCAGTCACATGGGGCCCTGCAGGGCGTTCAGGACCGAGACGCTGCAGATGGTGGGTCCGCGCAGGGGGGCCACGACCGAGATGTGGTGCACTGCGGATGGCCTGGGTCCACATGGGGGGGCCAGGCGGGGGTCCATGCGGCAAGGGTGAGGGTGGCCTGGGGCAGCGCTGCCCCACCAGGCCACGCAAGGGAGGCTTGAGGCTCACCACCAGAGGGGCCAGAGACGTGGGTGGCCTTCTCACCTCCCTGCTCCGGGCACCCGCACGTAGCCGAGGCGCCAGGGGCAGGACAGAGGGAGGGGTACACATGTCCGTGTGTGTAGAAAAGGGACAGAAAGCAAGAAAGCCACCGACGTGAGGAGGCAGCGACAGAAAAGCAGGACAGAGAGACTGAAGAAAGAAGGCCAAAGGCTAGAGGGCCTGCGAGTCACACAGACGAGAGACCAGCAGGGCAGGCGGGCAACCGGGGGGCTACAGATTGACATAGACCGTCCCAGAGGGGCCCGTGGCAGAGTCTGGGTCGGGGGCAGAACGCGGGCCACCCCAGGGGCCGCCGTGCCTGACCAGCCCCGGCCCCAGCCCTCCACGGTAGCTCCTGCTAACTGGCATGGCCTCAGGGACACCAGCCCAGGGAGACACCCTGGCCCACGGGCTCTGGGCCAGCTCACCATGGGCCTGGAGAGGGAAGGGCCCGGAGAGGTAAGGGCCCAGTGCCATGTGCCGGCAGCTCTAGTCTGAGATGCAGAAAAGGGGAGTCCATTGTGTGCCACTTCCCACACCGTCCACAAACGGAATCCACGTGCCACCTGTCATGTGGTCTAGCCACAAACACTGGTGACAATGCCCGTGACCCGGGCCCACACCAGCAGCCCCACAGCCTAGGAGGAAGCGGGGCATGGAGCTGCCTTGGGGGCCACCATCAGCGCTGTGTGGATGCCGAGGAGGGTGGACCAGAGGCTCGGACTGAGCCCCACACAGGCGCCTCCACACCCGTCAGTGTCTGCCCAGAACCGGCCAAGGAGGATGGCCCAGCTTCGCCCCTGCCCGGGGGCCACGTGGCACCAGTGGCCCCGCTGAGACATCCCCTCGTGTTGGTGCTGGGCCCCCGCAGAGCTGGCCCCTGCCTCCAACCTCACATGGCCCACCCTGGAGCTGCCCGCGCTGTGGAGGATGGGGACAGACCGGGCCCAGACCTGGCTGGTTTGAAGCCAGGGCAGCCCTGGGCAGGGGCTCCATGTGCCAGCCCCCCCAGGGTGGCGCGCTGACAGAGCACAGACAGAAGAGGAAGGACGGCGGCCAGTCTCATCCCGGGCCCCTCAGGGTCCTGCGTCCCAGGCTGGCCTGACAGCCAGGGACTGGGCTCTAACGAGGCCAAGCAAGGTCCCTCTGGACCAGGTCCTGGAAGGAGACCTGGCACCCTACGGCACCCCAGCCCCTGTACCCACAGGGGCAGCTGTGGCCTGGCAAGGCTGGCCTCCCTCACCTCCCCGAAACCACCAAGGGGGCAAGCAGCCAAGGCCCCAGGCCCTCCCAAACCCCACCGAGTAGGCAGGCAAGCTTCAGGCCTCAGGGCTGCCGACAGCCGAAAGGCCAGCTAGTCTCAGAGAAATGAATAAACCACCTAGGCGCGCTCTGCAGCGACTTCCAAATTAAGAGTTGCATCCTCGCTGTCAGGCCCCCACCAGCAGTTTCCGTGGCATCTCCCATGCAGAAACGCACCTCAGCCCATCTATTAGAATGATGGAGGCAAAGGGACCCACAACCGCACTCCTTCCTTAATGAGCAGCCGAAGGGATCGGTAAGCATAATTTCAGAGGCCAGTAATATTTTATATAATCGCCAAGCGGTTTAAATTGAAAACCCCCCACTGAATCAATATTTACTGCATTGAAACGAAATGAATAGTAATAAGTCACTAAGCTCTCTGTCCTGTTTCATAAAATAAAAAATTATAAAAATGAGCACAGGCACAGGGAGGCCATCACATTAACTTTTACAGCACTCGGGGAGCCGTAACCGCCTGTTCTCATAAAACAAAATCCTAAAAAACCTGCCAGAGGAGACCTGCTTCAGCATCACGCAGGGAGGCAGGCGGATGGGAGGCAGGAGAGGAAGGGATGGGGTCGCCCCAGGGCCCGCCCTGACCCCTGCCAGTCCGAGTCCCCGAAAAGGCCCAGAGGAGGTGCCTCAACCCCTCGGAAGCTCAGCACTGAGAGCACCGGTCTCGCACCCCACCCCCCGCGCCTGCCGTCGCCCGCAGGCTGGGCTTCCTGCTCTGATCTCTCTCCTCTCTCTTCCCATCCCACCCGACGTGCTCTCAGCGGCTCCCGCGGGTGTAGAAGAGGCTGTTCTCCAAGCACACAGGCGTCGGTGGCGAGGGCGGAGGTGGGCTCCAGCACAAAGGCGCTGTGAGAGGCAGGCGATGCCAGAGCATGGCCAGGCCAGGCGAGAGCCCCCGGGCAGGGGTCCGCAACCCCACGATGAATGGGGGCCAAGGCTGGTGGCACAAGCCCCCAGTGGGCCAAGAGCCCTGGTGGACGCACCCCAGGCTCCAAGGGGGGAAAAGCTGGACACAGAGCCCTACACAAGTGGATTGGTCCCGTGGCTCAGGAGCAGGAGACAAACGGACACGGGCCGTGAGCACAAAAAGACACAGGAGACAGGAAGAGCCTCGAGTGTCTGTGCCTAAGTGTCCAACATCCCGGTGATCAGGAAACTGCAGATTAAAGCACCAGAGAGCCACACACGTTGAGAGCACATCCGTGACGGGAATGCACGGGACTCTGACCAGGGAAGGCCTGCAAGGAGGAAGCATACCCCTGCCCAGACCCCTCGACACGCTCCCATCACCCGTCAGCACTGTCGGGAGATCCCCGCCACTGGGGCTGAGAACCGCCGGGAGCCACCGGGCTCCCAGGAGCCGGGACTGCAGAGAGGAAGTCCCAGGTGAACCTGGAAGCTTCTGCTGTGCGGGCGCAGGAGGCTCGGTGAGGGGCAGTGCCACCAGGAGGGACACGGGGCAGCCCAGAGGGGCCTCCACAGGCCAGTGCGACGGCAAATGGACGGTTAGAACAGAGCAAACGGTTAACAGCTCACAGCCTGTCAAGTAAGGACCTCAAGTGCACGCGAGAAGGACATACAGGTCCATGGGTAGGAGGAGCGGCAGCTCCCTGCAGGACACTACACCACCAGGGCAGGAGATGTGGGGGCTGCAGGAACAGTGAGGCCCAGCAGGGACAGGCCGCTCACACGGCAGGGCATGACAGATACCCTGAGGGACCTACAGGGCTCCTGCCGAAGGGCGAGCTGTGTCTCCTCATGCAGGGGGTTGTCTCTGGAGCCCTGGTCAAGGGCGCCCAGTCTTGCGTCCCCACAGAGGGCATGGAGCAGAGGGGACAGCGCGGCAGATTGAGTGGGGTGCACAGAATCGGGGTGCCCAGGCAAAGAACACACTGGTTCCACGTACCATTATTGCAACTCTTCTGTGCTTCTGTGTAGGTGAGAATAAAGTTACCCAGAACACTGCATGCTAGAAACTAACCAGGAAAGGGACCAAGAGTGAGCCTAGGAGCCCAGGGCGACTGCCTGCCTCCCCGCCGTGCCCACTGGCCCGGCCCAGCCCTGCTTCCTGACGCACCCCTCTCCCCAAAAGCCCCTGGCTCACAGCTACCCTGGGGTGGACGGGGGGTCAGTCACAACAGGGCTCTGTCCCCAACATGCTAACATAAAGTGGCCACTCAGGGCACAAGCCACTGACTGCAGGGTTGCAGCCCGGCAGTGACCGTCTGAACAGAGCTGTGCCTGCCCCCTCCACTCAAGACAGCCAGACCTGGCGCAAGCCTCGGGCGGCAGTCATGCCTGGGTAGGGCCCAGCACAGTCTGTCCACCCCTGGGCCACAGCTTCCAGACAAGCAGGCGCCTGACACAGGGCAGGCCCTCCACGAGCACCTGGGGACTGAGCGGACGAGAGCAAGGCATGGACTGGCTCCTCTTCCAGAGGCCCAGGGGCAGCGAGGTGTCACCAGAGCCACCCGCCTGGGGATCGGATCCTGTGCCAGCTCTGCTTGGCCAGGCCTGAGCTGTGGCACTGAAAACCCAGGAGAGAAAACGCTCAGCCAAGAGTCACGTGCAAAGCCCTGTGACCTCTGGCCCGAGTGGAAGGTGTGTCTGCAGAGGGAGCAGCCCGTGGGGGCCGGGGCAGGCCCTGCAGAGTGTGGCCCCCCGCCCCGCTCAAACGCCCCAAGGAAGTGCCCTCACCCGGTGCCTCACACGCCGGGTGGGGGCAAGGCCCACCCCTGACAGGGAGCCAGGATTGCCTCGATGGCCCGTGCCCGCGGAGCCACCACCCCCGCCCCGTCCCCGTCACTCTCCCCGCTTGAAATGCACACATGCCCTTGTGGCAGGACCAGTTCAAAACTGCACTCCACTCACACAGCCCCTTCACAGCCCCTCCAGAGCTGCCTGAGCAGCGCTGGCCCGGGGCCCCCCTCCGCTGTCCAACAGGCTGCTCACCGGCGGCAGGGCAGCCAGAGGCACAGCTGAGTGGAGCTAGGCTCTGCCCCAGGTCAGGCGCCCGGGCCCCCTAGGACCACAAGCACAAGGAACCCCGTGTGTGACCCAGGGCTTCACACAGCAGTCTCCTGGGGAGGGGCCGCCTAGAGGAAGGCAGCGGCCTCCATCCGGCACACCTGGCCCCTGCTGGTGCAGCAGCAGGCCGATCCCACCCCCACCGCCTCCTGCGGCCACTGCCCTCTGAGCAGACACCCAGGGCTACATCTCCACCCCGGGAAGCCCCCGCCATGTGGCCCTCACCGACTCCACAGCCCCTGCCCAGAGAAGCCTTTTCTGGGCCCACAGCCTCCATCAGCCTAGACGAGTCTCAGTGCTTCTTGGTACTCGCCCCGCAGCAGCATCCGCTTCACTCTCTGATGACTTCTGACCAGAGGACCTACCCAGCACAGGACGGCTGCCCATGGGTACCCTCGGGGGGGGGGGGTCCCTGCTGCCCAGCCCGGGGCACCCTGCAAGCCCCACCTGGGCTGAGCTGGGAGGGCCTCTGTGTGCCCCCAGGTTGGCCCCCTGGAGTCGGGGCGAGGCCCCAGGGCAGGGCGCTGCTCCCCAGGGGTGCCCCCTGAGTTCCTCTAAGTGCCACACGCCCTTCAGGGCAGGGTGGGGGGCTGTGGGGATCCTAGTCCCACTGCCCTCAGAGAACACCCCTGCTCTGACTCAAGGCTGTGTCCCCGCAAACTCCCATGTTGAAGCCCTAGCCCCGGGGTGACAATGTTTGGAGATGGGGCGTTTGGGGAGTGATGAGGGTGAGATGGGGCTTTCCTGGCGGCTCAGACTTAGTAAAGCCTGTGATGCGGGAGACCTGGGTCGATCCCTGGGTCGGGAAGATCCCCTGAAGGAGGGCGTGGCAACCCACTCCAGTGTTCTTGCCTGGAGTATCTCGAGGACAGAGGAGCCTGGTGGGCTACAGCCATGGGGTCGCAGTTGGCCGTGAATGAGGCGACCCAGCACACATGCAGGCACAAGGGTGAGGCGAGGCCATCAGGCAGGCCCGTGATGGGAGCAGTGTCCTCGTGAGACCTGAGCTTCTGTCTCCCTCACAGGCGAGGACACAGCGGGCAGGTGGCCGTGTGCCACGGGAGGAGGGGTGGCCCTGGCCGGCTCCCTGACCTCAGACGTCCAGCTCCAGACGGAGCAGTAAACGTCTGTGCGAGCCGTCCTGCGTGCGGCGTCTGCTCGCAGCAGCCCGGGCCGCCCAGCACCCCGGTAAGGCAGGTGGGGGGAGGCTGGGTGGGGTGAGGGGGCCGCCTGACCCCCAAAAGGGCGGGTAAGGGGACAGTGCGGAGCCGTGGTCCCCGCAGGGACGCTGCCCATCCTCGCAACGATGAGTGTCACTTTGGAGAAGCACTTTAAGAGCCTCCAAAGTCACAGCCCACACCTTGTCAAACCGCCTGAGATTACTTCAGATTTACTGCACAGACACAAGAAACAAAACAAAAGAGGGCAGCACGGCGAGCAGCAGGCCCAGCGACAGCACCATTTGTAGTCGGGACAGCGCGGCCTGCAGCGCGGCTGCTCAAGTACAGCAGCTTCTGTTTATTCCGCACTTTCCCATCAGATGAGTTCGGAGAGAAAACAAGTGACAGGCCGTTCAGGGACGTAAGTCACATCTCAGCTTCAGTTCAGATCCATGAACTTGCTGGAAGCCAGCGAGGGCTTGGCAAATCCACAAATCTTAGAATAAAAAAATTAAGCCCTCTCTCGGCGTGAGCCTCAGCTCCAGGGCGCACTCCGTGAGCCTCTCTTGAGCGAGCACCAGCCTGGGCCCGCAGGGCCAGTCGCCGCAGCCCCCACGGTGGGGGGGCCCCAAGTGGGGCGTCTGCCGGCCTGGACAGCAGCACGGAACAGTGCCGAGGACTCCACCCAACTCGGGCCAGCATCGCTGCCAGGAGGGGCAGACACCACTGTGTCCCGCCTGCTCGGGCCTCCGCACACTCTCCTGGCCAGGGCAGCCAGGGGCTTTTGATGGGACGACAGACACGTGTCTAGTGAGCCTAGTGGGCAATGTCTGGGTCAGGGGGGCATGCGTCCAGGAGCTGCTGTTCAGGGGCTTCCCACCTTCCACCTGCCCCAGTGGGATGAGGGCTGACTGGGAGACGGACCTGATGGGCTAACGGCCCTACTTCCAGCGGACTCTCCTCTCAGGTGTTTCTGGAGTCAGAGCCTCAGCACATCAGCACCAGAACCTCCTGAGCAGACAGTGGGGGTGGGTGGGGACCCCAGCCTCCTGCTGCGAATGTGGGCTACCAAGTGGGCCTCAGCCCCCCACAGTGAGGCCAAAACTGACCAGGGGCTCAGAGTAGGTAGGTTTCTGTCTAAATCAGGGAGCAAAACGCAAAGCCACCTCGTGAGGAAGACGTGCACCCTGGTGCCCGGGACAGCGCTAACAGTGGTGGCCACGCCAGCACATGGCTCAGGCCATAGTGAGGCTCACAGGCCTCCGGGGGTCAGAAGCCAAGGATGCTGCCATCTCTGTCTCTTCCCGGACACCAGGAGCCAGGCCTGGGGACACCCACCACACTGGCTCCCTCAGGGCAGGGGGCGCGCAGAGGGGCTACTGTCCCCTGAGGATGAGCAGGTGGGGTGAGATCAGACTTCAGCGTTCAGCGTCCACGCGCCCTCTGGAGCCCTCACGACGGCAGGGCCTGCCAGCAAGCCCGCCACAGGTGTCCTCGCTCCCTGGGGCACCAGTCAGGAGCCCGAGAAGAGCCCGGACAGCCCTGCTTTGTGGTCACTCAGCAGCCAGGAGCCCATCCTGGCCTTGGCCCAGTCGCCAGCCCAACTCCTCCTTCTGCCAGGAAGAGCAGGGGAAGCTGCCGCTGTGGGACAGAGGTCAGGGCCAAGGCCAGTGGACCCCGGGGCCTCTCCACCACTTGCCAGCCACACACAGGCAGCCCCAACTCTGAGGGACTGAAGGAGCAGCATGGGCAGGCATCAAGGTGGCTGCCAACCCCAGGGACAGGCCCATCCCGCTGCCTTGACAAGCTGAGCCGGACACAAGCAGCTGACGGCGGGCACAGGAACCCATCCACTGGCAGCCACACTTCCCGGGCCTCCCGGCTGCTCGGCTCCCCCACCCTCAGACCACGTTTGGGGGCCTCCGAGGTGCCTGGCGAGGGTCAGACAGGCCTTCAGGGAGGCAGCCCCCGAGCAGGCCCCATACCCTCCCTCAGCTAACACGTGGCTTGACTGCACCTCTGTATGGGGCTGCTGAGAGCTAGAGCAGCTGCAGCCACCAAGCACGGCCAGGGCTGCAGGGCCGGCACCCCAGGCATGGCTCCTGGGCGGAGACCCATCCTCCCCAACGGGCCCGGACCGCCTTCACAGGGACGCGGAGCTTGAGGCAGGCAGCGGCCAAGAGGGGCTGGCAGCCAGGCTGGGTGGGCCTGTCCCAGTGGCCCGTGCTGTACACCCAACCCAAGTGTGGACCCCACCACCTGCCCACGCGGCAGCCCCTCCAGTCCCCAGAGCTGAAGGGGAGGCACAGCCCAGGCCCTGCTGCTGAGCGGGCCATCCTCCGCCTGAGGGGCTGAAACCACTGTGGCGGCTGCCTCGGGGCACGCCCAGCCACCTTGCCCCTCAGGAGCCCTGCCCCTTAAGCCTGGCGCTCATTTCTGGTCAGTGACCCCATCACAGCCTGGCACACTCAGCACTCAACATTGGCCCCGCTGGACCCACACCTGGGCTCCCGTGGCCCCAGGAGAAGGACAGGCCTGTTGGCGCCTCCTGACAAAGGTCACGTGGCCCCAGCAGAGGTGGGGCCAGGCCCAGGCTGCCGAGATGGCCGGACGCCGACTGCAGGACGGGGAGGCGGGAGCAGGAATCAATAAATCTGAACCTCATTCACGATGATCTGGGGCTCTTATTAAGTAAATTAATTTAAGTTAATTTAGCTCGATCATGACTCCTGATCACAGTGATTTAGTGAGGGGGAAATTGCATTAGGAAAGGCCATGCTCACCAGATAGGAGAACGGAAGAAAATTAGACCCACTTAGCACTGTGAATTAATATGGAAATAGCAGGTGTAAATTTAACCTTATCGAGAGAGTGAAAATTATCTTCATAAATTTGTAGAAATAGCCCCCAAGATGCTTATAAATCTATTTAAAACAAAAATATTACAAAAAGTGCAGTAAAATTAATTTAAAATATACTTCCAGCTATCGCCTCCAGAAAAGTCAGAAGCAGGGCCAAGTTTCATGTGGCCTAGCGGGAGGGAGGAGGGTGGTGGGCACTGCTGACCGCCTGGGCAGGCTGACCTCCTGCCACACCTACCGCGGGCCAGCAGGTCTCCAGCTCCTCTCCCACGGCCGCAGGGCTGGGCGGCCACTGTCCAGAGGGTGGGGGTCCTGAGGGGGATGGCAGGAGGGTCCCTGCCCAGGGCGACAGCTGCTCTGCTCCGTGGTCAGCCCCAGTGCACCCGGCTGGACGCCCACACCCTCAGGGGGCAGAGGGGAGGATTCCCACGCATTCAAGCTGTCACCCCACCCCCCGCCCGCCTCACTGAAGGAAGGGACCACACCCCACCCTCCTGCAGCCCTCCTGCTTCTGGGCCCCCAGCACCAGGAGAGATCGTGGGGCTGCCCAGCCTGCACATGCCCTCAGCCGGAAGCCACCCAGAGCAAGGCCACAGCCCTCGCGAGCAGGAGGTCCCTGGTGTTGGCAGGTGGAGCAGGCTGCAGCCTCACCTCCTGCCCCTGACGATCGCCGTAAGGACAGAGAGCTGGCCCAGCCTCTCTCACCAGAAGCTTCTCCCTGAGGGACACCCAGTGTGGTGTGGCCTCAACGGTCCGGGCCGTGGCCGCTCCCAGACCAGCTCCAGTGGCTTGCTGATAACAGGACAGGGAGCGTGAGTCTGCACGAGTGTGTGGCACATATGGGTTGGCCACATGGGTTGTGCAGAAATTGTTGGGTGAAAAAAGAAGCGCATTCCCCTGCCAACAACTAGAGACCAAGCACTTGAGGCGGTGCGCTCAGTCCCTGAGGGCCTCCGGCCTGGCCCGCCCTCTGGGGCCCACCAGGTGCAGGCCTCTTACCTGGACAGGGACAGCCGCCGCACCCGCCAGGAGGGTGGGGCTGGAGGGCCGGGGGCAGTGCTGAGAGGGGAGGTCGGGGTCTTCTTGACGATGCGGTAGCGCGTCTTGATCACTCTGCTGGTGGGAGGGGGCCGCTGGCCATGCAGGCTGGAGGCTGCAGGGAGACCCAGACACAGCAGTCAGGGGAGGCAGAGGAGCTGCCCACCGCTCGATCCGCCCTGCCCACACCCACCCCACTCTGGGGAGCCCAGCAGCTCCTGCAGCCAGAGTTGGCGGCAGGGCAGGCCCAGGCCCAGCTCCTGTGGGCAGCGAGCAGGGGCCGCGGGTGGGCCGCGGAGGCTGAGGTGCTCACCTCCCTCTCTGGCCAGCCTCACCCGCCCCGTGCACTCACACAGATTTATGTCTTTAATCATTTCCGTTTCCATAACATTTTGCAGAGTGATATACATCACAGCTTTCCTCCTTGTTGAATGTTTTCATGCAATTAACAGGGATCTGTTTTGCCCCAGTTCCCTCAACTTGTTAGCCAGCAATTCCTCCATGGCTTCGAGGAATGCATCTAATTGCCTGCCTTCTGTAACGCATGGCTCTAACTGCCCAAATAATTAAACCTAACACAGAGCTGCCACTCCTCATGGCCCAACCAACACCCAGGCCCTCATGCCAGGCTGCTCAGACCCAGGTTCCCAAGGGCACCTCTCCGGGGACCCACTTTCACGTGCCGGCACGCAGCCCAGGGCTCTGCCTGGAAGGGGGCCACAACCACCACCCCTGCAGCGGGCGGCTTCTGGGCAGCACAGCTGGGGGGGATGGACAGACAGGGGGGCCAGGAAAATGCACTGGTCTCACCACCAGAATTCCGGCACAAGGAAGGGCAAGGATCAGCTAACCTTCAACTGAATGCCAGCCGGGCCCGGCATGGCCCAGGAGGGCGTGGCCCCACAGGGCCCCACGTGCCTCACTGCTTTACGCCAGTCCCGATGGTGCCCAGTTATCCCACTGTCCAGCGGCACAAACCAGTGCGTCCTGACCCGAACCTGCTCCCCTGGGCCCAGGACACATCTTCCCACACCTGCAAACTCCACAGGAAGCAGGTACTGCTCTGTGAACGGGGACAGTAACACTAACTAAAAAGCCTCTCCCAGAGCCGGGAATGCAACAGCCCGCCAAGTCACGGCCAGGCCCTCCCCTGTCAGCAACCAGCACTCTTCTCCAGGCCCACCCAGCCGCCGGGCGGTGAGGTGGGGGCCTGCCCGGGGGCAGCCAGGACCAGCCCACCCAGCGAAGCAACCACACCTGCACAGCCACACGGAACGGGCACTGTGCCTTCCTGTCCAGATACTGGAAGGGCCCCGCCTTCCCACATGAGACGGCCAGGACACGGCACGGACTCCGGGCCCTCCGAGGAGCCCCCACCACAGAGGAACATGCGCAGGTTCCATGCACCCAGCCGGGTCAGGTTAGGTGTGGGCTGCAAGGCCCAGGGAATGCTGAGAGCAGGAGACGCCTCTGCTCCCCGGGACTGATGGCAGGGACCCACAGCCACTGCCCACCAAGGGGGCCCATAGAAGTCTGGGCAAGGCCGGGTCAGCACCCTGCCCCACCGGTTTCCATCTGTCTGTCTCCTCGCAAGGGCGGAAGCTCAGGAGGGATCACGGAGAACGAGGGGAGCTCAGCAAAAGCACAGGCTCACCTGGGGGCCCAGTCCTGCTAAGTGACCAAGCGGGAGGTCTCCAGCCTCAGGCAGCCCCATACCACACACAGCCCAGCATACCCTGGCATCAATAAATAAATATTTGTTGAATTGAATTTTCAAGGTCTTACAAGCAAGAAGAGACCAACGAAAATCAATAATAGCTTGTTCCAACTATGAGCTCAGGAACATGAGAATTCCTCTAAGTTATCACCAAGCCCCATGCTGACCTCATGGCCTCCAAACCCACCCCAGCTCCCTGCTCACAGAGACTCTGCACCTGGACAGACCGCTGCTTGTCCCCTCCAGCACCCCACTCTGACCCCCCACAGCGGCCACCACCCACCAGCCAGGGCTGTGACACGCACCGCAGAGCCCAGGGGTGCCCTGCTCTGTGGCCTGGGGCGTGACTGTGTGGGGTGGGAAGGGGCAGTGGGCCGTGAGCAGGCCCCTGCCCCAGCCTGGCTGCCCCCACCCCACGCTCTGCCCCGGCCCCTCCCTGCTCCACCAGGCACCGCCTCCTTCAGGAAGCCCCCAGTCCCCGTCACCCAAGGGGCTGGCCTCCGCATTCTGCAAAGTGCCTCTGGGGACACAGCCTCTGGGCCTGGCCCTCACTCCTGCCAGTGAAGAGCACTGGTATTTACATCTCTTTGCAATGCAACCCCACTACCAGAGCAACTTCATCATCAACTTACTGCATTTTCCTTACTGGTGCCCCGTTACCACTTCCAAAAATAAACAAACTAATAAAGTAGACCCTCCCTCTTAAAAGGCTAATTGTCACTCTCCATACTGCAAGGAGATCCAACCAGTCCATTCTAGAGGAGATCAATCCTGGGTGTTCACTGGAAGGACTGATGCTAAAGCTGAAACTGCATTACTTTGGTCACCTCATGCAACGAGCTGACTCATCTGATGCTGGGAAAGGTTGGGGGCGGGAGGAGATGGGGACGACAGAGAATGAGATGGCTGGATGGCATCACCGACTCTGTGGACATGAGTTTGAGTGAACTTCAGGAGTTGGTGATGGACAGGGAGGCCTGGCATGCTGTGATTCATGGGGTTGCAGAGAGTCGGACACGACTGAGCGACTGAACTGAACTGAACTGATACATCTCCCCTGTCATACCCCTGACCTCTAGATCCAAGAGGCAGAGGGCACAGTGCCCATGCCCCGCCCCCACAGTGTGCTGTGACCCCCAGCCTGGCCCTGCAGATCCTCCTGGTCTTCCATGAGCAGCATGGGTTAGGGGTGGCTGCGCTTGACAACGGCCCCAGAGAGGACCATCCAGGGCGCCTCTGTGCAGGGCACGAGCTCAGCAAGGCGGACAGACGGGTGGCATGCCACCCTCGTTGTAGGGGTTGTAGGACTGGGGGCTCCTAAGACCGCACATGGCACACGGAGAGCAGAAAGCTAGGGTGGGAGGCCCGGCAGCTCCAAAGCCTGTGCGCAGGCGGGGCGGCCGGTGTGACCTCCAGGAGGCAGCACACTCCTCGCACGGGCAGGGCCGCCTGAGCCCAGCACAGCACAGCCCCGCCAGGCAGCAGGCTCTTCCCTTCCTCCTGGCTGGCTGAGGTCTGTGTAGATAATCATGTTATTTAGATAGGATGTTGGTTTAATTCCCTTCATTACAGACTCCCAGGGCTGTAATTTTTTTCTCTGCGTGATGTATTCCCCGTGGCACATTTCACTCAAATCAAACCCTTCGCGCCTTTATTGCCAACGACGCCCGGGTGCCGCGTTATCAGGCCCACACACACAGCCCTCTCTGCCCCGCTGCACAGAGGTCACTTCTAATGACTAATCGATCTCATTAGCTTCCCTAATTAAAAACTTTACTACCGCAGTGGAAGACAAACTACAAAAAAACTGCTAGCATCATATTTGAATGGGTATGAGCCCATCCATCAGCCGGGCCCTGGCCCCGCGCCGAGTATGCAGCTGGGGTGGAGGGGCCCAGCCGTCTGGGAACGGGGGCGCACCAGCCCTCAGGGGCCCCCGCCGTCGGAGTGGCCGTCCGGCAGCACCGTCCGCAGCAGCCCGGCCTCCGGCTGACCCCGGCCCCCACCCCACCTCAACGAGCACCACAGACGGCAGAGCCACTGGATGGAGGGCAGGCCCTCACTCCATCACTGCGGACTGGGGTTGAGAGGCAGTCAGGTTTTTATGGAACTTCAAAGGGGGACAACTAGGAGGAAACGAGCTGATTTCACAACTATTTAACGAGTGAAGAGGAGCTGGAACTGGAGCTCCTCTGAGCAGAGGTAGCCTGGGGCTGCTGACAGGAGCGCGAGATGGCGGGACGAGCCCCCGACAGCCCGCTGGCCAGCAGCCCCCATGCCACCCAGCTGTCCAGTCAGCTCCGGACATCCCGATAGAGGCAGGGTGGGCGCCGTCAGGTAAGGCGGGGTGGGGGCGGCAAGGCTGATCTGGGACCTTGAGGAGTGTGGACCAGAGGCCTCTCCCCAGACTCGCCCTGACCAGGCCCTGGGCCCCGCAGCCCATCGTGCACCAGCTTCCAGGTCCACACGGGCACTGGGGCCTCTGGAATGGGCAGACTGAGCACAGGCCATGGAGGAGACCTGAGGCAGCAGATGGTCACGGCTGGGCTCCCCACGCGGTCCAAGGGTGCCGTCCCGGCATCTGACGGCCAGTAGAGCGAGGAGACAGCTCAGGACCGCAGGGGAAGGCCAAGCCGGAGAGCACGGCCGCCTCCAGCCCTCCTGCCCGGCGGGGTACGGGACAGGACAGCTGGGCTACATCCAGGGCCTGGCGTTCAGGCAGGGGGTTCGCCAGAACCAAACGCACAAGGCACCTGGGCCAGGCACAGCCTGAGGACCGAGAACCCCACCCACCTGTCAGGCACCCCAGAAACCAAGCTCTGCTCCTGAAGGGGGCCCCAGGCCCCACCAGCAAACAGAGTGCACGGGGTCAGTCGAGCACCTTGCCTCCCAGGGTCTTGCAGCGCAGCCGCCGGGAAGTGGGCGGGCAGGCTATAGGGTGAGCCTCCTGCCAGCCTGGGTGTCCCGTGCCCAGTCCTGTGACTCAAAGCCCCTGTCACCAAACCAGCTCTTCCTCAGCAGCTGCCCTGACACTTCCTCACACCCCCGACTCTGGGGTAAGACAGCCGAGAGGCCACATCATGGCTCAGGCTTTTAGGAGCCCTGGGAGCCGCCCTTCCCTCCCAGTAACGCGGGTCTCATTGGCCCGTCACCTCACCAGCAGCCCGCACTGCATCCTGCTCCCCAAGGCTGCTCAAGGTCCTATTGGGGGAGGCCTCCACCTGACTGGGGCCGTGAGCACCAACAACCGAAGCAGCTTACAAGAACCCAAACCCACTCCTCCTGGGTTCCAAGGTCTAAAAGAGCTTTCATGCCCACAATTCCCAAGAGGGGTCCCCCATGACACCTCTTCCTAGGGCGCCCCCCAGACCACCCCCAGACTACACGAGAACAGGCCCCTCCAGCTAACTGCCTGCTTAGGGAATCACAAGGCAGGGAGCTAAAGGAGCACACCCACAATGACACCGCTGGCCAGGTGGGTCTAGACAGAGGGGATGGCATGGCCACGGACCCCAGGACAGTGGAAGCAGGGAGGGCTGCAGGCAGGCGGAGAGTCTGGGCCCGCCCTATGCTGCCTCGAGGCTGGTGGAAGGCTCACACCTGGCCAGCAGAAAAGAGCCCGCCAGACCGCCAACCACGGGCCTGCCATCTCTGGACACCACCTTTTCTGAACATCAGCCTGTCTGAGCTGTTCCTTCGGTGACGCCTATGGTCCTGGAGACGGTGAGACCAGAGCAGCATGAGGAGGACTGAGCAGGGGCACGCAGACCCCAAGGGCCGCCAGGAGAAGCCCCACCCCTGCAGGAAGCAGGGGGACCGCTGCGCGGCCAGAGGGGCTCCCAAAGGGGTGCTCCCAGCAGACGCCAGGGGCAGAGCAGCTCCCACACTGGCCCCATGTGCCTTGCGGAAAGGCCAGGACCTAAAGCAAAGCCGGTGAGATGCTGCCTGCAAAGAGGTGGATGGAAGCAGGCGTCATGGCAAGAGGCTGGGCCCCTCACCCTGCCCAGACCACAGTTCGCAGGGGAAGACCCAGGGAGGGCTGGCTCTGGCCAGCTCAGGGGGTGCCCCCTTGTCAAGAGAAGTGGGGACCCTCTGCCCTCCACCCCCTCCACAGAGGATCCAAAGTGCCCACCATGCAGCAGAGCCACCAGGCACACCAGCCCTAAGGACGACAGAAGGAAAACGACCTGCCCACCTTGCCCCACAGGACGGGACCCAGGCTGGGCAAGGCGGGCACCAGACCTGGGGACCTCTGCGTAGGAGTCTCTCAGGAAGGACAAAACGGGCTCAACTCTCTGACATCAGCCTAGAAGACACACAGCTCCAACCCATAAAGACAGCCAGAGACACACTGCAACCTCCCCCTGCACCCACACCACCCCCGGCACCCCAGATCTCGACCCGCCCCTGCAGGCTCCCTGACCCCCAGACCTGTATCTCCCCGCTCACCGGCGCAACGCTCACTGGGCACCACCCTGAGGCCACTGCATTCAGTGCCTGGCAGCCAGCGGCCGCAGCCGGTCCCAGCCCAGGGCCTGCAGGTGCGGGGCACGCATGGTGACCGGGCCTGGCCCTCCCGCTCCCACCACAGAAGCACAGGCAAAGCCTCAGGACAAACCGCGCTGGTGAGGGCCTTCTCCTGGAGGAGCAGACGCCCCGCCCCTGCACTGGCTCAGTGGGAGTCGCCATGGACCGTAGCCCCCCCGCGCTCTAACAAGCTTCAAATGGGGGATGACGGCGATTGCAAAGTATGAATTTTTATGAGTCTAATAAATCACTCCACTTTTCCTGTGTCTGATGGCTGCCGGCACTTCAAACGGTGGACAAGCCCTGCCGCGGTTAGCGGCTCCACTGCGTCCCCGCAGGTGGCCACACAGCCGGGGGGGGGGGGGGGGTCGCGGGGCTGCCGAGGCCCCTCCCACTCCCACAGCACCCAGCTCTGCCCCGGGGACAGCCTTCCTGCAGGCCCCCAGGAACGGCTCGGGCAGCCCGCGGAGGCTCTGCTGGACTCCAACACACAGAGGACCCACCCCGCCTTCCAGGACAGAGTCTGCACAGGGGGCCCTGGGGAGAGGGGTGGACACGTGGACACGTGCTCGTTCACACACATGCTCGCTCATACACACACTGGCTCACACGCAGGCACAGGAGGCCCTGGGGAGAGGGGTGGACGTGTGGACACATGCTCGCTCACACGCAGGCACAGGAGCCCCTGGGGAGAGGGGTGGACACATGGACACATGCTCGCTCACACACGCGCTTGCTCACATACATGCGCTCACTCAAACGCAGGCCGTGGGCGCACGTCAGCAAGGGGCAGGGACGCCTGTCCCTGAGAGGGGAGAGGCAGGCCTGGGTCTCGCCCTGCAAGGCTTTCTATCTCCTGCTCCGGGGACCAGCCTTAGCGAACATCTACCATCACCAAGTCATAGCAGCAGCCCGAGCGGGCCGCACATCACCTGGTGACCAACGGCACCAGAGGAGCATGGGCAGCGGGGAGGTGACAGACAGCCCTGTCGCCGCCAGCCCACGCTACCTGGTGTTTAATGACGACGCTGTCAGCCAGAGACGCACAGCGCCGGGGCTGTCAAGGCCCTATTAGAGGGAAGACTAAAACCCTACTCTTCTCAAACTCACTCAGGCAACACAAGCCACCAGTTCTTGTAATTATCGTGCGTGAGCCATCGATCGACGACGACACCACCCCGTCTGTGTGAAATGGGGGTAGTTTGCTCCCTGACAGTCACTGTACATTATGGGGGGTGGTCTTCCCACCCCTTTAGGCGTCCCTCTAAAGGATGGAGGAGGGGAAGGGAGCACCTCCCAGCCCCTACCCCACCTGCAGGCCCTGGGCACAGAGGGCAGGGAGCCCCAGCACATCCCAGGGAGGCGCGCCCCAGAAGGCAGAGGGGACAGCACGGTGTGTGGCTGGGGATCCGGGGCAGGGACAAACTCAGGGAGCAGGGCCCAAAGGTGCAAGAGACGGTCACGCCCCAAGGTCAGGCACCCCAAGCAAAGGCAGGGAAGGCAGGATCCGGGCCAGGCAGACAGCCCATCCTGCCCTCACTCCCCCAGAAACAGGGCCAGGCCCGAACAGGCGGACAGCAGTGTCCAGACATGGCTGGGCTCCCCCACAGGAGACCAGGCGGCCCCTGCCCAGGCTGAACCAGGCTGTGCTGGGCTGACGCGCCCGCGTGCAGAGGTCCCAGGGGACCAGGGGCCGGCCAACACCTAGCCCCGCCTGGGGTCTGTGGCGCAGGGTCTCTGTCCTCACAGGACGGCAATCCTTTCTCACGCCTGTGTCCGTCTATCTGGGAGCCCGGCCCAGGCAAGCCAGGAGGACAGCGGGGTGGCCTGGGGGGTATCCACCCCCCACCAGGCTGAGACCCCCCAGAAGGCCAGAGCCCTAGGGAGCAACAGGGGCTCCCAGGTCCACAAGGGAGCAGAGGGGCCTTGTCCGCAGCCCACTGACAGCACCAGGGCCCCCAACAAGCCAGGTCAGCAGAGGGGACAAAGCCGGTCCTGCAAGGTGAAGGCCCACCCCACCCTGGAAGTTTCTGCTGAGGTTTCTGGTAGCAGGAAAGTGCCCACCAGTCCCAGGTGGACAGAGGGCCCACGTTCCAAGCGTAAGCGACGGGGGACGCGGTGCAGAACACGCCTGCCCTCCCCACGGGGCTGGCCCAGACACTAATCGCAGTGCCACGGGACAGGTGCCAACCAACATGCCCGCCTCCACCCTCCTCACCCTCAGGGACCCCAGCCTCACCCACGGAGGGGGCCCCCAGCAGACACGGGTGTGCCCCCAGGCGTGTGACAGACACCGGGCTGCAGTCGTCCCCGGGAACCCCAGTCCCACTACATGGCCCAGAGCTGGTGGCCCGCGCGAGGACAGCGCTCCTCCTGACCACAGCCTGGCCCCTCGGGCGCCTGGCCCAGCTTTCTCAGAGTCGGGGCCAGAGACAGACGCTTCTGAGAGAGCCTGGAAATAACCCCGCTATAAAAAGCACTGACCACGGAGAGAAAACCACGTGTGCCCTCACAAGTGCCAGGCTACCCGGATTCTCTTGGCCACTCAGACGTCCTATCCGGTGGCCGGAGGGGCAGAGCTGCAGCCCAGGGGCAGCGAGCAAGCCTGAGGGCACCAGAGTACAAGGCAGATCTGGCCTCACTCAGCCCTGGAGCCAGCCTGCCCGGCCAGAGACGGGCCGGAGACAGGACGCCACGGCAGAGGCAGGAGGGCAGCAGAGCCGCTGGGGCTCATGGGCCAGAGGAGGCCCGCTGCCGTGTGCTGCCCTGCCAACCGTGGAGAAGGGAACCAGGGCTCCCCACCCTCAGCTCCACGCCATCAGGGAGGAGCCTGGGCCTGGGCCCCTGCAGGGTCCTCCGGCCCAGCGGCCCTGTTCAGGGACAGCTCCCAAGCTCCAACCTCAGAAAGCGCGCTGTTGGGGCCAGGGTAAGGCTGGGGGCAGCTGTAGCCCCACAAACCTCTGAAGACAGGGCCTCGGGCCTCTGTGGCTGGCAAGAGGGGAGGAGGGGTAGGAGGGGGCCGGAGGCCTCCCAACCTCAGGGTGGCGGGCGCCCCAAGCCGGTCTGCCCGAGGCTGGTGGACGCTCCAGAAGAAGGCGCCGCCTGACGTGAGGCTCAGCCCTGCCATCTGGAGCCGAGAAACTCAGCAGATGAACAGAGGGAGGCAAAGGTGCCCAGAGGGAGGGAAGGCTGCCCCTCACTGCTGACGCCCAGATCACAGCGCCTGGCAGCACTGCAGTCTGCCGGGGTACTCGGGGTGCCCGAGTTCAGGAGGGCAGGTCTAGCCCACCCGCAGTTCCAACCTTGCAGCCTCCACATGGGTGCAGCCGAGCAGAGATGGGAACACGAGGTGCTGGAGACTCGCTGCACAACGGGAGTCAGCAAGGCCCACCCCAGACACGCTGGGAGCCGCGGGCTCCGGCCTGCTCCTCCCCACCCACCCGCTGTCCTCCTCAGACTCCATGGTGGCACCGAGGCTGGGGAGCTCGGGTTTGCTCGAAAGGCAAGGGCCTGCCTTCCATCTCCTGCATGCAATGAGGTATGCTGTCTCTCCCCGGACACCCCGGGCCCCACTGCTCACCCCACATACCTCCGCTGCCCACAACGACTCAGGACCAGGTGGCTGAGCCGCTGCACGGCCGGTGTGTGGGATGCAAGCGGTTCTGAAGGCACCCTACACGAGCCACCCTGCACCGCGGGACCGCCCGGGACAGACAGGCTCACGCCGCGCCCGCACCGATCAAGTGCTGCCTCACAGGACGCCCCCTGCTGGGTGGCGAGGCCGTTTGCTGCCAGCCGCCGGGGCCCGCCCGTGCCCAGCGCTTGGAGCAGCGGCCACTGTCACACCCAGCGCCAAGGAGAGCGTGCTCCTCACAGGCCGCCACTGATGCACAAGGGTGGTCAGGAGGACAGCGGCCAGAGTCCAGGGGTCTGCACGGCCTGGGGCACACCGTGAGAACAGCTCCAAACTGACTCAGAAAGCGCCGCGCTCGGAAGGAGGACAGCAAAGAGCCCGCAAGTGCAGGGGTGCTGGGCCCTGCACCAGGCCCGTGGCACCCAGAGGCCCTTTCTGGAGCCTCAGAGGCCCTGCCGGACGTGCACTCTCCAGGGCGGAGAAGTCGGGGCCAGGGCCCGCCCACGCCAGGCTGATGGCCCAGGCACTGGGTCCCCAGACACTCAGACTCTCCCCAGCCGGGCGGGCAGGAGCACCACGCCCCCAGGCCTCCACCACCCAAAACCAACGCAACGGGAGGCAGTGAGCACACCATGAACCAGACCCCGGCCCAGCCCCACACCACGGACGCCCGGGAGCACGCTGGCTCCCTCAGTGCACCTGGGGGCCCCGCACAGCTGCAGCAGGTGAGAATAGGCCCCAGAGACACTGGCCCAGAACCCCTGGGCCTGTCCGAGCACAGTACCTGAGGGTCAGCTGCCAGGGGCACAGGGGCTGGGGAGTACAGCGGCTCGCTCCCACGCATGCAAAGGAGGGACCTGCCACCGCCCTGAGCGGGACCCTCTCCTGACACTGTCTGGACCACCAGCGGCGGGACTGCAGATGCCGGGCGCGAGATGCCAGGGGGCCGGGCCTAGGAGAAGACACGGAGGCAAAGCAACAAGCACCTGCACGTCTCACGGTCAGAAGCTGATGGATTTGTAGACGTTGTGTGCAATTATAGACCTTCTTTGCAAATCCCATTATTTCTATGCAACAGGACCAAACCTGCGAACCAGAAGGATCCCTGGGAGCACTAAGGGTCCCGGGCCACACAGCTGATGCTCAAGTAGCACCAGAGGCCCCGGTGGGCCTTCTCCGCCTGGGATCTGCATGGCAATGGCTCATCTGGGGAGCCCAGGCTCACCTTCCACAGACACCAGAGGAGACAAGAGCAGAGGGCCCCGAGGACACCAGTGCCCGTCCAGCGTCACGCGGTCTGCCCAGACGCTCCGACAACTGAAAAGGGGCAGTCCCCCTGCAGAGGGATAGCGGGCCCTGCCTTCCCAGGACAGCTGAGCCCTCAGCCCACGTCCCTCCCTTGGCAGAGTAACCCGTGGGACGCCAGAGCATGGGAAGCACAGGGTCTCGGCTCAGACCCAGGGGAGGCCCACGCTTGGGGCCTGTCCTGAGAGGGCTCCATTCATGCTAATACAGCCCCACAAGAACACAGGGCTGGGGTGGGTGACAGGCGCACCAGCACCCACCGCCCACCGGTTCTAGAGCGGCAGTGCCTCCTGCCCAGGACCCCTTCCGCCACCCCACAGGGAGATACGGGGCCTCAGGTGCACGGAGCTGGGGGCCGCGTGGCAGCAGGTCCTGCTCCTCCTCATGTGAGCTGCAGGAGCGAGCTGCCCAGAAGCCTGAGCCCCACCGGCCCAGTCCCCACGCCCTGTGGAGCAGAGACCCCTGCCCTCCCTGGGTGAGTGCCAGCAGAGGCCTCGCCACACTCGGGTGGCCCAGAGGAGTGTGCGCTGACAGGCTCAGCTCTCAGCCAGACCAAAACTGATGAAAACCAGCAAGCCGCGCTAAGCAGGAGAAATAAAACGTGTGGGAAGCACACTGTCATACACCTGCTGAAAACTAGAGACGGAGAAAGCTCTGCAGCCAGAGGAGGCCAGCAGACCCCGCAGGAGAGCAGGGCCAGTGGGCAATGGCCAGGTCTCCCCCTGGAGCCCCACAGCCTCCCATGCAAAATCGCTCTCCAGAGAGGAAGTCTTCAGATAACCGTCCACGCAGAGCAACAGCCCCCAGCACAGCTGCACCATCACAGGAAATCTCAAGAGGTGTTTCTCAGTGGAAGGCAAGGAAGGAGTGAAAAGAAATGGGAGAATAAATACATAGGTGAGTCTGGGTCAAGGCTGACCATATACAACGTTTTCGAGGGTCTAAAACACACGGAGAATGAAAATCACGGTAGTCCCAGCATATCTGATGGAAGAGAAGAAAAAAGGGGGAAGGTGCTCTAAGCGTCTTATGCTGCCCAGGGAGGGGTCAGACGGCAATTTCCAAGACCCGATAACAGACTCAAAAACGTACAATACAACCAAAAGAAAAATAAAAGGAGAAATAATAAGCTAATGGAGGAAAAAACGGAATTTAAACATATACATCCAAAAGAGGGAAAAAAAAAGGAAAGAAAATACAGAATAGGTACAACAAAGAAAAAGCACACAGTAAGAGACTGGGTTTAAACCCAAATACACAAAACACACCCGCACTGTGGTTTACTGTGAACAGAGGAAATCTCCGCTTAAAGGGCAATTTCAGGTTGCACTTTTTTAAAAGTAACTACTTGCTGCGTACAAAAAAAAAAATCTAACCATAATAGAAAACAACTTTTTTTGAGATTGTTTATAATACTTTGTGTGCTTTACTTATAAAAGTAAACATGTTTCAATACATCATGCACCAATATTTGCAGAGTATGTATGTATGTGTGTGTGTGTGTGTGTGTGTGTTAGTTGTTTAGTCGTGTCTGACTCTCTGCAACCCCATAGACTGTAGCCCACCAGGCCCTTCCATCCACGGGATTCTCCAGGCAAGAACAAAGGAGTGGGTTGCCATTTCCTTCTCCAAAAGGAACTATAGAAAGAAAGAAAGTGAAGTTGCTCAGTCGTGTCCAACTCTTTGAGACCCCACGGACTCCAGCCATCCAAGGAATTTTCCAGGCAAGAGTACTGGAGTCGGGTGCCATTTCCTTCTCCATGTATGTACGTACACAAGTGCATATGTACACATTTAGAAACATTAAAAGAAAATCAGCCTACATATACCTACTTTAGAGAAAATAGACTTGAAGGCAAAAAGCTGGAGATTAAAAAAAAAAAAATTTCATAACAGTAAAGATTCATTCCAGCAGAGAGATGTAACAATTCTAAATGCTTTACACTCAGTAAAATAACCTTAAAATAAATACTAATGCAAAAGTGACAACCAGAGACATGAACACATTCACAGCCACAGCGGAAAGTCTCCGTCTCCATGCTCTCTTGGGGACTGGAAAAGACACAAGTCTTCTCTGCCCCTCAAAATCAGGGAGTTTACCACAGATTTGAACAACACAACGAATACAACCCTCCTTCCAGCCCAAACTCACCAAGTGAGATCATTCTTTCTAAGCACACACAAGAGCTTTACCAAAGTGGACCCTAAACACCCCCCCAGTGAAGGTGGGGAGTGGTCATTTTACAAAGACCCTCAAAAGCCTCAGAGATTTAGAGATAAAGCAGTCCCTTCTGAATAACCCTGGATCAAAGAAAAAATTACAACAAAAATTAGACAAAGTTTTAGAGGAAGACAAAAATAATTAACTTGCAGAAGACACCTAAGGCTATGCTCGGGGGGAGTTTATAACCTTACATCTGCATATTTCAGAAAAGAGAGGCTGAGGGCAAACGTCCAGCCATCTGGCCCTGGTGTGCTGTGTCCAAGCTCGGTGCACTGGCCCATCCAGGCAGCTCTGACAGCAGCCCCTGCCCGGGCCTCTGCCTCCACTGCTGGCCTCAGGGCACTATCAGAGCCGGCCAGGGACACCTCCAGCCAGGCTCACCATCAGGGCAGCAAGAGAGGCAGCGTGGCCCTGTGGCCCGGCACCTGCTCCCTGCCTTCGCAGCACAGCATGGAGGCGGCAGCCTGAGCCAGATTCAGCCAGGCCCCCATCCCTCCTGGCATCCTTCCCCGTGAAAACACACAGGGTCACGAAAGCCAGGAACAGAGTGCTCCCTGGGAGAGCATTTGCCGAGGTCTATCTGAGACGCCATCTGGGCCCAAGCTCAGCTCCGTACCCCGGTGCCCCCAGCTCCACACCAAGAGAGACAGGAGAGCAGCTCTGGCCCAGAGCCTGGCTCTGAGTCTCAGAGGGAGGGTCCATTGCATCACTGCCCACCCTGCACAGGGCCCAGCCAGGGTGAGCAGAGGGGTCAGGGGTGTTGTGTGGAGGAGTGCAGGGCGGGCTCCTGGACTGGGAGCCATGGAGGTCTCGCCTGCTCCTCCCACTAAAATTGGAACCTCAGGGCAGGACCACTCCACGCTCAGCAACTATCCCTCTCCCGAGGCTGGCTCCACAAGGTCCACCCTGCGGATACCCCCACCATGGTCTAGGGGGTCTCCTTCCCCCTTACGGCTGGCCCCAGCAGGAAAGAAATCCACCCAGAGGGCTCAGGCTGACTCGGCCCTGCCTCCCAGGCAGCTCCCAGCACCAATCCCGACTGGGTCCCCGAGCCACAATCAGGCCTGGCTGCCCCAGCACACCATCCACATTGTCAAGACGCCTGGGGACCCTGCCCACAAGCCGCCAGGGCCGCAGCCGCAGTGGGAACACCGCCCCTCCTTTCCAGGCAGGACAGGGTCCCAGGGCTTCGGCTGGTGTCATGGCGGTGCCCTGGCTCCTGGAGCTCACAGCACCCCCGGAGGCCCATGCCTGCCGAGCACCACACAACACTGCCTGCGCATGCACACACCCCCGCGCCAGCTCTGTGGAATAATTAATTAGCACCGCCATGACAGACGCAAACCAGGAAGCCTCCGACAGGCCTGATAATTTATGCAAGGCTCAGGATCGCTGCAACTGCCTTCCGCAGGGCCTGCTTCAGCGTTTTCCTTTTCCCTTAGGAAAGCAAGGCTCCGGATAGAACTGTTCTCATGCCCTTTGCTATGTCTGCAGCAGTAAAACTGACAACCCGTCTGCACCCCAGCGGGAGAGGCTGGATCACAGATCTCTCCAAGGTGGGAAAATCCAAGCCAGCCAGTATAGTGTCCACCAAACCTGCTCTAAGCACCTGACTGCCCCATCCCCTCACCCAGCACAGAAACCCCCAGGACGCCGGCACAGAGGAAGGCACGGTCAGCGCCAGCCTGGAGGCTCACAGCCAGGGCTTTCCGCACCTCGGGGATGCCCCAGGACCGGAGCACAGGCCAGCAGGAGGACACCTCGGGAGTCCCCCAGGCCTGTGTCCCCTCTGCGCCACGGCAAGCCTGCCTCCTGGCCCTCCCAAAGCGCCCCCAGGGCACGAGTGATGAAAAGGCTACTGATGAACGTGGAGGCCCAGGGTAGGCTTCACTCTGTTCCCTCTGACCACTGACCGTGGCCCAGAGGCCAGTGAGGCCAGGCACGGGGCTGCCCAGTGCCAAGCAGTGGGTTCTGGGTTGCCTCCGAGAGCCATGCTGCAGGGTCACTACCTGGCCCTCTGCCTGCCCCTGCCCGCTGGCACACCTGGTCAGAGGTGGGGGTGGGGCGGGGCCCTGTCGGCCTGTGTGGCCGCCCCACTGCACCCACAAACAGGTGACGGCAGACCTTCCAGACCATATGTCTGGCACGGCAGACTGAGGGCGTGTGGGGAGCACCCGCCACGTGCTTGGCAAGTTCTCGGCCAGAGGCAGGTGCTGCATGAGGCCGGTAGGCCTGAGGGAAGGCCCCAGCGGCCCTCAGACCCACACCTGGCTCCCCCAGGAAACTGGGCCCTTCCTGTCAAACACAGCCCGCGCGCACAGCCCCGTCGCCATCTGCGCATCCGGGGCTCCGGACAGGTGGGCGAGTGGTGGGGGCTGTGGCCGTAGGCCCACTGTCCTGGGCAAGTGAGGCGGAGGAGGCCCCGGCCCCAGCAAGCCCCGGGAGATGAGGACGCCACTGCCCATGCAGTCGCCTGCAGTTTTTTCCTTGGCCCAAGAAGCAAACACTCGCTGCTCCCAGGAAGCCCCCTTGCAGGACGGGGGCAGGAAGCCAGCCTGGAGCCAAGTGGCAAGCGCAGTACGGGGTTCCTGTGGCGCCCGCTGCACCCTCTCTGCACACAGGGAGTCATGGTCTGCAGTACACATGGAGCCTGTCGCCTCAGGGCACCTGAGTCACAGTGCTGGGCCCAGGGTGGTGGGGAGGGGAACCCCAGAGCGGGCCCTGAGGCCCCAGGCACTGGAGAGCACCCACCCTCAGCACTCTCCCTAGAAGCTCTCTACTAAAGGCTCTCTTCTCTGCAGCCTTCTCTGGCGTCTGTCTGCTCGGAGGTAGATCAACTGAGGTCTCTGGCAACCAATGTGCAGGTACTCCCCAGGGAGCATGGGGGGCTGTCACATGGTGACCCCCAGGGACCACCTGCCCCTCCCCCAGCCAGAGTCAGACTCTAGGCCCAGGGACTATGGGGAGGGTCAGGGGGAGGGGGAGGGTCAGACCGCAGCCAGAAAAGCAGGGAAGAGGCAGGGAAGGGAAAGAAAGAGGCAGAGTCAGGCTGAACCTCCAGCTCAGTCCCCAGGCGCAGTGTCCACGCGCCTGCTGAACAATGCAGTTTTGAATTCAATTAAAGCGATTATCTGTTGTGCCAAATAAATTGTGTACAGCATATATCCTGCGGCACTTTACACCTCCGGGCTCATTATTCCCTAACTGTTTCCTCCTGTTTATGCGCTCTCAAATTAAATTGCTGATAATACGCACCAAAATAAAAAATGAGCGCACCTTGTCCCAAGAAAATTGATTCTCCCTTTTCCTGAGCCGGCGATTGCCAGGTTTTATATACTCTGTTCCTGGTGATCATTAGTAATTCAATTTTCTTTTTATTAGCCCCCTTATCTGCTGAGCAATATAGTGGCAGAGCTGACCTCTTTCGCACGGGTAAATGTTTAAAATCTTTTCCCTGATTAATTTTGCCAGTTAAGAAAAAGAGGAGAAATGGCCCGGCTCTTAGCCATCACAATGAATAAAGCTTAATGTTGATTGTGATGGAATTTCTAATGCCAGGGAAATTGATTGAACGCGGCAATTACACTGCAGTAGTAACTCAAGGGAGATGGGATCGCTTTCTCCTGGCCGCAGCCTTTTGGTTATTTAAAACAATCCAATTTGCAAGGATAATTATGTATTAGTGTTTTATCTGCCACTTGAAATGAACAGGGGAGTTTCGATACTGGCCCAGCATTAGCAGGTTATTGCTGCAAATTACTTGATATCTGCTTTCTTTCACATAAAGAGGAAATTAGGCAATCAATTACCAGAAAAAGGTGGAGAAGGAATAAGAGGGGCAAGCGCGCCCTCTTCTGGCCGCCGGGATGCACAGCAGGCCTGGAGGGGCCCCCAGGGCTCTCCCTCCTGTTCCTCAGCCCTCCGGGCCTGGGCAGTGCAGGAGCCCGCAGCCGGCAGGGTGACCGGCTCAGAGAGGAGGGCTGCACCTGGCACTAAGGTCTGGTGGTGAAACAGCAGAGAAGCCTCAAACAAGCAGATGAAAGGGCTGCCCCTGCAGCGATGTGTACACTCGGACACACACACAGCTGTTCAGGCCCACCAAGGGGGCCAGGAGGGGCGCACCTGCTCACTCCAAGCACCCACATTAGATAAAAGCCCCAGTCCAGCACAGAGCTGAAAGAGAGGGAGCCAGGAGGGGCTGGGAGCCGGGCAGGCCTTGCAGGATGGGGCTGCAGGAGCCGGGGAAATGCTGCCCCCCACCCTAGTCCAAACCCCTGCCCTCAACTCAGTCCTCACCCCTGCCTTCATACCCAGTCCTCACCCCTGCCCCCACCCCTGCCCCCCCCCAGTCCTCACCCCTGCCCCAACCGAGTCCTCACCCCTGCCCGGTCTCCACACAAGCCTCTCCCACAAGCTCCCTGCCACCAAGTCTGGGGGTAAAGACCCCAGCCCTGGGCCTGAAGGTCAAGCTTCACCCGCAGGCCCACCCTGCGCCTCCAGCCCCGGTCACTCCTCAGGCCCAGTCACAGCCGCTTCGCGTCCCCAAGCATGCTTCCATAAGACCCCTGCGCCTCCACCATCCATCAGCGGCTTCCCAACAGGGCCCCTTTTCCTTACTGCGGTCCAGAACCCCTTCCCACCCTCCAGGCCCACTTGCCTCTGGCCTGAGCCTCTCCCGCCCTCCGGGACGCCGCGTAGGACGGGTCTCCACTCCCAGACGAGCGGAGCTCAGCCCCGCCGTGACCTCGCCTGCACAGGTGCGTACCCTCGCTCTCGCCTCTCCTCCCATAGGTGGTTTCAGGGCTCAGAGGGGGCTTCTCAGAGATGCCCCAGACTGCCTGCGTGGCTAAAGCTGCCCCCCACCCCCCTTAGCTCCTGAAACACCACTACCAGTTTCCTTTTCCGCAGAGTGCTTCTGCCGCCTGAAAGCAGTTTTTCGACCTATTTACAAGCAGCCGAGGAGCTTTATGCGTCCACCGTCCACCGACACACACGGACCACGGGAGCCAGCGCACAGCCCAGCACAGAGGTGCGGCGCGTGGAAGGTTGAGGGATGGAGGACACGTGGCAGGGAAGGGTGGCCGAGCGAGTGGAAGCCTTCTCCAAGCCCCCCAAGAGGAGCCTCTTCCCAGCTCCCCTCCATCTCCCCTGCAGGGCGCAAGCTGATCTGTCCCCCTCCGAGTGGAGAGAGCACAAGGCGCCGCGGTCCGCACCCCACACCCTGTGGTGCCCACGGCCTTGCTCCCCCTCCCTCCGAGCAGCAGAGCACCCTGCCAACAGGAACAGCCTTCACCGTCCACAGCCTGCACCCCACTCTGCCTGAGGCCTAAAACAGACCACGCGGTTCCCAAGTGCAGGTTCAGCTCCAGAGAAGACACAGGCGCCTCCCCATCGTGGCCTGGCAGCCCCTCACCCTGTCCACCCTACAACCAGCTGAGCATCCTAGAGCATCTCCAGCCCATAGCCCTGGGACGCCGCCCACGGGCCTGTCCCGCTCTCTAGCTCCCCAGCAGCACCTCGGCCCGTGGCGCCTACAGCATGGCCGCAGCCAGGCTGTTCCCGGGCCTGGGGCAGCCCTCACCCCAACCCCCAAGCCACCAGAGCCCTCCAACCTGAAGCAGGGAGGGCCCCCACGACTGTGCGGACAGTCCGCAGTGCTAACCTCTCCCCCCACCTGGAGAGTGCTCCCAGCCCAAGACACGGGATGACCTCTTCAACTGCATAGTGCTCCTTCCACAGGGGCCCCGGACATGGGATGGCAACCGTTTGCCTCGGACCCGTCGGCCCATGGCCCAGGCTCTGTGGGGCAGGGGCAGCAGAGGGCTGGCAGGGACACAGTTGAGGCCAGCGTCAGTCCTTGCATCAGGACTCAGCACCCCGGGCAGCAGGAAGGCTGCCATGAGGCCCAGGGCCCTGTCTGCCGCGATCGTGCTGCCCTCAACGCCTGCCCAGCAGCTGCTCCACACACACACTGGCTTCCACAGGAGCCCAGCGCCTGGCAGACCCCACCCGCTCCCCCAAGGGCTCTGCTGTCAGGAGCACACGGCCCTGCTGGGACACCCTCCCCCGGCCCCCTCCTACCACCTCCATGCAGGATCCCTCCTGGACATGCCCACCCCCTGTTCGAAGCCAGTTACTATGGAAACGCCTCAGCACCTGGCCGGCTTGCATGCAGGCCCCTGAAGGGCAGGAGGGAACACCCCCGCCTCAGGGCTCCGGGACACCCAGCTCCGGGGCGGCCCGCCTCCCACTCCCGGCCCTGAGCACCATCGCCTCGCGGCGCCACACCTGTGGGGACAGCTCCGCCTGCAGGTTCTCTGCCGACAGAGACAGCACCGAGACCAAGAATGCCTGGACAGGGGCCCCGCGGCGCCGCAGACGCCCAGCCTCCAGATAGCACCCGGCTCCTCTCCTGGCTGCCCCAAGAGGCCCCAGCTGGCCTCAGGCTCCCTGCAGGCTCCCCAAGCCCTGTCAGCCTCATGAAACACTAGGGTCCTCCACTCATTCTCTCCAGTCAGTCCCGAGCCAAGGTCCAACCCCCAACCCAGCCGCCTCGCAGCCCAAGGGCCACTGACAGGCTCCCTCTGCTGCCACAAGGGTGAAATCCACGTTTGCCGGGACCCATGGACGTGCAGCCAAAGGAGACTGGGTGGGAGGGAGGCTGGTGCCCTCTCCGCCCCGCGCGGCCCCCAGGGCCCATGCTCTCTGGCCGGCTCTGTGCAGGTGCTGCACACGGTCCCAGACCCCAGCTGGGCCCTGAGCACCAAGGCGGCACAGTCCCTGGAGCACAAGCCCCGGCGGCAGTGCCCAGGACCAGATCCCTGGTGCGTCTGTGGGGAACCCCCAGCTGCTCCAAGGAGACACCCAGGACCAGCCCCCCACAGCAATGCCATCACCACAGCGGCGGGGGGGAGGTGCCAGGGACTCACTGAGAGGGCAGAGCGACCCCTCCCAGGCCCACTCAGGCCTTGAGAAGAGGAGGCAGCAGCCCGCAGGGAGGGCAGCGAGGACAGGACGGAGGGGCCCTGGGCGGCACCAGCCAAGCCGCCACCCCCTTCAGGGCTGCCTGCTTGTTGCCCTCTCATCCCCTTCCCACCTCTGCCAAGACGACGGTGCCATGCAGGCATGGAGGGATGTGCTGAAGAAGCCTCACGTGCCCGCCTGGCAGCCTCTCCCCGGCCCCGAGTGCAGTGCACAGCACCACAGCCCGGGCCGCCCACTGCCCACCAGGCCGAGCAGCTCTTGGGCCAGGGCCTGACAGCACAAGGTGGATAGGACCGTGGGTCCCAGACGGGAGCAGAGCCAGTGCAGGCCCAGGGAGCCCCTCTTCCCAGCATACCTTCCTTGGAGGGGAGGTAGGCGTGGCCGGGAGGCAGGCAGCACAGCCGGGTCTTGGTGACCGGCATCAGCCCCTTGGGCATCTTCTTTGTAACGGGGCTGCTCTTTCCACAGAGGGCCTGCTTCCGCCGCAGGCTGAACTGACTCTTAGCCATGGCAGCAGGTGGGGGGCTGCTCTTCTTGTCCCCAGGAAGGCTGCAGAGACAGAGCAGGTAGCTCAAGCAGGCACCCTCCCTGCCTCGCCCACCCAGACCCCAGAACCAAGGGATCAGCCCTGGCAGACAGCCAAGCCCCAGCGGGGTCTGGTCCCCCAACTTCGCTTTCCCACCTTATTAACCTTAGCAGCTCCCTGCCCGTCCATCCCCACCACCACCCCACCCCATCCGGCTCCCAGCCGCAGCCCTGGAGGACCCCAGAGCCAGGGCAGGTGGAGGACGAAGGAGCACAGCCCTTGACCCCCACCAGGTGTTTCCACAATCACCTCCTCCACCTCCCCGGCCAGATGAGATGAGCCCCCACGTGGAACTGGGGAAGAAGCAGAGGCAGGCGTTGTCCCAAGGAGGAGCTGCCACCAGCCTCATGGCTCCCCTCTCCACACTCGCTGACACAGAGGCCACTAGAGAGATAAGGCGAGGAGAGGAGAGGGCAGAGGCCAAGTGGTCCACGATGGCGCCTATCCAGAAGAGCAGGGCCCGAGATCAAAGTCAGCAGTGGGAAGGACCTCTGGGGTGGGACTCCCTGGCAGATGGCATGTGTCACCACGCCTGATGGCAGAGGCATCTGGCAGCCTCCACAATTAAGTCCCTAACCCAGTAGCCCTGGGCCACCGTGCCATCTTCCAGCCTCCTCTGGACCCAAGTGGGTAGAGGGCGGGTAAGCTGACGTGCCTTCAGTGAGGGAGTGAGTCACTATCACCCGGTTACCTTTCTCCTGCAGAGACCCTGCTCCTGGCCTGGGAACAAAGCTGTCCATCCACCATCCCACGGGCCCAGAACGGAAGCCACCCCAGCAGCCTCTGGCCTCTCGCCAACAAGGGAAAGGGAGGGCTTGCTGGCGCCACCTCCGCCTGTCCCCTCCCCATTAACTGAAAAGGACAGCGGTAACTGCAGCCTCATTCCTGCTGGACATGCTGATGCACCACAGGCAGAGCTGCGTCCTCAGGCCCCATCAGGGGTCATGCTTCCTCCCTGCCTCCCACCCCCTGCCCAGACAAGACCTGGGGTGGGCAGGGACCCGCACCTGGCACTGCCCCGCCTCCGGATGATTTTGGTGCGGCTCTTCACTTTGTAAGCCGAGAGAGGGGTCTCACTGAAGACAGGCTGCAAGCTGCTGGGTTCCACTGCCCGTCTGTCCGCTGGGGGGGACCTAGATGGGACGGGGGAGAGCTGGGAGGCACGGTCCTTGCTGCCAACCTCTGACTGCCAACGGAAGGAGGAGGCCGAGGAGGCCGAGGGGCTAGAGGCCTTCCACTTGTACTTGCTGGGGGAGGCCCCAGGCACGGAGGACACGGCAGACCTCCTGGGCTTGGTGTCTGGGTCGGCTCTGAGCTGCAGCTTCTCTGTTCGTTCCGTTGCAGCAAAGGGGACCTTGCACACATTCTCTGCCGCTGCCCTGGGACTGAGGGCCCGTCGAGAAGCCCGAGGACTCTTCGCCGAGGCAGCCACCCACTTGTAGTTGTTTTTCCTGAACTTGTTGGTTCGACAGGACACCAGCATCGAGGGCTCCCTGGTCTGCCTGGGTCCAACAGCAGGTCTAGCTGGGCCTACAGCCAGGCCAGAGGCGGCAGATGGACCTGAAAGGCTGGTGTTCACGCTCCCGTCCCCACAGAGCTGTGTAACACAGCTGGCCGCAGAGTGCGAGCCCGCCTTCCGGCCTAGGGCCGTGCCGCCTCGCTGGGGCAGGCTGGGGGGCAGGAGGCGAGCCTTGACTGCAACTGCGCTCTCACTGACCGTCCGCCGGGGCTCCAAGGGGCTCTCGTTCACGCTGCTCGCTGACGTCACCACCCGGGGCTTGCCAGGCTCCTTCTGGCAGACCAGAAGGGGGTCCTCCGCGCTGCAGCTCCCCTTGGCTCTTCCTTGCCTCAAGGGCTGCCGCTGCCCACTAGAGGACTCACCCTCACCTTTCTGAGGCTTGTGGTCATTCCAGGGGGGGTCCTCGTATTCTTCCAAGGAGGTCCGCAGGACCCCCGCAGTGCTGGCAGAGCCTGGCTTGGACGGTGGTTTGATCTTGACGACCATGTTCTGGTCCGCACTGAGCTGCACCTGCCTCTCCAGGACGTACTGCTGCGGTTCAGGACCCTGGCTACCCCCGGTCCTGAGTGGCGGCTGCGCAGCACCATCACCGGGTGGGTCTGAGGAGCCCACAGGCCGATTCACGAGGGAGTATTTCTTGCGCCACGCAGGCCCATGGTTCGGAGAGAAGCCCCTCCGGCTTGGACGAGGGTAGCGAGCACTGAAGGTCCTGCTGCTGTTGTAAGTGGGCGGCTGCCACTGGGAAGTGGTGGAGGTGCCCAGGGTGGCGGAGGTACCCGGGGCAGAGGCACTGCCATGGAGGCTTTTGTAGTCATCAATCAGACCTGAGGAGGCAGAAGCATAGACTCTGTCAACCAGAGGGTGAGGAAAATCAGGGAGAATCCCCTGGAGGGGCATCAGCTGACTAGACACCCTGTAGACCCCACTGGACCAGTCCCAGTACAGGAGGGGCAGCCCCAAGGCCTGAGAACCACTGACAGTCAGCCTAAATCCCCTAGGCCAATCTTTCCCATGAGTTCTACTTCAATCTTATTCTGGCTGCTTATCCTTAAAATGCACCCCTGTGGCATAATATTCCCTATTCACCAGGGATGTTATGCTGGGTTCACAATCCTCTGAGGTGAAGTGTCACCCAGCAAGAAGAGACCAGCAAGGTCCATGCTGCAGCACCTCAAGAGAGACATGGAAGTCCTCTGGCTTGCCCACAAATACAAAGGGGGCAGGGCTGCATCTTCATGACCTCCCTGCCTGGTACACACAACAGCGAGAATAAGATAACTGACACCCTGGGTACTCCACATGTGACAAGAATGTCACATCATTCTCCCACAAGAGAAGAGGCCTAACATTTGGAGTTCCAGTGCAGGGGACCACCAGGTGCCTTTCCAAAGAAGCCCCTGGATAGCACAGCTGTGTAGGCAGACACAGGCCTCAGCTGGAACCACCCAAGCTGTCACAACTCAGCCAACAAGCCCTCTAGTTACAGCACTCCCCCACCATATGTCCCACCCCCAGGCCCAAAGAGAGTCACATCCAGAGCTGGTGACACCTCAGGGAAGGTATGATGCAGGGCCAGGAAGTGGCTTTTAAAAAAATACAGCAAGCCATCTCTCATAACTCACTGGTAAAGAATCCATCTGCCAATGCAAGAGACACAAGAGAGAGAGATTCAATTCCTGGGTTGGGAAGATCCCCTGGAGAAGGAAACGGCAGCCCATTTCCCTCAAAGCCCTGGCAGACTACAGTCCACATGTGCACAGTCGCTTCAGTAGTGTCCGACTCATTGACCACAGCCCGCCAGGCTCCTCTGTCCATGGGTTTCTCCAGGCAAGAATACAGGAGTGGGTTGCCATGCCCTCCTCCAGGGGATCTTCCCCACCCAGGGATCGAACCAGCGTCTCCTGTGCCTCCTGCACCGCAGGCGGGTTCTTCACCGCATGAGGTATGTATGGGGCAGCCCCGGGCTCTGGTCACTGAGGTCGCAAAAGGGTCAGACAAAACTTAACGACTGAACAATAATAACATGCCGTCTTAGGTCTAAAAATGGAAAAGTCTGGAAAAACCTGAAGGCCGGGGATTCTGGGCCAGGAATATCAAGGAGAATGTGGCTGTAAGGAGGAACAAAGGCGTCAGAACCGGGCGTCCGGGGAAGAAATACACACCCCTAGCCCCGAGCGAGGGAGCGCGCCGGGGGCGCCGAGGCCGCGCATGCCCGCGGCGGCGGGGAGGGTCGCTTCCCGCCGGTTACTAACCGGCAGCCCCGCCGCCAGCGGCCGCAGAGCCGGTAACGCCCGCACCCGCCGCGGAAACCCGAGCGGGCCTGAGCTGGGCCGGCCGGGAACGCCCCCTCCTGGTCCCCAGGACCCGGCCCGACCCCACCCACCTCCCCACAGACCGGACCCGGCCTCCGGCCCGCGGGCGGGAGCGGCCCCCTTCGGGGAGACGGGCAGGGGCCCGCTGTGAAGCGAGGGAGAGGAAGGGGACGCGCGACCCGGGCCCAGCGCGACCCACCCTGTAGGAGGCGGATCTGCCGCCGTAATTGCTCCTTTTCCTCCATCTCCGGAGTCCGCGACGCCCGGCCAGGCCCCCGCGACGTCATCGCCGGGCGACCGTTTTACCGCGGGCGGGGCGGAGCGCTGGGAGGCACCGCGACTGCGCACTGCGGCCCGTCCCGGGCGACGGCCGGCCGGAAGTGGGGCCTCGGGAGACGTGCGCCCACGCCCTGGCTGCGCCTGGAGGGGCGGGGTCACGTACGCGCAATGCTGGGGGCGGAGGTTACGTCACTATGGAGCGCCGGGAAGTCCCCTCTCGGCTCCTGCGGAAGGGACGCTGCGGCGGGGGTCCGCGCCCTGAGGAGTTCTGCCCGGGTTCTTCGCCGAGAGCGTTCGTTGCCTGTGGGCCCGGGGTGAGGGGCAGAGCCGGGGACTCCACGCTATCCACGGCGCAGGTCCTTCCGCTTCGAGCTAGGCTCTGGGGGCTCTGCGGGAGTGAGCCGGCGCAGCGAGGACCCGTGCGGCTCTGTTGCTGGGCGGCCCGGGACAGGGGAAGGGACGTCCGGGATCGGAGAGGCACTACAGGGACGCGTTAAACCTCTGAAAGCGGGAAAGACTGTGCCGTTCCGGTAGAAACAAATATGAAAACAGGTGTGTACATCCCTGTATACAGCTGGGGGGTGTAAAATGACATGGAAAACTAATGTTTCCTCAGAAAGTTAAAAATAGACGCTTTGACCCAGCAGTCAAATACTTCGGGGTATATACCCTGAAGAAGAACAGGAACTCGAACATACTCGTGCGCCAACGTTCAGTTCAGTTCAGTCGCTCAGTCGTGTCCGACTCTTTGCGACCCCATGAATCACAGCACGCCAGGCCTCCCTGTCCATCACCAACTCCCGGAGTTCACTCAAACTCATGTTCACAGAGCCGGAGATGCCATCCAGCCATCTCATTCTCTGTCGTCCCCTCCTCCTCGTGCCCCTAATCCCTCCCAGCATCAGAGGCTTTTCCAGTGAGTCAGCTCTTCGCATGAGGTGACCACAGTATTGGAGTTTCAGCTTTAGCATCAGTCCTTCCAGTGAACACCCAGGACTGATCTCCCGAAGCACTATTTGCCATAACAAAATGTAGAAATAGCCCAAGTGCCCATGAGGGTGAATGGATAAGCTGTGTGTATCTGTACGATGGAATAGGGTTTAGTCATGAAAGGAATGTAGGACTGGTCCGTGATACAGCGTACATGAATCTCAAAAACATTAAATGAAAAAAGCCAGCCACAGAAGGACAAATATGGCAAGATCTCACTTGCATGACATCTTGAATAGGCACATTTGTAGAAACAAAGTGCATCAGAGGTTAGGGAGGGTTGAGGGGAGGAGAGACAGGAAATTAATGCTTTTTGACTAGAGAGTTTATGTCTGCAGTGATGAGAAAGTTTTGGAAACATATAGGGGTGATGGTTGCGCAACGTTATGAATCTACTTAATCTACCAAATTGGACACTTCAAAATGAGTATATGAAGACTCCCCTGATGGGCCAGTGCCTGAGACTCCAAGCTTCCGACACACAGTGCCCGGCTGCAGTCTCCGATCAGGGAACTAGATCCTGTGTGCCACAACTAAAGATCCCACATGCTACAACCAAGACCTGGCGCAGCCAAATAAATAAAAATAAATTTTAAAAATAATTGCATGACAACTTATATACCGTATCTATTTTGTTGTTCAATCACTAAGTTGTGTCGAAACTAGGACCCCATGGGTTGCAGCATGCCAGGCTTCCCATCCTGCAGTATCTCCCAGAGTGTGCTCAAATTCATGTCTGTTGAGTTGGTGATGTCATCCAACCATCTCATCTGTCATCCCCTTCTCCTCCTGCCTTCAATCTTTCCCAGCATCAGAATCTTTTCCAGTGAGTCAACTCTTCGCCGCCATCAGGTGGCTAAAGTATTACAGCTTCAGCATAAGTCCTTTCAGTGAATATTCAAGGTTGATTTCCTTTAGGGTTGACTGATTTGATAAGCTTGCAGTGCAAGGAACTCTGAAGAGTCTTCAACACCACAATTCAAAAGCATCAATTGCTGCTGCTGTTAGTATACATTTTACCATAATAATAAAAAGCGGACACAGTGTGTCTGCAGCAGACCTGAACGATAGGAAACGTTAAAGGAAATTCTAACTGAAGGGGAATGATACAATGTGGAAGCAGATCTTTATGTAGAAAGAACAGGAAACAGTATTAATAACTTTTTAAAAATTTTTTTATTTTATCCAAAAGATAGTTACAGCAAAAATAATAAAAACGTGTGGTGGGTTTGTAATGTAGGTAGAGGTAAAACATGCTAACAGTGATGCAAGGGGTCACATGCACTGTGTCTCCTGCAGGTGAGGATGCAGCCCCCAGCCTGCCTCCTAGGTCAGCGCCTGAGCCCGCACCCAAGGTGTTAGTGTTACTCTACTTAACACGCAGCAGTGAGCACCCTCCAGGCTGGGAGTACCAGGCAAAAGAATGGCCCCTGCACTCAGGCTGTGAGACAGGGTAAGCCATGGGTCATGCTGAACACTGTGTGAGACCCTTAGGCCTTGGCAAAACTGAGAGCAGGGTATGGGAGTTCCCAGAGAATGAAATGGAATTTCCCACCAGGGATTGTGAAAAGCACTTCTTTGGGCTTGTGCTGTCTTGGCTTTTGAGAATCCTGCAGCCATCACCTCCTGAATGTGCCAGGACTGGCCTGCAGGAGGACGGGCAGCACGTGCCCACTTAATACCACTGACTCACATGACAGCCTGCTGTCTGCCATCAGTTACTAGCTAGCCACAAACTTGATAAACCCAGGTGATGCCATGTGGAGCAGAGATAAGCCTAAATGTCATAATTTAGGGCACCTCATAATTTTGGGCTTCCCTGGTAGCTCAGCTGGTGAAAGGAATCTGCCTGCAATGCAGGAGACCTGGGTTCGACCCCTGGGTTGGGAAGATCCCTTGGAGAAGGGAAAGGCTACCTACTCCAGTATTCTGGCCTAGAGAATTCCATGGACTGTATATAGTCCATGGGGTGGCAAAGACTCAGACACAACAGCAACTTTCACATAATTTTAACCAAACCAGTGGATGTTTACCTCACTAAGTTTTGGGGTGATGTATTAGTACAAAGTGATGGATTCATTGGTCTGGCATTGATCCTATTGTCTACTGTGCGCAACATGCTCTCTGCCCCTGGACTTCAGTCCAAGAGTGGCAGAGGGGAGAACGCAGCCCCTTGCCAAGAGGAGGTGAGGTTTGTGGATTTGTCTCCTGGAGTTGTGAAACTAGGATGTAAATGCTGTCACAATTATCTGGCTAAAACTGATCTTGACAGTTACACTTAAAACACTTGATGCCCATCAAGCTGGCAAAGATTTAAATAGTCTTGAAAAAATAATCTGCTCTCAGTGTCTGGGGGTGAAAGGGAAGAGGCTTCACCGTTCAGTTTCTTAGGATGTTCGCATAGCCTTTCTGAAGGGCAGTTTAAAATATGTGCCAAGACTCTGAACACCTCTTGAGGAATTTCAGTTTTCGGAGTCCTCCCAAAGGAAATAAGGAAACACAAGGCCTTCTGAACAAAAATATCAGGTGCTGGAGGAGGGATAAATTAGGAGTTTGAGATTAGCAGATACAAACTAGTATAGATTATTTTGTATATTCAATTTCTTATATTCAATAAGAAACTGTATTCAATTTCTTATAATAAACCATAATGGAAAATAATATGAAATGTATATATATAGGAATCACTTTGCTGTACACCAGAAACTAACATAACATTGTAAATCAACTATACTTAAAAAGTTTAAAAATTAAGTGCTGAGCTCCTTACATGGGACAAAAATACTGAGTGTGTTTATAGCCCATTATAAGGCTTCTCTGGCGACTCAGGTGGTAAAGAATCCACCTGCAATGCAGGAGACCTGGGTTCAGTCTCTGGGTCAGGAAGATCCCCTGGAGAAGGAAATGGCAACCCACTTCAGTATCCTTGCCTGGAGAACCATGGGCAGAGGAGTCTGGCAGGTTACAGTCCATGGAATCACAGTGTCGGACACAACTGAGGGACTAACCACAGGCCCTCATAGGAACAGGTGTTGACTGGCTGGGACCACTATCCCATGGATGTCCCCTTGCCTTCTGTCCCAGTGGGGAGGATCGGGAAGTAACTGTAGAAGAGATTAACCATTGAGGTCTCTTTGGGTCCCCCCATCCCAGCCACTAACCCCCACTCCACCCTCCACACCCTCGCTGCAAAGCATGACCCTCAGAACCAGATCCTTTGGGAAGAAAAGTTGACTGGTTTTTGTTTCCTAGATGGCAGCATTTCCACGAGGCTCTCGGGCCACAGACGGTGGATGGTTGGTTGGACATCACCACAGTGTGCCACATGCCCTAGTCCTGGGCAAGCCCGGACAGGGACCCTGCCAGGTGGAAAAGACACCCCGTCCCAGCCAAGCGATGCCTGGAGGCCGGCGGTCAGAGACGACGACTGCTAGGGCAAAGTGAAGTGAGGCTCAGAGCAGTAGAGCACCTTCCCCTGCAGGGTCACTTGGGGTGGGCGGGCCTCTGTGCCGCTTCCCCAGCCCCTCCCGGCAGAAAATCCAGGGAGCCAGGCAGGCATTATGGCCGGGAGGGCAGTGCCGGAGCCGGGCAGGGCGACGGGAACCGCGCGTCACCCACCTCGGCCCGGAGACCGGCTGTGAGCCTCCGCTGACCCCGCCGCACCCTTTCCCGATTCTGCCTGGCCTTCCTGCGGCCTCCGCCCCTCCGGACTCCGGAGCTCCCCTGGGCCCGAGGCCGCCCCGTCGCACAGCGATCGGCTGAGCGTGGACCGCAGGCCTGCTGGACAGTCCGAGCCACCGCCGAGGGCCCAGGCCAGCAAGGGGGGCGGGGGCGGCGAGCGGGAGGAGGCCCCGCGGGGACTCAACCCGGAGGAAAGGACCCCTGGACTTAGGTGCGCTCCGCAGCCCCTCGGCCCCGCTGCGCCGCGCTCGTTCCCGCCGGGCTGAGCGGCTTGCAGGCGCACAGGGCGCTCTGGGCCGCCGCCTGCCCGCGCGGGTTCCAGAGCCGGAGGCGCGGGGCAGCGGCCGACATCGCGGCGCCCCGGGAAGCCCCGTGTCACAGGGTGGAGGGCCCAGGGTGGAGCCGCTGCCTGCCGCCCCCCACGCCCCTACCGGTCCCGCGCTGAGGCCCCGCAACCCTGACCCGGCGCGCCCTGAAGCCGGACGGTCCGGGGCTGGGTGGGCCCGGTGGGGCGGGACCAAGGGTGGGTTCCTCGGGACCACTGCCCCTCCCCTCACCCCACGCCGTCACCCGCCTGTCTCCCTGTCTCTCTCCGTTCGGCCTCTGCTGTCGCCGCCCGGATACCACCCTCCCTCAGCCCGCCCCCCATCTCCTCTGAGGGGGCCCCAGCCAATGCCTCCCGACGGCCGGTCCTGGTTATCTCCCCATCTTAGGACCTGCTCTGTGCCTCCCAGGGGCTGGGCATTTCCAGGACAGAGACCGGCCCCCACTGCCCAGCTCCCTGCAGGGTCTGGCCGGGTGCCCGCCCCACCCTGAGTGGCAGGGGCCTGCGGCTGCAGTGAGCTGCTTCCTTCCAGCTCTCTCGGAGGTGCCACAGCCTCCCTGCATACAGCCCAGAGCCCCTCCCGGCCCTGGTCACAGTACTCCATCAGGCACGGTGTCCTCCCTGGCTCTGGACCCCAGAGCTTGCCCAGGGAGGCCTCTGCACCCCCATATCACCTGATGCTGCTCCAGACTTCCTGGGGCTCCCTAGGCCCGAGATGGGGGAGGAGGGTACAGGACCAACCCCTCCCACCTTCCTTCTTCTCCAGTGGATTCACTTTCTGCCCTTTCAGGCTGACCTCTGACCTCCGGAGCCTAGTGACACCATCACTCACCAGCCCAGTGCCTCTTGTGTAGGCTGTCGCTAAAGAACTGAACCCTGGACTTCCCTGGCCCTCCAGCAGTTAAGATTCCTCACTTCCACTGCAGGGGCACTGGTTCCATGGTCCCTAATCAGGTCAGGGAACTAAGATTCCCCGTGAACATGCAGCAACAACACCCTTCCATGGTTCATTCAGCCCCAGGTCACTGCCTGAGGCGGGGGGCACGGTGTAGCACAACACCCCTGTTACCATGGCCACCATGACACACACACCCCGTTACCATGGCCACCGTGACACACACACACACCCGTTACCATGGCCACCGTGACACCACCCACCCATTACCATGGCCTTCTAGAAAAATAAACTACCCCCACCCTTGGCCTGGAACCCGACCAGCTGGAGAGGTGGAAGTTAGGGGCCACTAGGAGGCTGCACAGCTTTCCAGAAGCTTTGCTGTGGGAACAGGGAGAAGCAGGAGAATGCCCGGTGGGCCCAGCACACACCATGCAGAATACAGGACTGCACATAGGAGCACACACACAGACCCAGGTACAAGCACAAAACATGCAAAACAGCCGTACAAACACACACGCATTCGTGCTCAGACCTGCATCACGCGCGTACACCCATACTTGTGGACACGTGCGTCCATGCTTACATTACTTACACACGGGAACACAGACACGCACTCAGCCTCCTGGAGCATCCTGCCACCACCAGCAGGATGCCCTGCTTGTATTGGCAAATGGGCTCCAGCAACTGGGTCGGATGTGGGAGCCCCACACTGAGCTGGGTGGGGACCCACTGCCCCAGAGGCCCTCAGCCAGCAGACTTCGCTGGCCTGCACTCTAGTCCCCTGATGTGGAGAGAGAAATGGCCTCAGAGACCCCAATTAGGCACTGAAGCCACCCTGCTCCCCACCCCACCCCCTCCAATGGATGGTGCCTGCCTGTTCACAGTGGCTCCAAACTTCTGCTTTCACAAGATTGCTTCCTTTCTGTTTGAATCAGCATTTCCACTTATTTGCAGCTGCAACGTTCCAAAACACACAACCCCTGCACTGGCATCGGGGCTGATGCCAGCAGGTCTACCTGGCGGGCCCCTTGTCCAGTCCACTTCAGAACCCTCATCTGCAGGAGCACGCGGTGCCGGGTGCTGACACGCAGCCACCCTGCAAGTGAGTGTGCACGGTGGAGCCTGTGGTCTGAGTCTCGGGCCAGCCAGCTGGCAGGGGCCCTGGCGTGAGCTCCAGAGGGTCAGGAGACCTAGAGGCAGGATGTGGCGGTGGAGCAGTGGAGAAGCGGGGTGTGGGGCTCCTGGGCGCCTTGCCCCAGACACGGTCCACACACAGCCCAGGAAGGAAGGACATCGAGAGCCTGTGCTGGGCCTGGATGTCGTCACTTGGCTTCAGGTTTTCACAGTAACAGCTTTGAATGTTGCTGTGGTATGTGAGATATAATTCACAAACCATACAGTTCACCCGTTAAAAGTGTAAAACTCTGGGGGTTTAGCATATCCAGACTCGGGCAACACCAGCACAGCTGATCTGAGAGCATTCCCGTCACCCCAAAGACAGTGTCACACCCCCCGCCCCTGGCAGCTAGAACTCTGCTTTCTGTCGCTGCAGATCTGCCTGTTCTCATTTCATACACCCAGATCCTGAGACTGTTGTCCTGCGTGCCTGATTTCTTCCTGGCATAACGCTGTGAGGTCCATCGACGCTGTGCCGTGTGTCAGAACGTCCTCTGCGCGGCTGAACACCGACCGCTCCACTGTGTGTGTTGACCACGTTTTGTTTGTTCGTGCTTCCATGGGTGGGCGTTTTCCATGGGTGGACATTTGCAATGCATTTTGGCTGTCAAGAATAACGTTGTGAGAGCATTCAAGTGCAGGTTTCTGCATGAACGTGTTTTCACTTCTCTTGAAGGCACACCTAGCCATGGAATGGACGAGCCTATGGTAGTTCTCTGTTTAGCTTTTTGAGGAACTGCCAGGCTCTTTTCCCCGGGCGCCTGCACGCTTTTGCAAGCCCAGCGCTGTGTGCTGCCCGACTCCTCCAGCTCTGCTCCCACACTTGTTACTCCCCCTTTTATATTACAGTTAACCTGTGGGTGTGAGGCAGCCCCTAACCTTGCTTTGATTTGCATTTCCCTGATGCTAATGACCTGAGCCTCTTCTGAGTTCACTGGCCATTTGTACACTTTCCCTGAAGAAATGTTTTTTCGGACCCTTTGTCCTGGCCCGGGGTTTTAGGAGAGAAGGATCAAAGAAGCTCCGTGCGTTTGAAGGCTGTGGGGGGTGGGGCAAGAGTCGCCCCCCACCCCCGCCCCCTGCACCCCCACTCCTAGCCAGGCCGCGGGGCGGGCTCACCAGGGGCATTTCCGGCTCCTCTCAGCGCCGCCAGCTGCCTCGCGGAGGTTTCACTTTTGGGTCTGGGAACCTTCAGGCTGTGTGTGCGCTGGGTAACTCCAGGGCAGAGGCTTCCAATCCTGGCCTGCAGGGCAGCCTGGCTTCAGCTTTGTGGGCACAGGCGACAGTCACGGTCACTGGTGAGCTGCCCCCGCCCATTCCCTGGGCCCCTGCGCCCCACAGGGGGCTGCCTGCCCTGGCTCCTGGGTGGGGCCCTTGCTTCTCCTGGGAGGTGGGTTGGGGGTTGGGGGGTGGGGAAGGCCAGGGCCTCCGGGTGGAGACCAGGTCCTGTCACCTTCCTTGGGCTTCCTCAAGCCCCCAAGGACTCCCCGCATCCCAGATCAGCTGAGGAAACCCCAGGCCTCAGGGAAGGGGGCTCCCTCAGAAGTCTGACTGATTTGGGCTTAGTTCCAGGCAGGCACCTCCAAGTGCCCCTGGGCCCACTCTGGGATCTCAGGCCAGCGCCAAGGCTTAGAGGCTTCCTGCAGCCCAGACATCCTGGGTCCTGAGTCAGGCCCACAATGGCTCCTGACCCCTGAAGACAGACGAGTTACTCATGGAGCTCTGGGCACTGAGGAAGCCCTAGAGGACAGGCCTAGGGGCTGGGGATGCTTGGGCTGGGCCTTGCCTGGGCCTTCGTACCAACTGCCCAGGAGGCAATGGCTTCTGCTTCATTCCTGCTCTCTGAACACCTTGGCCAGGAAGGCAGCTACTAAGGCAAACAGAGCCCTAGCCTTGCCCTGCCCTTCCTCAGTGGCTGCTTTTCATGAGCAGCCTGAAGCCTTGTTGAAGTAGCAAAGTGATGGAGGGCTTGGTGGGTGGCCAGGGCTGCCCCCTCCCCAACAAGCGCTGAGTCCCAGGGCTTTCTTGGGCTTCCTGTGGGCACTCTGGTCACAGGACAGATGGTGTGCATGGCTAGCCCGAGTCCCACGGAGGGCTGCGAGTGACATCCAACCTGGAGGAGCTCGGAGCCCCTTGCAGAGATGGACAGTGGGTGACAGGGTGCACTTGGAGGCAAGCATCCCAGGCCTGGCCAGGCAGGACTACCTAGGAGACACCCGACCGGCTACCTCTCCGATCTTCCCCTCCCCTGCCCTCTTCCACCCCTGAGGGTGGAAGGCCTGACCAGCTGACCTCCTCAGGAGCATGGCATCAGCCTTTGAGAAGGTGGTCAGGAGCGTGGTGCGGGAGCTGGACCACAAGGAGCTCACCCCCGTGGACAGCCTGTGGAGCTCCGCCAGCTTCCAGCCCTACAGCCTTTTGAGCAGGAAACCCTTGAGCTCACGGTTCTGGAGACCGCGCTACATGTGTGTCAACTTGTCCATCAGGGACATCCTGGAGCCTGACGCACCGGAGCCAGGTACCCAACCAGCACTGAGTCCGAGTTGTGGGTGGGCAGGGGGTGGGCCAGCCGGCTCCAGCTCGGGCCCCTGGGCTCTGTCTCCAGAGGGCAGGCGCTTTCCAGAGGCCCCTCCACCAGGTGGGACAGGCAGCGGCTGGCAGGCGGGGCCTCAGCTGCACTCTCGCTCCAGCCCTGGAGTGTGGTGGCACCTTCCAGCTCCACGATGCGATGGATGGGCAGCTGCAGGGCAGCGTGAAGCTGGCAGCCCCAGGACAGGGCAGGCTCTCAGGTGGGGCCGCGGTGTCCAGCAGCTCCAGCACCTTGATGGACCTGTGCACTCTGAGAGTGGCCCCCAACACCTGGGAAGCCATGCACCGCGAGAGGTGAGCCCTAGGACTGCAGACCCCCTGACCCTGAGCAGCTGACCCTGGTCAGGCCCTCGGGGCCACATCAGTCACAGGGTGTCTGTGCAGGGCGAGGGACATCCCAGAGTCAGGGGCCGTGCGGGGACCAGCGGCTGGGAAGGAGGCTGCCGAGGTCCTGGGGGCCTGCGTCCTGCAGGTCGGGGGGCCAGGAGTCAGACTGAGCCCTGCTGCAAAGAGGCTGGGGTGGAACACACACAGGGACCCTGGTGAGGACCATTAGCTCAGCACACAGACATGAGATCTGAACCCCAGGGAGTGGAGGGAGACAGCAGACAGGTCAGCAGCCAGCCGCAGGGTGGGCCCCTCCAGAGGCCCGCAGGCATCCCTGTCCCTTCTTCCTGCCCCCCATCTGCCCATAGGCACTGGAGCACCCAGGGAATGGGGCAAAAGGGGTCCCGTGCCGGGGCATCCACATCACCCCATCCATGGCCGCAGACACTGAGGTCCGGGGAAGGGAAGGGCATCCCGGGGCAGGGGGAGGGGAGGGCAAGGCTCACCCTGCAAGCTTCCCACTGGTCCACTCACCACAGGCGCCTGCGGCAGCCTGAACCCAAAGCCCTGCAGCAGCTGCGGAGCCGGGGGGACGATGTGTTTGTAGTGACCGAGGCAGTGCGGACACAGAAGGAGGTGGAGGTCACCCGGACGCAGAGGCAGGAGGGCTCCGGCCAGTTCGCACTTCCGGGAGCCCTCTGCTTGCAGGTGAGCGGCAAGGGCCCTGCAAGTGGGCACAGCGGGGGGGGGCAGCAGGGCAGTGTCCCCACGCAGACCCCTGCCACCAGCACCTGACTGCCCCTGGCCTCACCACCCAGAGCCCAGTCCTGAGCCCACATCCGTCCCTCAGGGCAAAGGCGAGGGCCACCTGAGCCGGAAGAAGATGGTCACCATCCCCTCGGGCAGCACCCTCGCATTTCGGGCGGCCCAGCTGGTTATTGGCTCTGACTGGGGTGAGCCGGGGTCTGGGTGACTTCTGGGGCCCAGGCTCCATCACAGAGGCAGGGAGGCCTGGAAGAATCACTGGCTGCCTGGGAGTGCTGGGGACATATGGTGACATGACTCTGGGCCGGGGTGGCCGAGGGCCCCTTGTTCAGGCAGGTGGGAGGTCAGGGCACAAAGCGGGGCTGCACAGGGAGCAGGGAGAGGCCAGGTGTTCTGCCAACCTGCCTCCCCCATCTCTGCCCCTCCCGGCTTCCAGACGTCCTCCTCTTCCCAGACAAGAAGCAAAGGACCTTCCCGTCACTGCAGGCAGGTAAGGCCCATGCACCTGGGAAGTGGGACAGGCTGATAAGGAGAGCCCAGCACAACACATCTGGGAGACACACACACACACACACATGTGCACGCGCACATGCACACTAGTGCAAACGCACACACACCCCCATGCAAACACACATGCACACTCACACATATACACACGTGCAACATGCACACTGTGTGTACAAGTGTGCACACACATGCAATACACGCGCACACACGCACACTCACGCACAGACACATGAGCAACACATGCACGCGCTCGTGCAAACGCGCACACACACAGGTAATATGGCGACAGGATGGCACCAGGCAGGTTGGACCTTGCTCCTTGCCCCAGGCTGCCAGGACTGGGATGACAAGCTGTGAGGGCCCAGGGGAGGCCTCAGCCCTCTCTGGCTGGGGCCGCAGCCCCGAGCACTGACCAGCCCTGCCTTGCCCAGGCCGCAGGCCCTCCAGCAGTGCAGACGGCCATCCACGTTCGTGCTTCAGCTTTGCCTCCATAAAGGCCCTCTCTGACTATTTCCAGTTCCGGTCGGGTCAGTACCTTCTGGGCCACCCTGGGGCCCCTGCTCCCCTTTTGCCCCCAGCATCTTCCCTCCCTTACCAGGGCTCCCTGGGGCCACGTGGGCACCTGGGCAATTGCAGACCTGTCCCCACAGATGGGTCCACGGAGCACCAGCTGGCGACCACTGACGACTTCCAGGGCCTGCAGGCAGAGGCAGAGGCCTGGGCCGTGGGCCTGCAGGGCTTGTCCAAGGGGCTGTGTGGGCGGCTGCTGGGTGGCCTGGGGCAGGTGTTACGGGATGAGCCAGCTCTGCAAGCCCTGGAGGAGTCGGTGAGTGAGCTGGGCTGCGGGTGTTAGGGGGTGTGGTAGCCCGAGAGCTGGGTGGGGCACTGGAGCAGGTGCCTGCCCGCCCTGCTCACCCCCACTCCCCCGGGCACCCCCAGCTGGAGCAGGTGCCAGCCCGCCCTGCTCAACCCCACTCCCCCGGGCGCCCCCAGCTGGAACAGGTGCCTGCCCACCCTGCTCACCCCCGCTCCCCTAGGCGCCCCCAGCTGGGGCAGGGCCTGTCCCGCCCTGCTCAGCCCCACTCCCCTAGGTGCCCCGAGCTGGGGCAGGGCCTGTCCCGCCCTGCTCACCCCCACTCCCCCGGGCGCCCCCAGCTGGGGCAGGGCCAGTCCCGCCCTGCTCACCCCCGCTCCCCCGGGCGCCCCACCTGGAGCAGGACCTGTCCTGCCCTGCTCACCCCCACTCCCCCGGGTCCCCCCAGCTGGGGCAGGGCCAGTCCCGCCCTGTTCACCCCCGCTCCCCAGGGCGCCCCCAGCTGGAGCAGGTGCCTACCCACCCTGCTCACCCCCACTCCCCTGGGGTGCCTCCAGCTGGAGCAGGGCCTGTGTGGCAGGCAGGTGGAGCCTCAGGACGGCCTGGTCGGCGCCATTCTCGAGTCTCTGGTGTTGCCCTCTGGACGGCTGGAAGCAGAGCTCGCAGGCCCCGTCTTCTACCTGCTGCAAGCGCTAGCAGGTAAGATGCTCGGGGCGGGGCAGGGAAGAGGCAGGGACGCGAGCCCCTCTGGCTGGCCCCTGGAAGCCCTCTCACCCGAGGCCTCTCCGCAGCGCTGAGTGAAGCCCAGCACGTGCTGCTAGCTGAGGTGCTGGAGACAGGGGCCCTGTCGGGGACCTTTCGGCTGGTGAGAAGGCCTGGGTGTAGGGGAAGGGCGGGCCAGTGTGGGGCCCAGTGCCCTGCGATGGGGTGGCGTGGGTGGGTGCCCGATGCTGGGCCCTCTGACCGCTCCCACCCTGTCTGCCAGGTGGAGAGCCTTGTGGAGCAGAGCAGCCCGTGGCAGGAGCACCAGGCTGTGTCCCTGCCGCCTGAGCGCTTGGGCGACAGCTGGGGCTCAGAGGCGCCCGCCTGGGCGCTACTGGAGGCATGTGGCTTGGAGCCCCAGGTGGGCGCCCCCCAGGTGTGCTGGGAGCCAGGGGCCCGCGGCTGCGTGTGCGCGCTTTACACCTGCCTGGCGCTGCTGCTCCGGCTGAGCCAGCTCTGCTAGTCTGTGGCCCGCCCGCCACGGGCACAGCTCGTGTCCACTGGCTGCCAGGAGCCACACCCAGCCATGTGGGCCGCTCTCCACAAGACCTGGGGGGTGGGGACAGCCAATAAATGTGACAAATGACACATACAGGGAAAATGACGCACTGAGCTTTGGAGGAGCCCTCTATCAGGGGCCAGGGGCCCAGTGGGATGTGCCCGCACAGGACAGGGAGGGACCTGGGGGCCAGGAGCAGGCACCGGGGGCCTACCCTGTGCTGGACCCGGCCACTCCAGAGCGACCGGCCACGTGGCCAGGCTCCTACCTGCCCCTGCCCCCCCACAGCAGGCTGGCCTGGAAAGAACAGGGCAGGGTGATGCCAACCCCCGGGACTGTTCTCTGTCCACCTCAGGGAGCCTGAGAGCATTCTGATGTTCTGATGCAGGCAGTGGGCCGCCCTCCCTCTGCAGAGCTGCAGCGGGGCAAGAACAGGGCACTAACAGACAGACAGCCCTGCACTCCTGGGGCTGCATGGGGACCTGGGGGAAATGACCCAAACCAGAGAAACTGGCCTTTGGGGTGTGTCTCATCCAAATTCATTCACTCAAAGGTAAGAGTGTGTCGAGAGGAGAGGAGACCTCCCGGCCTTGAGCCGTGGTCCCTGGGCCTCACCAGGCACAGAGAGGTGGTGACAGACTCAGCCAGGCAGTTGCTCTCACAGCCTGGAGCTGTCACAGCCAGGAGAAACTTGCCTCTCCCTACGGGAGCCGGTCTGCGGTCCTCCACTTGGTGGAAGGCAAGGGAAGCCATGTTCCCTTGCTGTCCGGCTCACCGCTGCCCTGCAGCCCCAGGATTGGCTAAACAGAAGGAATGGAGAATCCCTGGTGGTCCGGTGGTTAAGGACTTGGCACTTCCACCGCTGGGGCCCCAGATCGATTCCTGGTTGGGGAACAAAGATCCCACAAGCAACGTGGCCAAAAAACGTAAAAATAAAAAGAAGAGGTGGTCGGTTCAGCTGTGGTTGGGACATTAACCCCTGAGAAAACTCAGGATCGAGGTTGACAGTAAAATTAATATTAAAACAGAGTGCTCCCTAAACATCCCAGATCCCAGCACAGAAATGCCTAGCAATTGTCCCCTCACCCAGGGCAAGGGAGAAGTTGGACACCTCCCAGGCCTGTTTGTGTTCCCCGGAGCCCAAGCTTCTCCTTTGGGAACTGTGCTAGGGCACTGAAAGGCATGACCAAGGCAAACAGGACAGGAGCAGCGCGGATCTTAGAAAGCAGCAAGTGAGCGGGGCCACCAGCGCTGCTTCTGGGGCCCCGAGACTCTCCCTGCAAGATCAGGTGGTGAACTGGGTCTGCTGAGCCCCACCCAGGTGCCCTTTGGAGGGTCTCACTGTTGGCCCTCAGGCTCCAGGGTCGCCAGTGCCTGGAGGTCTCCAGTGACAGCTCATTTGAGAGCATCTAAGCATCAAGATCAAGGCGTAGCGGGGGGGGCCTCTGTGCAAAGCAGCTCACCCCGACCCTAGACTCTGGGGGGAGGTGAGCGCTCCATGGGCAGGTTTGCTGGGCCTGGTCACCTTGACGCCCACTGACCCACAGCGCTCACCCAGGAGCGGGGCTCACCCGGGAGCAGGGCTACGGTGTCGCCGCCCCAACTGGAGCCTCCCTGGGGACCGCAGCAGAGAAATCCCTGAGAAGCGTCCCTCTCCCAGGACAAAGCGGCAAGCAGGGTGTCTGACAGGGCCCCGGCTACAGGGCAAGGGGCGCCCTCATGTGGGGGGCAGGTTCACTCCAGATGGCCTGTGGAGTGGAAGGGAGTGGGCTCCCAGGCCAGAGAGGCCCAGGCCCCGTGGGGAGGCATGGAAGAAGTGAGGCGCTGCCTGCCGAGCCCCCCATGAGGCTGGGCCCCACTTCCCAGCGGGCCTCGCTGGGGGCTTTGCCCCTCACCTGTGCAGTCATGCCCTGTGGTTGGACAGGCTCGTGCCTGGTGGGGGCAGCGGGCCTCAGATGCTCCCCCAGCTTCTGGCTCCAGGCTGCAAGCCCCTGAGGGACCCGACCATCAGGCGGCTGGGGGGTTCCTCCCTCCACCCTGCCAGCAGCAGTGGAGGGGCCGCAGGGCTGGGACCTGGCGCCTCCCTGAAGGGGTAGGGCTGGAGACCACCCGAGGACATTCTCACCAGCCTCCCTTCCTTCTGCCTCCCGGGCTCTGATGGCCTCCTGGCCTCCCCAGTGCGTCCCCAGATGTTTCTCGTAGTTTAATCTAATTTTGGCATTCCCCTTGAAGAATCGTGAACTAATACACCAAACCATGCCCCTGGCTTCTCACAGACAAGTTCCCTTGGCCGGGGCCTCCCCTGCCCTCAGAGTGACGAACGAGGAGAACCTGGCCCCTCCCTACTGAGCTCTGACTCTGCTCAGGGCCTGTGTGGGTAGCACAGCTTCTCAGTCAGGGCAAAGCCCGCCTGACTCTGCCCGGGGCTGGTTCAACCCCCAGGCACACGCTCAGTTCAGTTCAGTCCCTCAGTCCTGTCTGACACTTTGCAACTCCGTGGACTGCAGCACGCCAGGCCTCCCTGTTCATCACCAACTCCTGGAGTTTACTCAAACTCGTGTCCATTGAGTCGGCGATGCCATCCAACCATCTCATCCTCTGTCATCCCCCTCTCCTCCCACCTTCAATCTTTCCCAGCATCAGGGTCTTTTTGCATCAAGTGGCCAAAGTATTAGTTTCAGCTTCAACATCAATTCTTCCAATGAATATTCAGGACTGATTTCCTTTAGGATGGACTGGTTGGACTTCCTTGCAACCCAAGGGACTCTCAAGAGTCTTCTCCAACACCAGAGTTCAAAAGCATCAATTCTTTGGTGCTCAGTTTCTTCACAGTCCAACTCTCACATCCATACATGACCACTGGAGAAAACATGGCCTTGATTAGACAGACTTTTGTTGGCAGCCACATGCTGCCTTCCCTGTAATCTTAGCCCAAACGCAATCTTGGACCAGGCGCAACTCATCAGAGCGCAGCCTTGGCCCAGACAGACACCGAACCCCTAGGATCTGTGTTTTTATTTTGGCTGCACCATGCAGCATGTGGGATCTTAGTTCCCCTAACCAGTGATCGAACCTGTGCTCCCTGCATTGGGAGTGCAGAGGTTTAACTGTTGGACCACCAGGGATGTCCGGCTGTGTCTTTATTTTAAATGCTTTCCATTGGGATGGGCAGTACCCCAGCCTCCAAGAGGCTGTGTGAGTGGAGGCCTCCTTCTCTGAGGAGGCAGCTTTGGGGGCCCTGAAAGGGTAAGAGGACACCTCAAGGTGGGCATTGCAGATGGCAGAAGCCACTTGTCCTGGATCTGGAGAGCCTGGGTCACTGCTTCGGAGCAGTCCTGAGGGACCTCTTCCCTCACTCGGCCCTGAGCAAGGGCTGGGATGCGGGTGCGACAGCTCAGCCTGGTGAGGGGCAGATGCTGGCACCCCACACCTGAGCCTGCAGGTATCATCTCAGACCTGTGGTGTCCAGTGGGAGGTCGGGGGCAGCCTCCAGAGAAGACCCCAGGGGTCTGAGCCGGTGAGCTAGACAGGAGGGGCAGGAACAGGGCCAGGCTGCTGGGCAGTGGGTGTGGACAGGCGGAAAGATGGATGCTTCGTGAGCAGGGAGGGTGTGGCCGGAAACCTCAGAACCTCCCGGCCGGCACGTGGCCGGCAAGGAGTGGAGCACATCAAGGGTGGTGACGGGAGAATGGGAGGGCCAGACAGAGGCTGCCTTTCACGGGGATGGCTCCCAGCGTGGCACCTACTTCCGTGTCCCTACCTGGCCTAGGCCCAGAAGGCCAGGCACCATCCAGGCAGGGCACATGCCAGGGGGTTGGGAGAGGCACAGGCCTACTGGGGACAGACGGACGGAGAAGTGGAAGAGGCGAGAAGCTGAGGGTTAAGGTGCTGCGTCAGAAACTCGTGGTCCATCTAGTCAGGGCTGTCGGGGTGGGGGGTCTTTGTGTGCAGCAGACCGTGCAGAGCCCCACCGGGGTCGGGGACGGGGACTGGTGCCCAGCACCACGCCCAGGGTGCCCCTCAAGGCGGACCTCTTCTGCAAATCTGCCCCCCGCCCTCCGGTCAAGACAGGCCACAGAGCAGGGAGCCCGAGTCAGCACCGTGGCCCCCACTGGAGGGCCAGCCGGTCAGCTCAGCCTGGACCTGAGCAGCCCCAGCGGCTGGGGAGGCTGCGGTGCTGGAACGGGCTGTCGGCGTACACGGGCGGCGGCCGGGCCGGCCGGGGGCGGGGCCGGCCGGGGCGGGGGAGGTGCCGGAGGCTTGGGAGGCTCCAGCCGCAGGGCTGGGGCTGCGCGCGGGCCAGCAGCGCCACCTGCTGGCTGGACACGCGTGCTGCCGCCGCCACAGCGGGCTCAGGGTCGCTCCGCAGCCTACCCAAGTCTGCGGGGACAGGGCGGTTCATGCGGCGGAGGGGGGCTCTCGGGCTGTCCCCTATCCATCCCAGTCCCACACCCATCCACTCCCATTTACTTTGCCCTGGCAGCCACCGCCTCTCTGGAACCCTGCAGAACCCCACGGGGAGGAGTTGGGCTCTCACCCTGGAACAGAGAGTCCAGCAGGTCCTGGTTGACATGGCTGAGGCTGGAGTGATGGACCAGGAAGCCTGGACCAAAGCGAAGCCCTGAGTGCTGGCCCCGTGCCCGCAGCAGCGAGGGGCTGGCCCAGTGCCCAGAGCCCTGGGTGCAGGGAGCAGTGTGACGCCAGGCCTGCCTCACCTGTGAGCAGGGCGGCCGCCCGGCGCAGGGGGCCCTGAGGGCTCTGCAGGTAGCCCTGGGTCTGGCTCAGGAAGCTGGGCACGTGACTCGGGTACCACTGGACCTGAGGACAGAAGGGTTCGTGGGGCAGGAGGGCCAGCTCTGCGTGGAGTGGAGGCCTCAGAGGTGAGGCCAGGTCTCGACGTGCCACCACCTTGACTGGAAGGGTGAGGAGTCTCAGTGTTGGGGGGAGTGGCCCTGGTGTATACTGGACCAACCGGGCAGCTGACTGCACCCCGTCATTCACACCATCCCCCCAACTGACCAGGCGGTGGCAGATGCGGCTTAGGGCCTCAGGGCTGTCGTAGTGGGCCACCGTGACCATCTCCTCCAGCAGGCCCCAGTGCAGGGCCTGGTCACAGCGGGCCAGGGTCCATTCTGAGCTCTGGAATGGGTAGGGAGCGAGGTTAGAGATCTGAAAGGAAAGTGGCAAGAAAGGACCTGGGAGGCAGGAGGTGGCCAGGGTGAGGGACGGAGGAGTCCTGCTTGTCCAAGCCTCCTGCGGTCTTCGGAGAAGTCCCTGACCTGCGCTCTCTGGAGAGGCGACTGTGGTGGGGAAGGGTGGGGTGGTCAGGATAGTGTCGGGGGCTGACCTCAGCGGTGTCCCGGCTGGGGTCGTGCAGGCGCAACAGCAGCGGAACGAGACTCTGCAGCACCAGCTTCCGCAGGGGGCGGCGGAGCCCCACTCGGAGCCCGCCCCGGCCGCGCCTCACCAGCGTCCCAAGCAGCCCGACTGCGGAGGCGCGGACCGAGTCCCGGGCCTGTACAGGAGGGCGCGATCAGGAGCCGGCAGGGAGAGGGCGTCCGGAGGGCTGCAGTCTGCGGGAGTGCCCTGGGGGCCCCAGCGGGGCCTGGTGGGCAAACCGGGGGGCAGGGCCGTGGGAAAGACAGCGGAGGGGGCGGGCGAGGCTCACGTCGTCCAGGAGCGGTGGGAGGCGAGGCCGCAGCTCCGTGCTCAGGAGCCGCACCGGTGCCCGCGGCCGCAGCAGGACCCTCCGCAGTGCCCCCAGCGCGGCGTCCACGAGCCGCGGGTCACTCTCGCCCAGCGCGCCCAGGAGCGCGGGCAGCAGCATGGTCGCGTGGCGCACCTGCGGGGACAGGGACTCGTGGGAGGCCCCTCGCCTGGCCCGGCCGAGCCCGGCCCGCCCCTCCCTCACCTTCCCGCGGTTCAGTGCCAGGTGGCCAAGGCCCAGCAGGCCCAGCCAGCGCACGGTGGGCTCAGGGTCGCCCTGCCAGGCGCGGAGCCGCTCCAGGATCACCTCCTCCCGCAGGAGCCGCGCGGTGGGCCGGCTCTGCAACAGCTGGGCGGGGGACACAGGGTCAGCGCGCTGGCTTTCCGCTCAGGCCAGGGCCGCTTAGGGGCCAAGCGCACTGCCACCCCTCCCCACCTGTCGTGGAAGTGGGCTCACCCCGGTGAAGAAGGCCATGGCCGTCAGGCGCTGTGCATTGTTTGTGCTGCGCAGCCGCGGCAGCAAGTCAGCAAAGAGGCCTCGCAGGTGGTGGTCGGCGTGGGCCACCAGGGCGCTGGAACGGGGCCAAACGGAAGCTCTCCGTCAAGAAGCCACCCCCTGACCACCCCCATGCCCCTGCTTCTCCCACACCCCCGCCCCGCACCTGGCCAGCAGCAGGACACCCTCCAGGTGGGTGCGGGCTCCCACCAGTCTCCTCCAGCCTCCAGCCTGCTCCATGCACGTGACCACCATGCGGCCTCCGTCCCCGGTGAGCAGGGCCTTCAAGGCCTCCACGGTGCAGCTGGAGGCGGGGCCAGCAGCGAGTGGGCAGTGAGGGCCAGGCGGGCGCTGGGCCAGACCCCACGCCCGGGTGTGCACCCCCTCACCTGGCATGACTGTGCGGGGGCCCTCGGTGAGATGTGGCCCAAACCTTGGCTGTGTCAGGGGTGTGTGTGTCCCGGGCCAGCTCGTGGAGCTGAGTGACCAGGACTAGGAGAAGGTGCGGGTAGAAGCCTCGGGCGGCACCCACGCAGCCGGACACAGCCAGCATCTCCCCAAGGGCGCGAGTGGCCTGCGGGACCAGGGGCTCATTCAGGCTCAGACGCGGCCGACAGGGAGAGGACAGGCCTCCACGCTCAAAGGACGCTATGGACGGGTGTGACTAGGGTGGGCGCCTGCTGCCCCCGAACCCCTGTAAGCAGACTCTTCTGGCCTCTTAGGCCAGGGCTGGGGTGTCCCCCTGGCAAGCTGGACAGAGCCACCTACCGCCAGGGCCTCCAGCTGGGATCCGGCTGAGCCCTTTAGCGCCCACAGCAACTGCACCAGCACCTGTCCGTTCACACGCTGGTTCCGGCTCAGGCTGCGCCAGAGCTCAGCGGCCGCCCTGGGGGCACGGGGCGTGTGAGGCAGGGTCTGGGGCTGGGGTGAGGTGAGCCCCCATGTCGGGGAGGCAGCCACTAGGACTCAAGCAGGAGGAGGGAGGGTTAACTGCCCCCCACCCCACCCTGGCAATCCCTGAGGAACAAGATGACTGGCATCTGTGCAAACCACACAGGACTCCGAGGGGCCAGCAACAAACCTGGCATCATGAACAGTCACTGTGGGGAATAAAACCAAAGATAACATCCCCTGGGGGCAGACTAACTTGAGCCAGGGGCGTTGGGGGTGCAGAAGCCACCTGGCTTGCTCAGGCGGGCACCCCCAGACAGGGAGAGAGAAGGCCAGGCCACAGCCAGGAACCAGCAGAGGACCCGAGGTGGGAGGGGCGGCGGGAGGGCGAGAGGGAGGAGGGGAGGGGGACGGCTCCCTCCTCCGCCCGCCCTGGGCCAGACTCCACGACCAAGCCGGAAGGGGGAAGGAAGCCGCTTGGGGCCCGACGGGCCTGGTGGGGCGGGACAGGTTACCGGTCCGGGGCTGGTGAGCAGCGCAGCAGTGCGGACACCACATCCCGGGAGTGCTCCAGGGCCAGCGCACTCAGCACCCGCAGGGCCGCCCGCCGGGGCCGCCCCTCTGCCAGGTGGGGCACCTGTGCCAGCAGCCCCCGCACGAGCTCATGCACCTGGCATGAGGGGCGGCGGGTGGCAGTCAGGTCTCTGTGAGCCCTGCCCCCACCAAGTGGGCACAGTTCACTGCCCCCCAGTCTTGGAGGGTTGGGGAGGTGCCCGTGGGAGGGGCTGGGGGCGCACCTGGTCCTCCAGCCTGTGCCCCCGTGCCTCCAGGGCTGAGGACAGGGTGAACGCTGTCGCCTGGGTTCCCACAAAGCCAGCCTCTTCCAGGCAGGCGGCGGTGTACACAGCCAGGTCTGCGAGGGCCCCTTCCTCCCAGGAGCTCCGAGGAATCTGGGGGTTGGAGGGGAGGCATGTGGAGCCCCCTTGCTTCTCTCACGCTCTTCCTCCCTCCACAGAGCCTTTCTGCTCTCCCAGCCCCCTCCCAGCCCCCTCCCTCGTTACCTCCCCTGCCCTCCAGGCAGCCCTCCTGCTTACCTGCTGGGGCCCCTCGGGGGCTGGCTCCTGGGGAGCAGGCAGGGAGAGGGGCTCACTGCCGGCGGTGGGGTCGGTGACTGCCCGCCCGGGCTCCGCTGCTGCAGGTTCAGGCTTAGGCTGGGGCTGAGGGCCTGGGTCAGGGGGTCCCGAGGGCTGCCCCCGGCTGGCCCGGATCCCTTCGGCCAGGGCTGTCAGGGTCAGGGCCCCCACGGAGGCCCCGCGGGCCGGGCCCCATATGCCCCCAGCCATGGCTGTGGCACACGCCGAGCTTGTAGTACCTGTTGCTGGTCCTTCCAGGAAGTCATGCCCAGGCCTGACCTAGAAGCAGGCCCCAGGCAGGCGGGACCAGGGACAGGGGTGGTGGCGCATGTGTGTGTGTGTGTGTGGGGGGGTGGAGGTGGAGATACAGAGTTGTCTTCAGGTGTGGTACCCTCCAGGGGCTTTGGGAGGGCCCTCGCCTGAGTGTCTGGGGTCCGGTTCTGCCCACCGGGCCCTAGGAAAGGGCCAAGCAAGGTTCCTGGGGGACAGAGGATCTGCTGGGCGGGGTAGGGGGTACAAGGGGGTGGTGGCAGGGAGGAGAGCCCTTGACTTGACCTCCAACCCCACTGGGCAGGGAATCCCGGCAAGTGTGCACAGCTCTGAGGGTCTGGCCCAGCCCTGAGCCGAGACCATGCCTGACTCAGCCCTGAAAGGCAGTCGAGTCCACTCTGGGCCTGGGGCCAGGGCTGGGCTGTCCCCTCCATGTTCCCACCCGACCGGACCTCCGGGAAGGGGACGTTCTGAGAGCTGCTGCCCCCTCTGAACTCAGAGCAGCCCTAGGGGTGGGCCAGAGGAAGAGGAGCTGCCCGGTGCCTCTGGTGCCCTCGCAGGTGACTGACACCACTGGATGGGTCACTGGGGAGGGTCTGGGTCTCGGCACCAGAATGCAAAGCTCAGAAGTGGTGGCCTGAGGGGGCCTTGGGCCTGGGTGTGTTGTGTTGTGTGCGTGCTGGCAGGGGTGTGCGTATCTCTCTCCAAGCCCCCCTCTCTCCAGGAGGCCTGACCAAGCCTCTGCTCCAAATCCCCACTGTCACCTCACCCAGCAATACAGTGGCCACTGCCCAGCCCGGGCTGGGGGAGCCAGAAGAGCTGGAACTGCCAAATACCTGGGCAGGCGGGAGAGCCCCGGGCCGTCCCCTGGACAGTTAGCATTCCCCCACACCCTTGCCAGCTCCTCAAGCTGCCCACCGCCTGGACAAGAGGCCAAGGCCTTGGCCCCCATGTCGCGCAGAGCCTCGACCCTCTCTCTTGGAGCGGAAGCGGGTGGAGACCTGACAAGCCTGCTGCACAGAGGTGGGGCAGCCAGGATCTGGCCGGCTGCCCAGGGCGGGCCCCTGCTCCCTAACTTCCTCCCTGACTCTAGTCAGGCAGGCCCCACCGCTCCACGCCTTTCCTGGCACTTCGGGGGCAGCAGCTGGGTCCCCACAACCAAGGCCTGGTCCACACTGTGACACACCGGAACCAAGAGGGAGCCGGATGGGCGGAGCCTCCTCTTGGGGAGGTGGAGGTATCCCAGCGAGCCTTCCCAGGGGGAATCCCAGAGCCCCTCCAGCTGGCACTTCAACCCCACCCTGTGGCTCCCGCCTGCAGCCTCATGGAGAGGTCTCCCAGACACTCCCCCAGCTCTTAGCTGGGCACAAAGACCGCCCCTCTTTCCCTACAGCCCTGCCCTGCCCCCAATCTGCCCCTAGAGTCCAGCTCCTCAAGCTTTGGACATCCTCCCACAAGCCTTAGCTGACCTCAGCCCTCAGCACAGGGCTGCCTCCCGAACCCTGGCCAGCATGGGGTCTCCCCTGGGAGCATAAACCCTCTCACTAATTCCTGACTCCAGTCCACCCCAGGAAGCCCTGAGGGTCCAGCGAGTGGCAGGCTTGATGAAGAAATGACACATGACAAGTGGGGACAGTGAATGACTCATGTTAATTTCAGGCGGCTCCCAGCACAGGTTGTCAGAGGGCTCCTCTGGCACTCAGTCTGTCCACCAGGGCCTGGAGCTTCTCAGACAGCGCGACCTGCAGCAGGGAGACGCGGGGGTGATGGAGCCATGGGGGCAGAGAGCACAGGCCGGGCTGAGGACCTGGCCCTGCGCGCACCTGGTACAGTGCCGGCTGCTCCAGCCGCCTGTGGGCGGGGCTCAGACGGTGCAGGGACTGCTGGGCGAAAGCTCTGGATTCAGCCAGAGACGGCAGCGGCTTACACAGCTGTTGGGAGGCAGGAAGGGGCTCAAGGTCAGATGTCAGAGCTTGGTCTGGGTTGAAGATGCAGACTCGGGGGGTAGGTAGGGGTGGTCACCTGTCCCTGCTGGACACAGAGTCGCAGCAGCGGCTCCACGTGGGCCGGCCTCACAGTACGGGACTCCCGGGCCCCTCGAGGCCAAACTCTCAGCTCCTGGCCCGCCCGGGGAGGTGGCTCCTCTGCCAACTGCAGCACATCTAACAGCAGAGACCCTGTGTGTGTGTGCACGTGAGGGGCGCCAAGAATAACGTGAGGGGCCTGGGGCTCGGAACTGAACCGAGGAGGGTGGAGGGGCCTCACCATCAGAGCCCAGGAGCCGGAAGGCAGCCTTGCTCCCAGGCAATGTTTGCTTCTCGGGGTCCTCGGTCAGTTTCATCCGCGGCTGGCCTCCCACGGACACCAGCTGCAGGGACATGGTGCTGGGCTAGCTGGATCTTCTTCCCAGACCCCTCCTCCACTCCCAGCCCACTTGCACTGCGCCCCACCTTGTAGACACAGCCCAGGGAAGGCTGGCGAGGGCAGGTGACCACACTAGTGCCGATGCCAATGACGTTTACCTCACTGCCCTGGAAGGTGAGTGGGTGGGCACTGAGCTTAGCCAGCACATGCAGGCCCAGGGCCCCCACGCCACCCTCTGGCCTGCTCCTGCCCCGCCCACCTTCTGGGCCAGCCGGGCCAACTCCTCCTCGTCAATGTTGTTGCTGACAGTGATGGGGACCGATTGCAGCCAGGGCACCCCGAACCTGTGGCAGGGCAGCCCCTCGGATGCTCCCGACTCCCGTGGCCCACCCCGACCCGTCCAGCTGCCCTCTACCACCTGCTGGTCTGGCTCAAGCCTTCGTGTGCCTACAGGCCCCTGAGTGAGCTCAGCACAGCCTCCTCACCCGCTGCAGCATCGCGACTCAGGTAGCATCAGAGAGCCTCTCTCCCGTTTCCCCTCCCAAAACCCCTGAGCTGGAGGGGGTCTCTCAGCAGACAAAACCCCTCCCAGGGACTCACTGGGCTGCAGCTGTCCGGAAGACCCCGCGGATCTCCCGAGCCTGCTGAAGCAGGTCGCCACTGTCCAGCCTCACGCCCACTGCCTGGTAGCCCAGTTCCTGCAGGGCCAGGGCTACAGCCAGGAAGTTGGGGAGCCCACTCCTGGGGACGGGGACAGGAGGGTCAGCATGGGGGATCTGCAGCTTCTCTGCTGAGACCACACCGGGGGATGGCCGGGCCTCACCTCCGCACACTATAGGTGTCCAGCAGGCCCTGGAAGGCCCGGGGAAAGGCCAAGGCGTAGGCCACAAAGGCTGCCCGCTCCCCGCGGTGCGGCTCTTGCACACCCAGCCCCAGGTGGCCACATACACGCTCCAGCCACGTCTCCACGCTGGCAGCCAGATTCACCTGGGAGCCCTGACCAGCCGCCGGAGCCAACATCTATGGAGAGGGGTGAAGGACGGAAGACCCAGAGCGTGGTGGGGGGGCTGGCTCGCACCAGTAGACAGTCTGAGAACCCATCTGCCAGCGCCACACTGAGACATCGGCCCAGGGTGGCTTGGATGGGCCAGGCCTGGTACCTGCCTGAGGGCTGAGCAGGGACTGGCGGCTCCTCCTTCGGGGGAAGGGATCGCCCTGGGGGTCTGCCCTCTGGAATGCAGCAAGGGGGACAAGGGTACTGACCGGGTCAGGCGGCACCTCGCTGCCTGAAAAGGAAGTGACAAAGGAGTGCGCCAGGGTCCCGGCCACCGGCACGCCCCGCAGCTGTCCTGCAAGCACGTTGCTGCTGGCATCGAAGCCTGGATCAGGGTAAAGTTTGGGGACTTCAGACATTGAAAGGGGGAGGTCTCGGGGCTAGACGCCTCTTCCTTTCCGTCTCCTGGCCCTCACCGCCCAGGTAGCTGTAGGTAGAAGCAGTAAGACCCCCGTCGGGGCCCTGAGCACGCCGAAGCCCCATCTCCAGCAGTCGCTTGTCGGGCCCTGCGATCAGGCGAAGGCGCGCGGCATTTGTGGCGATGAGGCTGTGGGAGCAGGGGAGTAGGGGACCGGAGTGACGTCCAAGAAGCTACTCGGCGCGGCCTGTCTTGAGACTGCGCAGCGGGAGCGGGCCCGCGCTCCACCCCACCCCGCCCGCACGGGGCCACGCCCCACAGGCCGGCCGGGAAGGCCCCTCCCACTCGCAGGACCCGGCCTTCCCACCCCGGGCGCCACCCCGGGCCCCACCTGGCGTAGCTGACCAGGCAGAGGAGCGGCGTCTCCAGCAGCTGCACCACCAGGAGCGGCCCGGACACCTGCAGTAGCGGCACCTGCGGGGCGGGCTGTCACTCGGTGCCTCCCTGCCCCGCTCGCCGCCCCCCGCCACCGCGTCCTGCCCCCCGCACTCACGCCGGGGAAGGCGAGGGAGCCCTCGGGCAGGGCCCGCACAGTCACACCAGAGCAGTCGAGGGCACGAAGGTGCTCAAAGAACGCGGGGTCTGTGTCTGGGGGCAGCGCCGAAGCCAGGAACTGCACGTCTGGGGGCGACAGAGGCCGTGGCGGGCGGGGGCTCGGGGGCGCGCGGGCGGGGGCTCGCCTAGCCGGGGCCTACCTGCGTCCCGCAGGCGGAAGGCACGCAGGAAACGCACGCAGTCGCGCAGCCCCGCGGCCAAGGCGAAGGCTCCGCCGAACGGGCACTGGCGGAAGAAGAGCTCGAACTCGGCCTGGTCCTGCGCGCGGCCGGCGCGCCAGTAGCCCAGCGCCATGGTGGCCTGATACAGGTCGGTGAGCAGCGGCCGTGCCGCCGCGCGCCCCTCGGGGTCCTGCTCCGCCGCCATCGCCCCGGACTCTGGCCGCCCCGCCTGCCCGCTTGACGTCTGAGCTCGCCAGGGCCCGCCCAGCCAGCGGGTTGGAGCTGGGAGGTTGGGACACCCGGAGGTTGGGACACCCGGGCGCGACCGCCATTCCTGGCAACCAGGACCCACGGGGCGGGCCGCCGGCCTCCAGACGCCGGGGAGCCGTTTCCGCAGCTGGACCCGGCTCGAGCTGGGGCGTCTGCTCCCCCTGGTCTGCCCCGTGGGGCAGGGTCTGTCTTGTCCCCTGCCGCCTGCGGCTCCGTGCAGCGTATGGACGGTAAAAGAGGGCAATGCGAACTCCACATCCCCTCCCGCCCAGAGCCACTGCGGGCGTGGGCAGGGCAGCTCGGCGACACCGCCCCACCGTGGCAAGCCCACACTGTCCTGGGAGGAACGTGGTGCCAACCCAAGTAAGGGGACTGCTTGTCCGCCACCAGCTGGCACAGAAGGCTCTCCGGTCCTGCACTCTTAAGCCTTGCAGGCCCCCAAAACTCACTCTTCCTCACCAGTCACACCAGATCCAGGGAGGAACCACTAGTGACCCAGTCTTGCCCAGACCAGAGGGTGAGGGGGGCACAGGTGGGCCAGGGGCACAGCTCCATGGGGTAGTATGTCCTGGGGTCTCTCAGGGGCCCAGGTCTCTCTCCAATGGGTATGTGTGTGGCAGGTAGGGTGGTGGGAGGGAGAGAGGCAGGGCTAAGGTGGGGGAAAAAAACCCCACCTCCTTCCTAGACATGGACAGATGCATGCAGGCTTTCCCACAGGTGACTGACTATAGTCACAAGAACAGGACCAGGACAGCCACTGGGACCTCTTTCCTGCATGGTTCCAGGCTGGCACTTTCGTACCCATGGGGATAACTCAAAAAAAGGAGGCAGAGTAGAGATGGTGGGGGACCAGGTGCCCCCCCCCCCCCGCCCCAGTGGAGGAGACAATGCATGCTGTTAGGGCTTGACCTGGGCATGGTACTTGCAACTGAGAGCTAAGTGAGAAAGGGATGGGAGGGGCAGGCAGAGGGGTGGGCCCACACGGCCACACCCTGGGACACAGGCCAGGACAGGGTGCTCTCTGAATGTGCCACCCACAGGGCCCAGACCAGGACAGACAGGAGCCAGAGGGCTGGAATCTCAGTCTTTATTGTCTGCAAGGCTGCAAAGGCTCAGGCCAGGGCTCAGATCTTGTTGAAAGCGGCAATGTCGACACTCTGCACCTGTAGGGAGGGAGGCTGGTGGTCACACGGGGCCTTGTTTCCCAAAGTCCCACGCACCTGGCCAGGGGTTCACAGGGGACACCCCTGCACCCCCGAGCACGCCCCCCTCACTCACGTGCTCCTCGAACTTGGTGATCTCCTCTTCCAGCTGGTCTGTCCCCACCTTGTCGTCCTCCACCACACACTGGATCTGCAGCTTGCGGATGCCGTAGCCCACGGGCACCAGCTTGGAGCTCCCCCAGACCAACCCGTCCAGCTGGACAGAGCGCACGCAGGCCTCCAGCTGGGCCATGTCCGTCTCGTCGTCCCACTGAGGCAAGAGGGAAGGGGCACAGGCCGAGTTTACACCTGCTCTGCCCCTCGCTGACCCCTCCAGGACCCCAGGCACGGGGAGTGGAGGGGAGGGGAGGATCGGAGGTGAGCCACTCACAGGCTTCACATCCAGGAGGATGGAGGACTTGGCCACCAGGGCAGGCTTCTTGGCCTTCTTCTCTGCATACTGCCGCAGCCTCTCCTCCCGCAGCCGGGCAGCCTCCTTGTCCTCCTCCTCATCGCTACCGAACAGGTCGATGTCGTCATCCTCGTCGTCCTCTGTGGCAGTGGCCGCCTTCCTGCTGGGCGGCTCCACTTGGCGCATGGGAGACACGTGCTGCCATGGAGGGGGGAGCAGGTGCGGAGGCTGAGACCCATGCAGGCAGGACCCCAGGCCCCTGCCCCTCACTGCTGCCTGGGCCGGCCCGCAGAGGACCCCCAGCTCCTCAGTGCCAGGCCGGGGGGATCCCTGGTCGGGGTGGGCCCTCACCTGGGTCTGTGGAGCGGTGGCCCGGTGCGCAGGTGAGCTCTTCTCTAGGGCACTCAGCCGCGCCTCCAGCTTGGAGACAGCCTGCTGCAGATCCTGCACCACTGTAGGGGTACAGGGATGCTGGTCGGACAGTAGGGCCCAGGGTGGAACCCTCCCCACCCCCATCAGCCCAGGGCTCACCCCCTCGCAGGCTCTGATTCTCCACTTCCAGGCTGGCAATCCGGGTGACCAGCTCACTGTGGTCTCCACTGGGCCCACTGGAGGCCCCGGGGCCTGCGCTCTGCAAGGCAGGAGGAGAGGCGGGGATCAGAGCCTCGCCTGCCCCTCGGGGTCCCCCGTTCAGAGTCGTGCTGAAACAGAGACCCAAGCTCAGCCTGGGGGGAAGCCCTGCGAGCGCCAGGCTGAGGCAACACCACAGCCAAGCGGGAACTCAGCCCAGGAAGCCAGGGGCTTGGGCAGCCCTGACAGAGGCAGTGCAGAGCCTCAGCTGCTGCTGCCTGTGGGGGTGGGGGGACAAGGCCAAAGACTCACAGTTCCAGGGGTGACCAGACCCAGATCAGGCGGACCGGGCAGCACAGCCTTGAGCTGGGGACAGCAGGGGAGAGCCCACTAGGGGCAGGAGGATGAGCACACGGTGCAGGAGCAGCAGCCCGGCCCTGTCTCCCTGGGCCACACGGCTGCCCACCTTGGAAAGCTCCGGTGACACAGCGACCCAGCCCAGCTGCCAGCCTGCTCCTCCCTGAAGGGGAGCCCCTGTCGTCTGTCCCACGCGGCACTGCCCAGGGAGCTTACCCACAAGGCGCCTTGGCTCGAGGCCAAGCTACACGCCAGGAGCCGGCATGCGGTCACGTGCACCCTGTACCCCAATGGAATGGCTCCCAGGACAGGCGCCTGGCCCTTTTCAGATGGCTGCTGCCCGCCTCCAGCATCCAGTCATGAGAGAGACCTGGGGTCTTGGACCCACCCGCCAAGCACCATTCAGAACCCCAGACCGCTACCGAGGTGAAGGTCTCCAGAGGCTGACAGACAATGGCTCCCTGTCCCAGGACCAGCGGACGGTGCTGGGCTGATGCCGTGTCACACGGGCCCTCACTCTTACCACACGGAGCACCCAGCAGAGCCAGTCAGTGACGCGTGGTGACCGGAAGGGGCAGCGACCAGCCCCCGGACGCCCCCTCCCGTCAGCCCAGGAATCCACCCCAACCACCCCCACCTTCCCCCTCTGGTCAGTGGCTGGCCACCACCCCCATGGCTGACCACTCTCGCCACGTATCCACCTCTGGCTCGCGCTGCCATTCCCATGAGGAGGGTCCATGGGCCCCCTGGCTTGGGGACGCGATCCAAAACCACCTGCTGCTCAGAAGCCCACCCCCTCCAGGGCTCCACCAGTCTCAGGCTCCCCCATGACCAGGCCAGGCCCTCCCTCCTGGAGGATCCGCACCCACAAAGCAGATCAAACAGGTCCCGGAGCCTCGAGGCAGCTGCAGCCTCAAACCTCTGCCCTGCTGTGCCTGCCCCGGGAACCTCCCGACACAGCCCTGGAGACAACACTGCAGAGTCCCCAGGGCCACAAGGACACCACCGCTCAGCGTAGACCAGGTAGCAGGTCACCCCATGGCTTCCAGGCCCCGGGCCCAGCCTCTCCCCGACCGAGGAGGAAGCCGCGGGCTCAGCGAGGCGGCCGTCCCATGACAGCGGGGCGCAGGCAGTGCCACCCGAGGTTCTGTGCCCGGAAGTTTGCATCCCTGCCTGCAGCCTGGCTGGCACCAGCAGCCCTCAGGAACCTCTGGAGCCCCGGTGTGTGCTGAGCCTGTCTGCCCCAACCCAAGCCCAGTGCTGGGCCGGCACCCTTTCTGGGTGGCTGGAGGCCCCGCCACAGGGACTCAGGGTGGGGGACACTGTCAACAGTGGGGTCCTCACAGGGGTGATTAGCTGCAACGGGGTCATGAGAGGGGTCCCAACCCAGTGACTGGTGTCCTTGCAGCAGAGATTTGTTCACAGAAAGAAGATGCAAAGACACAGGAAGAAGACAGCCACCAACACACCGAGGCCTCTCCTGAGAGCCTCAGAAGGAACCCACCCCATCCACACCTTCCGCTCCGACTCTGACCCTCCAGGTCGTCAAAACAAGTCTGTGTTGTTTTGGTCACTTGGTGTGTGATGTTTTGTCATTACAGAGTCAGTTCGAAGTCCCCTGACCCTGTGGAGAAGTGACCCCAGGGCAGAGGATATGAGGAGCTGGATGGGCAGGCTACCCTAGATTATCCCGGTTGGCCCAGTGTTGTCACAAAGGGCCCCATCAGGGAGAGGCAGGAGAGAGAAAGAAACGAGATGGAAATGGGTGTCAGAGTCCCGACACCGCTGGCTGGAAACCACAGGCCAAGGCAAGGGGGCAGCTTCTCAAAGTTGGAAAAAGCAGGAAGGTGGGTTCTCTCCTGGACTCTCCAGGAGCAGCACAGCTCTGTGGAAACTGAGGCCGAGGCTGGACACTACCCTGCAGCCCTGGGTGGGCGAGGAGCAGGGTTGCCATCCCTGAGGGACGTGCCCCAGCTAGGCCAGGGACAGAGCTGGACGGGGCCATGCTCCCCTCCTGACCTCAGGTGGGCAGGACGCCACGCTGGGCTGCAGGCCCCTCTCTGGGCCTCCAATCAAGATGGTAGCTTCACACCCTGTGAAAGCTTCACGCTGGGAAAAATTGAAGGTGGGAGGAGAAGGGGACGACAGAGGATGAGATGGTTGGATAGCATCACCGACTCAATGGACATGAGCTCGAGCAAGCTCCGGGAGATGGTGAAGGACAGGGAGGCCTGGCGTGCTGCAGTCCACAGGGTCGCAAAGAGCTGGACACAACTGAGTGCCTGAACGACCATGACGATACCATGACCCACCCCTCCGCAGACAGCCACAGCTGACGGGGAGGAGGAAGCAGGGCAGGCGCCAGCACGCAGGCAGCCACAGGCCTGGGACAGTAGGAGCAGCTGCTACAAGACGGGCAGTGCCGGGTGACCACCAGCTGGGGGAGGCTGTGGGAGGGAGGGCACCCTCTCCGGTGGTGCAGTGGGCAGCCCTGCACGCCTCACCCCAAGATGCCCCGAAGGCCATGCTGTGGGAAATACCAGACAGGCCGCCTGGCGTGAGGGCAGTACTCACTCCAGCCAGAGACTTCTGGATGTTTTCTCTGGCTCTCGCGATGTCACGGAGGATCACACTGGCACCATTCTCCTGCAGACGGTGCAGAGAGAATCTGTCTGTTTTTTTCAATTAAAATTTTTTTCTACAAATAAGCAAACCTCAGCTACCCCAAGGCCCAAGTGCAGCAGCCCCTACCTGGCGTGAGGAGCCAGGCACGGGCCCGTTCATCTGCTCGTAGAACTTCCTTTCTGCATCATCATATTTGAACTTGTCAAACCAGATCTTCTCATGCACGAGGAAGTTTGTGGCCATTTTTCTGTTGAAGAGAAGAGAGACTAAGACTCGCTGGCAGAAGAGGCTGCCCGCGCCCCTTCCTACGCACGCATGCCCTTCCGACGGCCCGGACCCCAAGGGAGTGGGGCAAGCTGTCCAGTCCTGGGCGGCAAGGGCTCCAGGTCCCAGAACAGGGCACCAAGGTTCTCAGCGTGGGCCACAATGAGCCTGGGACCCCCCCTAACCCCAAGTCTGCTGTATGGACTCTTTTCAGGGCTAAGGCTGGTGGTCTCCAAGCCAGTCCCCAAGACCAGCGACTCTCAAAGCACAGCCAGGGATCTCTGGGGGTCACCGAGGTCCTCCCTTTCCCCACCAGGTATCTGTTCAAGGCTGGATTGGTCAGACAATACACACCCACACACTGAATGCACAGCAGGTTTAGGAATCCAGTTGTCTCCTATTAAGCCGACACAAGATTTGCAAAAATACAAAATAAGGCCACCCCACTTCACTGAATATTTGTTAAAGAAAAACTGTTCCTCACGTAAGTGTCAGTAACATGTAACAAGGTTTTTATCTTTCAACTAATAAGTAATGCATTTAACTGCTACAGTGGGAAACCGAGAGAGAAAACACTAACACCCCAAGACTGCTAAGTGTGAGTCTGGCTGCTCCAGGTGGGCCTGTGAGCCAGATCCAGCTGTGTTCAAGGTTGCAGCCAGCAGCTTCTCCACCACTTGGCAGGGGAGGGGAGCCGCCAGACCTAGGCCACAGCTCAGACTCCACAAGCAAAGTCTGCTGCTCAGGGCTGCCCATCCCTCAGCCAGTACAACAGAACAGGACCCGATCTCGCCAACACTCTTTGCTGCAGATCCCTGGCCACCACCAGACCTCAGTGACGGGAGGGGCGGGACTCTGAGACCCCCTAACCCTCCCCCGAGAGGCACCGTGAAGACTGTTTTAGTCCCACACCTCGCCTTTGGCTTTCTGGGGAACGTCTGACCACAACAGACCCCACACCAAGGCCAAGACCCTATCAAACCAGCATGTCCATGCCCTCTGAGGGGCAGAGAGACTCCTGCCAGAGTCTGGGGTCCAGGGAGCTCTCTCCACACACCCGCTGGCCCTCTCTGCACCCCAGGCCCTCTCCCTACTGCTACGCCTCCAGGATGCCTGTGGTACACCTGGTGGTCCCTGCCCACCTGCCTAAGCCCCGCAGGCTAGCAGACCCCTTCCTCGGCCAGGCCCTGGCCCCCAGAGATCAGCTGGCACTGCACAAAATCACTCTGGGGCCAGACCTCTGGATCCACAGGCAGGAGGCAAGCTGGCCTTGTCCAATGGGTGTCTTTCAGACTCAGGTGGAGCACCGGAGACGCCCACCTCATCTCAGGCGGCTTCAGATGAGGGAGGCGAGGAGACGGCAGAAGGGGTGGGGGGCCGGGCCCAGTGGGGCTCAGAGACCAGGACCCGCCATCACACCCACCCGTGACTGTCAGGGGGGATTCTGCAAGCTGCCCAGCCAGAGGGGAAACCCCGCGCAGACCACATTTGGGCTCACCCCGACCCTTTGGGGGTGACCAGGATGCAGTGCCCTCCAGGCGGAGCCCAGAGGCGGCCCAGTGCCCAGGGCAGAGCCCTATCTCTGGAGAGCTGCTTGGGTAGCCTGATTGGCCAGGCCAGCAGTCTCAGGAGGAGCCCTGCCAGGGTGCGAGTAGGGAGGGGTACACGCTGGCCTGGAAAGCCCAAGCACCCTGCCAGCACGCTTCTCCTACTTGGATCTCAGGCTGGACACGGATGGGCCTGGCCGGGCACCGGGTCGGTGAGCCAGGGACGCAGCTTCGAGGCGCCAGGCCATGCGCAGGGCCTCAGCCGCGTGGTGACGGCACTCCGCGCTGTCGTAGGTGGGCTTGCTGAGCCAAGGGGCCTCGGCATCCTTGTGCAGGAAGTACCAATAGGGCAGGGCACAGGGGGCCTCCCCGTCGGCCCGCCGCGGCCCGAGCCGCTTGCTTCCCACAGCATTGCGGCCCCGCCGGTCTCTGCGGCCCCGCCGGGCACCCTCTGCCTGGCCGGCTCGCTCCTGCAGGCGCACCTTCCCGGGGGGATGGCCGTCAAACAGGGCCTCGTAGAAGCCCCTCTCGGCTGCGTCGTAGCGTGGTTTCTCCAGCCACACCTCCCACACCAGTGCCTGCAGGCTGCCCAGCGGTGGCTGGCCATTGGCCGGTGAACCAGGCTGGCGGACAAGGCGCAGGTCGAGGGCGGCCACCTGCTGGCCCGTGTCAGGAGCCCCCTGTGCACCACTCCCCTCTGTAGCCAGCAGCAGGGCCTGAGACCACTCCACAAATGCCCGCTCAGCCTGGTCGAAGGACGACTTGTTGACCCAGATGCCCCAGGTCACGTGGTGGCAGGCCACCTGGCTCCCGTGGGTGCAGGGGCCCCCAGGCCCCAGGGTGGGATGCTGGGCTGCCTGGGCGGCTGTGTCGGCCAGCCTCTGGCGGTACGAGCTCTCTGCCTGGTCAAAAAGCGGCTTGTCCAGCCAGACGTGGTCAGCCGAGAGGCCCACAAGGGCCAGGTCCACCTGGCCGAGCCAACCCTTTGGGGAGCGCTTCCTCTTTTTCTGCAGCGGCTTCTTCCCATCGAGGTTCTTCCCGGGCTCAATACTGCCGCCGCTATCCGCCTCATCCTCCTGATCTGGCCCGTTCACGGCCAGCGTATCGGCCAGGAGCTGCTGGGCGGCGGTTCTCGCGGCCTCGTGCTCGTAGAACCTCCGCTCGGCTTCCCCATAATTCTGCTTGTCCTCCCAGACGGTCTCCAGGGCGCAGGAGGCCTTCCCGCTCCTCATCTTGCGTGCAGCGTTAAAAAGCAAGCACAAGAGGGCAGTTGCAACACGGCCCCTCCCGCTCGGCCCTCCCCGCTCGGCCTCCCGAATCGGGTGCCCTGGGGCAGCATGCACAAGGAGCTCGGAAGGCAGTCAACATGCGTGTGCAGGGCCGTAGGCAGGGGTGCACGTGTGCGTGTGTGTCGTCCTAACTGCAAAACTTGTCTCATCCAACAAGTACTCAGGCTCTCTCCAAGAGGTCCAGAGAACACTTTCCAAACCTCTTTGATTATGGAAACCTTTCCTGTGAACGCCAAGAATGGCCACCAGGTAAAACACAGGACACACTCAGCTAATCTGACTTTGACATCGACAGCAAATGATCTTGAGAATAAATCTGTCCCATGAAACAGTTGAGACTCCCACTGAAAAGTGAGTTGCTGTTCATCTGAAATTTTAACTGGACGTCCTGTGCTTTCACTAGGCCTGACCAACACCCCTGAGGCACCAGGGATTCTGTTCTAGGGAAATGACTTGGTGCTCTCGGAGGATGGCCCCTCATGGCACACCCCACCTGACCTGAGTCCCCCACCCACAAGGCCACACTGCCATCCTGAGCAGGGCCTGTTCCAAGGGGGAACTGGAGGGTCGGGGACAAGGGGCAGCCAGGAGCAGAGGGTGAGAGCTCACCCCCGTGGAGGCTAAATCTGGGGACACAGCAGGGAATCACTACCTAAAAGAGAAGGTACCCAATGGCCGAGGCAAAACCTGGTCACCCTGTCTCCAGAGCAGGAAACAATCAGCCCCCACCATGGGTATACCTCGAGGGGCTGCACGGGAACCTGAGTCCTGTCCCTGCACTTCAAAACCTTTTGGTTAATGGGCTCCATCACCAGAACACTGGGAGGTGGATACGGGGCTCTGCACCTCCCACCATGGCCCCCACACAAGCTTCTGCTGCAGCCCGATCCTGCTGCTGGCGTGGGGTCCCCCGTTACGCTCTGGGGCAACAGGTTCCACAAAGACTGGATCCCTCCCAGGCAGCCCAGAATGCTAAAGCACCTCCCCACCGCCAGAAGCAGCCCTGCCCAGGAAGCCAGCCTGCTCTTGGGATGCACCAGGGGCCCCAAGCCCACACCAGACCGGCCAGTTCTAGAGTGGGGCTGGACTGGTCAAGGTCTCCATGCCCCTCAGATCCTACTCTGAACCCTGTGCTGGAAGCAGAGGCACCAAGCCAATTGGCCCAGGGGCTGGGCAGCCCCCCCAGGGCATCCCATGTCCCCCCCAGGGCGTCCCATGTCCCCTGCCGCCACCGTGAGGTCTGTGGAGCCCTCACCCAGGATAAGGCCCCAGAGGGAGGCAGACTGTCGCTCTGATGGCACACCCTCCCTGCTGCTCCTGGGTCTACAACCCTTTCCTAACACCACCCCCTCAACCAAAACCCAATTCCAATTACCCTGCAACGCACAGGCTAAGTCCCGACCTGCCCAGGACTTCAAGGAGACCCCTGTACTCTGAAGGGCAGGGGCCCCAGGCTTAGAGGGGTCCCTGGCCGCCCCCTCGAGCCTCCCTCTGGGCGGCAGCAGCACTTACCGAGGCCAGGCTGATGGCAGAGGCAGTGCTGGAGGGCAGGGCTGGGTGCCCAGGGTGTGGGGCATTGTGACATCACCCACTGTCCCCAGGGGCTGTGGGCCTAGCAGGCTGGGCCTGTCTGCCCTCTGCCCGCCCCCCACAGACCCTCACACAGGCTGAAGCGCTCTGCCTGAACCTAGCGGCCTAGACATGTGGCTCCTCACACCAGGCCAGGCTCCGCTCGGAGCCGTCTGAGTCACTGCTCCAAGCAAGGGGGCCATTTCTGAACGTGCCTGAGAGCGGGGCTGGCCAGGGTGGTGATGGCGCCCTGCCCTCCCACAGGTGGAGGAACGCAGGCTGATCCCTGCTCAGGGGTACCCCCCCACTGCCGGGGCTGGGGCTTGGCTCAGCCTGGGACAAAGCAAAGGCTACCCCCCAGGCCCAGCCTCCACTCCAGATGAGGTCAGGCGCCCCGGAGGTGTCAGGATGCAGCAGTCACAGGGGCTGGGCTGTGGTGCCCAGGAGTCTGGGGCAGGAGGGTACTTACTTTCCCTTTGGTCTCCTAGGACAGCATGAAGAGAAAGCAGCAAGGTTAGAGGTGGTCTGACAGGGTGGCCCGAGCAGGCTGGGGGCCTTTGCTGAAGCTGCTTGGTGAGGTGGCATGGAGGCAAGTTTGGTGGAGGAGAAAGACAGCCAGAGCTCACCCCCAAATCCCCGTTCAGTTCAGTTCAGTCGCTCAGTCGTGTCTGACTCCTTGCGACCTCATGGACCGCAACGCACCAGGCCTCCCTGTCCATCACCAACTCCCAGAGTCTACCCAAATCCATGTCCATTGAGTTGGTGATGCCATCCAGCCATCTCATCCTCTGTCGTCCCCTTCTCCTCCCGCCTCCAACCTGCCCAAATCTCAGGGGGTGGCCAAGTCTACGCTCAGAGCAGCGCCACTCCATCATCACTCAAAATGGGCCGGTCCTGGGGTTCCTGGGGCCGGAGCCCGCGCAGCACCGAGGCCCCAGCTGGGCTCTGCCCTGAACCCACCTGGGCTTGAGCCGGCACCTCCAGCACCCCACTGTCCACAGGGAGTGGGGTGGGGATTCCCCACTCCACAGGGTCCAGGCCTCTGGATCAAGCGCAAGGCAACAAGGACCCCACATGGGCACCCAGGCCCAGTGGGGGACAGAGCCTCTCCTTCGGGACCACTGTTGGGGCAGGGGCAAAAGCCCAGGTGGGCAGGGTGCCACTGTCCCCACAGGCCTCTTGGGGACAGAGGACAGACGGGGCACCCGGCGCTGAGCTGGCAAGAGGCAGCAGTCCAGGAACCAAGGACCCGGCCAGCCCTGCCCCCCAGACCCCTGCCATTCCCCCCAGTTTATGCCACGCTGCAGCCAGCACGAAAGTGCCAGTGTCAGGTCAGTGGCACATGGGGTACACCAGGAACCTCAGGGGCTGTGCAGCAAGGCTCTGGGAGGAGGAGGACCGCGTAGGACGCCCCAGCAAGGCCAACCATATGATGTGGGCCAGCTGGTGAAGCCGGTGTTGGGACAGGGACACTGGACCGCGGGGCGCCAGGGTATCTCAGGACAGCCGGACCGCTGGCTCGCCTGCAGGGCCAGGGGCAGGCTGCTGGCCACTGAGGCAGGTCGAGACCTCTTGCATGAGAGGGGCTGCAAGGGCTGCCAGGCCCTGGGGTGAAGGCAATGAAGCAGCTCACTTCTGCCCTCTGGCCCAGGCCCAGGGAGCGAGTGTCCTGGCTCTGCTCAGTGGACCGTCTCCAAAGCAGGGTCAGGCTGGGGCTCCGCCCAGCTGGGAAGGCGTTCCTGCAGTGCCAGAGGGACCTGGCAGCGGACCCGCCCAGAACACTCTGGCTGCAGTGTCCGGATGGTAAGGACATCACGGTGGGGGGCCCACAAGTCCCTGGGTGAAAGGAGGGTTCCAGGTAACCCAGGGCTCACACAGCCCTGGGGCTCCCAGAGCTCCCAGGTCATCCACCCAGGGGTCAAAGCACTTTGCCCACCTTCCGCAGGAAGTAGGAATCAGGGTGAGGTGTGTAAAGACATGGCCCTTGGCCGGCATGGCCTGACCAAGAGCTGCCAGACAGAGGACCCCATGCGTACAGGGTCCAGGAGGGCAGGTGAGGGCAGCTATGCCCCGGGGCACCTGCAGGGCCATGATGCCCCCTGCCCTTCCCTAGGAGTGACTGCCACAGCCCCAAGTCCCTCCTCAGATGTCCCCCGACTCCTGGACAATCCAGCCCCACTCAGAAATGCCAACCTGCCTCGCTGGCAGGAAGGGGGGCGCCTGCACCCCAAGACTCAGGCGCCACGCTGTGGCAGCCCACGGCACCTCATGCTGGCCAGCGCCCTGTCCACACTGCAATGCCATGGCCATGTTACTATTTCTGCCCCATCTCTGGTGCCCCGTCAATCCATCCTGGCCGCTGGGTCCTGCGCCCCTGCACCGGGGCGGCTCCAGCAGCGTGCACCTGGCACCGGTGACCCCTCACACAGCTGGGGAGCTGGAGTGGAGGAAACTCACTCCGGGCCAGCAGGTGAGGGCCTGGGACTCCACCTCTCACTTTGACAGCAGTCCTTCACACAAATGTCACACTGCTGTCCACCTTGAAATCACACATGTCATCTGAAAACCATGGGCACAGGGCCAGAGCACACTTCTTGCCTGCAGCCCCTGGAAACCTGACACCAGGGCACAAACACTGGAGATGAGCTGTGCTGAGCCCTGCGGCCTCACCCAGCTCCGCAGGACAGAGACCAGACCCTGCAAGGGGCTCTGCCAGGGGGCCGTGCCGCCCACCCAGGCTCCCGTGAAGCCCACAGCGGCCGCACTGCAAGGTGAGGAGCTGGACGGCACCCCCAGCGCTGGCCCACGACTGACGGCTCCACAGAGCTGGCCCATGGCACCTGCTCCTCGGAGTCTGTATGCCCCCACTTCTCGGCGGACACCTGCGTCTGGAGCTAGGGAGAGTGGTCTGGGGAAGGATGCAGTCACCGTGAACTCAGCCCACTTACCGGCTGAGGCTTCTCAGAGGAGCTAGGAGTGTCAGAGCTGCTTCTAAAAGAAGACCCGGGGCCTCCCCGGCTCCAGGCCCCGCCCACTCCTTCACTCGCCAGGGTCAACGTGCCCTCCTGACCAACAAGGACCACCCACACAAACGGCTTTCTTGCTCTAGGCGGCACTTTGCTCTGCAAACCTGAGGACGCCTCAAACGGGTCCCCATCCTACTTGGCTCCAGCACAAGCCTCTCCCTTCTTCGTTTCAGCGACACTGCCCACTGCCCGGACCACCTTATTCAAACCCAGTTCCTCCACCACTCTCAGGGAACAGGGTGTTTCAGTCACCCAGCAATCACGTCTTTCCTCTTCCCCGCGTCCGTGAAGTGTCCAGGTTCTGAGGCAGCTTGACAGAGCCTGGGCCCGCGCCTGGCCCCCCAGGCCCAGAGCCAGCGTGCAGTAGTCAGCTGCTCAACAAACGCGGACAAACGGGAAGCTACAGGTCCGGACCACGGCTGGGCAAACATCCATGTCACCCACCGAGGCGGGGTCAGAGCGGCCCCGGCATCCCCGCCGCCGCCCTCCCGCCTGGGCAGCCGCAGAGGTCCGGCGGGCACGTGGCCCGCGCGCCCCGCCCCTCCGCGCGGCCACTAGCCCGCAGCAGGCCCCGCGCCGCGGACTCCGCGGCACTGCGGCCCGGCCCCGCCTGCGCAGCGCGGGCCGCCCCTCCCCTGGGCCCGGGGACCTGGCGGCGCGAGCCGCGGTACTCACACGCCAGCCAAGGACGCGGCGACCAACGAGGAGGGGTCGGCGGCGCGCGACGGCAGAGGAAAGGGAGGGCCACGCGGTCAGCGCACGGGAAGTGAAGCGGCGGGCTCTACCACACTCCGGAGCGCGGGGGACGCGGCCCGCGCGCACGCCCTGCCGCGCGGCCCGGGCCCTCCGCGCGACGCTCCCCGCGGGAGCGAGGGCGGAAGCCAATGGGAGACCCCAGCGGAGCTCGCCCTTTCCGGGAGGAGCTGGAGCAAACCACTGGGCACGGCGCCGGCCACGCCCGCCCGGCCCCCTCCGCCGCAGCTCTGGTGGACTCGGCGTGCGGGGGCCAGTGACGCGCGGCGCGGGGCGGGGACGGGGGCCCAGCGCGCCTGCGCGCGCCCCGCGGGCGAGACAAAAGGGAGGGCCCGGCCGGCCCCACCCCCGGCGCCCGCCCAGCGCGGCCCGCCGGGCGGGCGTATGGCTCCGGCTCCCACGCCCCCGCTGCTGTCGCGGTCGCCGCAGCAGCCATGTACTCTGCGGGACCCCCAGCCGTCCCGGCCCCTCGCCGCGGTCGCCGACCCCCGCCCGGACGCCCCATGCAACCGCCGCGGCCCCCCGCGCCCGCGCCGGCCCCCGCCGCGCGGCCGCCGCCCCCCGCTCCCGGGCCGCGGCCCCGCGTCGCCGTGAAGATGGCCTTCCGCAAGGCCTACTCCATCAAGGATAAGCTGCAGGCCATCGAGCGCGTCAAGGGCGGCGAGCGGCAGGCCAGCGTGTGCCGCGACTTCGGCGTGCCCGGCGGCACGCTGCGCGGCTGGCTCAAGGACGAGCCCAAGTTGCGCTGGTTCCTGGAGCAGCTGGGCGGCGAGGTGGGCACGCAGCGCAAGAAGATGCGGCTGGCCAACGAGGAGGAGATCGACCGCGCCGTCTACTCGTGGTTCCTGGCGCTGCGCCAGCACGGCGTACCGCTCTCGGGGCCGCTTATCCAGGCGCAGGCCGAGGCCTTCGCGCGCCAGATCTACGGGCCCGAATGCACCTTCAAGGCCAGCCACGGATGGTTCTGGCGCTGGCAGAAGCGCCACGGCATCTCCAGCCAGCGCATCTACGGCGAGGCCGAGCCCGCGGCCGCCGGCCCCGCTCCTGGCCCCCCCGTCAAGCAGGAGCCCGCGCAGCCCACCCGCGCCAGGCCCCTGCCCGACCGCTCCGCGGGTACCCCGGCCCCCGCCGAGGGCGGCTACGGCGACGAGCAGATCTACAACGCCAACGTCACGGGCCTTTACTGGAAGCTGCTCCCGGAGCAGGCCGCGCCCGTCGGTGCGGGGGGCTGCGGCCGCCGCTGGCGGGGTGACCGGGTGACGGTCCTGCTGGCCGCTAACCTGACTGGCAGCCACAAGCTGAAGCCGCTGGTCATCGGGCAGCTGCCAGACCCACCAAGCCTGCGCCACCACAACCAGGACAAGTTCCCCGCCTCCTACCGCTACAGCCCCGACGCCTGGCTCAGCCGCCCGCTGCTGCGCGGCTGGTTCTTCGAGGAGTTCGTCCCGGGTGTCAGGCGCTACCTGCGTCGCAGCTGCCTGCAGCAGAAGGCCGTGCTGCTGGTGGCCCACCCGCCCTGCCCCACCTCTGGGGCCAGGATGCCCGCCCTGGAGGAGAGCGAGGAGACCCGCAGGAGGTGCCGGCCCGAGCCCATCGGTCCCCCGGAGGAGCTTCAGACCCCCGATGGGGCCGTGCGGGTGCTGTTCCTGTGCAGGAGCAGCGGCCGTGCGCACATACCTGCCCCCCTGGAGCAGGGAGTGGTGGCCGCATTTAAGCAACTGTACAAGCGGGAGCTGCTGCGGCTGGCTGTGTCCTGCGCCGGGGGGTCCCCGCTGGACTTCATGCGCAGCTTCATGCTCAAGGACATGCTCTACCTGGCCGGCCTCTCCTGGGACCTGGTGCAGGCGGGCAGCATTGAGCGCTGCTGGCTGCTGGGCTTGCGGGCCGCCTTCGAGCCCCGGCCACCAGTGGAAGAGCACGCCGGGCAGCCTGCTGGCCAGGCCGAGGAGGCTGCGGAGCACAGCAGGGTGCTCAGCGACCTCACGCACCTGGCAACACTCGCCTACAAACGCCTGGCTCCTGAGGAGGTGGCCGAGTGGCTGCACTTGGACGATGATGGAGGGCTGCCAGACGGTGGCAGAGAGGACTGGGGCCCCAGCCGGCCTCCCATGCTGGTCCCCGGGGGCCCCCTGCTCCCCGCCAGCCTACCCTCAGCGGTGGCAGGAGGAGCAGAGGAGGAGGAGGCGGTCCCCACCGCTGGAGAGGCCATTCGGGGTCTGGAGACGGCACTGCGGTGGCTGGAGACCCAGGACCCCCGGGAGGTGGGGCCGCTGAAGCTGGTGCAGCTGCGCTCACTCATCAACATGGCCCGGAGGCTGGGGGGCATCGGGCCTTCGCCCACGGTTCCCAACGACGGCCTGTGACCAAGCCCGCCCCAGCAGCCCCCAGTGGCCTTCCTCCTGAGGCACGTGGAGTGGGGGACAGAGATACCGTCTTGCCTCGCCTTCCATGGGGTGGCCCACCTCCAAGGCTCAGAGGTTGACAGGGATCCCGGCCTGCTCCGAGGGAGCCCTGTTGGTGAAGGGCTGCCCCTCATGACACCCTGTCTGGTGTGGGGGGTAGCTGGAAGAGAGGACACGGCCGCCCCTCCTCCCAGGGCAGGCCCACACATGGCTCGGCCAGGCGCCGTCCCACCCAGACCTGGCACACACCACAGCACTTAGCAGAGAGTAGGTAGCTGTGTTCTCTCTCTGGCCCCCATGGGGCTGCTCCCAGCCACGTTCCTGTCCCCCCAGACCCCGTGGCCCAGCACTTGCCCTGGACAAGGGCCCAGTGTCCATTCCGCATGGACCACAGCCCTGTGGTTGTCCCAGCGAGAAGCACACCACTCGTCTTTGGTTTGGCGTATTAACTCTGTTTTTTCCAGGTACTCTTCAGGCACCCAGGGCAGATGCTCAGGAGCCTGGGAAAGAAGGACGGGGCTTTGAGGTTCTGGGTGCAGCCAGGGATGTAGGTTTCTGTCCACTTGTGTTTTTTATCTTCCTTAAGGAAATGCTATTCTAAACAGCTCTCGTATTCCGTGGGGTTGACAAGCACTAGACCTCGGCCCCTGCCCCGCACCCCACCAGCCTCAGGGCCCGGAGCCGTGCCGTCTTCTTGGAGCAGCCCTGCAGCACCGCCAGCCATAGGACAACCCTCAGTGCCTTAGCTCCCCTCCGAGACTGCCCCGCTCCCAGCACTGCAGGGCGTAACTGAGGAGCCGCTTCCCACAGGCTGTGAATTAGGCTTCCGGGTGGCACGCTTGAAAGGAGGTGGCGAGGGCCCCATGTGATCCTCCAGCTGCCACACTGTTCTGCTGCTCCACTCAGCTCTAGATTCAGGACCCTGCTGGGGGCCTGAGACTGAGACACCGAGGTCTCCCAGGGGCTGCCCGGCAGAGACACCCAGAGCCCTGGGGAGGGCTGGATTTGAGGCGCTGCTGTCTGCCTCGGTGCTCTGCGCTCCTGTTCACCTGCCCCCGACTCCTGGTGGTCCTGGGCTGTGGAGGCCATACCCAGGTGATGTATTTGTGGGAGGGAAGGGCCATGCATGGTGGCAGGGCCACGGGGGTGCCCCCGGAGCAAGGATGTCAGCTCTTCCTTGGAACCACCTCTAGTCAAAACACCCACACATGTATGTGTATGTGTCAGACCTGAAAGCTGATGGATGGTTTGGAGGATTCCAGGCGAGAAGGGAGGCGTGGCTGCCAGCCCTGGCTAAAGTCTCCATCTCACCTGCTGCCCTCATTTTGCTAGCAGCTGCGGCAGGCCTGCATCCAGCCCGCGCCTCTGGCCTCAGGATGTCTTGCATGTCACACTGTCAGAGGCCCAGGTGAGAGCGCCTGTTCACCATGGCCTGCCTGCCGGGCCTCTGTCCTGCAGGGCCCTGCAAGGGGGCAGACTCAGAGCCTGGGTGGGCGCCAGGCCAGGGTGGTCTCATGGTGTCCTCGGTGCCACCCCTCGCCAGGTTCCTGGTCTCACCTTTGATCCTCTGACCCCGGGGTCTGGGCAGGGGGGCAGCAGTTGATGTTGAGAACTGGGTGTCAGGACCGAGCCTCCTGCCTCGTCCCCTACCCCAGAAGGCAGCTCTGGCCAGCGCCTGGCCCCAGGTGGCAGTGCGGGAACGAGGCACAGTGCAGGCTAGTCTGAGCCTTGAAGAGCCAGGGCCCTGTTGAGGGTGGGGCTGGGGACACTTCATATGAGGGCCTCTGAAGTTCTCCTCCCTAGAGTGCAGGCCCAGCTCCCAGGGCTCAGCTCTGAACCGTGGGGAGAACGGCCGAAGTGCCTTGCTGTGGTTACTGCTGGGCCTGAGGCATCTCAGCTGCCAGGCTCTCTGCTCCTGTTCACCATCATCTGCTGAACCCCTGTGAGAGTCACGAATTCCAAGCCAGCAGCCCCCAGGCAGGACTTCAGGGCTGGCCTGGCAGGCTCGGTGGCGGGCAGAAAGCGCCACCCGTGGTTTCTGCTGATACCAGCCCACCAGGGGTGTCAGGAAAGTGAACCCACCCATGTGAGGTCAGCCTTGCCTGAGGGGCTGCACACCAGGTAACAAGCCCACAGGTGACAGCTGAACCTCGGATGGAGCCCTGGAGCCTGCAGTGAGGAAGGGGCTTTGCCAGTGTGGCGTTGGCCCTAAGCCTGTGGGCCCGAGAGCCGGTCAGAATCTCAGGGGCAGCGGGGCTGGAGTGGGCTGCGGGGTGCTTGCTCTGTCAAGGGGCCCTTTCACAGCCAGCCTCACTTTATAATAAAGGCTGAACATGCCCACTTCACACAAGCTCTGTCCCGGTCTTATTTTTGTAACTGCATCCAGCGCGTGGCTCCAGAACACCATCTGAGGAGCAGGAAGGAACAGCAGTGGGCCCACAGACGCTTCATGCAGACTGGCCGCCTCAGGGCAGGGCTCCAGCCTGGGCCCAGGGACTTTGTTGGCAGACGCATTGCTGAGGGGGGTGATGGGAGATGGAGGGGGAGCCCTGTCTGCACCACCTGCTCAAGTCTGAGCCCAGGGCCTTGCTGATGGGCCTCCAGGCACCGGGATTTGGTATATCCACCTCTAGTGAAACACTGATCACTCTGTGCTACAGGACGGCATCTTTATTTCCATTTTAAAGGTTAAAAAAAAAAGAAATGGACTGTGGCTGACCCTTCTAACTAGTAGAAGGGGTCAGACAAGCAGTGTCTGGCTGAGGGCCAACGGGACACTGATGGCTGGAACTCAGGGAGGGGCTCGAGGCCAGGTGGCAGAGTGGTGCGTCAGCCCTGTTCACAGATGCCCTGCAGCTGGCAGGAAGGGGCTCCAGCGCTTAGGCTTGCGTGGGGTTGGGCGGTCCCCCAACAAACACCCCACGTTTCTGGCTTTCCTGGCCTGTTGGTCCCTTCATAAACATGTTGAGAACCAAATCCTGAAGTCAGAGGCCAGGCCACAGGACCCTCTGGGGCTCCTGACCCAGGGAAGGGTCATCAGGGCCAGCTTTCCCTGTCCTTGTCAGGAGCTTAGGATCCAGGGAGGGGCTACACCCTTCCGTGTTCCCTGCGGGCCAGGGCCCCTCCTCCCTGCAGGGCTTGCAGGACACAGGGGAACGGAGCCACCATGGGGGAGGGGCGTGGCCCGCACCTACTTCCTGCTGAGCTCCCTGGCCCGGCAGGTGGCCGCCTCCACAGCGCTCATGGCCGTGGCCCGCAGCCCGCCCTGCTCCAGCACATGGAGCCCATAGATGGTGGTGCCGCCTGGTGTGCACACGTCAGTCCGCAGCTGAGCCGGGTGCTGCCCCTTCTGCAGAAGCACCTTGGCCGTCCCCTGGGGAGAGGCATTGGGGTTAAGGTGGGGGGGTTGGCGGTGCTGGCAGCAGGCCTGCAGCTCAGCCCCCCAGCACCTCGTCTCAGCTCAGGCCAGCTGGCCGCCTCCCTGTGCTGACCCTCCCCTTCCACACACTCCCTGGGCCGTGCAGCAGGGTCTCACCAGCAGGGTCTGGGCAGCAATGCGGTGGGCCAGGCCACTGGGCATGCCCATTTTGACGGCACCTTCGGCCAAGGCCTCGGAGAAGGCGCACACCTGTAGCGGTGGGAATGGGCGGGAGTCAAAGCTAGCCCTCCCTGGGACTTGGCACCCAGCCTGCAGAAGGCTGGGAACCTTCAGAACAAGGCCCAGGGCGCCAGCCACCAGAGCCAAGCCCAGAGCCCAGAGGTCTGCCAAGGGGCCGGCCTCAAAGACCTAGGAAGGCACTGACGTGGGGTGGGCACACGGGCAGCTGAGGACCAAGCACGGATCCCTGGGGGCAGGAGCTGTTGCGGGGGCTTGGGAAGGCCCCACTTTGCAGACGGAGGGCTCCCCACCACACTCACAAAGGCTACGCCGCTACCGCTGAGGCCAGTGTGGATGTCCACCTGGGCCTCGGGCACCTCCTCGCACTGCCCGCAGGCCTCCAGCAGGGACTGCAGGAGCCGGGCCTCGTAGCTCCCAGCGTGGCGGCCCCGCGCCATCACCATGGTACCCTCCTGGACGATGCAGGGCAGGTTGGGTGAGACCCTGAGCACCCGAGCCGTCGGGGGCAGCAGCTGCCAGAGAGAGGCTGTGGTCAGTGAGGCCTGTGCCGGCCAGTGGAAAGACTCTGCTCTCCAACCCACCCATGCTGGCTTCCAAAAGGGCCGGGCCCCGGCTGCAGCCGGTCTGGGATGGCTGGGGTGGGAAGTCAAGTCTGGTCAGCAGAGCCCAGCCTGGGATCAGCATCTCGGCCCCACTGCACCCTCAAGGGCCGCTCACCTCCTCCAGGGTGCTCAGGGACACCCCGGCAGCCACGGACACCAAGATGTGCTCAGTAGTGATGGCAGGAGCCACCTCCACCAGCACGGCTGGCAGGATGTGGGGCTTCGTGGCGAAGAAGACGAGGGAGCAGCTGTGCAGCACCTCCAGGTTGGAGTGGGTGGTCTGGCAGCCCATGGCCTGCAGCAGGGACGCCGGGGCCAGGCCTGTCAGTAGGCATCCTCCAGACCGCAGCGCCCCCTGCCGGCCCCCACCACAGACGGCTCTACTCCCAATGGCCAGACCACCTGTCCCTGCTCAGGACCCGACCTCAGGTGGGCCCTGATGGCAGCATGGCCTCAAGCCCTCTGAGCCCGTGAGTGCCCATGACGCTCCTGCCCACCCAGCACGCACACCCCTTTACCCCACCCTGGCCCTCCACAACCTTGACGTTCCTTCTGGCCTTTGACCTCCCCTTCCCCAGCCCAGGCCATCTCAAAACTTTAGCCAAGTAAGCAGCACTTCCCTGGCCCCAAGGAGCGTCTGAGGGACAGGAGCCAAGAGCCACCTGGGAGCTGCCCAGCTCACCTGGAAACGGCAGAGGTTCCTGTCGGAGGGCGCACTGGCCAGCACCTGCTCAGCTTCCACTTTTCCTGGAGGGAAAGGCAAAGAAGAGCAGGGGTGTCAGTGAGGAAGGCGGGGCGGTGAAGAGAGCCTGCCGGGTCTGCAAGTCTGAGGCTCAGCCATACCTGGGCCATCCTGAGCCTCTCCAGGAAGCCAGGAGCTCAGCAGGGCAGCTCCACTTGGCCCAAACCAGACCAGACCACCAGCTACACTTGATTCTACCTGGCGGTCGTCACCGCCCACCTGCTGCTGCTGCCAAGTCCAGACGCCATGCTGGACACAGGGACCAGCAGTTTGCCTTGCCTTGTGAGGACACGGATCCCAGGGACTGCTGCCTCTGGGAATGGGAAGACTGGGGAGGGGGCATGGTGGGTAAGGAGGCCCAGGAAAGGAGGGTGCGGGGTGAGGGTGAACCCTGGGAAGAGGGTGTGTCTATGGGTGTGTCTGTGCTGGGACATCCAAGCAGAGAATGCTTGTTTGGTAGAATCCTCTACAGGTCAGATTTCTACAAGGTCTAACAAGAAGGCAGAAATGCACCCCACAACCTGGACAGATGGTGGCAGCCACCGTGTGCTGCCTGCACATGTCAACACGAACTCTGTGGAGATGGGGGTAGCAGGTAACACTCCAAGTTTTACAAGTAAACACCTGAGACTTGAGATAAACTGCTTCCTGATGATTTTCATCTCTCTAGACCTTGACATACAGCTAAAGGCACAAAGCTAGTCCATAATCACCACACAAAGATCCTAAATACTGTGGAACACGATCAGGACAGCACCACCATTCCTGCGGTAGTTCAGTTCAGTCGCTCAGCCATGTCCGACTCTGCAACCCCAAGGACTGCAGCACGCCAGGCTTCCCTGTCGATCACCAACTCCCAGAGCTTGCTCAAATTCATGTCTATCAAGTCGGTGATGCCATCCAACCATTTCATCTTCTGTCATCCCCATCTCCTCCTGCCTTCAATCTTTCCCAGCATCAGGGTCTTTTCCAAGGAAGTTCTTCGCATCAGGTGGCCAAATTATTGGAGTTTCAGCTTCAGCATCAGTTCTTCCAATGAATACTCAGGATTGATTTCCTTTAGGAATGACTAGCTGGATCACCTTGCAGTCCAAGGGACTCTCAAGAGTCTTCTCCAACATCACAGTTCAAAAGGATCCATTCTTCAGTGCTCAACTTTCTTTATAGTCCAACTCTCACATCCATACATGACTACTGGAAAAACCATAGCTTTGACTAGATCAACCTTAGTTGGCAAAGTAATGTCTGCTTTTTAATATGCTGTCAGCTTGGTCATAGCTTTTCTTCCAAGGAGCAGGCGTCTTTTAATTTCATGGCTGCAGTCACCATCTGCCATGATTTTGGAGCCCAAAAAATGAAGTCTGTCACTGTTTCCATTGTTTCCCCATTTTTTGCCATGAACTGATGGGACTGGATGCCATGATCTTCTCAACCAATGATTTTGCCTGCCCCCAACACTGGCAGGGTTTGGAGACATTTTTGGCTCTCACAACTGGGGATGTTACTGATCTGTTGTGGGGAGAAGCCACGGAAGGGAGCTAAACACCCTACAATGTGAAGGATGGAGGATGATCTGGCTCCAAATGTGCAGTGCCGGATACTAGGAGTGCTGCTGGCAAACAAATCAAGAGAAGAGTCATAGGCTCAAAGCGGTCAGGCAACTCAACCGAGGCACGAGATCTCACTCTAAGCTAGGACTGTCCAAGAGAAATATCGCTCAACTCATACATGTCACTTTACAACTTCTAGTAGTCATATTAAACAATCAGGAAAAAACAAGTTTAATTATAATACATTTTATTTAACCTAAGGTAGCCAAAATGTTATCCTTCCAACAGGTAATCAATATTAAAAATTACTAAGATACATTACTTTTTGTTTGTGTGCTGAATCTTCCAAACTCGGCATATATGTTATTTTATGCACTCACAGTGGAATACCAGAGCACCTGACCTGCCTCCTGAGAAATCTGTATGCAGGTGAAGAAGCAACAGTTAGAACTGGACATGGAACAACAGACAGGTTCCAAATCGGGAAAGGAGTACGTCAAGGCTGTATACTGTCACCCTGCTTATTTAACTTATATGTAGAGTACATCATGCGAAATGCCAGGCTGCATAAAGCACAAGCTGGAATCAAGATTGCTGGTAGGAATATTAATAACCTCCGATATGCAGATGACACCACCTTCAGGGCAAAAAGCAAAGAAGAACTAAAAAGCCTCTTGATGAAAGTGAAAGAGGAGAGTGAAAAAGTTGGCTTAAAACTCAACATTCAGAAAACTAAGATCATGGCATCTGGTCCCATCACATCATGGCAAATAGATGGGGAAACAATGGAACAGTGACAGACTTTATTTTCTTGGGCTCCAAAATCACTGCAGATGTGACCAGCCATAAAATTAAAAAGACACTTGCTCCTTAAAAGAAAAGCTATGACCAACCTAGACAGCATAATAAAAAGCAGAGACATTATTTTGCCAACAAAGGTCGATCTAGTCAAAGCTACGGTCTTTCCAGTAGTCATGTATGGATGTGAGAGTTGGACTACAAAGATGGCTGAGCGCCCAAAAATTGATGCTTTCGAACTGTGGTGTTGGAGAAGACTCTTGAGAGTCCCCTGAACTGCAAGGAGATCAAACCAGTCCACCCTAAAGGAAATCAGAATATTCATTGGAAGGACTGATGCTGAAGCTGAAACTCCAATATTTTGGCCACCTGATGCGAAGAACTGACTCATTGGAAAAGACCCTGACGCTGGGAAAGATTGAAGGTGGGACTGAAGGGAATGACAGAGGGTGAGATGGTTGGATGGCATCACCGACTCGATGGACATGAGTTTGAGCAAGCTCCGGGAGTTGGTGATGAACAGGGAAGCCTGGCGTGCTGCGGTCCATGGGGTCGCAAAGAGTCGGACGCGACTGAACTGACGCACTCACAGCGCATCCCAATTCCGACCGCCTCGCGGTTACCGTGCGAACCGCTGGCTCTGAGCCTCTCCACCACATCCCCTCCAGCCGCGCTCCCAGAGGAAAGAGTCTGGAGAGGCAGAGTCCGCGAGCCGTCCTGGCCCACGCCCGCCGGCGAGCTCCACCCTGGGGCCCCTGTGCCTAGGGCGCCACGCTGCTCTGGGATCCCCGGGGCAGGTGGGCACGGGACAGGTAAGCCCGCCCCTCCCACCTCTGGCCGGTCTCGGACGCCCGCTGGTCCCGAGCCCGGGGTCCCCACGCGCCCTACGCCTGTGGCGCCCCACCTGCTTGGATGAGGCCCTGCGCGATGGCCTCCGCCATACGGCCCGCGCCCACGAAGCCCACTCGTCTCCCGCCGGACTCCTCCACCGCCGCCGCCATCATCACGCCGCCGCGCCGCGCCCCACCCCCGCCCTCAGCTGCGCCAATGGGCTGCGCAGGCCTCACCTGCGCTCGTCCACTGGCTGCGGAGACCTCACGCTCCGCCCTCTGCCGGTTCCGTGCGGGGGGCGGGGCGCCTCGAGGGGCGGGGCGGGGCGCCTCGAGGGGCGGGGCGGGGCGCCTCGAGGGGCGGGGCGGGGCGCCTCGAGGGGCGGGGCGGGGCGCCTCGAGGGGCGGGGCGGGGCGCCTCGAGGGGCGGGGCGGGGCGCCTCGAGGGGCGGGGCGGGGCGCCGCGAGGGGCGGGGCGGGGCGCCGCGAGGGGCGGGGCGGGGCGCCGCGAGGGGCGCCGGGTACACAGGCAGGCTGCGTACCTGGGTGCTCCACTGGCGTGTGAATTTCGCAAGGAACAACTTGAGAGGGTCCATTTACAAGCGAAGGGTCGGAAAGGGTGGAGGCTGCTGTGGGATGGGGTCCCTCGCGGGGCCAACGGGAAAGCACTGATGGACACCGGCCAGCTGAGCTTCCAGGAAGGGGCGGCTGAGCAGATTCTGATGAAAATCCTGGCAGCCAGAATCCGGACTCCCCCTTATCACTAGCACAGATCAGGAGCTAGCGAGTGGGACTCTGCCGGCCTCGAGCCGGTTTCTGGGTGGGAACAGCGCGCGCTGGTTCTGTTTGGAGCCTGTGAGCAGTCGGGTGTGGAGGACAGGGCTGCCTGGTCCGGGCTTGTGGTCAGCTTTCCCCCAAGTTGTAGTGGGTCCGAGTGACAGCATAAGATTGACGCAGCCAGTGAAACGTGGGAGCAGCGGTCTGCGGCTCTGCTGTTAAAAGAAGCTCCTCAGGCCAGCCTGGGTTTTGGTTTCTGAGAGTGTTTCGGGGAGCTACGTAGGGAGGCAGGGGTGACCTTCCTGAGGTGTAGGTCCCCAGGAGAGACCTGGCCTCTCTAGTTGGTCCTAAGCAAGAGTGTGTGTGCTAGGGACAGGAAGCACCTTAGAGGCTGAGGGGGAGGGTGGGTGTGGGGCGTGCTTGTAAGTTTTGACTGACCTAGGAAAAATAAGCCAAGACTGCAGTTTTTAAGACTGCATTTTAAAAACTTTGTTATTTTCTTTAAACTCTGCTTTAGCACGTTCTAAATTCTTCAATGGGCTTCCCAGGTGGCTCAATGGAAAGAATCTTCTTGCAACACAGGAGGTGCAGATTCAATCCCAGGATTGGCAAGATACCCTGGAGGAGGAAATGGCAATGCACTCCAGTATTCTTGCCTGCGAAATCCATGGAAAGAGGAGCCTTGTGGGCTCCATGGGGTCACAAAAAGAGTGAGACACGACTTAGCAACTAGAAAGTTCTTCAACAATGACAGTCCCTCATTCACTCAACACTGTCCATTCAGTGAGAAGCCCCTGCTCTGGGACTGGGAATGAAGGCCTCACAGCAGCAGAATGGACAGCCAAAGCCCTACCCTGCAGACCTGCCCCTCTATGATACACACATCCTGCAAGGGACAGCTCAGGACGGGCAACCACTATTAGTGTCCTCCCAGGCACGTCTGGGCCTTTCTGCTCCTGCCCCCTTTCTCACTGGGCTGATCCAAGCTCCATCTCAGGTGCCACCCCTGCCCATCTCCCTTAACCAGCAGACCCTTCATTCACAACTGGTTGGCGCCCGGGGGATACACCATGAAGGCAGACCTGGTCCTGGAGCTCCGAGCCCTGGGGGTGGGGGAGGGGAGGAGTTTCTGGAGAAGCAGGCCGGTGGGGTGGGCCTCAGAGAGGAATAGCCGTCTGGACAGAGACGGAGGAGCCAGGGAGGCACTGATACTATTGGGGAGGGTAATGGGGTGGTGACAGACGCAGTGTGTGGTCAGCTGGACAGGGCGCAGAGGTCGGGACTGTGTGCCGAGCGCAAGGGGGGACAGCTGACACTGCCCAGATAAACGCAAGATGTCATGACCGTGTGGGCACACCAGTCACTGGTCCACACTCATGAAGAGGGGACCTGAGAAGAGGAGCATCCCAGAGCCAGGGAAGGCGCCTGGGTCCTGAGGGAGGCAGTTCCCTCAGGCCTGGAGGCTGGGCACCCGCAGCACTGCCTAAACGGCCAGGGCGCCAGTGGATCAACCTGTCTAGTTCTTCCTGTTAAGGAAGGTGCCACTCACCTCCCTGCCTACCAGGCCCACTCCTGCGTGACACCTGTCACTGTCCACCCAAGCTGCCACATGAGGGCTAGGGAGATGAAGGACCAGGTCAGGCTCCTCTCTGCTGGGGCCCCAGGGGAGCCTGAACCAGCAGACCGACACTCTCCTCAGATCCCTCTGTGCCCGCCTGGCCTATCCAAACCCAGACATGGCCTCTTTTCCCGAAGTCCTTGGAGGAAGCGGGGGAGCCCTGGCAAGTGCAGTTACCCAGGCCTGCATGTGGCCGTGTGGGGAGAGGCTGGCTCTGGCCGCTGCACTGGGACCACTGCAGGTGCCCTGCCCTTTGTCCCCACCAGCTGACAGCCCACCCTCTTCTGCCACCTGCCCACTCACCACTTCTCTGTGTCTCTGCCCACTGCCACCCTTCTGCCACAGGGACAGTTGGTCACCATGGCCCAGCAGCTCTTGGGGGCTGGCCAGGCTCAGGAGGCAGTGCTGGGGTGGGGACGGGGGTGGCTGGCACACAGGCCTGTGAAAATGCTCTTTATTGGCTCCCAGGGATTGGAAGCGGACACTCAGGGATGGAGTTGGGGAGCAGGGTGCTGGGCTTGGCTTCCCTGATGTGGACGGAGGCCCCACCAGACAGTCACTGAGGCCTGCCTCGGCAGACGGAGTGGAGCAGAGGCCACCATCACGAGGGCAGGCGGTGCCCGCAGCTCCTAGCAGGTTCTGAGAGTGGCTGCTGCTGGGTGTGGCTGGCCAGGCCCTGGGGAGGAGGCGGACAGGCTTTGGCCGAAGGCTTCACTTCCGGGCCTGCTCATAGTTGTCGGTGAACCAGGCACAGGTCTCCTTCACGGCTGCAGAGGCGGGCAGGTGAGGGCCAGGGCGGTCCTGACCTCGCCAGAAGGAGGATGGGGAGGATGGGGACCCAGGGAGTCCTGCCTCTGCGGTAAGGGCACGGAGGCCAAACCCCTGGAGCGTCCCCCTCAACTGGCAGTGGGGAAGCTGAGACCTGGGCAGGGGCAGTGGTGGTCCCCGGGAGAAGCCAGAAGGCTCTGAGGAACAGGGTGGGAGGCTCACCCTGCTTGAAGGGCGTGAACCGGAAGTCAGGCAGGTAGGCCCGCAGCTTGGCATTACTGGCCGTCTTCTTAAACTGCCCATCTGACTTGGTTGTATCAAACTGGGCACCTGGTCAAGGCCTCAGCACGAGCGGAAGCCCCGCCGCCCCCCCGCCTGCCCTTGAGCTTGGCCCAGCTTTCCCAGGAGTAACCTACAGGGCAGAGCAGCAGTGCCCCACCCCCCGGCCACCAGGGTGAGTGCCATGGGGGCATCAGGGCACAGTCTCCTGCAGGGAGGCCCGGGGCACCCCAGCCTCTGATCAAAGGATACAGTGACCTCCCCGTGGAAGTCCATGGCCTCCACCACGGCCTCAGCTGCCTCCTGGACAGACACCTCGTCCTCCTCGCCCACTGTGGGGAGCCAGGGGCCAACGGCTGGGTCAGGCCCCCGCTGCCTGGCCCCCAGAAGTCCCCTCCCTGCTCGGCGGCTCCAGGGACAGACAGAGTCCCACCCGCTGGTGGGGGTGGGGGTGGGGCTGCTGGGCGCCCACCTGACAGGATGATGGGCTCCACCTCATCGTACTCCCGCAGGGCCCAGATAAAGAGCCGGGCCAGGTCCTGCCAGTCAGACATCCGGGGTCAGAGGCCACCAGTGACAGCCCACAGGCGCGCGTCCCCTCTCCAGCCCGGGTCCCTCCCTTTGGGCAGTGGCCAGCCACCTGTGCCCCAAGTCCCTCCTCCAGATGAGCTCAGAGCTACCCCAGCGACTCTCTCAGGGACAGGAACCTATAGGGCCCCAGCGAGGACGGGGGTTAGCCTGGACCCCCACCCCTTCCCAGGCTCCCTCCCGCCTGTGCACAGCCAGCACGCGGCCCCAGGAGACGTTCTGAAGGACAGCCGTGCCCTCCTGCGGCACCAACCAGTGAGTAGATGAACTGCCTTCGGGGCCTCCCCGTGCCCCACACCGTCAAGGCTGAGCCACTGCCTGTGGGTCGGTAGGGCGGGTGTCAGAGGGGCTGTGGCAGCATCAGCCGTCCCCCCTCCCCGGGATGCGCCCCAGGGGCCCCCGTGGGCGGCAGGTACTCACTCTTGGCCAGGTGCACCTTGTGGATGAGGCCAGGCAGCACGTGGCCGTCTTCGATACTGAAGTTGTCGTGGGGCCCGAAGACGTTTGTGGGGATGACAGCGGTGAAGGTGCAGCCGTGCTGCTGGAAGTAGGCCCTGCGGCGGCACAGTGTCCCCTCTGGACCTTACCCTGGGGCCACTGGCCCGTCCCACCCCGAGTCCCACCCCAGTCGAAGTCTGGGATCCCTGCCGGGCCACACCCTGGGCCCACCCACCGCGGGGCCCCCGGGCCCCCTTCCCCAGCCCTGACTGGCCTCTGCCCAGGGGGCGCAGGAGGAGGACCTGTTCTGCACGTCGATCATCCTCTTGGCGTAAGAGTAGCCAAAATTGCTGCTGTGCGGTGGCCCGTTGTGAATCTGGGGGAGCAGAGGACCCGCTGCTTCTCAGCCCCGCCCCCAGGCCAGGCCCCACCCTGCCCAGGCCCCTCCCCTCACCATGGTCTCATCGATAGGGTAGGTAGTCTTGTCTGGGAAGATGCAGGTGGACAGGCAGGAGACCACCTTGAGCACGCCCACCTCGAAGGCTGAGTGTAGCACATTATCATTGATGTGTATGTTTTTCCTCTGCGGGGGAGTGGGAAGCAGGGCTCAGGCCCCTCCAAGCAGGGTCTAAGGCCTTACCTGCTCCTCCAGGGACTGAAGTGTGGACGTACCCTGGAGGCTGCATCTGAGCCTGAGTTCCAACTATTCCCAGGGCCCACCCCAAGGACTGCAGGAGGGTCTAGGCCTGCCTCCCCTGAGGCTGTGGAAGGACCTTGGAGGAGAGGGCTACATCCCAAGCTCAGGGCTAAGCCCCACCCTCAGGGGCTGCTGAGGTGGTGCAGGAGCCCAGGGGGCCCAATCTGGCCCTGAGGCAGGGAGGGAACATGGGGGCCCTTCCACACCCCCAACCCCAGGAGTTCACCCCTGGCTCTACTGCTCAGTAGCAGTGAAGCCTTGACCAGCCACACCCCTCCTCGGGCCTCATTTCCCTCTCAGAGGACGTGAGCTGGCCAGGGCATTTGGGTGGTCTGGGGAGAGGGGAGAGGTGGTAGTCAGGCAGCTGCCTGGGAAGGGTGTCACTGAGACGAGGATAGGCCCCCGTGCAGAATCCGGTCTAATCTTCCACCGTTCCAGGCCCAAAGCAGGGCTGAACCACACTAAGGCCAGTGACAGAGACAGGGACAGCTCCCAGGGGCAAAGCCTGGCAGAGGCAGGGTCCTGGGAGAGCCCAGCTCACACCTCTGCAGCCCAGGGTGCACCCCAGGCTCAATGCAGCTGGACCTCCTGGGAGCAGGGGCGTCTGGAGGCCCAGGAGGCAGGAAGCAGTTGGGGCAGAGTCACGCAGCAAATGCTGGCTTCTCTCAACTCACTCAAACCCCATTTACCTCTTGGGCTTTCCCTATTGGGCCAAATGTCCCCCAGCCTACCTGTGTGCCCCTCTGCCTACAGCCCAAGTGTAGGGCATTGGGGGCCCTCGGGGCTGCCCCACCTGCTGGGCCAAGCCCTGACCCTCAGGAGCTTCGTGGGGCCAGAACAAGAGCTTGGGAAGATGGCCAGAAAGTCCCCAGAATCCGGGATCCTGGCTCCCAGTGCTCACTGGGGCTCTCCCTTACCCAGAAGTCCAAATTGTATTTGATATTCCGGAACAGGCCCCCCACCATTGCAGCAAGATGGATGACGTGGGTGGGCTGGACCTGTTCAAACAGCGCTCGGGTCTGTGCAGCATCCCTGTGGGGAAGCCAGGCCATCAGGGGCTGCTTGGAGGCCCGAGGGAATGAGCGCCCTGGCTCAAGGCACTGGGGGCAGGAGCCAGGCAGGGCCAAAGGCGGGAGGGGGCTGCCAAAAGGGAACGTGGCCAGGCCAGGCCCTGGCTGGTAGGAGAGTGTGGGCTTCCAGGAAGAGAAAGGAGGAAGTTTGCCCAGGAGCAAGCTGTGCACACCCCGGCAAGGCCAGCCACCTGGCAGGGAGGGCCCGGATGTGAGGCCCCACCAGGGACAGGGCTAGCCCGGAGCTCTCAGTCTGGAGAGGGCCCAGTGGGGGTGCTCCAGGGATGGGCAGACTCACGTGAGATCAGCATCCTTGGAGGAGACAAACACCCAGTCCTCTCCAGGCAGTCTGGCCCCATCTTCTACCACCTTCTGGATGGCTCTTCCCACCAGCCCTGAGCCCCCAGTCACTAGGATCCGCCTGGTCCCCCGAGGATCACCCATGGTGGCTATGCCTGTAGGGTCAAATGGTGTGAGGCCAAGGCCATCTGCTCCCAGCCCAGAGACCACCTCCCCAGAGCCGTCCAGCTCAGGGCCACTGCCGTCGGGCACAGCATGAAGTCACCAGGCCAGGGGGACTGCCTGCTGGGGACCAGGCAGACCCAGCTAGCCTGAGCCATCCACTCCTCTCAGCCCTGTTTCCCAGGGAGCCCTGTGCCTAGAGCTGCACAGGGGGCCTGGGGCTACCACTCAGCCCGGAGAACGAGGCTCTGCCCTGCGGGCCCAACCCTGACCCCTAGTGGGCCAAGAAAGAGAACATTTGGCTCCTCTCTGACGCACAACAGGGGAGGCAGCCAACCTTGGGTCTGGGGCTTTCTGGTCAAAGTCCATATGCTACTGACTGCGGGAAGGGGCGGCGCCCGTGTTTGCAGCCCAGTGCCCACTTGGCAACCCACTCCAGTGTTCTTGCCTGGAGAATCCCAGGGACGGGGGAGCCTGGTGGGCTTCCGTCTATGGGGTCACACAGAGTCGGACACGACTGAAGTGACTTAGCAGCAGCAGCAGCCCACTCCAACTAGCCTTGGAAAGCTTGGTTCCTTCTGGGCAGGTAGAGCTTCTGGCTACGTGGAGAAATGGACAATCCTCAGGGCGCCACCACCTCGGAGGACCCTATCCTGGGGGCTGGAAATCTGTTCGGGCAGCTACCGGAGGACTTTGAACTCCCCGATGCAGAGCCCCACGGGCAGCCCAGACCAGAGGGGTCCCTTCCCGGACATTCTGCTGCTCCTGATGGCACGAGCAGTGTAGCAGCAGTCCGTGGGGTAGACGCTACCGCGGCCGGGCCCCTCCCACGTTTCCCCAGGCGCTTCCTAAACCCTCCACCTCTGAGCCCACTCGCACAGTGCAGTTGGGCCCCCTTCTGTGCTTCGTGGTCCCTCCCACGCCCCCAGTTCCCTGCACCCTTCAGGCATTTCTGACTGTCACGGGGCAACCAAGGTCCAGGCCCCGGTTCGCCATGCCATGCCCACGACCCCCCTCCCGAGGTCCCCTCAGCGCCCCTCGCCTTCTTACCTGAGCCTTATCCCACCTGCCCGCAGAGCCGCTTCCGGCGCCGGCTGAGCTCCCAGGCACGCGCCGGGGCCAGGTGGAGGGGGCAGGACCAGGTCGAGCCCTCCCGCGGCACTCTGGGAAGTGGAGTCCTCGAGGGCCGCCCCGGGAGCTGCTGGGACATGAAGTCCAGGGCCGCGCAGTAGCCTGGGAAATGTAGTTTCCGTCGGCTCCGCCTCCCCTAGGCCGATCACTGCTAGCCTCTAACCTCGACGGTGCCGGCGTTGGGGCGGTGGGAGAGGATGCGAGGCTGCGCATCTCTGAAAGCCCGCAGGCTCTGGACGGAGGAGTAGCGGCAGGGCCAAAGAATAGTCTGAAAACGGAGGAGCTGCAGCTGCTCGGTGCTTTCCTAGGGTAAAAACTGCATTAGTGAGAAGTAACTGCAACAGTTACTATATTCGGGACACTGGGTGGGGGGCAGTATATAAAATATACTTTAATAAATACATTAAAAAGACAAACACATTTCACGAGATTATTAATAGCAGGAGATCGCTTGGGGGCCACTACTGTAGTTCAGGTAATAAGGACTCAGAAGTTTACTGGAAGAAAACTTCTAAGTTTACTCAGAAGTTTTACTTGGAAGAATTAAGATGATTCCTGCGTCATTGACTAGGCAAGCTAAGGGAGGAAGTTAGGTACAAGGCCTGGTGTGATGGTTGGTTATGTGTCAACTTGGCGAGGCTGTAGCATCCAGTGATTCACACAGAAATCTTGGTGCTGCCAGTGAAGATACTTCATAGACAGTAGCATCTTAGATCAGGTGACTTTAAGAAAACTAGCCTTTCCTTGATAATGTGGGTCTCATTCATTCAGGAGGCTTCCCAGGTGGCACAGTGGTAAAGAATCCACCTGCCTATTTAGGAGGCACAATTTTGATTCCTGAGTCAGGAAGATCCCCTAGATTAGGAAATGGCAACCCACTCCAGTATTCTTGCATAGGAAATCCCATGGACAGAGGAGCCTGGTGGGCTACAGTCCGGGGGGTCACAAAGAGCCGGACATGACTGAGTGAGCACATCCATTCAGTTGAGAAGCCTTAAGAGCAAAATTGAAGTTTCACTGAAGGAGAAGACATTCTACTTCAAGACTGGAGCATTAGCTCCTGCCCGAGAGTTCTAGCCTGCCAGTCTGTCCTACAGACTTCAGACTTGCCAGCCCCACAATCATGTAAGTCAGTCCTTCGAAATACACATACATGTATTTGTTATATAAATAGTTTGGGTTTCTGTCTAGGGCACTGCAAGTATGGTGAATGGGTTTTTCACCAAGGGAAGTAAAGAGCTGGAATAAAAGCAACTGTAAACTGAATCCAGCAGCATAGTAAAAGGATTATACACATGACTAAGTGGGATTTATTTCTGCAATGCAAAGGATGGTTCAATTTTTAAAAAAAAGAATAAAATACACCACATTCATAGAACAAAGAAAAAAAATGATCTAAGCTGAGGCAGATAAAGCATTTGATAAAGTCTAACACCCTTTCATGATAAGAACACTCAACAAACCAGGAACAGAAGAGAACTTCCTCAACTTAATCAAGGGCATTTATGAAAAACTCACAGCTAACATCACACTCCTTTAACATCCCAAAGGAAATTAGTCCTGAATATTCATTGGAAGAACTGATGCTGAAGCTGAAATTCCAATACTTTGGCCTCCTGATGCGAAGAACCGACTCATTGGAAAAGACCCTGATGCTGGGAAAGACTGAAGTCAGGAGAAGGGGACGACAGAGGATGAGATGGTTGGATGGCATCACTGACTTGATGGACGTGAGTTTGAGCAGGCCCTGGGAGATGGTGAAGGACAGGGAAGACTGATGTGCTGCAGTCCATGGGGTTGCAAAGTGTTGGACACGACTGAATGACTGAACAACGTCACACTCAATGAATGAAAGATTAAAAGCTTTCCCCTTAAGGTAAGAAATTAAACAAAAATGTTCACTTTTGCCACTTCTGCTCAAAATTGTACTGGAAGTTCTGGCCAGAGCGACTGGGCAAGAAAAAGAAAAACAAGGCACCCAGACTGACAGCACCACTGTGACTTCTATAGCGTATCCTGGGAAGTGCTGCAAACCGAAGGGAGGTAATTCTACAAAAAGAAAGGAGGATGGATTCAGGATGGGCTGAAACAAGATATGTTCATTAACATCCACCCCTTGATGACCCAATATCCACATCAGTACATTTTCTCAAAAAGCAGTTTCAAAGTTTCCGTCCATCCATTCCAACATTTTACACATTACACAGCTCTGAAGCTGCTCCCTCCTCCACCCCAAAGGAACATCATCCAGCGTCTCTTCATTAATTTCATCCTGTTTCATCCAGTGTTTCTGAGCCATGTCTTCTTTATTTCTGACAAGACTCCATCATATTTTTTGCATCTAATGAACTTAATTTGAATTTAACTATTGCTATCACACCTTAGGAAGAAAGAGGTAAAGGGAAAAGAAAGGAAATAAGCTTTAAAATTTGACTCTAGGACTTCCCTGGCAGCCCAGTGGTTAAGACTCTGGACTTCCACTACAGGGGGCTCAGGGAAATAAGATCCTACACTCCCCAAGGCACAGTCAAAATAAATAAATAAAATAAGGTGACACATTAAGGAAATAAATATGGAACGAGCTGCAGTCTTTGTTAATTAAAGTCTGGGGCAAGCTTATTTTTTCCCGTTAGTGATCTACTTCTTTTTCCTGGGTGTTTGTGGTCCAGTCATTTCATGAAACTTCATGTTCTCTGTTTTCTCTTTTGCTCACAATCAGGTCTTTCAGTGTCAAGACCAGGCACTCCTTTAGTCCAGGAAGGTTTTCTCCTGCTGCGGCTTTGAATCTAGATAATCTGGGTGAAGCACTGTGGGCAACACCCAAATCCCCCTTTCATTGTCAGTTTACCAGATTCCTTTGAGTCAAAATAAAACTTCCAGTTATATTTTTCTCTCTTTTATTTTGGCTGCACTGCACATAATGTGGGATCTTAGTTCCCTGACCAGGGATCAAACCCATACCCCCCGCAATGGAAGCCTGGAGTCTTAACCCCTGGACTGTCAGGGAAGTCCCATATTTAATTTATGTTGATATATCTGTACAGTTCCTCAAATGATCATGTATTGCTTCTGTAATTATTTAATCTGCCTGCAGGAAAATGGCCGAACATGTTTAGTTTCACTAGACTTGTGACACTCAGCATTTAAGCAGTGAAAGCAATGCCAAGAGTTCAGTGGATGGTCACAAAGGCACAGCCTCCCCTGCCCGCCCCCTGATGCTTAGGCAGTGCTAGCCAACTAACCTTCCTATAGATATCCTGTGTTTTGTGACCACTGGCTTTTATATCTGTTTTCTCTATTTCCACCATGTGTTTTAAATTTTTAATGTTATTATTGTATAGAAAACATTCATACTATGCAAACATATTCGCTATAGAAGAACTGGCTGGAAAAAAAAATAGTCCAAATGACATGCACACTCTTAATGTTTCATATGGCCTGACTCAAGCAGAGTTGGCATACAGGAAGGTGAAGCTGAGCAAGCAAAGCCACAGGGCCAACAGCAAGGACTGAGCTGCCCAAGATGGAACACTCACATCCTGCTCAACAAATCAGCATCTGAAAACAACTACCCAGGACCAAACGATGACCAGAGTTATGTGACCTTCTCCTGGTGCTCAGGGCTGCTGTGTGATGGAAGATTGATAATCCAAAAGCCCATCTGGATTTCAAAGGCATTTAGAACCCACCTATGATGCAAATAAAACGAAGACCTACATTTTAAATTTCAGAAACAAAATCTGGATGCACCTGAAAATAATAACTTTCAAAGAATCACTTTGTCCACAGACGTCTCACAGCTACACTGAATCCAGCAGGCTACCAGGTCCTGCTGGCTGGGGAAGGCAGGCCTGGGCTACCCCCTGTTATGGGAAGGACCTGAAATGCACACGTTGATCTCCGGTGGAGAAACAATCCAGTCCCTCCTGCTGGTCTCGCTCTGCGCAGCGCCACGTGCTGAGGACATCCTTCCGGTGCCCTCCTTGCAGCAGCAGGCAGCCCTAAGCTCCCCCTGCCAGGGGCTACTTAGCTTACAGAGATCCACGCCGCCTGGCTGCACAGGTGCGATTTCTGATGAGTCCGAAAGCTGGACTTCCAGATGAAGCTCTTCCCGCACTTTGAGCACTGGAACGGCCTCTCTTGGGTGTGGATCCGCTGGTGCTGAGCGAGGAGAGTGCTGTAGCTGAAGGGCTTCCCGCACCACTGGCACCCGAAAGGCTTCTCGCCGCTGTGGACGCGCTGGTGGCGGTGCAGCGTGGAGAGCCGCGTGAAGGCGCGGCCACACTGCCCGCAGGCGTGCGGCTTCTGGCCGGTGTGCGCGCTGCGGTGCTGTGCCAGGTGCGCGCGCTGGCTGAACGCGCGGCCGCACTCCCCGCAGGCGTGCGGCTTCTCGCCGCCGTGCGTGGCCCGGTGTCTTACCAGGCGTGAGAGGTATCGGAAGGTCTTGGCGCACGTTTCGCACGTGTGGGCTGTCTGCCCTTTAGCATTTGTCTCGCGGCGACAGAAAAGGTCGGGTCCCCATTTACCGCCTTTCTGGGTTCCTTCTCCTTTGGAGATGGCCCAGAAGGTTCCATGTGATGGTCTCTCCTGGATAAGGAAGTTCTCCAGGCTCCCGATCCTGCCCTCCTGCCCAGGGGCTTCTTTGCAGACCGGTTTTGGAGGCTCACCCCCGGAGAAGCTTCCAGATGCTCCTCCTGGAGGCTCCGCAGCTGGAGTCATTTTCACCCTTGTAGTCACATGTTTACACAAAGACCCCTGGGTGGAATCTGAAACAGAGAAAGGGCCCACGTGTTACCCTGTTTGAGAAGGTACACCTGGGCCCCCACTCTGTGCCTGCAAGTATCAACCTCCTGCTGGCCCTCTCCACGAGGTGTCTCACCGGTGAGTCCAGGCTCACTGGCTGTGTGCATGTGCACACCTCCTTCATGGACCTTCCCCTCATATGTCCCAACTTTTTCTCTCCACCTTTTTCTAGTTGAAGTCTGTAGTTGACGCTGCAAGCACCTTACACCAAGCCCCCGCCTCCCTGGGATTCCAGCCCTGCTGCAGCAGACAGCTCTGAGAGCTCCGCCTGCCAGCATCCTCCGGGGCACGCTTGTCTCTGTTTTAGCCAAGGTCTGCACTTCCAGCCCAGGCTGCAGACAGGTACCATGCCGGGGGCAGGGACCAAGGACAAGTGTCCCCCTCCCTCGCTCTGATGGACAATCCCAGACACCTCCTGCAGCCTCTCAGTGGTCATGGTCCTGGAGCTGTGGTGCTCCACACACTGGCAGTGGCAGCTCTGTACTGACTTTTCTCTCCTCTCTCTCTTCCTGCTTTCTCTTGCCTGCTTCCAAGAATTCCATTCCGTTCCGTCGCTCAGTCGTGTCCGACTCTATGCGACCCCGTGGACTGTAGCCTACCAGGCTTCTCCGTCTATGGGATTCTCCAGGCAAGAATACGTTTCCTTCTCCAGGGGATCTTCCCGACCCAGGGATCGAACCCAGGTCTCCCGCATTGGAGGCAGACGCTTTAACCTCTGAGCCATCAGGGAAGCTTCCAAAAATTACTGCCTTCCAAATACACATCTATACCTGAAACTCTAAGGCTCTACACTCAGGAAACCCAAAGGACTGGAACTGGCCCTCAGGAAGGGTTTCTGGGATGGTGCCCTCGCTGCTCAGATGTTCACAGGCGTCAGTGCAGGGATGAGGTGTCAAAGCTGGACTGCAGGACGCCCAGCGGGTGTGCAGAGAGGTGAGGAACTGGCTGGTATGAGGAATTCCCTATATTTGGCGTCAGAAGTGATGCTGTGAGGAGAACAGAAGTTCCCATTTAAGGGCAGGTGGGGAGACGCATCCAGAGCGTGCCAAGGTCACCAGGGGCCACTGCTACCCATGGCCAGCAGCAGTTCTGGGAGGCGGGATGTCTGGCTTGACTGATGTTAAGTGTTCTGGATCTCAAACTTATGCCAAGGGCACTATTTGGAGCCTCCTGAGACCCACGATGCTGAGAACCAGCCCCAATTTTCACAACTTGAGCCAAGAGCCTCCCCCCAGCTCTGGGTTGGTTTGGTTGGGTTTTCAGTTCCTTGTAACTGAGGGTTCTAACTGATAGCTCATCCCACGGGGCTGTTCGGGGAGAAAGTGAGGCACAACTTGTTAAGCATCTGGCATGGTGCTGGACTCCCAGAAAACTGTCCTCAATCTGCAATGAAGGGGAAGGGCAACAATCACTGCCTTTACCCCTTCACCGCTAACTGCCTGCCTGTTTTCAACTGATGGGTGTCCATGTGCCTGTGTAAGGACACCAAGGGACAAGCCAACAAAAGTGCACTTAATGACTGTGTGACTGTCCTTCTGTCCGGCTGTTCACAACACTGGCTGTGCATGCTGAGTGCAAATACTGAACAACTGGAGGCCTGTGGCTCCCCTCACTCACCCATGCTGGCATCTCCTGCAGTCTCTGCTTCCTGGGTCCCCAGCAGGTCTGAGCCCCAGGGCTCCCTTCCTTGCTCCAGTTGGGAGATCAGATCTGGTTTGGATCCTGGAACTCCTGCCCGAGAGGAGAGAGGAAATGGATGAACTGAAGTGCTAGGGCATGCTTGGCTTCCCGCTCCAGAAGCAGTTTGGGACTGGGGGGTTAGCTGGCCCCATGATGCAGGCTCTGCAACATGGAGTCTCCCCAGGAGGTTGAGGTGGGTGGGGAGCAGGGCAGGGATGAGGACTCAACAGAGGCCCACCTCTGTGAGAGATGTGGACACCTCTAGTCTCCAGGCAGCAAAGGCCCCGGGGACGGGGCCAGAGACCCCACCTGTCACCTGGGAGCAGAATGTCCCACCTCTGGTCCCAGAGTCACAGTCAGTCTGGCCCCTCCGGGATCACACCTCAGCTCTGAGGGCGGCTGGGGGTGGGGAGGAGGGAAGGGCTGCTGCTGAATCACCTCACCCAGAGAGACCAGGTTCCTGTAAGTCTCCAGCATCACGTCTCTATACAGGGTCCTCTGCGCAGCGTCCAGACGCACCGCTTCTTCCTGGGTGAAGTGCACAGCCACGTCCCCAAAAGTCAGGAGGCCCTGAAACAACACTGATTCTGCCCATGGGGTCAACACATCAGGATTCAAGGTGGAGGAGGCAGATGGCTCACCAGCAGGCATGTGGGACCCCTGGACTCCATCTCAAGGTACCCTGCTTGCCAGGGAACACCTAATGACAACCGTCAACGCAACCCATCCATACCCCAACCTGCTCAGTACCGCCTTTCCTGGTGAGTGTCCCTCCGCAGCCTCCGGAAGGCCCTGGGGAACAACGTGGAGGGGCAAGGGAAGCCCCTGTGAGGCCCCGTCCTGGAGAGGACCTGGGACTCAGGGTCCCAAGTGAAGCGGGCTCCGAGGAAAGAACTTCTGGGAGGCAAGGAACCCAGGTCCCGGGGGCAGGCGCGCTCACCTGGGGCCACGCGGCCGGGGGGCTGCCCGCCATGCCGGCTCCCCGTCCCTCCGCGGCAAGGGCAGCGGCGGCGGCAGGGCGGCCTGCAGACAGGAGAGAAGACAGGGGACGGCGGCGGGCCTGGGGCTCCGGACCCAGCCCCAGCCCTGCAGCGGCTCCAGCTCGCAGGCCGGCCGGGACAGGGACCTCGCGAGGACGCAGGGGCTCTGCGTTAAGGTGAGCAACCGGGCGCGCTGGTCAACCATAATAGAGCAGGGTAGCTGGGTGGGCGTCGCGCGGGCAGACGGGAGAAGCCGGCTCACGCCCTGTCCCGCCCGCCTGCGGCGAGGCTGTAGCTCCAGATCCGCTCGGCTCCCCGAAGCTCCCCGCTCGGCCCCGCCCCGCTTTGTCGCCACAGGCCCCGCCCCCCGTGGCCCTCCGCCCCGCCCCACGCCCCGCCTCCTTTGCGCTGGCCCTGGGACACCTGCGACGTTTGCTGAACGCAGAGATCACGGGCCATTGCCGCTGAAGTTCTGGTTCCGTGGGTCTGAATGTACTTCGGAGTCAACCTGAGTAAGCTCTCCTGGAAACTCTATGGAGGGCAGACTTTAGCACCCTCTCGTTCCTAGGACGGTCCGCACCTTCTCCACTGCCTGGCCTGTGCCGGAGGGCCTACTAGTCACACACGCGCACGTGTGCCTCCCAGGATCTGGGTTTGGCTCTGGCACAACACCGTCAGGAAAGAAGGGAGGGAGGGAGGAAAAGAAAAGAAAGAAAAAGTAAAAGAAAGAGGCACCTGGTCCAGATACCAGGAAGGTTTGTGGTTGTGACCAGCCGGTGTTGGAAAAGTCCTGCTTACAGGTACAAGGATGTTTGGAGCAGCAGAGGTGCTGCTCCGGCGCGAGGAGACAGATGACTGACTAGACCCTTCGCAGGCAGTTGGTCCAGCTGCTTTTGAACTGTGGTGTTGGAGAAGACTCTTGAGAGTCCCTTGGACTGCAAGGAGATCCAACCAGTCCATTCTAAAGATCAATCCTTGGTGTTCATTGGAAGGACTGATGCTGAAGCTGAAACTCCAATACTTTGGCCGCCTCATGCGAGGAGTTGACTCACTGGAAAAGAGTCTGATGCTAGGAAGGATTGGGGGCGGGAGGAGACGGGGACGACAGAGAATGAGATGGCTGGATGGCATCACCGACTCAATGGACATGAGTTTGAGTGAACTCCAGGACTTGGTGATGGACAGGGAGGCCTGGCGTGCTGTGATTCATGGAGTCACAAAGAGTCGGACACGACTGAGCGACTGAACTGAAATGAACTGAAGGAAGTGCAGCTGGGAGTAGCGAGAACGATCGTTACTCTTGATTCTTCTATGGCAATCACGCTGCAGGACTGGATAGACCCCACCCCAGATTTGATTGCGATGTGGACTTATGGTGCCACACACACACCAAGAAGGTAGCAAAACATTTACTACTTACATGAGGAGGCTTTTCTGGGGGCAGCAAGGCAGCCCGCTGAAAATGGCTTGAAAAAGCAGGCAAGGGAGACTGGATTGGGGTTTGATGGTGGTTAGAGGGTAAGCCTGGAGAAGGCAATGACAAGCCACTCCAGTACTCTTGCCTAGAAAATCCCATGGACGGAGGAGCCTGGTAGGCTGAAGTCCATGGGGTCGCTAGGAGTCGGACATGACTGAGCTACTTCACTTTCGCTTTTCACTTTCACACATTGGAGAAGGAAATGGCAACCCACTCCAGTATTCTTGCCTGGAGAATCCCAGGGACGGGGGAGCCTGGTGGGCTGCCATCTATGGGGTCACACAGAGTCGGACACGACTGAAGTGACTTAGCAGCAGCAGCAGCAGAGGGTAAGCCAGGGTATTCCCACCTGCAGGCTGGGACTTGGAGAGAGCACCCAGGCCTTCTCATCCACTTGTCCAGATGTGGGGCAAAGGGAAGAGGGAGAGGTGAGGCTTAAAAAACGCAGCACTGAAAGGAATGCAGACTGTCACATCTTCCTGCTGCAGGCTGTGTCTTCAGAGCTCCTCACACACCCCATAGCATTCACAGTGTTTGCACATTTTGCACTGTCAAGTGATTCATGTTCCTTTCAACCATGTATATTTGTCGATCTAGACATGTACTGATGCCTGTACTGATTTTTTATCATGGCAATTAGATGAACATTGAACCTCAAACTGCAAATATTTTATTTTTATAAGCATACTTAATGACAATTGTATTTTCAAAAAGTTAAATTTCATCATTTCAGCTTTAAAATTCAAGAGCAGAGAAAATACTGAGAGAGGTGTTGTGTCTCTAAGGGTCCGGGGGCAGGGTGGAGGCACTGGCTATGCAGAGCCTTGAAATTTTTCTGGGATGATGGTGACACTCCTTATCTATATACAGGTTTGAGTAACACAAGTGTCTGCATATGTCAAAGTCAAAGTTCATACAAGGGTACATGTAAGATGTGCATTTCACTGTCTATGTTTTACCTAAAATATGTCTCTAAACATATTAAAGTCTAGTTGGTGATTTGCATGCTGAATTAGGAGTTCAGTTCAGTTCAGTTCAGTCGCTCAGTCGTGTCCGACTCTTTGCGACCCCATGAATCACAGCACGCCAGGCCTCCCTGTCCATCACCAACTCCCAGAGTTCACACAAACTCATGTCCATCGAGTCGGTGATGCCATCCAGCCATCTCATTCTCTGTCGTCCCCTTCTCCTCCTGCCCCCAATCCCTCCCAGCATCAGAGTCTTTTCCAGTGAGTCAACTCTTCACATGAGGTGGCCAAAGTATTGGAGTTTCAGCTTCAGCATCAGTGCTTCCAATGAACACCCAGGATTGATCTCCTTTAGAATGGACTGGTTGGGGAGTGGACTGTACTAATATCTGCAACTTACTTTGAAATGCACCAAAAAAATAAGATGAACGAGTAGACAGAATAGATAGGCAGCTGAATAAATACATGATAAAGAAAGACAGCAAAACAGTAATTTGTTGTTGCTGTTCAGTCGCTAAGTCACATCTGACTCTTGACCCCATGGACTGCAGCATGCCAGGCTTTCCTATCCTTCACAATCTCCCGGAGTTTGCTCGAACTCATGTCCACTGAGTTGGTGATGCCATCCAACCATCTCATCCTCTGTCACCCCCTTCTCTTCCTGCCTTCAATCTTTCCCAGCATCAGGGTGTTTTCCAATGACTCAACTCTTAGCATCAGGTGGCCAATATGTTGGAGCTTCATCTTCAACATCAGTTCTTCCAATGAATATTCAGGGAATAAACGCATGATAAAGAAATATAGCAAAACAGTAATAGTAGAAACTAAATACTGTGTATATAAAGGCTCACTGTACGATTTTTTTCAAATGTATTTTAAAAAATAGTCGTCATATTGGCATTTTTCATTTATCAAGTTTTGTTTTACAACTTTATACTCATTAACTATAACTTATGTTTTGGTTTTTTAACTTCAGCTTTTTATTTTGAAATAACTTTAAACTCACAGGAAGTTGCAAAATACTACAGAGAAGTCCCATGTTCTCTTCACTCAGTGTTTCCCAGTAAAACATCTTACATTATCAGGAAATGGATGATGGTATTAATTCATGTACAGACCTTACCTGATTTCCTCAGTCTTGCATGCACTCTTTATTTTGGGAGTTCAGTTCAGTTCAGTCGCTCAGTCATGTCCCACTCTTTGCGACCCCATGGACTGCAGCATAGCAGGCCTCCCTGTGCATCACCAACTGTGGGAGCTTACTCAAACTCATGTCCATTGAGTCGGTGATGCCATCCAACTATCTCATCCTCTGTCGTCCCGTTCTCCTCCCACCTTCAATCTTTACCAGCATCAGGGTCTTTTCAAATGAGTCAGTTCTTCACATCAAGTGGCCAAAGTATTGCAGTTTCAGCTTCAGCATCAGTCCTTCCAAAGAATATTCAGGACTGATTTCCTTTAGGATGGACTGGTTGGATCTCCTTGCAGTCCAAGGGACTCTCAAGAGTCTTCTCCAACACCAGGGTTCAAAAGCATCAATTCTTTGGCGCCCAGCTTTATAGTCCAACTCTCACATCCATACATGACTACTGGAAAAACCATAGTCTTGACTAGACAGACGTTTGTTGGCAAAGTAATGTCTCTGCTTTTCAATGTGCTGTCTAGGTTGGTCATAACTTTTCTTTCAAGGAGTAAGTGTCTTTTAATTTCATGGTTGCAGTCACCATCTGCAGTGATTTTGGAGCCCCCCAAAATAAAGTCTATCACTGTTTCCACTGTTTCCCCATCTATTTCCCATGAAGTGTTGGGACCAGATGCCATGATCTTAGTTTTCTGAACATTGGATTTTAAGCCAACTTTCTCACTCTCTTCTTTCACTTTCATCAAGAGGCTCTTTAGTTCTTTTTTGGTTTCTGCCATAAGGGTGGTGTCATTTGTGTATCTGAGGTTATTGATATTTCTCCTGGCAATCTTGGGAGTAGGGGTGTATTTTTTTAAATTGTCACACCTGTGGAATCTTGTACCCACCACCACACTCAGGACACAGCATTGCTTCATAGAGACAGAGAAATGCCTTTGTGCCACTTCTGTATAGTCACGTCACCCGAGGACTGTGACTCTTGGAGATCACCCTGGGTCTCTATCACTATGGTGTCATCATGTTTTAAGATTGGCTTTACCATTCAGGATAATGCCCTGTAATTTGCCCATGTGGCATTAGAATTGTGTTCCTTTTGGTTGCAGACTTTTCTCCCCCCCATGAGGTTGGACCTGGGTTTGTTTGTTCATTCAACTACTGAAGGACATTTGGCAGCTGTGAATAAAGTTGCTATAAATATTTAGATGCAGACCTTACTGTGAACATACGTTTTTATTTTTGCAGGATATACACTCAGTAAATGCAATTGCTGAGTCATGTGACAAGTTTATGTTTAACTTTGCAAGAATCTACCTATTTTCCAGATTTCTTTTTAATATTTCCACCAGCACGGCAGGAGTGATGCACTCCTTCAACCGAATTTAGTGTTGTCCCTATTTATATTTAATTGTAGCCATTCTGAGAGATGCATTCTGATAGATATCCCATTATGAATTTAATTTGCATTTTCCCTTATCACTAAAGATGTTTAATATCTTTTCATGTGCATTTTTGTTATCTGTATATTGTTTTTTGATGACATTTCTGTTCAAATCTTTTATCCATGTTCTAATTGAATTTTTCATTTTCTTACTGTTTAGTGAATTCCTCATATATTCCAGATACAAATTCTTCGTCAGATATGTGATTTGCAAATATTTTCTCCCAGTCTGCAGGTTGTCATTTCATCCCTTTAACAGAATTTTTTGTAGACCACAAGATCTGTGGGTTGCAGGGCAAATTAAGCAGTGGAGGCACTCAGATATGAAAAAAGGTAAAATAACTAATGGGTCAGATCTTTCTTGAGTTTCTTCCTGTTCCAATCTGTAACTCCAGGAGTGCTCAGGAACCAGTGCAGTGCTTGCAATAGTAGTTGAGGAACATTTTGTAGTATTGATTCATACTTCTCTTGAATTTGTATGTATGTAAGTCTAGATGAAACATTCATTTGACTTAATGACTGGAAAAAAAAGAAACTTACCATTTTAGGCATTGATTTTAAAAATCACCAAGGGCAAGTAAATACTACTGGTGCTGACATGATTAGAGAAGTTAAAGGTGTGTAGAAGCCAGAATTTGGGCCAAAAATTTAGAAGCATTTTTTGTGTTCTGTATCATGTTACTGGGAGACCTGACCTCAATTGTGATCACAAAGACATTCTCTGGAACAATTAAAAGATCATATGCAAGACTTTCTGGATCTACCCAAAGATGAAACATCTTGGGAAAACTTATCACATTTGACCTTGTAGCTGCCCTTGGACTTGTGATGGGGATGCTAAGCACCTTAAAGAAAGTAGATTAGGTTAGATTCTAGAAGAATCAGAAGATTTAAGCAAAACAGAGCATGAGTCTCAAATAGAGAGCAAATCTTGGTCCTAAGGAGAAAATGAAATCTGTCTGAACTTTGCACCACTCACAGGTATTTGAGAGGGACTGTTGTTTATTGACAAAAGTTTAACGAAAAAAATTCCAAGGTTAACTGTTTTACATTTAACAATTGATGAGCCAACACTCGGAGAAGGCAATGGCAAGCCCCTCCAGTACTCTTGCCTAGAAAATCCCATGGATGGAGGAGCCTGGTAGGCTGCAGTCCGTGGGGTCGCTAAGGGTCGGACACGACTGAGTGACTTCACTTTCGCTTTTCACTTTCACACATTGGAGAGGAAATGGCAACCCACTCCAGTGTTCTTGCCTGGAGAATCCCAGGGACGGGGCAGCCTGGTGGGCTTCCGTCTGTGGGGTCGCACAGAGTCAGACACGACTGAAGTGACTTAGCAGCAGCAGTAGCAGAGCCAACACTCATACATTGTTAAGAACTGAAATCTCCATTGAATTGCTTTTGCACTTTTGTTAAAAGTCTGCTGGATATATTGGTGTGGATCTGTGCCTAGTTCTTTATTCTGCTCCAGAGACCTAGGTGTCGGTCCCCCCACCAATGCCACACTGCCATGATTACAGAAGCAGTATTATAGATCTTAATATTAGGTGGTAGTCCTCCCATTTTATTCTTCAAGAATGTTTTAAGCTATTCTAGGGCATAGCCTGAACATATCTATTTTAGAGTAAGCTTATCTATGTCTACTAAAAATCTTTCTGGAATTTTGATAGGAATTGCATTAGACCTTTAGATTAATTTATGGAAAATTAACATTTCTACTATGTTGAGTCTTCCAATCCATGAACATATTTATTTATTTAACTCTTCTTTGATCTCTTTCACCAACATCTTTTAATTTGCAGCATACAGATCTTGTTTTAAGAGACAATCTACTCAGGCCTCCATAAAAGACCCCCCTCCTCCAAGAAGCTTTCCCTGTTGTGCAGAGGGGTTGTGTGTGTGTTGGGGGGGACTGGTCAGGAGCAGTTCCTCAGGGCCCAGTGCCCCTCTTTGGCATGGCTTATTGCTGTAATGACTCCCTTGTTTGCTCCTGGCATCTAACCCCCTGACGGAGCTGGTGCTTGTGAATGCTGCTGTTCCCCAACTGCAGTTGATGGTTAATTGGATGCCAGCTGTTCCACCCGGGAAGTGGGGGTAGGGGGTGGGATAGATGGCATTTCCCACGACTGTCCCCAGCGGCCCCCCTTGCGCCCACAGGACCAGCAGCATAGCCGGGGCAGGAGCGTGGCCCTAGAGGCGATCGGCTTGGCCACTCACTACCTCTGTGACCTCAAGTGACCTGGCTTCTCCAGCTTCAGTCCCTGGACTGTAAAAGGACTAAGTCAGAGGGCACTCCTCGCGGCTGAAGAGGGAAGGGAAGACGCGGGAAGTCTCGGGAATCGCTGCCCGCTGCGGGAAGCAGGAGAGAGCCCTCGGCGGCTGCACCACGACAGACTTCGCCTCTCAGAGGAGCGGCCCTCCGATCAAGCCCGAAGGCGGAGGGCGGGCGCACGCTCTAGGGCCCCGGGGCGGTGGGCGCAGGGAGCTCCGCCTGCCGACGTTTTTAACGTCAGCATTTACAGCTAACTGGAATCCAATTCACTCTTGGGGAACAGGCGGCGCTCAGGGCTGCGGGGACGCGCGAGGTGAAGTCTCGCCCAACCCTCGCTCAACTCGGGTCCCCGCCACCTGCACCCGGCCGGAAGTGCGCACCACCGAGAGGCCGGCCGGCCCCGGAGCGCCTAGAGCGGCACCGGAAGCTCTCCGGGCGGGCCCTCGGGCCGATTTCCGGCCGCGGCGTGCGGGCTCCGGTGCAGGCTTTGTCGGCAGGTCTGCGGGGCGGGCTGCTGGCAGTCCGCGTGCGGGGCGCCGGCGTCCTCTCGCCGCTGGGCGCCGGGTGAGTGGCGCGTTCCGGGCTCCGAGTGGGTCGGCAGGGTCTTCCAGTCGGGTGGACGGGCGGGCTGAGCGCGGCCGGCCCCGCACGGGGGTCCCGGAGCCTCGGGCTCAGTGAGCCCGGCTCCCAGCAGCCGTCACGGCCGCCTCCGCCGGACTGCAGTCCGGCCCGGGTCTCGCAGCTTCTCTCCCCAGGGCACGTCGTGTGGGTAAATGCCCGATTCCACTCTCTTGGTTCCTTTCCCTGGCTCCAGGGGCCACACACCCCAGGCGTAGAGCCCCCAGCTTCAGCGTCAGTATCGCGGCTCTCAAGCCCACTGCCGGCTCGGGTGTAGGTGAGGGGCACGGTGCGGGTACTGCTGCTGTTTTGTTCCAAGCCGGCCGGCCTCTCCCTGGAGCCAGAGGGAGCTTTCCAGATGATGCTGGGAGAGTGACCGGCGCCTCGAGCCTGCCTGTGCTGGAGGAGGTGCAGAGCCGGCACCAATGCCCTGGCAGGGTAGAGGTGAAGAAGAGAATCCCCTCCAGATGATGGGCGGCGCTGTCCTTTTCTCGAGTCATATCAGTCCTGGAGGCCGTCTCTGCTGGTGGTAAGACGTGTCAGGCACGTCCTACCCCTCATGCAGTGTCTGCATCGTAGTCATGGGAGCCTCAGGGCCTGAGTAGCATGCCTCTCTGTGTTCCCGGGAGTGTTAGCTGGAGGCCCGTTTGAACTCGGGCAGTTTGTCTGTAGAGCTCATGCTCTTAGTCAGGCCGCAGTGCCCTCTCTGGAGCACATCTTTCCCGTGAGCTCCAGTCCCAGTGAATGACAGGACTTGGTCCTGTCCACGGAGGTGGGACTTAAGTTAGATGTAACAATAGCAGTATCTTAATAATGGCAATAGCTACATCATCACTCATGTGGAAGATACCAGAGAAATGGGGCGGGGTGGGGCGAGGTTGCTATGTCTTTTCACAAGCCTAACTTCTTAGCTCCAGTGTCTCCTGGAGAGATGGCGATGGATTTCTCCTGCAAAGGCCTTAGGGTTGGTAAGACTTGCACGGCGGAGCTGAGAAAGCCGAGACCGCGTTCACACGCTGGTAATGGAAGGGGTGCTCAGAGAATCAGCTGACCCAGAATAGGGCAGGGCCTTGAAGCAGTTCAGGGAGCTGTCAGGCACGTCCAGTGCTGCCTCGGGTTGTTGAATATGACCGGTGAAAGGACACTGAACTGCTCAGGAAAGGAGAAGACCTTTGACATCTGGCGAGAGCCCTGGGAGCAAAAATCAGATGGCTGTGGGGTGGTGGGGGAGGAGACCGCAGCTAGCAGCTGGCTCAGCTGTAAGCTAGTCACCTCCCCGAACCTCACGGATGATTGTGTGGCGAACACAGGAAATGAGAAAAGCACGTGCCGGGCACTCGGTCCCTGCCTTGGCTGTGGTGGCAGGAGTGCAGGTTGGTGACACTGGTGGCTGTGGGGCCGCGCGGGGGTGCAGATTCTCCTGCAACAGTAGTCCGTGTCTTCCTTGGGTGCCCTTTTACTCTCCTTTTCCTGCTGCTCCCAAGGGTGGAGCTCTGCACACCTACCTGCTTCCTTTTTTTAGACTGTAAGCGGCAGACAGCCACGCTGGTCACTTGCAAGCCCAAGGCTTATAACACCCCTTTACTAGTGCGCGTGCGCAAGCGCAAACAGCTTCCTGCCCCTGCAGTGGGCACTGCCCCCTCCCTTCTCAGAGCCACTCTGGTGGCTCATAGGCTTCACTCCTAGCTCTGAAGCTCGCCCCATCTCAACATCAACAATGTTGTTGTATTTTGTCCAGCAAGTTCTAACAGAAGGGAGGGCCATGTTAGCCCCAGACATTATGGAACCAGCAGTCTGATATATTTTTACTTCGTTTGCTTATTTCATTCAGGTTTCTTTAAATGAAAAAGTATCAATTTAACTTTATTTGAATTCACAGGGGGAAAACGCGTTAAGGAGAAACTGAAAGATTTTGATATTCAGATAAATGTTTATTCAAAGCAAGGTATATTTAATTTTAAAAACTTCCTGAAAAGTTAAAGTTATGAAAATCATGAAAAGACACACATTTTAAAGCTATATTCTTATAAATAGAGGCAAGCCTGTTTTCGGGTGGTATAACAGTCCTTTTAAACAACAAAAAAAAATCAGGAAATATCACCTCCAAAACAAAACCCGAATATACTCTCCTTTTTTTTTTTTTGATTAAAAAAATAAAACGATTTAAAATATAAGCTTACTTTTAGAATACCAATCCCAGCTGCTCTAAGCAAAATACCCTGTAACAGCAACATCACACTTGGGGAGGGGAAAACATCTTTGAGAATGGACTCTGGAGGAAGACAGGCCTGACTCTGAACCTAAGCTCTGCCACTGACTGGCTTAGCAGCCTTGGGTAATTGAATTTCTCAGCCTCTGTAAAATGGAGTAAATAATCGAGGTCGTGGCTGCCTCACATGGTTTGGGGCTGTGCCTGAGACTGTGCAGGCCAGTTCAGCAGTGCCTGGCTGGGGTTGAGGGATGCTCACCAATAGCACTCTTCCTGCCCCAAATCTGCACCAGTGAGGCCCATGAAGAGCCAAAGTTCAGCTCGCTACTAGTCTAAGCCTTGGCTGGAGTGATGCTGGACCTCTAGGCCGAGTGCCGATTAGACCCTGTCCTGCCTGCCCACAGGAGGTGCTGGATCACCACAGCCTCTCGGCAGTGCTGCATTCCTGGCCCAGAGCAGCAGGACCTGCACCCTAGTGGACGAGGCTGGGTGCTACGTGCCTAGTTATTCTCCAAGACCTTTCATTTGGCTAACTCCTTCCCCCAGTCTGGGGAAGGGAGGTGGGCTGAGTACTTCAGGGAATGGTGTCCTCATGACACCAGGGGCACTTCCGGCATCTGAAGCATAGTGGGGCCTCAGAGTGCCAGGGCCCCGTGTGAATGAACTTGAAGGATGTGGGGATGTGTTAGAAGTGGGGGGAGGATGTACAGATGGACAGGTGTATGTGACCCCAAGTTTACACCTGCAGACGGCGTGCATGGAAGTAACTGTCGTTTTTGTTCAAGCAGAAGTCTGGATGAATGTGTATAAACTGAACAGCTTACAGTGGTCTCTGGGATTGCTGGGGATTATCCTTGTTTTTGTTTACCACTTGAAGTGTTCTGACAGTGTGAGTCTTATGTCTGTAATTGCTCAGAATGGACAGTGTAAAAGTGGAGTAAAATAGGATATGAGACTGAGGAGTGTGGTCCCCATTTCAAAATACATTGTGCAGAAAAAAACATTAGAGGAAAACGTCAGTGTGTAATCTGAGTACTGGGATTAAGAATAATTTTATTTTTAGTCCTAAAGTTTCTCAACTAGCATAGTTTACCCTTATGCCTTGAAAAAATAACTAAAGTAATTTCTGTAAGCAGGAGAAAGATTTAAATCAAGTTAGTGGGCCTTTAACTCAGAAGAACAGTGTCAGTGGATGTCACTGGGCAGTGGTCAGAAATGCTGTGTCACAGGGTGCCCAAGAGGGCCATTGCTCCAGGAAGCTGTGTTGCAAACCTCACAAGGAGAGAAACCCCTTGTGTAGACTTGCAGCTTCTCACTCTTACTCAGCTGTTGGTTCAGTGTCTTCATCATCACAGGGAGTGTTGCATCTGAATTATCAGGTTGTCTAACAGCATTATTTAAGCGTGGGTTCCTCTTGCTGTAATAGAGATTCAAAACTAGTGTTCCCAACAGGAAACTTGGTTTCTGGGATCCCATCTCAGAGGCAGGGGGAGGGCCCTGCCCCCCAGGAGCCTGCGGTGTGGCCTCGTGCACGTCCCACTGGCTGGGTGAGAGGGTGGCGTGCTGGAATCAGTCACAGGTCACCCCTGACATCAGGAAATGTGGTGGTTCACTGCTGACTCTGTGTCCACTGAAATTTCTGGAGGGATTTCTGTCACTCGAAGCAGGGACACTGGGCAGCTTCATGTCTGCCGTAGCTGACCAGCTGACCCTCTAGCCCCCGTGCTAGGCCATGCTCAGTTGCTGCCTCCAGCCGGAGCCAGGATCTCTGGCCTGTGGCCTTCTCTCAGCACCAGTGCTTGTCCACACGGCCACAGTCTAAACTTGACAGGTTCTGGCCTTCCCAGATGCTGCCTCCTCCCCCAGCAAGAGCAGATGACCACATGAATGCGTTCACTCAGGAAGGGGAGGAGCCCCGAGCACAGGCTGTCACTGGTCCACAGCATCAGCAGTTCCCGGGAGTCTTCAAGGGTGGCCTGAGCTGTAGCCACTGAAACGAAGGAGTCCCAGGGCTCAGCGGGAACGAGGACCTCTGTCCGCCAGAAGATAAGCACAGGACCGTGCCCAGCCCTGAGCTGCCAGCCCCTTGGTGTGGAGGGCAGAATCGTGGAAAGGACACTGTGTTGTGTTCATGCTGTGAAGGCTGCCTACGCTGAGGTCCGTGCAACACAGGCGGCCTCCCTGGCATGGTGCTCAGTGTCAGCAGACACCTGCGGGGGGTGGTGATCTTGATGCTCAAATTAGTGTGGAAGGTTTTACAACCTTAGAAATATGCTAAGAAGCACTGAATTGTGTGCTTTAAAATGGTGGGTTTTATTATGTATGAATTCTACCTCTATAAAAATTGGGTGCCTGTTGAAATAAAAAGCAGACACAAAGCAACCATAAGATTCCATTGAAGTGAAATTGAAAACTGCAGAATTATAATAAGAGACAGTTCCCCTTAGAGGGGGGCCTCTGGGTGATGGGAATGGTATGGTTAGAAAGGCAAGCAGAGGAGTCCAGGGAGACTGTGCATTAGATGCGAACTGTCGCTCAAGAAGGAAAGCAGCCTGTTGGGAGGAACCTGGGGAGCCCTGCCCCCAGCGGCTCCCTACCACCTGGCTCTGTTCGCAGGGGCACATCCTTGCCCTCGGGGATTTGGGGACATCTCTGTGGGGCTGCACGGCAGTTGGACTGCTTCCCACTGGTACAGATTTGGGGAGAGAAGTGGTCCTATGGGGTCATCTTGGGCAGAGCTTCCGGGAACTGAGCTCAGCTGGGGAGGGAGCACTTGGGGAAGCACCTGTGAGCAAGGTGGAATGGGGCAGCGGGGGGAAACTGAGGCTGGTGGAGCTCTGGGGCTGGACGATCCTTCAGAGTTGCCCCACATGGAGACTGGGGCACTCTGGGCTCTGTCATGGGCCAGGCCCCTGCTGGGGTGTGGCAGGCAGGGTTCTGCACTCCTCCTGACGTGAGGGAGGGCTCTTTCGGTCATTTAACAAAAGGCAGGGCTCATCAGGAACCCTTGGAAAGCAGGGTTTGTGCAGCTGGTTGTGGAAGAGAAGGAGAGGGCGTGTGAGCTGCTCCTGCCTGGAAGGTGCCTGTGCTCCCAAGGGGCCATTCCATGACCACAGGGAACCACGTTCTGCCAACAACCTGAGTGAGGTGGAAACAAAGTTTTCCTGAGCTTCCAGATCTTTTCCTGAGCCTGGCTGACACTGCGTGCAACCCTTTGCAGGGGCCCACTCAGGCCAGGCTGGTCTCTGACCTGCCACCCTGTGAGATGGCAAATGGGTTGTAGCAGTGGAGGGCTGGCAGTAGAGAGGGCATCCCCTCGGCAAATTCCTGCTGAAGGAGAAATTTTCTGCTGGGGAAAGAATTCCAGAGCTGAAAGCATGTCACAGAAATGGTGCGAGGTTCCCTAAGCACAGACTTTTCCATGGCAGACACACCTGTGCAGTGTGGCCTCTCTGCACTCGCAAGCACCATCTTCCTAAAGACCATCCGTGACTCGAATTTCCCACAATGGCCAGCTTTGTTTGGGTCTAAACTCTGGAAGTAGGGTCACACACTGAGCTCTTGGGCTCGCGGTCACCCCAGGAGGTCCACCTGTGCTCTGGTGCAGGGCTGCCCTCTTTGCTAGAGGACACCTCAGTTGGCCCTCTCTTCTGCTGATGATGTTCTGGTGACTGCATGGTGCCGCAGTGACCATTCCCACCACAGACTCTGCTGCTGGGCGGGCACAGGGTGCACAGGTGGACGCATTTACCTCGGATTCCAGGGAGGACATTTAACCCAGTACAGAGGCGGGGTGGGGCATGGGTGCCAACGCTGGTAGCATGGTAAATGTGGGAGAAAATGGGTGTCCTCATCTCACTGCTTCTGTTTGCTCGTTGGAAGAAGCCACAAGGCCATCACTCCCTGGGGTGGGGAGTGCTGTTGGACTCTTGAGAGGAGAAGCCAGGAGATGGTCTCATAGGAGAGTTAGCCAGGTGTGGGAGCTTCTGGCAGCCCCCAGGGCCTGTTGGGCAGGTGGTTATAAATGTGAGAGCTCCGGAGGCAGGAACAGACACCCATCAGGAAGCAGGCTGAGCTTTGCCCCGAGGGGAGGGCTAGAGGGCACCCGTGGTGGAGGAAGAAGAGGACAGGGGAATGGAGTTAACAGGCCAGAGCTCCTGAGAGTCTCACCCATCCAGCGTCTCAGCTGGGCAGGTGGGGGTCGGAGCGGTCTTCCTGTGTTTCTTAGGAAACATGTCTTGACTTTGAGTGGAGTCCAGACCATCCCTGCACATCAGCCCATCTGTCCCCTGAAACTGGTGTTGGTGGTGGAGCCCCCTACACCAGTGGAGGGGCCAGCGGGCTGAGCCGAGCGCTGTGCTGAGCAGGATTGTGGGCAGGGGGCATGTCTCTCTGCTGCTCCAGGTGCACAGTTCACCCCATCTGCTCCAGCAGATTCCCATCTCATAATGAAGGGGAAAGATGATCTTACTCTGCTTTATTTCAGATGCTGACTGGTGACCAGAAGGGGACTCGGAGTCTGGGTTTCTGGGCGTGGGAATCTGCAGAAGGCAGTGTCTGAAGCCCTCCCAGTGATGGAGCTCACAGCCCCCACGTCTGGGAGGGGCCCTGATCCCAGACTCGGGAGGCTTTTAGGAAACCTGGATGCACAGAGCCTGCGGAGCTGCACCTCGCAGGAAGGGGGTTTCCAGCAGGTGACAGTCACCCACTGGAAGATCCAAACGGCAGAGGCAGCACAGGCGGGGAGTAAGTGTGAGGGGAGCCCTCTCCTGAGCCCAGACCTCCTCCTGCTTCAGAGAGAGTTGATCGAGGGGGAGGCCCCCCAGCACGAGGCCTGCGGCAGCTTCCCATTCAACCCGGGCCTGGCCAGGCATCAGGCTTCTTGTGCTGGTGAGAAAGCTCACAGGTGTGACGAGTGCGGGAAGGGCTTCAGCCAGAGCTCCCACCTGGCAGAGCATCGACACGCTCATGGTGGGGAGAGGCTGTACGTGTGTAACGCGTGTGGCAAGGACTTCGTTCTCTACACTGATCTCATGGAGCATCAGAAAGTACACATGGGAGAAAGGCCCTTCAAGTGCACTCAGTGTGGGAAGGCATTCTGTCACAGCTCAGACCTGATCCGCCACCAGCGGGTCCACACCCGCGAGAGGCCCTTTGAGTGCAAGGAGTGTGGGAAGGGCTTCAGCCAGAGCTCACTGCTCATCCGGCACCAGAGGATCCACACCGGGGAGCGGCCGTACGAGTGCAACGAGTGCGGCAAGGCCTTCATCCGGAGCTCCAGCCTCATCCGGCACTTTCAGGTCCACACGGAGGTGAGGCAGTACGAGTGCCAGGACTGTGGCAAGGCCTTCCGTCACCGCTCAGACCTCATGGAGCACCAGAGGATCCACACCGGGGAACGGCCCTTCGAGTGCAACGAGTGTGGCAAGGCCTTCATCCGGAGCTCGAAGCTCATCCAGCACCAGCGCATCCACACTGGGGAGCGGCCCTACGTCTGCAACGAGTGTGGGAAGCGCTTTAGCCAGACGTCCAACTTCACGCAGCACCAGCGGATCCACAGTGGGGAGAAGCTGTATGAGTGCAGCGAGTGTGGGAAGGCCTTCTTCCTGAGTTCCTACCTTATTCGCCACCAGAAGATCCACACCGGGGAGAGGGTGTATGAGTGCAAGGAGTGTGGGAAAGCCTTCCTCCAGAAAGCACACCTCACCGAGCACCAGAAGATCCACTCTGGGGACAGGCCCTTTGAGTGCAAGGACTGCGGGAAAGCCTTCATTCAGAGCTCCAAGCTCCTCCTGCACCAGATTATTCACACTGGAGAGAAACCCTACGTGTGCAGTTATTGTGGGAAAGGCTTCATTCAGAGGTCAAATTTCCTTCAGCACCAGAAGATCCACACTGAGGAGAAACTCTACGAGTATAGCCAGTATGGGAAAGAGTTCACTGCACCCCCAGACTTTAAAAGCAGTCAGGAAGCTCCCCAGGAGGGCCTTCCCTTGAGTCAGACAGCCGTACACTTGGGGGAGACCTGTGGAGGCCAGCAGGGGCACACAGACTTCTAATTATCCTCTGGCTCACTTAGTGATGCTGGAAACAAGTGGCAGGGGCCCTGACTCATGAGTCTTTGGAGGAGTCAGCATTTTCCAGGGCCATGGATGGGCGGAGCTGCCACCTCTCACTTGGCCACAGTGGGGCCTGCTGTCCTCCGTTGGGAGCACATGCTCACAGGAGAGCCACATGACTGGACGGCTGACGTGGAGCTGGCCCAGTTATGGGAGAGCTGTGGGTGTGGGAGGGAGGAGCTTGGCCTCAGAAGAAGAAGATTCTATTCCAATGCACAATAACAATTCACCCTTGAGTTAAATCCCTTTTAAAGCAGACTTATGTATCTAATTTTATAACTTTGAAAGTGTTCCTCAGCCATTTTTGATGTGTCAGAAAGGCAAGCTAGAGAAAGATACTTTCTTACCTAAAACCACAGCTTGGTTCCCTGTGGTCCTTAGGAGAAATTCCGAACTCCCCACCCTGCAATCAAATGTTTCCTGGAGCCTCATCTGCCCCCTGTTCACTCCTGGTCGCAGAGGTAACACCAACTGCTGGACGTGACCCATCACGAGTCAAGACCCATCCCAAGCTGTGTGTTGGGCTCAGCCCACTACCCCTCTGCTGCTTCCGGTCCTCGGTGACCATTCACCTCTTGTTACTGTGCTTGCTCTGATTGTTGTGTGTGCTGTCTCATTGTTAAAGACCGGGAGTCTATCTCACTGATTTGTGTGTCCCTGGTATCTGGAGCAGGGCAATAAAAAGCACAGCCCAGTCTGTGTGTACCTGGAATTTCTCTTGCTTTATCCTCTCTACACTGTTATTTAAAACATTAAAAAAAAATTTTTTTTTTGTCATTGCCCTTTTGTTTTGTGACAGTGTAGTCTGTTGGTCTACTGGAAATACCTCCTCTGGGCCCTGCTGATGTCTCTGTTCGTAATGCATCTGACACTTGCAGGCAGTAGCCAGAGTGAGACTGAGACTGGCCTCTTGTATGTTTTGCCTTCAGAGTTTGTCTGTGAATGACTGTCCACTCGCTTGGGGGGCTGCGGGGGGGCACTCATCTTCGCTTAGTGTTCTGTGTATCTCTAATTCACTCAGAGAGCACACAATCCTGATACACTTCATGACTTTCTTCTGTCTTAATAATTCCATGATTGAGCCCACCTTCTTCCCCCCTCCCTCTTCTCCAGCTCACTTTGTCACTGATTTGAAAAGGTATTGATCAAAAGGACCAGTGCTAAATACTTGGAAACCAAGGTGAATAAGACATCATCTGTCTTGAAGTCCATAGTCTGATGGGGCAGGCAGAAAGGTCATGGCAGGCTGAGTTCAGTGTTGGAGTTGAAGTATGTTTCCAGTTGTGCAGGGGTGTAGATCAGGAGGCAGCTAGTTTGGTGTGGAGATGTGAGGCGGCTTCATGGAGGAGGTGACAGTGCACTGGACAAGTACACACTTGTCACCTACAGAAGAGGGTTGTCTGGGAGCGACTCTGGAGAAACAGGAGACCTGGAAGATTCCTCTCTGATCTAAAGCAGGTGAGTTATATCACACAGTGGATAACTATCTAGCAGAACTGTTAGTTATTGCATCTGAATTTCTTTTATCTGAACATGAACCAGTTTTGAAATGCTATCAGAATGTACAGGGCATATCTTGAGTTCTTAAATTCCAGCAACTCTAGAAGCCTTAAGTGGGTAAAGAGCATATAGTACTCCATCCTTGGAAGACTCACCCATAACAGATGTTTCAAATGGTATAGAAACATATTACCAGACCATTTTAACCAACTTTGGTTGAGGTCCAGTTGCCATAGAGTAACACACCCATTTTAGTGTACAGAATTTTAGCAAATCCATATACCTGTGTAACCATCATCACAATCAAGAAAAATAACACTTCTATCACCCAAAGAATGTTCCCTTTTGCCCTTTCCCAGGTCCCACTCCAGGCTCAAGTAAACACTTTGTTAGTATGTATTCATTCTGCCTGTTGTAGGACTTCACATAAATAGATTCATATGGCATGTAATCCTGTGTGTCTGACTTCTTCAACTTTGCCATGTTTTAAAGACTAAACAAAGTAGCTCTGTGTTTCCAGAGCTGTTTGTGAGTAGTGTTCCATTGTATAGGTGAAGGTTAACATCATTTATTATTCATTGATCTGTTGGTAGAAATTTGGGTTTCCAGTTTTGGCTGTTATGAATAAAACAGTTATCAGCATTTGTGTAAAAGTATTTGGACTTGCCTCTTTATTTCACTTGGGTAAGTGTCTAGGAAATTAACTGCTGGATTATAAGATGCATGAGTTTTAATTTCATAAGAAATTGTCAAAAAGTTCTTCATCGTGGTTATGGCCTTTCCTGCCACTGTCAGGGTTCAACTGGTCCACATCCTTATCAACACGTAGTATGGTGACACTTCTAAAATCTAATCCACTCCAGTGGCATATATGAGTGTGTTTATGCTTCTAATTTGTACTTGCCTACTGAATGATGGGACTCCCCTGGTGACTCAGCAGTAGTGAATCTGCCCGTTTGGGGCAGGAGCCGCTGGAGACATCCCTGGGTTCAATCCCTGGAGGAGGAAATGGGAACCCACTCCATTACTCTTGCTGGGAGAATCCCATGGACAGAAGAGTCAAGCAGGCTACAGTCCATGGGATTGCAAAGAGTCTAACGACAGCACGCACATGCACACTGAATGATGATATAGAGAATCAATGTCATCTTTTGCCCATTTTAAAATTGGGTGGTTTGTCTTATCTACATATAAGGATTTTGGCAAAAAAAAAAAAAAAAAAAGCAAAATGGTTGAGAAGGCAGAAAGGAAGAGAAGTGAAAGGCAAAGGAGAAAAGGAAAGATATACCCATCTGAATGCAGAGTTCCAAAGAAGAGCAAGACGATATAAGTCTTCCTATGTGACCAATGCAAACAAATAGAGGAAAACAATAGACTGGGAGAAACTAGAGATCTCTTCAGGAAAATTAGATTCCAAGGGAACGCTTCATGCAAAGATGGACACAATACAGGATAACTGGTATGGACCTAACAGAAGCAGAAGAGGTGGCAAGAATACACAGAAGAACTATACAAAAAAGACCTTAATGACCCAGATAACCATGATGGTGTGATCACTCACCTAGAGCCAGACATCATAGAATGCAAAGTCAAGTGGGCCTTAGGAAGTATCACTATGAAAAAAGCTAGTGGAGGTGATGGAATTCCAGCTGAACTATTTCATATCCTAAAAGATGATGCTGTGTAAATGCTATGCTGAATATGCCAGCAAATTTGGAAGACTCAGCAGTGGCCACAGGACTGGAAAAGGTCAGTTTTCATTCCAATCCCAAAGAAAGGCAGTGTCAAAGAATGTTCAAACTACTGCACAACTGCACTCATCTCACACACTAGCAAAGTAATGCTCAAAGCCAGATTTCAACAGTACGTGAAAAGAGATCTTCCACATATTCAAACTGGATTTAGAAAAGGCAGAGGAAACTGATCAAATTGCCATCATTGTTGGATCATCGAATAAGCAAGAGTTCCAGAAAAACATTTACTTCTGCTTTATGGTCTAAACCAAAGCCTTTGACTGTGTAGATCACAACAAAGTCTGGAAAATTCTTCAAGAGATGGGCATACCAGACCACCTGACCTGCCTCCTGAGAAATCTGTATGCAGGTCAAGAAGCAGCAGTGAGAACCGGAAATGGAACAATGGACTGGTTCCAAATTGGGGAAGGAGTACATCCAGGCTGTATCTTGTCACCCTGCTTATTTAACTTCTATGCAGAGTACATCATCCAAAATGCTGGGCTGGATGAAGCACAAGTTGGAATCAAGATTGCCATGAGAACTATCAATAACCTCAGATATGCAGATAACACCACCCTTGTGGTAGAAAGCGAAGAGGAACTGAAAAGCCTCTTGATGAAAGTGAAAGAGGAGAGTGAAAAAGTTGGCTTAAAACTCAACATTCAGGAAACTAAGATCATGGCATCTGGTCCCATCACTTCATGGCAAATAGATGGGGAAACAATGGAAACAGTGACAGTTTATTGGGGGGGGGGCTCCAAAAATCACTGCAGATGGTGATTGCAGCCATGAAATTGAAAAACGCTTGCTCCTTGGAAGAAAAGCTGTGACCAACCCGACAGCATATTAAAAAATAGACATTACTTTGCCAACAAAGGTTGATCTAGTCAAAGCTATGGTTTTTCCAGTAGTCATGTATGGATGTGAGAGTTGGATCATAAAAAAAGCTGAGCACAAAGAATTGATGCTTCTGAATTGTGGTGTTGGAGAAGACTCTTGGACAGCAAAGAGATCCAACCAGTCAATGGTAAAGGAAATCAGTCCTGAATATTCATTGGAAGGACTGATGCTGAAGCTCCAATACGGTGGGCACCCGATGCGAGGAACTAACCATTAGAAAAGACCGTGATACTGGGAAAGATGGAGGCAGGAGAAGGGGACGACAAAGGATGAGGTGGTTGGATGGCATCACTTACTTGATGGACATGAGTTTGAGCAAGCTCCGGGAGTTGGTAATGGACAGGGAAGACTGGCGTCCATGGGGTCGCAGTCAGACACGACCGAGAAACTGAAGTGAAGGATTTTGGAGGCTTTTCTGGTGGCCCAGTGGTGGAGAATTAATCTGCCAATGCAGGGGACATGGAGTCAATCCTTGGTCTAAGAAGAGCCCACATGCTATGCGGCAGCTGAGTCCGGCTCTGGAGCCCGCAACTACTGAAGCTGGCTGTATCCTAGAGCCTGTGCTTTGCAACAGGAGAAGCCATGGCAATGACAAGCCCGCTCACAGCTAGAGGGTAGCCCCCCACTCTCCTCAACTATAGAAATTCTCCCAGCAAGGAAGACTCAGCACAACCAAAAACAAACATCCAAAAAAAAAAAAAAAAAGTGGAATTTTAGACCTTTCTTCTTTTCTGATGTAAATATTTAAATCCAGGAACATCCCTCTAAACATCGCTCTAGCTGCATTCCACTATTTTTGACGTGCCATGTTTCCATTATTCCCGCAGCCCTGGAGGGTGGGAAGGATCCGGCGGGCCCCGGACAACACCGCCACCAAGACAAACTCCTAGAGGGGCGGAAGCGCCCCGCAGCACTTCCGCTGGGGCGTGTGCGTCATGGCCGCTCCCGTCTGGCCTAGCTTGTGGAGTTCCCAGTACCTGCGGGTACTCGCCGGCCGGTCAAGGTGCGGCCGCCGGCCTGACGCCCCTCCGGGCGCTGGTCCTCACCCTCATCAGGCCCGAGCCTGTTTCCGCTTCCGGCTGCGCGCTGTCTTGGCGGCTGCGTCCGTGGTTTGGGCAGCCTCCACTTCTGTTAATTCAACCTGGACCGCTCCGGTGGGAGCTGCTGTGCCCCGCTGCCTGCTTAGTACCAAAAAATACCCTCTCTCAGGACTCCTTCGCAGGTGGGAGCCGCGTGCTCTTGCCTAGCCCAACGGCCGAGATGACTGGCGCTCTAACTCAGGAATCGCCTCGAGTTTTGCCCTCTCCGTTTCCACCCTCCACCTCTCCGCCCGGGCCCCCATTCATCCCTCCACTCGACCATCTCAGTGGCCAGTGGTCGTCTCCCTGTCTTCCCTTATGCCGTCCTGCCCTGCTGCTGTACGATAGGCTCACCGCAGGGAGAATCTTTCTGAAGTGTCAGTTCAGTCAGTTCAGTCGCTCAGTCGTGTCCGACTCTCTGCGACCCCATGAATCGCAGCATGCCAGGCCTCCCTGTCCATCACCAACTCCCGGAGTTCACCCAAACTCACGTCCATCGAGTCGGTGATGCCATCCAGCCATCTCATTCTCTGTCGACCACTTCTCCTCCTGCCCCCAATCCCTCCCAGCATCAGAGTCTTTTCCAGTGAATGAACTCTTCGCATGAGGTGGCCAGAGTATTGGAGTTTCAGCTTTAGCATCAGTCCTTCCATTGAACACCCAGGACTGATCTCCTCTAGAATGGACTCGTTGGATCTCCTTGCAGTCCAAGGGACTCTCAAGAGTCTTCTCCAGCACCACAGTTCAAAAGCATCAATTCCTCGGCTATCAGCTTTCTTCACAGTCCAGCTCTCATATCCATACGTGACCACGGGAAAAACCATAGCCTTGACTAGACGGACCTTGGTTGGCAAAGTACTGTCTCTGCTTTTTAATATGCTATCAAGGTTGGTAATAACTTTCCTTCCAAGGAGTAAGGGTCTGAAGTGTAGCCATCACAAAAGGCCCTGCCTTTCCTGTAAAACCATGGGATCTTTCTGAAGGTTAGGAAAAGATTCTTCAGTTGTGTTTTTTTTTTCTTCTAGAAGCAGTATAGTTTCATCTTTCACATTTTGGTCCAACATCGATCTTGAATTATTTTGGAGTATGGTATGAGTTACACTGATGCCCTTGTCATAAAACACACTTAACTGGGGGATTCCTTGGCAGTCAGGTGGTTAAGCTTCCACTGTTTCACTGCCGAAGGTCCGGGTTCATTCCTTGGTCAGAGCACTAAGATCCCGCAAGCTGCCTGGCACTGCCAAAAACAAACAAGCCCACCCAGCTGTCTGGTGAGTCTGTTTCTGCGCTGCTGTTTCACTGATCTATACACTTCTGTCTGTGCCGGTGCTACACTGTCTTAATCACTGTAGTTGGTCTTAGAATCAAGGCGAGTGCAAGTCTTCCAGCTTTGTTCTTCAAGATGGGTTATTTGAGGTCGTTTGCTTTTCCATGTAAATTTTATTATCATCCTGTTGATTTCTACAAAACCAAACCAAAAAAAAAAAAAAAAACAGAACCCTGCTGTGGTTTTACTTGGAGTGGTGTTGAATTTCTAGATCAGTTTAGGGAGAGTTGATAATACCCATAAGCAGGTGATATCGCTCCATTTGTTTCCATCTTAAAGTTTGCTTAGCATTGTTTTGTAGTTTTGGGAGTAAATGATTTGTTAAATATATTCCTATGATGAATGTGTGTTTTTTTCCCACACCACCAAGCGACTAACTGAATTGTGACACACTCTGTCTGGAGATAATGTCAGATACCACAAGTTAAGGGCTCAGTCCCAGAAGGCTGCCTCTCTCCCCACACTTGAGATGCCAAACTTAAGTCCAGGTTTTCACTTGTGCTTCTGACTGGCTATAGATCTGGAGGTTACCACAGCAGAGGCTGTGGCTTTGATCAGTTTGCTAGAGTGGTTCACAGAACTCAGAGAAACATTTAACTCACTGGATCATGGTTTATGATCAAAGGAAAAGGATCAGAATAGCCTGATGGAAGACACATAGGGAAAGTACGGAGAAATGGCCCAGAACTTCCATGGTCTCTCCAAACACTCTACTCTCCTGAATCACCATGTGTTCACCAACCTGGAATTTATTGAACCCTTCCAGCACTGGAGTCCCTCACTCCAGGGACTGGAGATAAAACTAACCTTGTGTTCTTGGCATAAACTCCACTTGGACGTGATACAGAGTTCTTTTAGTAAATGGCTGTACTGGGCTTCCTAAGGTTTTGTTAAGGACTTCTGTGTCTGCTTATGAGAAAGTATTTTGGATGTTTCTTGTGATGTCTTTATCAGGTCAAGGCTTTGCTGGCTTCATAACACAAGCTGGAAAGGGTTTGCTTTCCCTTGTTCTCCTACAGGCTTCTAAGACTGGTATATTCTTCCTTGAGGGTTTGGCAGAGTTCATCAGTGAATCAGCTCAGTCTGGTGTTTTTTCCGTGACAAGGTTTCTTCTTTTGTCGGTTTCATAAAATTATGTTTATAAGGGAATTTGTCCATTTCATCTTAGTTGCTGAACTTGTTGGCACAGAGTTGGTCAGAGCAGAAGTAACACTACTCTTCATGTCTGTAGGATCTGTAGTGTGACCTCATTCTTCCTCCTGCTGGCCTTTTTTTAAAGGTGTCTTGGAAACTGCCCTCTCCTGCATCATCAGGAGTAGCTCAATGGATGTCTGAAGCAGGGCTCCCTGCTTCACCTGGGAAAGACACAAGGACTCACTGTGGCTAGAGACTTTGGGATCTGGAGGAGGGTGATTCTGAACAGATCTGGGGGCAGAAGTTGGATCTGAGCAGACCAGGTCTGCATGGTTTTGGGGTAGCTTGTGGCTTATTCTCAAAACTTGGTGAAGGATAATGAAGCCCTGATGGAAGAATATGATTTTGGGGGAAATACCCAAGAATATCCATGTGTGCAGTGCTGTGAGTGTGGGCTATCTGTCCTGGTCCCATCTCCTGGGGAGGCATCAGGATGGGGTCTGATCCCCAATCATCCAGTCAGGTATCTGGGTTAGCTATTGGCTTTCAGCCATAAATGGATGGTCTTGGCCACCATTTGGTGGTAGCCTGTGGCTTGCTCTCTGGAACATCAGAGTCTTTTGTATGGCAGGGGGGACACAGGACACCCAGTGGTTTCCTTAATGATGCTGGCACCCACCCCATTCCTAAATTTCCCTTCCATGTGGAGCAGGCATGAGTCACTGGGGAGGGAGAACTAAAATCCTGTTATTATCAGGTTCTAAGTCAGGAAGGTGTGACAGAAATCTAAAATATTCCAAGGGTTGGGAGGACAGTCAAGATATCTCCATGAATTATGAATTCCAATGAGCATTAACGCTTCTCAGTTCAGTCGCTCAGTCATGTCCTACTCTCTGCGACCCCATGAATCACAGCACGCCAGGCCTCCCTATCCATCACCAACTCCCGGAGTTCACTCAAACTCATGTCCATCGAGTCGGTGATGCCATCCAGCCATCTCATTCTCTGTCGTCCCCGTCTCCTCCCACCCCCAACCTTTCCCAGCCTCAGAGTCTTTTCCAGTGAGTCAACTCTTCGCATGAGGTGGCCAAAGTATTGCAGTTTCAGCTTTAGCATCAGTCCTTCCAATGAACACCCAGGATTGATCTCCTTTAGAATGGACTGGTTGGATCTCCTGAACGCTTCTCAGGTGACCACTAAATGAGAAGAGTGTGACTGTCACACAAGCAGAGAAGCAAGCGAAATCAGAGGGAGGAGGGTTCAGCTGAAACACAAAGGGAGAAATACAGAAAGTATAAACTTAACTGATAAAAAAGAATACTTCTATTAACACTGCAAGTAAACCAATGTAAAATGTGCTCTGAACTTAAAAGACTGAGACTGTCAGACTGTATTTTAAAAATACAAGAATGAGAGGGATGTGGGTTTAATCCCTGGTTGGGAAGTTGAGATCCCACATGCCGAGGGGCAACTGAGCCTATGCACCACAACTAAGGCCTGATGCAGTCAGAAACAGATAAATAAGTAAATATTAAAAATAATAAGATACAAGAACCATATATACTGATTCTAGGGACACATCTAAAATATAAAACTGACACTGGTAGAAAAGGGGGTGCAAGACAACCCCCCCAAAGCTGGAGCTGCCATATTGCTGTCAGGCTGTGGGCAGCAGTGAACACTGCAGACTGATGACACAGTCAATGCACAGGGAATACCCAGTAGTTCCACACGCGTGTGCAACTCATAATCGCTCCAACACACATAAAATAACAAAGACAGAACTGCAAAGAAATGGACAAGTGCCTACTCAGAGCTGTCTCTCAGGGAGCTGCTTCATTGAAACTAGCAGGCTAGAGGTCCTGAGGACCCGCAGTGTCCAGGCAGGAGGGTAGTGAAGTATCAGTGCCGGGAAGAGGATTGTGGACTATGCTGCTGTCTGTTAGCTTCCTGGTTACCAAAACACTCTATTGATCTAACACCACAAATTAAAGCAAAGGCTTGAGCAAGGCCCACAAGTCCCATTTAATGGAAATGTGTATTAAGTCTCTGTTGTTTAGTTACAAAGTTGTGCCCGACTCTTGCTATGCTATGGACTGTAACCCGCCAGGCTCCTCTGTTCATGGGATTTCCCAGGCAAGAATACTGGAGTGCGTTGCATTTCCTTCTTCAGGGGATCTTCTCAACCCAGGAATCGAACCTGTGTCTCCTTCATCTCTTGCATTGGCAAGCAGGTTCTTTACCACTGAGCCCTGAGAAGACCTGAGTCTCTGTTACTTGTTAACAATTTTCCCTCTATACTTTTAAAAAATTCTTTGCTATTCATTTTTGGCAAAAAAGGAGTCATTTGTCCTATAGAGGATTTGGATGACTGCATCCCTACTCTGCCTTTTAACACATTCCTCTGTCCCCTGTAGTTTGTATCCTGGTAGTTACAACTAGAAACTGGATTATATGAATTTGTTTCTAATGCTGTATAGGTTGCTTGGTGTAGATGCTACTGTTTCACACCAGAAGGCACTTTGTATCTCACTCTTAGTAAAGTCGGGGTCACTCATAGATTCAGGGATCAGCTAGACCCATTTATTATCCTCATCAAATTCCACCCATAGACTTTAGCAACCATCATGATTGAGTGTTTTTTCTACACCTATATTGGGTGGAGTTCTGTATGTAATTTTCCTTCACCAACAATTTGTTCATCCTGACATTCAGGTCATATGGGAAAGGCAGACTGGATGTGTGATTCTTTGTTTACCAAATTTTATTATTTATTCACTCAGCCCCTCCACACAGCTTGTGGGATCCTAGTCCCCAGTCCAGGGATTGAACCCAGGTTCCCTGCAGTGATAGCACAGAGTCCTAACCACTGGACCATCAGGGAATTCGCAATTTAGCAATTTTTAGAATGCTGCTGCTGCTGCTAAGTCACTTCAGTCATGTCCAACTCTGTGCGACCCCACAGATGGCAGCCCACCAGGCTCCCCCGCCCCCCGGATTCTCCAGGCAAGAACACTGGAGTGGGTTGCCATTTCCTTCTCCATTTAGAATTCTAGATTATTGCATTTTGAGTTCATGTATTTTATGTTTTGATGTGTTAGTATTCAGTACATCCTTTTTGATGCTGAAATTGTTGCATTTTTGGCCAATCAGAACCCTTCACTTTGCTACTCTCACCTTCTGACAGGTCTCTCTCTGGGAACAACTTTGTATCTGGTATCAGTTGCCACGGACTCAATTTGTTTTACTTCCTTTTCCAAATCTCTAAGTTCACTTCAGTTCAGTTCAGTGGCTCAGTTGTGTCTGACTCTGCGACCCCATGAATCAGAGCCCCTTTAAAATTGAAATCAGTTCTGAGAACTTGACTGTCCTGGATTTCAAACTTTTCCCAGAGAATTTGTGTTTGCTGCTGCCAGGCGCCTCTGAGGATTTTCAACCTAGAACCAGAAGAATATTTAACTAAATTTCCAATGGCGTCAGGGTGCGGGGGTGGGGCCCAGTTTGAAAGCTGTGGTCTGAACTCCTTTCTCCAAAGGGCTCAGGTCTGCTAGACATTGTGGCGCGTCTACCTGTGGAGACCCGGGAGCCCCTTGGGGTCTCCACGCCCAGGAGCGCTCTGGCCGCTTTCGCTGTGGCCACCTCGCCTGTCAGTTGTTCCGGCCCTGTGAAACCTCGCTCTGCGCTTGGCATAAAATCCCTACCCCTTCGGCCGGCGCTGAGGGTGTGTGGGGCCTGGTCTCCCCCACGCTTACCTCCCTGATACAGCCTCGAGGAATGCAAACCACACGTGATGGACACAGTACTAACCGGCCTCCATGCACTGGGTCTGACAGCGAAATCAAAATGAAAAATTATCCCCGGAATTCCCTAGTGGTTAGGACTCGGTGCTGCCGGGGCCCAGGTTCAGTGTTCAATCCCTGGTTGGAGAACTGAGATTCCAAAAGCCACCCAGCAGGGCAAGAAACAAAAAACCCAGTAGGTTAAACATAAAAACTCCCGTGGCTCCCTTTGGCGCCGAAACAAAGCCCAGCCCCTCCAATGGCTCCTGAGGGCCTGAGACCCTCCACCAGCACCTCCCCAGCCTGCGAGACTCCCTCCCTGCTTGCATACTACCTGTCCACGCCCCTGATGTCCATGTCTGCCACCAGACTATCAGCCCTGTGGGCAGGACAGTGACGTGGTCGTTTCCCTCTGCCCCTGCCAGTGCAACCAGCTGTGGAGTCCCGGCCGACACACAAGGCAGAGAATGACCAGCCTTGCAGGTTAGAAACTGGAATTCATAATGAGTGGCCCCTGCGCTGACCGGAAACGCTGGACAGCGAAGCAGGCGGTGCCAGAGCGCAGAGTGGTGGAGCGAGTCAAGCCTTTATTCATAATCCACTCACCAAACCCACCTCCTGGACAGCCCCTTTCCCCTCCACCTTCTGGCCTCACTAGCCTTCCTCGAGGTAGGTTCAGGCTCTCCCGGAGGCGGCTTCATCTGCAGCATCACGGTCGCCGTCTCCTTCGACTGGGAGAGGATCAGAGCCCGACCTAGGGACGAGCTTCCCAGAGAGGATGGTGTTTTGTGAGGAGGCACGCAGTGAGGACCGCGAAGAGAATCGAGAGGCCGGTCGGGATGGTGTCAAGGACGCGACCCCGGAGCCCAGGCCGGACGGGGTCAGGGATGGGACTCGGGAGCCTGGGCGCGACACGGACAAGGACTGGACCCTGGAGCCCGCGTGCGATGGGTCGTGGGCTGGGACTCGTAAACTGGCCTTCGAAGGGGCCAGAGACAGGACCCTGGAGCCAATATGCGACGGGACCAGTGACGGGACCCTGGAAACTGAGACCTTCGAGGGAAGGGACGGGGTCCAAGAATCTGCGCGGTTCTGGGAGGCTGGGACTGATGGGACCCGGAAGGTCGCGCGCGACGGGGTCTTGGAGGGAAAAGACTCGGAGTCAGAAGCAGCCGGCGATGGTTCCCAAAGCGGCGGGCCCTCGGGGCCTCGGCGCAGCCAGCCGTGCACGCGCGCCAGGTCCCGCGTGTCCTCATGCTCGCGCCGCAGCTGCTCGCGCTGCTCCAGCAACTGGCGCCGCGTGTCCTTCAGCACCTGGGCCCGGCGGAGCAGCTGCAGCAGCTCCTGCCGCAGGCGACCATTCTCCACTCTGATGGCCTGGGTGTGCTCCAAGAGCGCGCGCGCCGCCTCCCGCTCCGCGCGCCGCGCCAGCGACTGCACGCGCTGGCGCGCCTCGCGCTCAAACGCTGCCTTGTCCTCCAGGAAGCGCCGCTTCACGCGGTGGAGCATCTGCGTGTGCTCCACACGCATATGCAGCAGCTCGCGCTCCAGCGCCCGGATCCGGGCCAGCTGCTCCAGCTGCAGCTCCTGCGGCCGGGGCGCTGGTCAGCGCCGATCCGCGGCGCTCACCCACCTCGCCCGGCCCCCGCCCGGCCCTACCGCGGGCGCGCGTACTGACCTTGTAGGGCTGCAACTCCTGCACCTGCTGCGCCATCTGCGCCGCGCGCGCCTCCATCTCCAGCAGCTGCGCGCGCATCTCTTCCTCACGCCCGCGGTAGATCGACGCCAGCTCTGCGTGCTGCCAGAGGATCTGCGACAGGTTCACGCGGTTCTGCTCTTCCAGCTTAACGATGGCGTTTGCGCAGCGCTGCACGCGCGTGCTCACATAGCTTGCGTAGAGCCGGTTCTCCTCGCGCAGGCGCAGCGCCTCGCTGTCCAGGAAGTCTTTCTCCTGCAGCACTTGGTCGACGCGCTGCTTACAGGCGTCCAGTTCCTCGGAGAGCAGCTTGTGCTCGCACTGCAGGTACTGAGCACGCTCCGACAGCGGGGGATCGGCGCCCTCTCCCGCAGCGCCCCGCCGGCGCCCGGCGCCCGTCCCGCGCTTCTTCTTGGGCGCCATGGGTCGGGGCCCCCAGCCCGCTCCTCTAACTCAGCCCTGCCCCTACCCCAAGCCCGAATGTTCTGATGAGGTTGGACGCATCTCAGCGTCACGAAGCTGTGGGAGGCAGAATCAGGAGTTTGGGGTCGATCAGGGGTCAGGGTATTGTCGCCAACCTTTACTTGTGGGCTCCTTCCTCACCTTGGCTGTCAGTCGGGGTTCGTCCACCTTTAGTAGTGTTGTCGGTCAGCCGGAACGGTCTCCATGGAAACAGAACTTAGTCGCCCTCCCCAACTCCAGTGCTGCTGCTTGCGCAGCGCCCCCCAGTCCCCGCCACCGCCCCGCTTTTTCCATTACCCCCAACTCCCTCATTCGAAGTCGGTGCATGATGGCCCGTGTGCTTGCCCTGCAGAAATCGGAGTCCATACGGGCAGGACGTCGGCTTTCCCCGGAGGACCACGCTGGGCTTACTTCTGAATCTAGCAGACCCGGCAGCAGCCGGAGTAGACCCCACTCTCCACGTCCATACGGCTCCTTTGCAGCCCCTGCGCCAGTGGCCGCCGTATGGGGAGAGGCTTCACCAAGTTCTTGGCCTCCCCCACCGCACCCCGCCACACACGAAATCTCCGTATATCTTGTCAGTACAGAACGCTTCCTCACAACTTTTCATCACTCTGAGACCCAGTTTTCCTCGAATCACTTCGTGATTCCTTCCTCCTCTCTGGAGCCCTCTAGGAGTTAAGACTGCCGGGAAGGCCAACCCCATACAGATGCCATCCCCTGGTCAGGAGCGCTTTTCTCTGGAATTTCCTCTCCTCAGCAGGCCCGTGAGGCATCTGTTCAGTTCAGCCCACCAACCTGCGCTTGGTCTTCCCAGCCGGCCAGAGTGGCTGGACAGGGCTCCCATCCTGTCTGATGCTTTTGACAAGTAACTTAAATTTCTACCCATTTCTGCCCTGCTTTCACATAGTTGGGTTTCTGTCCCGGTGTGTCCACATAGGCTGCCATAGGCATAGGTTCAAGAACTGATGACTTGTAATGTGACAAGCACAGCTTAGGAAACCACATATGTAGGAAGGATTGCCTCCAACAAGCCTTAGGAGATTGACTTCAGAGCCCAGTGCTTCGCTCCAATGGCTGGACTTGCTCTAGTTAGTTACACCTGCACCAAAGGTGGGGCAGAGCTTCTTAAAATTAGGAACACATTTGAAGCATTTTCCTCCTTATAAAAATGTATTTTATAAATTAAAATAAAGTGACAAACTTTTAAAATGCAGAATTTTCATTATCTTCACGTTAAAATTTTTAAAGAAATACTGACTTATAAACTCCTAAAACAGCATCTGAGTGTCGGCCTTAAATGATCTGGGCTTCTTACAGAAAACTGGGGAAAGCCTAAGTAGACCAGGGCAAGAATTAGCCATGACCCTGCAGTGGGGTCTTCACCAGGCCCATTTGGTACTCTTCTCTTCTAAGCCTGGCATTCCTGACCAGGGTCTCTCTGCCTCCAGAGGCAGCCACCAACGCTCTCCACCACATCACCCAGGGGCCTGCCTGGGGCCACTGTCACCATTTGACTGATGGCAAAACAGACTGCTGATCACATGGACCAAGCCTTGTCAAACTCAATGAAACTATGAGCCACGCTGTGGAGGGCCACCCAAGACGGATAGGTCATGGTGGAAAGTTCTGACAAAATATGGTCCATTGGAGAAGGGAATGGCAAACCACTTCAGCATTCTTGCCTTGAGAACCCCATGAACAGTAATGAAAAGGCAAAATGATAAAACACTAAACGATGAACTCCCCAGGTTGGTAGGTATGCTACTGGAGAAGAGTGGAGAAATAACTCCAGAAAGAAGAGACGGAGCCAAAAAGAAAACAATACCCAGTTGTGGATGTGACTGGTGATGGAAGTAAAGTCAAGTGGGCCTTAGGAAGCATCGCTCTGAACAAAGCTAGTGAAGGTGATGGAATGCCAGTTGAGCTATTTCAAATACGCAAAGATGATGCTGTGAAAGTGCTGTGCTTAATATGCCAGCAAATTTGGAAAACTCAGCAGTGGCCACAGGACTGGAAAAGGTCAGTTTTCATTCCAATCACAAAGAAAGGCAATGCCAAATAATTTTCAAACTACCACACAATTGCAGTCATCTCACATGCTAGCAAAGTAATGCTCAAAATTCTCCAAGCCAGACTTCAACAGTACGTGAAAAGAGACCTTCCACATGTTCAAGCTGGATTTAGAAAAGGCAGAGGAAACAGATCAAATTGCCAACGTCCACTGGATCATCGAAAAAGCAAGAGGGTTCCAGAAAAACATCTACTTCTGCTTTATTGACTAAGCCAAAGCCTTTGACTGTGTGGATCACAACAAACTGTGGGAAATTCTTCAAGAGATGGGAATACCAGACCACCTTACCTGCCTCCTGAGAAATCTGTATGCAGGTCAAGAAGCAGCAGTTAAAACTGAACATGGAACAACGGACTGGTTCCAAATAAGGGAAGGAGTACGTCAGGGCTGTATACTGTCACCCTGCTTATTTAACTTCTATGCAGAGTGCATCATGCAAAATTCTGGGCTGGATGAAGCACAAGCTGGAATCAAGATTGGTGGTAGAAATATCAATAACCTCAGATATGCAGATGACACCACCCTTATGGCAGAAAGTGAGGAAGAACTAAAAAACCTCTTGATGAGAGTGAAAAAGCTGGCTTAAAACTCAACATTCAGAAAACTAAGATCTTGGCATCTGGTCCCATCACTTCATGGCAAATAGATGGGGAAAGAGTGGAAACAGTGTCAGACTTTATTTTTTTGGGCTCCCAAATCACTGCGGATGCTGACTGCAGCCATGAAATTAAAAGACGCTTACTCCTTGGGAGAAAAGCTATGACCAACGTAGACAGCATATTAAAAAGCAGAGATACCACTTTGCCAACAAAGGCCTGTATAGTCAAAGGTATGGTTTTTCCAGTCATGTATGGATGTGAGAGTTGGACTATAAAGAAAGCTGAATGCAAAGAATTGGTGCTTTTGAATTGTGGTGTTGAAGAAGACTCTTGCGGGTCCCTTGGACTGCAAGGAGATCCAACCAGTCCATCCTAAAGGAAATCAGTCCTGAAAATTCATTGGAAGGACTGATGTTGAAGCTGAAACTCCAGTACCCTGGCCATCTGATGCGAAGAACAGACTCATTGGAAAAGACCCTGATGCTGGGAAAGATTAAAGGCAGGAGGAGAAGGGGACAACAGAGGATGAGATGGTTGGATGGCATCACAAACTGGATGGACATGAGTTTGAGTAAGCTCTGGGAGTTGGTAATGGACAAGGAAGCCTGGCGTGCTGCAGTCCATGGGGCCACAAAGAGTCGGACACGACTGATTGACTGAACTGAACTGAACTGAAACAGACTGTGAGGTGGGGACCTGCTCTGAAGACTGGGCTGGGCCGGTCCTCTGCGGTCTTGGACCCCTTGCCCTCCCAGGCTACGCCGCACCATCCCCCTCCCGGGCTCCTGCCCTGCACACATCTGCGCGGGAGTGTCTAAGTAGACCTTCAGTTCAGTTCAGTTGCTCAGTCGTGTCCGACTCTTTGTGACCCCATGAATCACAGCACGCCAGGCCTCCCTGTCCATCACCAACTCCCGGAGTTCACTCAAACTCATGTCCACAGAGTCGGTGATGCCATCCAGCCATCTCATCCTCTGTCGTCCCCTTCTCCTCCTGCCCCCAATCCCTCCCAGCATCAGAGTCTTTTCCAGTGAGTCAACTCTTCACATGAGGTGGCCAAAGTATTGGAGTTTCAGCTTCAGCATCAGTGCTTCCAATGAACACCCAGGACCGATCTCCTTTAGAATGGACTGGTTGTTTCTCCTTGCAGTCCAAGGGACTCTCAAGAGTCTTCTCCAACACCACAGTTCAAAAGCATCGATTCTTTGGCGATCAGCTTTCTTCACAGTCCAACTCTCACATCCATACATGACCACGGGAAAAACCATAGCCTTGACTAGATGGACGTTGGTTGGCAAAGTAACGTCTCTGCTTTTTAATATACTATCTAGGTTGGTCATAACTTTCCTTCCAAAGAGTAAGCGTCTTTTAATTTCATGGCTGCAGTCAGCATCCGCAGTGATTTTGGAGCCCCAAAAAATAAAGTCTGACACTGTTTCCACTGTTTCCCCATCTATTTCCCATGAAGTAATGGGACCAGATGCCATGATCTTAGTTTTCTGAATGTTCAGCTTCAAGCCAACTTTTTCATTCTCCTCTTTCACTTTCCTCAAGAGGCTTTTTAGTTCCTCTTCACTTTCTGCCATAAGGGTGGTGTCATCTGCATATCTGAGGTTATTGATAGTTCTCCCGGCAATCTTGATTCCAGCTTGTGCTTCTTCCAGCCCAGCGTTCCTCATGATGTACTCTGCATATAAGTTAAATAAGCAAGGTGACAATATACAACCTTGACGTACTGCTTTTCCTATTTGGAACCAGTCTGTTGTTCCATGTCCAGTTCTAACTGTTGCTTTCTGACCTGCATATTGGTTTCTCAAGAGGCAGGTCAGGTGCTCTGGTATTCCCATCTCTTTTCCACAGTTTACTTGGCCTTTTAATTTCTGTTTCGAAGTGAGGCACCCGATGAGCAGAGGTTTTTAAAGTCGTCCGGGCCTCGCAGGTTTCTCGGCGATTTGTCCTTGCTCATAAACGCCTCTTTCCCGAAGAAGGGTGGCTAGCGTTTCCTCTTGCTGGTTCTCTGGGCTCCTGGAAACTCGCTTCTCCCAGGCGCTGCAATTCCCGATGACGGTATCCCGAGGGCCTCGGAGGCGGAGCCCCAGGGAAGCCCCACCCCCACCCCCGCGGCCGCTGTCCGGGCCCTGCGGCCATCACCGGCAAAGCCCGCCCAATCCGGGCTCGGCTCCCTCCCTGCCCCGCCCCACCCGCCGGGTCCGCCGCCTCCCAGCCGGAAGCGTCCACCTCGGCGCTCGCAGCTGAGCAGGCCTCCCGGGCTGACCTCGCCTCCGCCCCGGGGCAATTAGGGTTAGAATTGTCTCCTTAGCTTCCTCCGGCTCGCTCGGCGCCGGAGGCCACGGGGCCGATGGGTGTCCCCGGGAGCGGCCCTTCTCCTGGGGAAGAGGGGCGTGCTGGGCCTGGAGGCGGGCTGAGACGCCCCCACTGCAGACCTCGGGGGGCTTTCCCTCACTGTGCTGAGAATGGGGTGTCTAGTGTCCAGTATCCCCCGCCGCCCACTGGAGACGGGACTTACCTCCAAGGGCCCAGATTCAAAGCCGAGTGTTACTCCTGATCCATCTCCCCACCCTTGGTGTCTTCCCCACTCCCTTCGTGATGATGTGGGGTCTCTGTCCTTCCAGGGGCCAAGACTCAGGTTGGGGAGCGTCTGGGGTCACCCACCTCTTAACCGGGACCGTAAGCTGGAGAGACACTGGACGGAAGACGCGCTGGCAGTCTGCTCAACTTCTGCCAAGGCCACCCCCACCCCCGTCCTGACGGGCCCTCCCAGAGTCCTGTCCTGGGCCCTGACGGCCGCAGCACAGTGACCCACCCGGCTTGTTCCTAGGATACCGCTCTCTTTGCTGAGCCCCTGCCTCACCCCTACCTGGCCAAGCCACCAGAGGGCACACCTTCCTGCCCCAGCTTGCTGTTCCTTCTGCCTTGGAGCCCTCCCTGCTGAGCTCTGGAGACCTGGGGTTAGCGCTCCTTCTCTGGAGTACCACTGGTCTTGGGCTGTGTGTCTGACCCGCGGGTGAGCACTTCCTGCTCCCATTTCACAGATGGAAAAACTGAGGCACAGAGTGAGTTGTGCAAGGACTCCTGAAAGCACTAGGTCTGTGACTTGGGCCTTAGTGGGCTCTTCCCACTGTGTGTACTGCCTCTCTGGCAGAGGTCAGACGAAGGGGGCCTGGCAGGAGGGATGCTCCAGCCCCACCCCAGTACCTTGTCCCTTGATCAGAAGCACAGCACTGACAGCAATCACCATGGTGAAGGGGAGGATGGGCAGGACCGTGAGAGAGGTCCAGGAGAGCCTGTCTATCCAGTGCGTCCTCTGGCTGAGGTCAAGCCCTGGAGACCCCGGACCTGGATGTTCTCTCTCCCTGGGCAGGCCCCCAAGTCTGTCCCCTTCCCTAGATCCCCGTTTGGGGCTGCCTGCTGCCCTGCCCTACCCCCAACCTGAGTTGGCCCTGGGCTGGGCACTCAGGACCCTTCCTCAGGCGGCCTCCCCCGACCGACAAGTACCCTGGAACCGGTGCCAGACCCACACCAGGCTCATGGTCAGCCCCAGCTGGAAGGACCAGATCCAGGCCACAACGTGGGTCAACTCCCACAGCTGCAGCCACCCCTGAAGGAAGTGCCCTCCCCAGACATACGGATCCATGAGGGACACACAGCGCTGTGAGGGACAAAGCTGCACATCACCTGATTCCCAGGAACCACACGGGCAGGAGCCGGCGGGAGCCCTGGGTGTGCACGTGTGCTCACGTGTGCACATGGAGCGTCCTAGGGTGGGTCAGGGCCCTGTGGCGGGCGATGCTGCCGTGGTGACCCAGGGCCCTGACCTGCTCAGGGTTAGTGGGTCACAGCTTTGGGGAGAGGCCTTGTTGGAGCCCAGGGCCTGTGGCTTGGTCCTTGGTCCCCCCTGAAGGGCCGGGCCAGGGTGGCTGGGGATTGGGGTATGATCCTGGCTGGTCTGCGTGCCCCGCCATGGGTGCTCACCTACCTCTGTTTGTGAGGAAGAGGATGACAAACAGAAGGGTGCCCAGAGTCCAGAGCCCCACACAGGCCCCGATGGCAGTGCTAGCACCCACCTTCACAGGCTGGTTCAGAGACACCCCTGAGAGACAGTCAGGAGGGGCGTCCCCTGTTTGAGTCTGGACACATGATCTAGAGACAAGTCCATCTACAACCCAAAGGTGCCCACCTAGGAGAGGCCCAGGCAACTGCCTGGGGTGACCTGGGGTACCTGGGTCCATAGCCCTCGCTGGGAGCAGGAGAGGAGAGCCCAGGTTGGAGCCCCAGGTGCTGGGGAGCACAGCAGGTCCTCCTGCTGCAGGCTCAGGGATGCTCCAGGAACAGGATGGGCGGTGGGCTCCACTGTAATGTAGATGGGTCGCAGCTGATATCTACTCAGACTTGGACACTGAGGGGCAGGAAGGGTGGGGCCCACTCGTGGACTGTGGCACACAGGGTGGGGCGGGGCCCACACATGGACTGTGACTCATGGGGACACGGGGGCAGGGCCCACACGGACTGTGACACTCTGCCATCCGGGAGGCGGGCTCCCCGTGAGTCTGGTCTTCAGGGTGTTAAGGAGGCTGGTGACCGTGAAGCAGGAACTTCAGGCCAAATCATCTCAACCTGGGGTTTGACTTGCCACGTGCTCACTCCCCACAACTGTGGGTGTCCTGGATGAGGCCCTCCAAACTGCATGTGATTTCCCCATGGGTCAGCTAAAAGTTCATTGCGTGGTCCACTTTTTCTTGAATGCATAATAAATACCCTAAATCAATAATGCACTCAGAACAAACCTGAAGCTACAACTGCATGCAGTAAAACTGTCAACTGACACTTGATGAGAAAATAAAAACTTCTTGACAAAATTTATATCTGCAAGGATATTTAAACAAGGGGAAAATGGACTGGGTGGAAATAATGGCCCCAAGAGAAAATACATAATAGCAGATTGAAAAAGAGCAAGTGGATGAATCAAATGACCATTGAAAACCTGATTGAATAATTAGGTGGATGTAATGAAGTTCACGCTGCAGAATTCTTTTTTGCTGAAATTCACTGATTTGGGGCTACTTCTGCTTAATGACCATGTTCGTGGTGGGAGAACGGCAGGGCTGAGACTGCCTTTGGTGCGGGTTCTGGGGAGGAGGCAGGGAGAAGAGGGGCTGGCCTGCCGACCAGGGCCCAGCGGTGCCAACTGCCCTCCGCAGCCGTGTGGGACTGCTCCACGCCCCACCCCTGGTCCTGCCTTGTAGGTGAGTTCACTAGGCTCCTGCTGGCCACTTACTGTTGCTGTTGCCCACCACTGGGGAGTGCCGAGCTATGCCTCCTGCCCCGCGCCCCACCTCAGACCCTCCGCAGTGAGTCCAGCCCTCACCCCTTTCAGCCAGTCCAAGTGGTTGTCAGTCCTTCTTTTCCTGCTCGTCTCTGTCCTTTTAGGCATAGAGCTTTCACTTTATTATTGGTTGTATCTGGGGAATATTCCCACTCATTCAGTGAATTTTCCATTTCATCTGAGTTGTCAAGCATCTTGATGGGAGGTTGTTGACAATAAACGCGCAGCTGTTGGTCAGTGCTTGAATGATTTGTCAGGAATACAGTCTTTCACTCCTGATGCTATAGTTCCTCTTTTAGTTCTTGAATTGCATCTTTATTTTCTATGGTCTGTATCAATTTTCTTGATTATAAGATATCAATAATATGAAGCCATTTTTAATATAACAGAATATTTAATTGCATCCATTTCCCATCAATGCCCAATCATTTAGTGATTTATGTCAGCCATTTCCATTGGCAGGGGGCTTTTCCACTAAAGGCCCCTGTGGTTTCCTGAGACCACGTTTCTCACCAGATTCAGTTCATTTCCGGCCTGAAGAGTCATCATGGCTGTTTGGCAGCCCTGAACTTGCTCTTCTAATTTTTACACTGAGTTCCGCTTTAACCCCAGCCAGTGTCTCATTTGTAACCTGTTCTATATGCTTTCTATGTGTGTTATTCAATCAGTGTCCAACTCTTTGTGACCCAATAGACTGTAGCCCGCCAGGCTCTTCTCCTCTGTCCATGGGAAGAATTCTTTCCAGGCAAGAATACTGGAGTGGGTTGCCATTTTCTTCTCCAGGGGATCTTCCTGACCCAGGAATCGAACCTGAGTCTCCTGGACTGCAGGCAGATTCTTTACCATTTGAGCCTCCAGGGAAACCCATGCTTTCTATACGCTGCAATTTTAGGGATTGGTTCCAGAATTCTAGATTGGCTTCTTTCCCCTTTGAGTACATTAATGATGTCCTTGCCTTTTCTTCCGGCTTGAATTTTTTTTCTGATAAAAACTGCAGTCATGCTTATTTTTTTTGTTCCTCTGCATGTAAATTTCTTTGGTTATTTTAAAAATTGTTTCTTTATCACTGCTTTTCAGCAACTTAGTTATAAGTTCTTTGTGTTCTTCCTAGTTGGGCTTCATTTAATTTCCTGAATCTGTGAACATATCACTTTTTCTTTCAATTTGCAAAAATTTCAGCCATTAGTTTCTCAAACATACTTATTGCATGCCCCTTTTGGTTGACACTATCCCACAAGTCATTACTCTTATATTTTCCCCTCTGGTTTCAGTTTGGGTAGCTTTTATTGCTGTGTCTTTGAATTCATTGATCACTTTTTTCCTACTATATTCATGTTTTCTATATATCTAGGAGCATATTTATAACAGCTTTTTTAAAGTGCATCCATACTCAGTCATGTCCAACTCTTTTCTGACCCCATGGACTGTAGCCTGACAGACTCCTCTGTCCATGAAATTCTCCAAGCAAGAATACTGGAGTGGGTTGCCATTCCTTTTTCCAGGGGATCTTCCCAACCCAGGGATCGAACCCAGATCTCCTGCATTACAGGCAGATTCTTTACCAACTGAGCCACCAGGGAAGCCCTTCTGTGTTTATCGAGTTAGGTATTCTGAGTATTTCCTTTAAGTGGAAATCATTAAATATGTGACCTTTTGTATCTGACTTATTTCACTTAGCACTGTGTTTCCACATCGTAGCATATACCATTACTTAAATCCTTTTTATGGATGAATTATATTCCATTGTCTGTATAGATATCATTTTCTTTATCCATTCATCAGTTGATGGATATTTGGGTTGTTTCTACCTTTTGGCTTTTGTGACTAGGCTGCTGCAAAAACTCATGTACAAGTATTTGTTTGAATATCTGTTTTCAATAATTTTGGAATATATACTCAGGTTTCTCAGCTGGTGCAATGGTAAAGAATCTGCCTGCCAGTGCAGGAGATGCAAGAGACGTGGGTTCGATCCCTGGGTCAGGAAGACCCCCTGCAGTAGGAAATGGCAACCCACTCTAGTATTCTTGCCTGGAAAATTCCATGATAGAGGAGCCTGGCAGGCTAAGAATTGGACACGACTGAGCAACTGAGCATGCACGCACACACTTATACCCAGAACTGGAACTGCTGGATCATATGGGAATTCTATCTTTAACTTATTGAGGAATTGCCAAACAGTTTTCCACAATAGCTGCACTGTTTTACATCCCACCAGCACCTTATGAGAGTTCTGATTTTTCTCCATCCTTGCCAAGACTTCTTTTGTTTCATTTTGCAGTCATCCTAGTGGGCAAGTGTGACCCCACGTGTCATGACTGCGTTTCCCTGATAGTTAATGATGTTGAGCGTCTTTCCCTGTGGTGCTGGCCATTGGTACATTTTCTTTGAAATGGGTCTATTCAAGTCTTTGTCCATGGTTTTCTGGTTTGGTTTGTTTACATTTTATTTATCTGTCTTTGACTGTGCTGGGTCTTCATTGCTGCATGAGGGCTTTCTCTAGTTGCAGAGGGCGGAAGCTGCTCTCTAGCTGCAGTGTACTGGCTTCTCGCTGAGGTTACTTCTTTTGCTGTGGAGCACTTCAGTAGTTGGCAGTTCCTGGGCTCCCTGAGCTCAGGCTCACTGGTTGTAGCACTCAGACTTGGTTGCTCCAAGGCATGTGGGATCTTCCCAGACCAGGGATCAAACCCATGTCTATCACATTTGCAAGCAGATTCTTTACCACTGAGCCATCAGGGAAGGCCCTGTCCATAATTTTAATTGGGTAAGTCTAATAACTATTTATTGGGTGCTGGATATTGTGAATTTTATGCTACTGAGTATCGTTTTGTTCCTGTTTCCCTTTAAAGAGTGTTAAACTAAACAGCCTGTGTCATCTTGTTCCCTTTGAGGCTTGCTTTCCACACTCATGATGGGTGTGGAATAGCCTTTAGTTGAGAGCTAGCTCAGTCGCTTCACTGAGGCCATGACCCGCCTGAGATTTCTCCTGAATGTCCTGATGTCCTCCCTGGCTGCTCAGCATTAAGGATGTCCTCTGTCTATATGAAATCTGGACTGTTCAGCTTACCCCCCCACCCCCACCCCTCTTGTTCTGTGCTTGGACTCTTGGAATTCCTCCATCTTTGCCCTGATGTGGCACTCAGCAAGAGAACTAAGAGGCCTCATCTGGTCTGCTCTGCTGAGCGCACAGTCCTGCAGCGCTGGCTGTCCAGCTGTTTGCAGGCACTTGGTTCACATCCTTGTTGCCCAGTTTCCTAGCTCTTCGTCGATGAAGGGCATGGACAGTCCAGTCACTTCCTCACGCCAGAATAAAAGTCTCTCATCTCTTTTTCGTTTCTTTTCCTCATGTTTATCCCCTCCCCCCTCCAACTTTATATTGAGATACAACTGAAGTATAATAAACTGCGCATATTTGAAGTGTACAGTTTCAACTGTTTTGACACATGTGTTAAACGTCTGAAATCATCACCAGGCTTGAGCATTTCTATCACCTCCTAAAGTGTTCTTGTACCACTTGCAATGCATCTCTCCCTCCACTCTACCACAAGGCTACCAGTGACCTGTAGCTGGCATTCTCTAGAATTGCATACAGATGGCACCATGAAAGCAGATCTGGCTTGTCTAATCAGCGTAATGATTTTGAGCGTCATCCATGTTGTGTGCATCAACAGTTGTTCTTTTCTGTTTTTCTGATAATATTGCACTGTGTGGTCATCCCACGTTTTGTTTATGTATTCCTGTTTCAAATGCTGGAAGCAACATTCGAGTTGTTTACAGTTTGGGGTTGTTACAAATAAAGTTGTTTACAGTTTGGGGTTGTACGTGGGTGTGTAACTCACGCATGTTTTCATTTCTCTTGGGTGACTACCACCGGAAGATGCCCCAGTCACACTAAATCTAAGTTACACATTTTAAGAAACGACCAAATATTTTCCCAAAGTGGCTGTAGCGTTTTACACGTTGGGGATGCCACGGCCCCTGCCCCCAAATACCTCCGGAGAGGAGGGGTGCGAGTGACACGTTATCCTTCGGTACCGCCTTAGCAAGCCCGGAAGAAGGCAGGGAGGGAGGCCCGGGGTGGGCAGAAGGCTCCTTGGGCGCAGGTGCGGCGCGGGGGCGGAGAGGGCACCTTCTCGGCCCGGCCGGGCGGGCCCCGGGGCGGGGCTGCGGGGAGGGGCTCCTCAGCGGCCCCGGTTGGGGCGGGGTTTGGGCGGCCGTCGGCCCTCCGTCGGTTCCCAAGGCAACCGGGTTCAACAGTTGGAGCCCAGCGGTTGTTTGGAGGATTCCTGGTTCCCGCTTGCCGACATGTGCGCCGCCGAGGTGGACCCTCACGTCGCCCAGCGATACCTGCTCAAACGGCGGCTCGGGAAGGGGGTGAGCTCGAGAGGAGCCTGGGCGTCCGCGGGACCTGCGGGACGTGGGTAGGGCCAGTCAGAGGACTGTGGCCGTCCACGCTGCAGGGACTCCTGCGCTGGGTCCTGCCTCCTCCATGAGCTGCAGGTGTACCCCGTTTCCGACAACAGGGCGCCCTACTCGCAGGGAGCTTGTCCCTTGGCTCTGGGAGGCAGCTGAGAGCTGGGGCCCCAAGGTCTCAGGTCTGATCCTGGAACTCCCGGGCCCCCGCTGTCCCCACCACCGCCTCAGGCTCCCGGGTGCCTCTCCCGGTGCCCACAGTGTGACGCAGGCGCTAAGGGGGGGCAGACCCCTGCCCAAGAAGGGCCTGAGCCGGTGAGCGCGGTGGGAATGGAGTGCGAGCCCACGTGCATTTGTGACTGTGGGCGTGGGAGAGCAGGTGGGACTGTGTCACAGGGTCGCAGAGTGTGTGTGCGTGTGAGACGCGGAGCAGAGAGAGTTGCAGATAGTGCAAGCAGTCGTGCAAAAGCCCTGGGGCAAGGACATGCTGGGCTGGTGGGAAGGAGCAGAGCTGATGTAACTGGACAGGACACTAGGGGGATGGTCTGGGAACGTGGGGATTTGGGGAACTGCAAGGACTTCAGCTCCTGTTGTGAGTGACACACGAGAGTGGGATCAGGATGCCTTCAAAGGTGAAAGTCTGTTGGAGAAGGGACCCACCCAAGAACTCCCTCCCATTCCACAGTCAGGACCTGCCACCCCACATTCCCCTGGGGCCTCCCCAGAGGCCCCCTCTCATGCTTCTAACCCCCATTGCTTCCTATAAGCCTCCTCTGGAGGCCTGCAGCTTTGGGGTTTCCCCTCTCTGGAAGCAGAGTGGGAAGGAGGAGGCTTGTGTCTGCAGGAGGCAGTCTGGCAGGGCTCTGTGCCCAGCAGGCTGACCACCGTCCTCCTCAGGCCTATGGCATCGTGTGGAAGGCGGTGGATCGGAGGACTGGCGAGGTCGTGGCCATCAAGAAAATCTTTGATGCCTTCAAGGATAAGACAGATGCCCAGGTAAGTGAGTGGGGAAGCGAGCTGTGTGGGAAAGGACGAGGCAGGGCTGTGGGGTGGCCCCCCGCTGCCTTGTGTCGGAAAGGCACAACTGGAAACCCAATCACAGCAGGTTTCTGCATTTCTCAGAGCACCAGCCCCTGCAAACCCAGGGTCCAGCAGGTGTGCGGGCACTGAGCATCTGTCCCTTCGCATCCTCTCTGGACAGGGGCTTCCTTCTTGTTCCACACCCACACTCGTGTTTCTGTCTCCTTCCAGAGGACGTTCCGGGAAATCATGCTTCTCCAGGTGAGTGGCCAGGCCATCTACCTGCTGCTCCAGGCGCTGTTTCTCCAAAGAAGGGGAAGCTTGGCCCCTGGCCCCCAGGGCACGGACCCCTGCTCTTTCCCCAGGAATTTGGGGACCATCCCAACATCATCCGCCTCCTGGATGTGATCCCGGCAGAGAACGACAGGGACATTTACCTGGTGTTTGAGTCTATGGGTGAGTGAGGCCTCCCTCAGGCCCCAGTCCCCCTTTGTCCAGGCCCAGGACTGCCCCCGCCCGCCCGCCCACCCCCCAGTGTTTCCCGCAGTGTCCAGTGTGCTCAGCATGGGCAGAGTCCCTTGGAGCTGGAGAGTGTCAGCCCCCAAGGCCTGGTGGCGAATACCTTGACCCCCGCCTCTGCGAGGTTTTGCAGCTACATGTCCTTTTTTTCCTGCTTGTTTGATAAAACAAAGGCAGCATGAAATAAAGTATAAAAACAATTCCACAAACTTTGTTTGCTGTGCTGACAAAGAGGGTAGGCAGGCTTGAGAGGCAGGCAGGGGTTCCCAGGCAATGCTCGTGCCCAGCACGTGCCGGCGAGGCCCTGGTCTGTGGGGGCTGAGGAGTCCCCATGGGGGTGCAGAGTGGGCCCGCCTGGCCTACCCTCCCCAGGCCTGCCAGACTGACCTGCAGTCCTCCCCAGACACCGACCTGAATGCCGTCATCTGCAAGGGCACGCTGCTGAAGGACACCCACAAGCGCTACATCTTCTACCAGCTGCTGCAGGCCACCAAGTTCATTCACTCAGGGCGGGTCATCCACCGCGACCAGAAGGTACCGCCCACGCCTGTCTGCTGAGCTCCACCACCCGGCCGGCGCCCCAGCAGTGCACCGGGTCCTCGAGCCCCAGCCCGGTCAGCCCACAGCCTGCTCCTTCACCCCCAGCCATCCAATGTTCTCCTGGATGCCAGCTGTTTGGTAAAGCTCTGTGACTTTGGCCTGGCTCGCCCCCTCAGCGGCCTCCCTGAGGTGCCCGAGGGCCATGCCCTGACGGAGTATGTGGCCACGAGATGGTACCGGGCTCCAGAGGTGTTGCTGTCTTCCAACTGGTAACAGCCAGTGACCTGCCCTCATCTTGCCCCACCTCCCCCTGCAAGGCCAGGGCCCCCGCGCCCGCCTGCCCAGCCAGGGCCCTCGGCCTTCTTGCCCCGCGAGTCCCAGAACCCACTTGAAGTCCCTCCTCCCACCTGCTCCTCAGCCTCTGGGGTCCCCCCTCCAGCTCCACCCTCCCCCCGCACCAGGTACACCCCCGGGGTGGACATGTGGAGTCTGGGCTGCATTCTGGGGGAGATGCTGCGGGGGCGGCCCTTGTTCCCCGGCTCCTCCACCCTCCACCAGCTGGAGCTCATCCTGGCGGCCATCCCCCCACCGTCCAAGGAGGGTGAGCGTGTGGGCAGGCGGCGGCTGGCACACAGCTGTGGGGGGACAGCACCTCATGGACCAGGACTGCATGGGAGGACGGCGGGGAGGGGATGGGGCTGGGAATGCCAGGGAGGCGGGATAAGCAGGGTCCAGAGGCCTTGGCAGTCCTAGTGGGGGCAAGCTGTGCAGGGTGGGCCCAGGGGAGGGCTGCTGGGGGTTTCTGCCAGGGACATGGGGCCCATGAGGGTCAGGCAGTGCCCATCGAGGGTCCACCCGGGGTGGAACAACAGCGCGAGCTCTGTGGAGGGGCGACAGGTGGCTCCACACTGTGTGGCCAGGGGCCGGGCAGGGGTGCTAGCAAAGAGAAGGGTGGCGGTGGCTGGAGGGCAGCTTGAAGTGGCCCTTCCTCCCTGGGGGGTGGCGGTGTGGAGGCCAGCGTCGGGGAGCCCTGTTCTCTCCCCAGTCTGCTCCGGTGGAGAGGGCAAGGCGCTCCCCATGCAGGTGGGGGCACATGTGTGCACAGGAGAGCACGCGGTGTGTGGCGGAGACAGGCGTGTAAGGACAGGCACGTGCGGGTGCGCTAGTGGTTTGCACGACCTGCTGTTCGGGGTTTGAGCCCTGCCAGAGAGCCGAGGCCCTGCAGAGGAGGTTGCTCCACAGGCCAGAAGCAGCGGCTGCCCACCTCCCTGCACTGCTGGCCCAACCACCGTCCTGACTCCTGAGCACACTGCCTTCTGCCCTCACTCCTAGACCTCCTGGCGCTTGGCTCTGGCTGCAATGTCTCAGTTCTGCAGCATCTGGGGTCCCAGTGAGTGCGGGGGCTTCAGGGGGCCCCAGCATGCTCCCTGCAGCCATCAGGGCCAGCAAGTGTCAGCTCCGTAGGCCCTGCCCTCCTGACCACGGTCCTGAACCGCGAAACTATTGGTCAGCCTGAAATGAGTAGACCCCAGGGTGGGCCCCGCTGGCGCTGGGAGGGCGGCAGGAGCCGCCCCAGGCCTCAGAGAGCAGGGGATCTGACCACCTTCCCTGGCACCCGAGGGTGATGCAGGGGGCAGGAAACAGGGGTATGGGTGGAAGTTGAAACCCTAGCAAGGGGCACAGATGTGGACCTGGGGCTGGGGGCCAGACCCTGGAAGCCCTGACCAGCCGGCCTCCCACAGGCCCAGGCAGACACTAGATGCCCTCCTGCCCCCCGACACCCCTCCAGACGCCCTGGACCTCCTCTCGCGACTCCTGGTGTTTGCCCCGCACAAGCGGCTCAGCGCAGCCCAGGCCCTGCAGCACCCCTACGTACAGAGGTAGCGGCTGGGGGTGGCGGTGGGCTGCAAAGCTCGGAGGGGCTCTCCTGAGGCAGCCCGGCCCCGCCCCCCCCAGCACCCGCCTGGCTGGCTCCCCACAGGTTCCACTGCCCTGCCCGTGAGTGGACACTGGCGGGGGACGTGCGGCTCCCGGTGCAGGAAGGAGCCCAGCTCTCAGCCGCCGAGTATCGCCGCCGCCTCCATCAGGTGCTCCGAGTGGCCGCCCCCGTCATTCGGGCCCCTAGGCAGCCTCTGCGCAGCGACCCCGCCCCCACTCCCGCCGCCTTCTGAGCGCCCCTCCGCTCTCGCAGATGATCTTGGAGCGCAAGGGCCACGGCCGCCTCCCGAAGGAGACGGGCCTGGGGGGCGGCCCCCCGACCCCCGAGCCGGAGGCCCGGCTACCCTCGGGCTCGCCCGCGTGGAACCCCGGACGCCGGCCTCGGAGTAACCCCGGCCACGGCCCGGTGCACGGTGCGTGGTCTGGCGGCCGATGTGTGTGGGGCCATCAACCGCCAGCAGCGCCGGACTCCTGACCCCGGGGTTTGGTCTCCCGACCCCACAGACGCCCCCGGCGGAGCCCAGGACCCTCCCAGGCAGAACTCAGCTCCCCTGCACCAGCCTCCGCCCCCAGGAGGCCCTGGGAGAGGGGCGAGGCCCGGCGGGGCGACGTCATCCTCGTGGGTAGGTCGTGGTGGGGGCGCGGCAGGACCGCTCCCGTTGCACCTTTACGAGGGCGCCGGTGATGCTGCCACTCGTCCCTTCCCAGGTGAAGCCCAGCGTGAGGGAGGCGGCGCCCTCCTTGACCTTGCAGGCCGCCGCCCAGGTGGCCGTCCGGGCCCTGATCCGGAGTGACCGGAGCCCGGGCCGCGGTGCGAACGCGCCCGGCGCGCCACGGGTGAGCCCGCGCGCCCGGCGCCCTTCCTTCCCCTCCGCCGGCCGCTCCCCGCGCCGGGCGTTCCCTCCAGGGTCCTCGATCCTCGTCTGTGTGCAGGTTCCTGCTCGACCTCCGGGGGCGGCCCGGCCCGGTCGGAGGATGTTCGGGGCCTCGGCCGCGCAGGGGGCCCAGGGGGCCGCGCGGGCCGCGCTGGGGGGCTACTCCCAAGCCTACGGGACCGTCTGCCTCTCGGCGCTGGGCTGCCTGCCCCTCCTCCCGGGACCTCGCGCCTGAGTCGCCCTGTGGGTCTTCAAGCGGACCTCCCCGGCGCCCAGCCCCGCGCCTCTTCCGGAGTCCCTAGGTTGCCCCTCCTCCGGCAGGTTCTGGGGCCCAAGCCCCCGGTGCTCTCCACCTACCTTTTCCCCAACGCACCCTCCCCTGGCCACATTTGAGTCCCAGAGCTTGTTTGTGCTTCTCTGGGGGGACTCGCCGAGGTTTGCACCCCAACCTCCATCACTTCTTCCAATAAAGTTCTATCTGTCCCCCACCCGCCTGCCCATCTGTCATCCTCAGCCAGGGTCTGCTAGCGAGGCTGCACCAAATCTTTTCCCTTGGAGGACAGAGCCCTTGAGAGGCCTCCAGGGTGCCATAAGCTGTCACCTGGGCTCCTGTCTGCTCAGTGTCCAGTGCTTTCTTTCTAGCTTAAGGCTGCCTGGGGGTTGCCTTGAGGTTACCTCTGTCCATAGCATCCAGAGCCTGCCTGGTGCCTGAGCACCTCAGGTCCAAGCTGGGGGTGCTGAAGGAGCGAGGCGGTCCCCACAGTGGTCCTGTCGGGGAGCATCCTGTTCAGTGCATCTGTTGCTGGGCTGCAAGCCACCGTGTAACCAGACTTGTGGCCCTGAGCCACAGCAGGAAAGGGGAGAACGTGGGACAGTGCCCCTGACTGAAGTCAGTCACGCCCACCAACATGGTGACAGGTGCTTGGTTTGTCTCCAGACCTTGGCTGGGGAAGGGGAGAGCAGCTGTGAACGTCTTGTGGGGCTCAAGGCTTCCTCCTCTGGTATCACCAGGCAAAGCGCCCAGTGTGAGCCCAGATTGGGGGTGTGAGACTGAGGAGTGGGAGGGTCCCAGCCAGCGCTGAGGTATCTCTTGGTTCCATGCTCAGCTCACACTGCACCCACCCTGGGCAGTGGTCAGGACACAGGGAGGCCACTTTCCAGTACCTGGTTGGAGGTGTTCCTGGCCCAAGGTCTTTACAGCCAGGAGCAGGTGGCTTGACCCTACTGTGGAAGACATCAGCTGCTGCAGGGGAGGGCGAGGTATGGATCAAGGAGAGCTGGGCCGGGGGTGACCCAGACCTGGCAGCTACTGGAGAGACTCAGAGGCAGAACAGGGCTGGGGGAAGGCCAGGGAGGGGCCGTGGTTCTGGCTTGGAGGCGAGCCAGTCATGAGATGGGGCTGCCTAAAGGGGCAACTTTTTGCATTTTTAGAGCCTGAGGTATATATAGCTCAAGCAATGAATACGGGGGACCCATAGGGCTGCGGAATGAATGCCACTGCCCAGAAAGGAGCAGGGCACCCAAGAAGTCCAGCACCGAGTGCAGAGGTGGTGCTGCAAGATGGGAGGGTCTGGGAGGCCCAGACAACTTGACAAATGGGTGCTTGGCACCCTGGCCAAGGGCAGCCCCAGGTTGATGGAAACTTTGAGGCGGGGCTAGGAAATGTCTGCTGGGCTTGGCAACCAGGGGTGTGTCAATGGGCTGTGCTCACACAGAGGGCCAATGAAGTGAGGCCTATCACGGGAAGTGGCTGAGAGGTGGAAGGGGTTCGTGGTGGTTGGAAGATGCGGGTAGAGGTGGTGACAGAGATGGGGAGGGGCTTCAGCCCACCCCACGGATGGATGGTGGTTTCCAGAGACCTGAGGCATTAATAGGGCTAAAGGCTGCAAAATATAACTGGGTGGTGTTATGTATATGTATGTGGGAACATGGCAGATTTCGTGTTTTTTTATTAACACCAAAATGTGCAGAATCACATTTGAGGTGAGGTCTTATTGAGCATGATGTGGAGGACGCAGATGGGAGGGTCCGAAGGCCTCTGGCCTCTCCCTGGGCAGAACCTCCACTTCCTGCAAGGGCTCTCCATCAGCGACAGGCCCGGCCCGGTCTGCTCAGAACAGTTGCACACCAGGCCTGGCCAAACCACACGTGTCAGCAAGCACAGCGAGGACCAGAGACGCTCTGGCTCATCCGGCTCCCCAGCGGCCTTTCCATTCGAACCAAAGTCTCTGCTGTCACCCAACCTGGACATTGGCTTTGGTGACGAGACCGCAGGCCACCAGGGCGCAGAGGCTCAGTCAGGACTGCGGCCATACCCGGCAGTCCCCAAAGAGCAATTAGGGTTTCCTATACTTAAAAAAAAAAACTACTTAAAAAGAAATAGCACAAACACTAATTTAACAATACCAGCACCTATGGTAAGGGCGGGGGCTGCTTTTGAAGCATTTGGTGCCAAAATGAATCATTCCAGATCAGTTACTGTCTGGAGGTGAAAAAAAAAAGATACAAGAAAGCTAAACGGGGACCCTTGTACAGATTTTTGGGGGGCTGGTGACAAAGGGGAAAGGATGCACAAGAGGGTGGAGTCTGGGTCTGCTGGGCACCTGCAGGGCAAGGATCACTAAGATGAGGGACTGAGGTGCAGAGGCCCCACGTCAGGGGCACTGAGGCCCTTCAGAGCAGTGTGCCGGGGCTCAGGGGCCATCACACGCCATCCTCTGCCCTCACAGAACAAGGATCCACATCCAGCCCCTTTCTGCGGCATGGCTGCGGATGCACCTGGGAACATGCGTCTGTCAGGAACACTTCGTTAGGCCAGGGACTCCCATCATCCACTGGGCTTGTTGTGCCACAAAACCTGGGGTTCTCGCCCTTGCAGGATGCTGGCCGGGGCCTCACAGGAGTGGTGGCCACACCTGGTTCAGTTCTCACCAGGGCAGCCCCTCCCCCGCTGAAGGGACGGGGACCAGGGAAGGGGCCCGGAGGGAGGGAAGTTGGGATGCACTGGGGAAAGGGCAGGAAATAAGCCATAAGACCTGAGATGCAGGTGCGGAAACAGGCCCTGAGAAGATGGGAGGCCTGGAGAGGAGGGGGCTGCCGGGCAGTGGACAGGGGCAGCACAGCCAGGCCACGAACAGAGGGGACCCCTGAGACACGGAAGCCCTGAGACACACGGACCCGAGTATGGGGGCCTAAGGCACAAAGAGATGGGGGAGAAAGATGCCTAAGAATGGAGAGGCTGAGGGTCCAGAGGAGGAGTGAAGGGCCAGAGCTGGGGTGGTAAGGCAGCGGTCAGCTGGGGCTGAAGCTCTAAGGGAGGAGAGACCCAGGGATGCCCGCTGAGCCTCGGGTGGAGCGGAGCTCTGGCTGGCTCAGCCGGCTCCCTGGGCTTTGGCTGAGGGCCAAGTGTTCTGCCCGACAGTGATGCAGGCACCTTGGCCTGGGCTGGAAGGCCAGGTGACTCACTTCTTGCTTTTGAATGTACCCAGGATCTTGGGCATGAACTTGCCCACCTTGCTGTCCCTGGCATCCTCCTCGGCAGGGCCCTCTGCTGCCCCGAGAGCCCCAGGCTCCTCCTTTTTGCAGAAGACCTCGAAGCGGCTGTAGACGCGCTTCTCTTTGCGCATGCTCTCCATGCGGCGCAGGAGCCGGTCGCGTTCCTCCGCGCTGGCAGGCAGCGTGCGGCTCAGCCGGCCTTGGGTCCCCAGGCTGTCCGAGCGGAAGATGGCCGAGCACTTGTCTTTGTCGGACATGTCAGGGGCCAAGCCGCCAGCCGCTGTCGAGCGACCCAGCTCTGGACTGCTGTGGGCCGGGGTTGGGCCTGGGGCGGGGACTCCGCGATGCTTCTGGCCATGGGCGCTGATCTGCTCCAGAATGGCTTTCGTGTCGTCCCGCAGGTTGCTGCTGTACAAGGCGTTGGCTGTGGCTGAAGCCACGCGCGCCCGCGGGCCCCGCTCCTCTGCAGCTGCCTCGGCGCTGTCAACCCGGCCCAGGGACGGCCGCTGGGGGCTCTCAGGCTGCCCGTTCTCCTGCGGCATCGGAGAGCTGCCCTCATCTTCTGGCCGCCGCTCAGCCTTGGGGCTCAGCAGCTGCCGCACTCGCACGGAGCCTTTGCGCAGGACCTCCATGGGGCCGCCAACCGCCTCCTCTGTGGGCCCGGCCTTCGGAGACTCCCCAGAGAAGGGAAGGGTGAGGCTGCCCCTGCGCTCCGGCACAGGGGGCACAGGGCTGCTCCTGCGCTCGGGAACAGGAGGCACCGGGCTGCCCCTGCGCTCAGGGTAGGCAGAAGTGGGGCTCCCCTTCTGCTCAGTAAATCCAGCAGTGGGGCTACCTCTGCGGGTGGGAAACCCAGGAGTGGGACTCCCCCTGTGCTCCGGGTAGGCTGAGGTGGGGCTCCCTTTTAGCTCAGACTGGTGCCCCCCAGGCCCCTCTGGTGGGGGGCTGTCCCGCCCTTGAGGGGAGGTGGAGTGGCCCTGGGTGGACAGGAAGCGGGAGGGCAGCCGGTCCGTGCCACTGCTGCCCCGGCCCAGCGTGTCCAGCAGCTGGGTGGCGGCGAGAGTGGCAGCTCCGGGTTGTCGCTCAGCCTCCTGGTGCAGCTGCTGTGCAAAAGACTCGCGCAGGTCCAGCAGGCAGCTCTCCAGGCTGCGGCGCTCGCTCCCACCGCCGCCGCCGGGTGCAGACACCTCTTCCCTCCACGCCTGGGACACGACAGCCTTGCTATGGCTGGCGACTGTGACCGCTGTCCCCACGCCACCAGGGTCTCGAGAGGGGCCCTTGTACTTCTCCAGGAGCTCGGCCACCTTGGTGGAGGCAGCAGAGCGCACGGCTTCACCGCCAGACCCCAGCATCTCGCTGACCATCTGCTCCTTATGTAGCAGCTGCACCTTCTCCGTGGAGGCCCCAGCGGCTCCGCCCGTGCCCTCGCCCTGTGATGCGCTGAAGATGAGCGAGGAGCGCAGCCGGGAGCTGCGCTGGATCAGCGGGTTCAGGCGCGAGCGGAAAGAGTCCTGCTTCGCCAGGCCCGCCTCCTCCGGGCCCTCGCGCTCCGGGCCCTCGCCGCCACCACAGCTGCCCGAGCCCGGCCCTGGGCCCTTGGCTGGGAAGGGAGCGGGCACACGGAAAGCCGAGGGAAGCAGGTCCCCAGCGTTCGCCCGACCCCCAGAAACCAGCACGTCATCGTCATAAGCCTCAGCCTCCATGGGTGTGGGCAGGCCCTCGTCGCCAGCGTCCTCGCTGTGACAGCCGCTCAGGTAGGAAGCAAGGCGCCAGTGCCGCAGTCCGGCCCGCCCCTCAGGCCCGCCCCTGCGCTCTGGCTCAGGGTCGGGCGCCGTCTCCAGGCCTAGCCTCGTCATCGCTTGGCAAGGGAAGCGCTGGCCCAGGTTGGGGCGAGGGGCTCCGCCGGGTTCCACACCACGGGGCCCGGGCCCGAAGGCCGGGTCCGAGCCATGGCGCACCTCCCTTGAGGCACTGGATGGCACGTAGTCCAGCCGCTGGTGACCGTCCAGGCCGAGCTCCGGAAATCGTGGCCCAGCGCCCAGCGCAAATTCGTCGTGGTCGGGAAAGCCAGGGCGGCCGGCACGCAGCTTCTCGAACAGGCCTTGTGGGCGTGCCGGCGCAAGCTGCGGGTCCCACTGGTAGTGCTGCTGGTAGAGCTGGTCGCGGTGGAAGTGGCTGGTCTGGAAGCGGAGGTCATCGCCGTGGCTGAGGAACGTCTGCCGTGATACCTGCCGAGCGGCCGCGAGGTTCTCCACGGCGCCTCCACCGTCGGCGGCCGCATAGCTGTACCTCTTGAAGGCGTCCATCTCTAGGTGCCGCGCCTGAAAAAAGCCCCGCGGGCCCGAGAGCTCCCCGCCTGGCCCGGCCTCTGCGTCCAGCCGTCGCGAGAGCGGCCGCAGCCCCGCGTGCGGCTCCAGGGCGCCCCCGGGCATCCGCGAAGACTCCTCTCGGCGGAAGGCCGACAGGAAGTGGCGGTCGGGGTCGAGGAAGGAGGGGAAACCCAGGCCTTCTTCCCGAGGTGGTGGGAACAGGAGGTGGGCGCGTTTGGGGAAGGAGAAGGGGGTGGGAGCCCCGGGCATCTGGGCGCCCATGAGTGGCCCAGCCCCTGCGTATGGAGCCAGGGCGTAGGCGTCCATGCGGGCCAGCGCCCCGGCCGAGGGTACCAGCGGCTCGGACTGTGCGAAGAGAATGCGGAATTCCTCATCAAAGCTGGAGACCAGTTCTCCCTGGAACACGTGTGCCAGACTCCGGTGTATCTTCTCGAAGGACCACATAAAGCTGGGAGCAGGGTGGTGCCAGTCAGAGGGAGGGGCGAGGCCGTCGGGGGGAAGGGGCGGGGCCATGGGAAAGGGCGGGGCCGGTGTGGGGGAGGGGCGGGGCCGAGCGCGTTAGGGTTAGGGCGCGTGTAGGGCGCTACAGGAGGGCTTCTGGAGAGGAGGCCCTCGAATGGGGAGGCAAGGGACTAGGCGCACCTGTAGCTCCCACTCATCACCACGGCACAATCCACCAGGAGGAACTTCTCCTTTACGTGGCCCTTGAAGGACTTCCCAGTGCGGCAGTAGTAGGTAGGGCCCGCCACAGTGCGCACGCGCAGGAACTGGGGCGGGAGAGGCGTTAGGGCTCTGCAGGGGGGGCCTCACCGCACCCCTCCCGGTCATCCCCTCCCGCCACTCACGTCCACGTGGTGCAGGTTGACCCGGCACTTGTCAGCCATGTCCAGGAAGTGCTGTGCGTTCATCTCATCTAGGAGGATGTAGACTGGGACGCGGCGCGCAGCAGCCTCCAGCACTTCACTGAGAAGGTCCACATCGGTGAACATGTCCATCACCACGGCCACCACCTGCGGGAGGTGAAGCAGGGACAGAGGCCCAAACCCTCTGCTGTCCCCACCATTCTCTAGCCATACCTTCATGCCTGCCCCACCCCCTGGGGGCAGGGGCAGGTTATCGCTGAATGCCCACAACAGCTACTACCCCATCGCAGGGGAGTGGGGCCCTGTCATGGAACAGGGGTCAGAAGGGGCCCGTCATTAGAGACGTGGGGCTACTGGTGGCCCATGATGGAGGCCTAGGCCGGCACAGGGCCTACAGCCTATGGAGGGAGGGCTGTCCTTCAGCTCAGGGTGGGTGTTCAGCTCAGAGCAGAGCCCTGGATGGGTGAGGGGGCAAGACAAAGCCCCAGGCTCCATTCCTGCCCCTGGGAAGGAGTTGCCATCTGGGCAAGAGGGGTGAAGGAGCAGAGGGCAGAGACGGGTCTTTACATCTGAGCTGCTGCCATAGGTCTGTGGTTTAACAGGCTCCCTTTGCTATTTGCCAACTGTTTGGTATTGGGGGCAGGTCAAGGGCAGGACTAGAGAATTCTCTGAACATTAAGTCCAGGCGAGAAGGGGCCTCAACCGTCAGAGCCCCTGAGCTTCTGGGCAGTAGCCATGACCCTGGGTAGGCAAACCTGTGCAGTCTGCAGCTTGTGGTAACCAAACCACTGATGACTCTGGAAAAAGTCTGCCAGGGAGCCCTCATTACAGCTTGAGGGCTGGAGAGGCTTGGCCAGCCAGGCCTGACCCCACCCTTGCCCCCTAAACTGGCATGCTTGTATTTCTCCTTCACCCTCATACTCCTACTCATGCTTCAAGGCCCAGTGCAGGCTGCCCTTCCCCACTGCCCACTGAGCCTGTGACAGCACACCTGCTGGGCAGAGCGGATCATCCTTCGAGCCTCATCCTTGATGCTGGGGCTGTCAGGTGGTGGTGGCTGAACCAGTGTGGTGACCTCAGTGCCCTGGAAGCCAAAGGTCAGGGGCCAGCCCAGGTCGAGTTCAGGCACCGCCTGGTCGGAGTTCACAGGCCAGTAAGTACCGGAGGAGCCATCGAAGTCCAAATTGGGGGGGCTGCCTTCGGGGGGCTCGGGGGCGACATGCTGCGGGGGCCGCAGGTGGCGGCTCACGTGCTCCAGCTCCTCGGGGCACAGGAAGGCAGGCGCCCCCTCGGAAGCAAGGAAGCGGCTGTATGCCTCTGGCCCGCCCTCAGCCAGCGCATCCACGGCCAGGCGGTAGTACTCTTTGTAGTGTGGGGGCAGGTACCCAGGTGCCAGTGGGTTGTCCCCCTGGGAGGAGCTCTGGGAGCGACGGGCCATGTCGGGGCCAGGGACCTGGGGGAAGGGCAGGGAGACGCATTACAGGGGGAGGGGCTCTGGGTCCACGCCCCACACACTTGTGGACACATCATAGCAGCAGCTGTCAGTGACCCTGAGTGGGCTGTGGAGGTCTTCCAGAGCACTCCCAGGCCCTGGGATGCCCCCTAGTTGGGGGGAACATCAGAACACATGCCCGTTGTCTCTTGTGGCTCTGGCGGTGGGGCTGGCCCTCCTCTTACCAGGGGCCAGGAGGCAGCTTGGGCCCGGCTTCCAAGCAGGAGTTCCAGCTCCACATGGACCTGATTCAGGGCTACTTTATGGCCTCTGTGGCCCAAGGAACTTGTGGACTCCTTCCTCCATTAAAAAAAATGATATGACAGTTGTTACAAAGAAAATATAAACAGACTGTATTAATATATTTACTTTTTTCTTCTGATTTTATGACACGAATGCATTTTTATGGCCCCTGGCACTGTGCATCCTGGACAAGTTGGGGCACTGCCTGCACCTCTGTCCCTAGAGCCAGGGGATCCTGGACCACTCTCTGTGCCTCTATGGCCTGTTCCCTCCACTGGACAATACAGCTGTCTCAGCCAGAAAGAATGCAATTTTGTCACGTGCAGCAACATAGACGGACTTGATGGGCATTATGCTAGGTGAAGTAAGTCAGAGAAAAACACACTGTATGATATATATGTGGAATCTAAAAAAAATACAACTAGTAAATATAACAAAGAAATAGACTCACACATATAGAGAACGAACCAGTGGTTACTAGTGTATGTAGGGGAGCGGGAGGTACAAAGTACTGAGTGTAAGATAGGCTCAAGGATGTCCTGAACAATGTGGGAATGCAGCCAATATTTTGCAGTAACTGTAAATGGAGTGTTCCCTTTACAAATGGAATTAAAAACCTTTTAGAATGCAGCTGTCAGGGTTGACCTGATAACACACTTGGCCCAAGGTGACCTCAGTGCAGAGCCTGTCACCCCACCCACAGGCCCTGGCCACACCCCCACCGTGCTACAGGGTCTCACACTCAGCCCCACAACCCACTTGTTGACCTCGGAGCCCTCTGCCCCTGGCCACCATACCATCTTAGACACCTCCCTAGGCCGCACCCCTAGCACACCCCTCCCCCTCCCCGAGGCCTGAACTTCACATCCTGGCAGGAGCTTAGAGGCCTGCCCCTGCCAAGCCCAGCCCATGGGGCAGCAGTAACCTTCCAAGTTCCTGGTCACTGCCCACTTGTCCTCAGCTCCAGGTGAGCCTCTCCGCCTTCACTGTTCCCCCAACTTCACACCATCAGCCACACCAATTGGTTCCACTCCAGCCCACCTGCCTCCAAAGGGCCTGCATAGGAGCCTGGCCTGGGGGAACACAGGTCCTGGAAGGTCAGCTGGGGGTCTTTATTTGGCTCCTAGGACCCATCTCCCTTGGACCCCTGAAATACCTGGATGCTCATCTCCCTAATCTGGAAGGAGGGTCGCAGCAAGCTGATCCTGTCTGGCTTGCAGCTTTCTGAATGTGGGCCGACAGGCAGAGTGCCCGCAGCCCCTGTAGATGCAGCTGGACAGTGTTGACTGGCCAGGGTCAGTGGCCCGCTGGAGACAGTTGGGGGGTCGGGATGACTTGGGGAATCTTTCGTCTGCCCTCCTGGGAGAAGTGACATGGAGGTGGGGGTGGGGGACGCCCCCATGTGTATTCAGTCACACCCGGCAGAGAGGCTACTTGGTCTGATTGAGGAAAATCTGCTGTGCCTTAGAGGGGGCACCGCCCGCTGGCGTATCTGGGTACAAATGGGGTGGCCACGCGTCCTCACTGTACCAGGACCAGTTGCAGGCTGACCACATGAGGGTACGTGGTGTGGGCCTGTTTGCACCAGGGGCCTGACCCTGTATGTGACCACAGGGTGTGTTATCTTGAATTGTATCTGACCAGGGAGGGGGCACTATCCAGCGACAAGCCTTGAGGCACCACTTCCCCCCATTGGGGAGACATGCTGGGAGGGGCCTCCTTCCCTCCTCCTTCACTGAGGAAGGGAATCAACACCAAGTGTCCAGGCTGCATGCAGAGGGGGTGGGGGATCCCAGGGTGGGGAGGGGGCCCCATCCTGAGGGCGTGCACAGGGGGACCTGCCCAGCCGCATGAAGCCACACGCGGGCCCCTGACCACTTTAGGCCTCTGCTTGTCTTTCACAGGTCCGCATGCCCCTGACCTGGGGACCAGGCAGTGGCCACTCCCAGCTATGGGAACCCCAACAGCTGCCTCTTCACATTTGCCTACCAACGCCAGCCAGAAGGGAGGGAAGGGCACTTATCCCACCCAGGCTGATGACTCAGCAGGAATCCCGCTCTTTGGCTGCTGACCTCTGACCTCAGACAGAGCCGACAAAGCCTCCAGGCAAGGCCCTCAGGGCTCTAGTGGGCTCCTGAACCAGGGACCTCCAGTGGAAGTCTCTCCCGCGGGCAGGCCTGGGGTTTTATCCAGAGGGACGAATCTGGGGCACAAGGTGGGAGGGCCCTGCGCCAGGCAGGCAAAGGCTTTAGGCCGCAGGAGGAGGACCGGGCTGGGATTCCCGCAGAGGCGGCTCCTGGTCTGGAAATGTGTGAGCTGCAGCTTTCCAGTGCACACGGCAGGGCCAAAGCGAGTGACTGAACCCCGGGAAGTTAAGCTGCCTGGGCCAAGAGTCCCGTCCACCCACCCAGTCCAGGGACTTGGGCACCAGGGAACTCTGCGCCCCGAGGAGGAAACCAGACAGAGCTCCGGCCACGCGGGCCACCCCCAGTCCACGGCGGCCTAGAAGGGGCCCGCCCATTAAGGGTCTAGGCCAGGCCCGGCACGCTCTCCAGACTCCAGCTAGGCCGCGAGCGCAGGAGCAAGGCGGGGCGGCCTGGGCTGGCTCGATCTGGGCCCGGGGCCCCTTCCCACTCGCTTCTCTAGGACCGGCGTCGAGCGAGGGCGTCCGCGATCGCACCAGCACACGCGGCCGTGGCGCCCCCTCGGCCCCAGCTCCGGCAGACCCGGCCCGACCCCCTCGCGCGCGGCCGCGCTCCCACTGCCTCGCTCTGGGTAGCGCCGACGCAGCCCAGGTGCGGGCGGGCTGGCCGCCCAGGTGAGGCCGCGCCGGGGGGGCGCCGACGGTGCCGACCCCGCCCCACCCCGCCGCGGCCTCCCCTTCCGCGCGCCCCGCCCGGCCGGAGCCAGGGGAGGGGGCCCTACCTGGCCAGGTGCGCGGGGTCTCGGGACAAGGGCAGCAGGAGCCGACCGCCGCCCAGCGGCCTCGCGGTCCGGTCGGTCCGGCAGCCACTCCCTGCCGCGGCCCGCCCGCCGCGCGGCCTGATTCACGCGCCCGCCCCCGCCCCGCCCGCCGCCCCTGCCGCCTGCCTGCCCGGGCAGCACCTGGGGGCGGGGCGGCCCCACCCGCGGCGCGCCCGAATTCCTCCGCCGCCCGCCGCCGCCGCCGCTCCCGGGACGCCCGCCCGCGCCCCGGTGCCCCCGGACCCCCGCCGAGCCCCCCCCGGCGGCGCCGCCCGGGACCCCGGCCCGGGACCCCGGGAGACCAATGCGGCCCCGACTTCCGGGGCCCCGCGTCCCCAGGAGCCCATCTGTTCGCCGAAGACTCGAGGGCCCTAAGCCTGACCCTTGACCCTCGCCCCGGAAGTCGGGGTGACTCGGAAGTTCCGGCTAGTCGCTAGGAAACGGGCCAGCCCGACGCGTGGGGCGGTGCTTCTGGCCTTGCCTACGAATTGGGGGAGGCAGGTGAAGCAGGTGAGACCTTGAGGGCGGCGCCGAGCCCTGGGCGGGGCAGGGCCTGGTGGCCTGTGAGCACAGAGTGCCCCCCACCACACCGGGCCAGCCCCACCCTCGCACACTCCGATGCCCACAGGTATCCGGGACCCTACAGACAAGAGGGGTCCCCCACGCGTATAGGAGACCCACTGCACACCGGGGACACTTCCCCACACCAGTCCCCTCCCCGCACTGGCACACCCACACACACGTAGCACACACCTGTGGACAGGGACTGTACAGGCACATAAGGACCTGCACACACAAGGGACTCCACACACACACACTGACCCCCACTTACATGGGACCCCTGCATAGAAACCCAGGTCCATACAGGACCCTACAAGCACATGGAGGCCTGCACCTGCTGTACTCAGGCGCACGCCCGTGTCCACACATAAAAGACTCTCTGCATACACAGACTCCGCACGCAAGCAGGGCTATCCCCCACAGAACCCTGCAACATACAGGCACCTACATGAGCACCCAGAGTCCCTAGAAACTGGGGGCCTTGCAAGTCCCTGAGCCCTCCACACTCCCACCACACTTGTGTGCATGCACGCATACACACTCACACTCCCTTCCTTAGCTGCCCCAGCCCCCCAGCCTCCCTCACAAACACTTCAGATTCCTACTCAGAACCCCAATTCCCCATCAGACCCTCTCTGAGGGGCCCTTACACGATGCAGCCCCACCCAGCCCTCGATCATCTGCCCAAGCCCCTGGCAGCACCTGCCCCTGCCCTCCCACCTCAAGCTCTGTCCCTCCCCTGCCATAGTGCCCATCCCTCTCTTTCAGCTAGTCTCTGGTCACCTTCTCCCAACCGTTCCCAGTTGCATTTGCTCCTTCCCCAAACTCTCAGTGACATCCACAGTGGGAACACGGGTGTGCGCTCAGGCAGCACCCAGGCAGCAGTGCTGCGGGGGAAGGGGCAGCAACACAGCCTGGGGCAGGGGAGGCCCCCTCCGGGGAAATGAATCTGGGGGTCAGCCGAGTGGGCCAGGGAGACGGGTGTTGCTCCCGGGCCCCGACAACACCTCCTGTCAAGGTCAGGACGAGAGAGGGGTGGGGTGTTGGGGGAGGGCTGGGGGCATTGGGGGCACAGAGGCTTCTGCAAGGCTGGGTCAGCTCAGGCTGGTGTTTAGGACGAAGCTGGCTCAGCCCAGTGGTCTGAAGCCGGGAGATGGGTACCCGACATCAATCCTGGGGTAAGGATGGGTGAGCCAGGCTGAGTGGCAGGGACGTGAGGGCAAGGGGGACAAGCTGTGGCCAGATGATCATGTCAAGCCTTCCCACCCAAGCTACTAGGCACGCACATGCCAAGAACCAGGGGCAGGCGGGCGGGCAAGGAATCCGGCAGGAAGCTGCGTTGGGGGGTGATCCTGTGTTCCCCAGTTCAGCACCTGCTGTCTGTTCCCACAGGTCCGTGTGATGCTGTCCCCACTGCCTCTGCCACTCTGAGCACACCCTCCTGACCTTCCCCCTCACCCAGGAGAATGAGCAGTAAGAAGGGGGGACCCAGAGCTGTCCCAGGGAAGTCCTTCCCCAGAGCCAAGCCACGGGACCCTGCCGGTGAGTGTGACCCCTCTGACGTCCAGCCTGGCTCAGACTCTGACTTGTGACACCTGCTGTGCAGCCGCCCAGGAAGATCCTTCCCTGAGACAGAGGAGTCAGAGCTCAGATGTCCCTTCCAGATTCTGACCCTGGGACTGTACCCCTGGGCTTGGGGTCCCAAGGACAGTGTTCAGAGCATAACTTTAGGACTCATGGAGACAGGCAGCAGGCCTGTGGGGACTGAATATAGGTTCTGAAACAGCAGGGCTTGAACCCATGTTGGGGACTCTCAGACAGCCCACGGTCCCATCTGACCCTCTGCGCCACCGAGGCCATGCTGTGCTTTACCTTGTCTGCTGCTCTCTCAGGCCATGCTCTCTTTAGCCACTTCCAGGCTGAAAGGTGACTGCTTGCCCTTGGCTCAGTCCGCATGGGCTAGAAAGCGCACCTCCTCCCATGTCCACCCTGAGCCCTGGTCGCTCTTCTCTGAATCCCATTCCTTCTGTCACAGCGCTCATTGGAGTTCTTTGCTAGGCTGCCAACACCTTCGAGGCTGCAGCAAGGGGTCCTCCCAGCACACAGGCCTGTACTGAGGTCTGTGCTTGGTAGGGGAGCCCCACATCCTGTTCCCCAGCTGCAGCCCCCCTGCTTGAGTGGGCCTGGACCCCAGATGCCTCCCAGATCCCCAGACCTGGTGGGACGGTGGCACCCACTCTTCCACGCCAAGCTGGGTTAGACCCTAGCTCCCCAAAATAGCCCCAGCCGCGTCTGAGGCGGCCGTGCTCCTGGAATGCGGAGGACAGCTCAGGTGGCTTCCGCCATCTCATCTCAAGCCCTGGGAACTGGCTCTGTAATAAACAGCAGGCCAGGCAGGCAGCCAGGGAGCTGTGTAGGGCGGGGGCAGGGGCTGCTGGTCCTGTCTGCTGACTGTCCAGCTGGGCTCGGGACCGGCCCTCACCCCACACGTCCCAAACGCTGTGCTGGACAGTTCCTGCCCCGGCCCACCTGGTCAGGATGCCTGGGTGCTCTGCAGAGACACCTCTGCCTCAGTTTCCCTGAACAGCCCCCTCCTGGGCTCCCTCTGCCTTCTAGCATCAGGCCGGCCCAAGAGGGCTTCCTGTTGAGTGGTCCTTGCAGTGCCTCGTGCGGTGGGCACCAGCCTCACTTTGGGCCACAGATGTGCCGCGCGGGTTGTTGCCACGGTCACCACACCCCCGGGATGGTCAGCCTTCTCCACCCCGGTCCCCTCCAGGCCTTACCGGGTCTTGGGTCTGCAGCGCCTCAAGGCCCTCGCTGCGGAGCTGCTCCAAGGCCAGGGCTAGCTCCAGCCCCTCCACGCGCACCCAGGCCTGCTGCTCCTGGAGCTGCTGCAGCCACAGCTGCTCCTCCTGCCATAGTCGCATGTGCAGCTGGGCCTGCCGACGCCGGTCCTCCAGCAGCAGCTGCTCCTGGGCCAGGCACAGCTCAACCTCATGGAGCCTCAGCAGCTCCGGGCCCAGGCCTGGTGCCAGGCCACCCACCCCGTAGCCCTCCATGTCCGCAGCGGGCAGCAGCACCAGCTTGGACCCCACGGCAGTGGCCTGCTCTGGCCTCTCGGCTCCCTGTGGCCGCTCTGGTCTGGCCACCTTGGGGTGCCCCTGGGGAGCCAGCTTGCTGCTGGTCACGTGCCCCGCGGGGGCCACCCCCGCCTCGTCCCCCAGGCACCCTGGGGCGGGGGGCGGGGGCCTGGCCTCAGGGCCCTGCTGCCCCGTGGCCTTCTGTGCCCTGCCCGCCCTCCTGGGCCGGGGTTTGCGAGCTCGGCTTCGTTTGCCAGACATGCCCCCAATCTGGCGCCTGTTTTACCAGGTGTCTGCTCCTCGGGGGCCCTGGTTCATCGGCTGGCCAGCTTTGGTCAGGCGGGCCCAGGGGGCTCTCCTGAGAGGCCACGGTGGGCCCTCTGCTCCTGCAGCCCCTCGTGTCTGCCCTTCCCCTGAGCTGGCACCCTGGCTGAGGCGCTGGCCCGGGCTCTGTCTGTGGGCCTCACAGACCCACTCCGCGGGCTGGGCCGCGCCAGGGAGTTTATAGGGACTTGGCGGCGTGGTGGCTCACCCGGCGCAAGGCTGACTAACGCGCTGACACGGCGCAGGGCTGCTGGGGCACAGGCCTCTTCGGCCAGACTGGGAGGGAGACTGAGAGAAACTGGAGGAGGCGACTCGGCAGCCAGACTGCGGGCTGTGTGTCGGGACGCGTCTGGTCCTGCCCTGGGCGGGCACCAGCGCCCCCTCCACCCCGTCCCACACCGTCCTCCCCTGCTCCCGGGAAACTCCAGCTGCAGCCCACAGGGCTCGGAGCTGCGTCCTGGGGTCCCGGGACGCGCCAACCATCTAGGCAGGGTGCTCACTGGTCACAGACCACTCTAACCCAACTGCCACAGGAGCCCCTGGCCCCAGCCCCCAGCCAGCATGGCTGGAGAAGCCCACCTGGCAGGCGGGGGAGCTGCCGGGGGGGGGGGGGGGGGGTGCGCGTTCTGTGCAGTTCATGGACCCACTGCCCCCTTCGGGGGAGACGCCCACTGGGGGCCGGGGGGGCCGGGGACTGGTGGAAGAGGCTGGACATTGGAAGGCCCAGATGGCATTTAGTGGACTGACATGGGGCAGTAAGGAAGAGGCCGGCCTGCCCTGAGCTGGGGCAGGGCTCTTGAGGACGTCCTGATTGGGGTTCGGGCAGTTCTGCCACAGGGGCCAGCCTTTGGATCCCTGGGGACGGCTGTGGGGGAGGTGTGCGTCCCCCCCCACCCCCCGCTTCCTGCTGGGAGGGGGCCCCACGCACGGCTCCTCCCCGTCATTTCCTCAGCCTGGGGCCGCTGACTCACACCCACGCCCAGGGCTCCATCCCAGCCGGCTCTGTCACACTGGCTGGACTGGTTTGCCCGGCCCAGCCCCGCCGGCTGCACCCCCCTCGCTCAGCCCTTGCCCCAGAGGCCTCGCGGGTAGGTAGACGGAGGCACAGAGCGGGAGTAGCGTCGGGGCACGGGAAGTGGCACCGGGCGGGGGCAGTATTAGGGGTGGGGTAGGGCAGGCGGCGAGTCCTGCGGCGGCTTCGCCACACCTGGGCTCCGGGCCGGAGCTTGGCCCACGTGCGGGCGGGCCTGCTCGCCGGCGCCCCCTTGCGGCCGCTGCCCGGCCCCGGTCGCCTCGCGAGGAGGCTGCGGGCTGCCACTGCTGCCCCGCGGGGACGCGGCCACTCTTCCCGGGCCGATCTCGCCCCCACCCCCACCCCACTGACCGCCCCCTCCCGCAGGGAACCCCGGAGAGCGGCGCCAGCCGCAGAGGGAGACCGGCCCGCAGGCCACGGGGCGCGCGCCCCCCGAGCGCCCGGAGGCCCCTGCAGGTGAGAACCCACGCTCCCCAGTGCGCTCTCGGTCCGGGGGTTGGACACAGCGCCATGCCGTGTGTGCACGCCCCGCGAAGGCGTGTGCTGGGGCGGGCCTGCGGGGCGGCCTCGTGGCGCCCCTCTCCCACACGCCTGCAGCTCCAGCGGGACCCCTCCTCCGCCCCGGCAGAGCGTCCCGGGGGTCGGGGTGGGTGCCCTCAATCCCAGGCCTCGTCTTCTCAGCGCGCTCAGCCTCAGTCGTCGTCTCTTGGCAGCAGCCTCCAGAGCAGAATCTCTAGGAAAAGTTTCCTCCTGCGGCCCAGACCCGCATTTAGGCACACCTACCCCCTCTGGGTGTCCTCCATCTTTGCGGCACTTCCAAGCTGCACACCGTCGAGGCCCTTGCCTCGCGTGTCTGCCATCTGGCTCTGCTCCCTGGCGAGCCTATGTCCACGCCTCTGCCCACGGCCGGCTCCGTGCCCCCACATCCCCCTCTGCCCCCGCCAGCTGACTCTGGTTCTGAACTGGCCCCTCCACCCCCCTCCATGTCGTGACCACCAGCAGCCAGTCTCTCCTGCAAGTGAGGTCCTCCCTGGGTGGCTCTGGCCTCACCCCCAGATAGACTCCCAGCACTGCCAGTCACCTTGGGTTCCCCCCGGACCCCGAAAAGGCCAGGGTGAGGAGCCTGATCTTGTCCTGAGGACAGGGCCAGACCCCAGAAGGCTTGCAGAGTCCTGACTGTCGGTTTTATAGAAGTTTTAATGCCCAACCTATGTATTGGAAGGGTGTCCAGTAGCAGAAGATTGGGGCTTGGAAAGCAGCAGAAATGAGAGGAAGTGGAGGACACGGCCAGGTCGGGCCCCAGAGGGTCTTGTCCGGGTGTCGCTGCTGCCGTGTCCATGCTGCTGTGCCAAGGACTGTCCCCAGTTGTGTCTTGCTGTCACTTTCTCAAGATCTAGGTGCCTGGTGAGAAGTCCAGTCTGCCCTTAGGTCATGCTCCCGTTGTCAGGCACTGGAGGGACCAGTGTCTGACCCTCCTTGTGGGTTTCTGTAGTGGGAAGTGGGCTCCTACTGAATTTTCCAGAACAGAAACCAGCCTTACAAGGTCAGGGTCTCAAATTTTCAACAGGCGGGTTCACCCTTGTCTGAGGCCGCCCCCTGTGGACCTGGAATAACACAAGACCTGCCGTTGCTTCGCCTCTTTCTGCAGGAGGCGGGTCCCCCACTCAGGCAGGGCGGGTGCCAGGACCACGGATGTGTTACTGGTCTGCAGGTGCTGTGATTCATGGGGTCGCAAAGAGTCGGACACGACTGAGCGACTTAACTGAACTGAATATGCATTTAAGTTCAGTTCAGTCGCTCAGTCGTGTCTGACTTTGCGACCCCATGGACTGCAGCACGCCAGGCCTCCCTGTCCATCACCAGCTCCCGGAGTTCACCCAAACTCATGTCCGTCGAGTCGGTGATGCCATCCAACCATCTCATCCTCTGTTGTCCCCTTCTCCTCCTGCCTTCAGTCTTTCCCAGCATCAGGGTCTTTTCACATGAGTAAGTTCTTCACATGAGGTGGCCAAAGTATTGGAGTTTCAGCTTCAGCATCAGTCCTTCCAGTGAATACACGGGATTGAGTTCCTTTAGGATGGACTGGTTGGATCTCCTTGCAGTCCAAGGGACTCTCAAGAGTCTTCTCCAACAACAGAGTTCAAACGCATCAATTCCTCAGTGCTCAACTTTCTTTATAGTTCAACTCTCACATCCATACATGACTACTGGGAAAACCATAGCCTTGACCTTTGTTGGCAAAGTAATGTCTTTGCTTTTTAATATGCTGTCTAGGTTGGTCATAACTTTCCTTCCAAGAGCAAGTGTCTTTTAATTTCATGGCTGCAGTCACCATCTGCAGTGATTTTGGAGCCCCCCAAAATAAACTCTGTCACTGTTTCCATTGTTTCCCCATCTATTTACCAGGAAGTGATGGGACCAGATGCCATGATCTTAGTTTTATGAATGTTGAGTTTTAAGCCAACTTTTTCTTATGCCATTATCTTCATTACCTCTACCATAGTTTGGCCTCAGGTCAAATAACAGGGAGGCAACACAGCCCCGCCCATCAACAGGAAATTGGATTAAAAATTTACTGTGCCTGGCCCCGCCCATCAGAAGGAGACCCAGACTCCCCCTCAGTCAGTCTCTCCCATCAGGAAGCTTCCATAAGCCTCTTATCAATCTGATCACATTGACCACAGTTCAGTTCAGTTCAGTCGCTCAGTCGTGTCCGACTCTCCGCGACCCCATGAATCACAGCACGCCAGGCCCCCCCTGTCCATCACCAACTCCCGGAGTTCACTCAAACTCATGTCCATCGAGTCGGTGATGCCATCTAGTCATCTCATTCTCTGTCGTCCCCTTCTCCTCCCGCCCCCAATCCCTCCCAGCATCAGAGTCTTTTCCAGTGAGTCAACTCGTCACATGAGGTGGCCAAAGTATTGGAGTTTCAGCTTCAGCATCAGTCCTTCCAATGAACACCCAGATTTATCTCCTTTAGAATGGACTGGTTGAATCTCCCTGCAGTCCAAGGGACTCTCAAGAGTCTTCTCCAGCACCACAGTTCAAAAGCATCAATTCTTCGGCGCTCAGCTTTCTTCACAGTCCAACTCTCACATCCATACATGACCACGGGAAAAACCATAGCCTTGAGTAGACGGACCTTGGTTGGCAAAGTAATGTCTCTGCTTTTTCATATGCTATCTAGGTTGGTCATAACTTTCCTTCCAAGGAGTAAGCGTCTTTTAATTTCCTGGCTGCAATCAGCATCTGCAGTGATTTTGGAGCCCAAAAAAATAAAGTCTGACACTGTTTCCCCAATGAAACCATGAGCCATGCCGTGTAGGGCCAACCAAGACAGACGGGTCATGGTGGAGAGGTCTGAGAAAACGTGGTCCACTGGAGAAGGGAATGGCAAAGCACTTCAGTGTTCTTGCCTTGAGAACCCCATGAACAGCATGCATATGCATTTAAGGTTCCCCCATCAGTGCACACTGCTGAGAGGAGGAGCTGGGGTCCTCACTCCGGGACTTGTGGCATCAGGCGCACAGCGGTTCTTCAGGACAGAAAAGAGCACATCTGGCCGCACTCCTCTGTGCCGCGATGGTGTTCCTGGGGGTGGAGAGGCTGCGGCGCCCCATCTACCGTGCTCAAACCTCTGTGTTTTTCTGTGTCTTGAGAGCTCACTCCCTTTTAGGGCTCCATTGTCTAGATGAATCACAGTTTATTTACCCACTCACCTACTGAAGGACATCATGGTTGCGTCTAGGTTTTAGCAATTATAATAAATCTGTAAACATCCACGTGCAGGATTTGATGTGAGCATAAGATTTCAGTTCCTTTCAGTAAATACCAGGGAGCACAGTTGTTAAATTATTAGAGTATGTTTAGTTTCATAAGAAACTGCCTAACTGCCTTCCAAAGCGGCTGCAGCCTCCTGCGCTCCCACCAGCACTGACCGCGGGTTCCCCTGCTCCGCGCCCTCGCCAGCGGCTGGTGTCAGAGTGTCCGCCTTCTGGCTCCTCTAATAGGCCTGCAGAGGCAGCTCGCTCTTGTTTTGCTTTGCAGCTCCTGCTGACAGCTGATGTGGAGCATCTCTCACATGCTTTCTGTGCCAACAGTACAGGTTCTCTGGTGAGGTGTCTGTTCAGCTCTTTGGCCTATTTTAAAAGCAGGTGGTTCTCTTACTGTTTGGTCTTAAGAGTTCTTTGTATATTTCATAGTACAGTCCTTTATCAGATGTGTCTTTTGCAAACGTTTCTCCTGGACTGTGTTTAGTAGAGAAGAAAATTTTCATTTTCATGAAGTCCAGCTTATCAGTTGTTTCATTCATTGTGCTTCTGGTGTTGTACCTAAAAAGTCATTGCCAAATGCAAGGTCATCTGGGTTTTCTCCTCTGTTACCTTCTAGAAATCAATTTTGTGGGGTTTTCTGTTTGTTTGGTTTGATTGTAAGACATATGGGATCTCAGTACCCCAGCCTGGGATTGAACCCAGGTTGCGTCAGTGAAAGCCCAGAATCCTAACCACTAGGCTACCAGGGAATGCTCCAGCTTTGTTTCACATTCAGGTCTGTGATCCATCTTGAGTTCATTTCCATGAAGGGTGTAAGATCTGTATCCAGATTCACTTTCTTGCATGTGGACGTCCAGGTGTTCCAGCAGCGTCTATTAAAGAGACCATCTTGGCTTCACATTGCCTTTGCCACTTTGTCAGAGGTCAGCTGACTGTATTTACAGGGTCCCTCACATCTCGTGCTGGTATTAGTCTCTTCAGTTCCTCCAGGAAATTGTTCTTTCTATCTTGTTCACGGTCCTGTGGGAAGGGGGAGTTCCTCAAGCACCCCTCTGGCTCTTACTATGGTAACAGCTCTGCTGGGCAAGAAGCCAGTGTGAGCATTCTGCCAGCAGCCAAGTGTCCCTGTCCCAGCTGGGCCTGGGAATGGACTGGGGCCACAGCGCCGCCTGTCCCTCGGCCTTCGCTTGGAAAACAGGACCATGACGATGTCGCAATGCACCCTGCCCCCACCAGGTAGCAGTGTCAGTTCAGATATCATGTCTACAGGCCTCAAAAAGTCTCTATTCCCGTTTCCCCAGGGCACCGTTGACCCTGACAGAGGCCACCAACTCCTCCAGGGCGGGCAAGGGAATGCCAGCCTGGGGAGAGCACTTGGAGAGGCTTTGCAGGGCCTCCACCAAGGGCATTTGGCATTCTCTCACAGCAGCTGTGAGTCTTTGACCTTGACTTTTGTCTGGAAACTGGGTGAGAGACTGGTGGCTGATGTCAGATTTCGGGTGGACAGAGCCTGCCCTGCCTCTTGCCCTGGGGTCTCTGCATCCTGACTGCCCTCCTGACTGCTACCTATGGCGATAGCATCCTGGCCCCACAGCTCACTGCTGCTGCTCAGCCTCTTCGGTTCTGGGCTCCCCTCTCCCACTGACCTGAGGACAGCCCACTGGCCTCCCAGCACCAGGCCAGCCTGCCGAGGGTGAGGTCACGGGCGTTTCTCAGTGTTTGATGAAGGGCTGTCCTTTGAACCCTCCCAGGGGGCCTCACAGCGGGAGGCTTAAACAAACAAGCGTTGCTGGGCCGCCGTGGGCCTCTTCCCGGAGCCCACCGGCACTTCCCTGCTCCGTCTGCTCAGCCCCTGACGCTCCTTACTGGCCTGGGTTCAGCAAAGCGGGCTTCGGGCGAGCTCATCGTGGTTCACAAAGACTGCTCTCCGCGGGCAAGGCGGCAGGAGGCGTCCTGGCGCGCGGGGCCAGCTGCGGGAGCCGGCAGGTGTGGCCGCTGCCTGGCAGCGCCAGAGCAGAGGGGCGTCGAGCAGGCGGGCAGCGCTGCGCTGCCGCCGCCTCCGGCCTCCGGAGCCCCCTCCCGCGCCCCCTGCTGGCGGGATAAACGGAGCGACCGCGGGGCCCGGCCCAGTGGGCGCCCAGGCCTGGAGCTGCGGCCTCCGCACACGCCCCACGCACGCGTGTGAGCTCCCTCCGCGCCGTGCGGGGGGCTGTGTGCTCTGCCTGCCGGCAGGCCCTCCAGCCATGGGAGCGGCTGTGTTTCAGCTCTTGGTCTCTGTGAGTCAGGAATCCAGGCACAGCTTGGCCAGTGTCTCCTGGGCGTGATAAGCCCCACTTTGACCAGTGGACACGGCAGTGTTTGGGGGCCCTGGGAACTTGTTCAGGACCAGAGCTTAGTCCCCAGTGTGTGCCTGACGGCCTTCCTCCAGGCCTGGTCACCCTAGTCGGTGGACCGGGGCCTCCAGTGGAGGTGGGCCTGGGGCCGCCTCCTGAAGGGACGCAGGCTGCCCTTTTGCTCCAGGTGTGAATTTGGTTCACTGTGATTCCTGCACTTCTCACCCGGGTTAGTGGCATCTCATGTCCCTCCCACGGCTAGGGAGCAGGGTGCCAGGTCAAGGATAGAAACACGACCAAGTATACTGCGTGCTTGTGTCGCTAGGGTCTGTTTCCTGGCACCTTCTGGTACCTGTCAAGAGTGCAGTCAGGAATAGTAAATTTTTTCTTTTTTTTAGTTTAAAAATTTTATTTTAAAAATATTTATTTATTTGGCTGCGCTCATTTGCTGACTTCTGCATTTGATGTCACTATAAAATGTCCCAGGAGAGCGCAGTTGGATTTATTTCCTACTTGGGTGCTAGAATAACATTTTCCTTAAGGGCCAGAAACTTAGTAGGACGTATCCGATGCCAGCTGTTCTGCTCCCTGGTGTATTCTTTGTCCTTTTTGTCTTAAGATTCACTTCAGAAATTATTGTGTGTTTTATCACTAAATACTTTCCCCATCACTAGACTCCACATTCCAGAGACAGTGATTCATCGTCCTCGCTGTGTGCCCTCACCTGTGTGCCCCACTCTGCACCACACAGGCTTTGTTTCCTGCTGCTCTTGCTGTAGTTGTTGGCCTGCAGAACTGAGAATTGTCTTTCATCTTTTCTGTGATGACTCTATTATTTGCCTCCTCGTTCTGTTTTTTCCTCTTTGATCCCTTGAATTTCTGTTTTTAAGTTCCTCCCCAGCTTGCGGTGCCTTTGGAGAGCAGGCTCTTCTGCTTGTTTTCTCCCAGGCTCCTGAATGCCGCATTGTCCGACGGCAGGTGTGCACCTTCTCCCTGGCCTTTCTTTCACGCTGAGCTTGGCAGCTGGGTCTGGTGCTCCTCTGCTCTGACTTTTAGTTCTTGCACAACCAAGAACACAGGTTGAGCAGTTACTCTCAGGACTCACTGGTTCTGTTACTGGACTGTTACAAAGCCCTGTGGGGTGTGACTGCCATCACCCCATTTAGAGAAAGGGACCCTGAGGCGCAGAGAGGTTAGGCGGTCACACATCACAGGGTCAGAGAGTGGCAGGTGGGTGTGAATGCCTCGTCTGGTTTGAGCCCTGGGACCCTCCGCTGTGGCTGAGTGTGCTGCCTGGCTCCAGGCTGAGTTCAGGGCCAATAGATCACAGCTCCCAGGGGCTCCCTCTTCCGAGCTCCAGTACACTTGTGGTTGGGATCAACCACTTCAGCCCTGTCAGTCCTGGCTCTGGGTGTGGCTGCCTTAATTTGGAAGGGGTCCTTCTGGCCTTCAGAGGGAGGGAGTCTTTGAGGATCAACAGTGGCTTCTCAGTGTTGCTTGGGTTTCCCACCACCATCTCCACACGTCTTCCCAAGCTGGGAGCTCAGAGGGTGTTTGCAGGGTCGCAGCTGTGTTTGGGGTGGGGAAGGGCAGGCTTTGTGCCAGAGATCTGGCAAAGCCTCATTTGCTCTCTGCCGCTGGATTACTCTGGTTTGGTCGTATTTGTGTATTTTAGAACATTTTTGATCCTTTGGTCTGGTCGGGAGGGATTTCGCCTGCTCCACTCGCCTTGTTAACCTGGAGCTCTGGCACACCTGGTGTTGGCCCCGCAGCCGCAAGGATTGCAGCATGGAGGGGAATCCTGGGATCCATAAGCCCTCTCCCCACTAGCAGGGCCAACCGCGGAGGACCGAGCAGCCACCATCATCCAGTGTGCCTTCCGGAAACTCCTGGCGAGAAAGGAGCTGGCCCGCCGTCAGCAGGAGCACCAAGAGCTGATGGAGAAGCTGCAGAGGGAAGTGAGGTCAGGTGGGGCTGGGGGCGGGGACTCAGTGCTGGGGGCGGGGGCACAGGGCCGGGGACGCAGTGCTGAGCGGTGACCGCACTGGACCTCCCGCAGGCCTTCGTAGCCCAGGTTCGGCGCGAGCGGGAGGCGGCCCGGCAGCGGCAGGAAGAAGCGGCTGCGGCCGAGCGGCGGCGGCAGGAGGAGCGGCTGCGCGGGACGCGCCTGCTGGAGGCTGCCTTCGACGGGAACCTGGGCGAGATCCAGGCGGTCCTGCGGGAGGTGGGCGGCGGGGCGGCGGGGCGGCGGGGCGGCGGGTCCTGAGCTTGGGGCGCCGCTGACAGCCGCCTGGCGCAGGTGGACGAGCTGCTGACCCGCGAGGGCGTGGGCTGCGACGCGGCGGGGATGGCGAGGCGGCTGCAGCTGCGCTTGGCCTTGGTGGACTTTGAGGACGGCGGAGGGAACACGCCACTGTCCGAGGCGGCGGCGGGCGGGCAGTCCCTGGCCATCCAGCTGCTGGCCGAGCAGGGCGCCAGTCCCAACAGCAAGGTGGGCACCGGGGTCCGCGAGGCCTGGGGGTCGTGCCTCGCCATGGCGAGCCCTGCTCAGTCAGCGTGTCCCGCAGGGCACCTTCGGCCGGACCCCGCTGTACCGAGCGGCCTTTGGGGGCCACCTGGAAGCCGTGGAGGTGCTTCTGAAGCTCGGAGCTGATCCCCGGGTATATGCGGATGACGGGAGCACTCCCGAGCAGGTGCGCGAAGGAGGGCAGAACCCCCGCGGGACGCTCACTCCCCCTCTCCCAAAGCTGTCAGGAGCCTGGTGGCTCTCCCGGCTGGGTCCTGACCTTCCTGGACCCAGCAGGCCCTCTCCCTACGGAAGTCCTTGCTGTGAGCCTTCCCGGGAACGCGCCATCAAGACCATAGCTCCCGGCTTCCGCGGGCCTCCTCTGGCCAGGGTTCTTCTCTTCTCCCTGGACCCTCAGTCCACCTTAGAAGTACTGTTTCCAAGGAAGGTGGGGAAACAGCAAGGCTCCTGGGGGCAGCGCGGGGGCCCAGGGGTTTAGAGCAGCATTCGGCCTGCCCATCTGGACCCTCACCCTCAGAATTTCCCAGTTTCTGAGAAAATTGATCCCTAAGTCCCTGCCCCAGGTGCCTCTGCCTGGCAGCTCCTCCCTGGCATCTGGAAACAGCACCAATGGGCCTTTTCCCAGGCCCTCGGCTGGAGACCGGGAGGGCCTGGATTTCTCCCGGGCCCAGGAGGCCTGGTCAGATAGGTGGTCCAGGACCTCTGGGAACAGCTGTGAAAATGGGTCAGCCAGTGCCACCACCTTCTTTAAGTGAGTCTGAGTTGAGTTTCAAGCCCCCTCCCCCCCCCCCCCCCCCCCCCCCCCGCCGCCCACGTCCTGCTCCAGGGGTGCTCTTTGTCCTTCCCTCTGCTCTTCTCCGGTCTTTGATAAGTAACAGAGCAGGTTTTAAAAGACCAGTGGAGCCTTTGGCTTCAAATTACTCTTGTTTCCACGCTAGATGAAGGAACAATAGTGAGGCCAGGAAGACGTAAGGGCCTGGCCACAGCTTCAGGGTGGCTGGAGTGAGGAACGCACAGGGAGGTCCACCCCTCAGATGGTCATGCCCTGGTGGGCCCGGGGCTGAGGGCTGGAGAAGTGTGCAGGCTGAGGGGTGTTGGGGAGGACGTGGAACCCGCTGGTGCCTGAGTTAGGGGGGTGCAGGGGGCACTGAGAGGAGCAGCACACAGCTGGGTAGGGGGGAGCAGGAGCCCTCTGGCTGTGGCGGGGACAGGGACAGTCTCTTTAAGAGGTGGTGCTGGAGCAATTGAATGTCCACAGGCGAAGGAATGAACCTTGACCTAAACCTTGCACCCTATAGACTAACTCAAAGTGGATTATGGATTTAAATGCAAACACTAAACTCTAAAACGTATAGAAGAGCACAAGAGAAAATCTTTGGGAAAGATTTCTTAGACAAAAAGCCCAATCAATCTGTAAAAGAAAAATACCCCGAATAATTGAGCTTCATCAAAATGTAAAACTTTTGCTCTGCTGAAGCCCCTGTTAAGTGGATGAAAAGACAAGCCACAGAGAGGGAGAAAAATCCTTGCAGACCACACATCTGACCAAGGACCTGTATTTACAGTATTTAGACAACTCTCAAAACTCAATGGTAAGTCATCCAATCCAGTGGCTGTATGTATGTACATAACTGATTCACTTTTGCTGTACGCCTGAAACTAACACAACACTGTAAGTCAACTATTCTCTAATAAAAATTTAAAAAAGAGAGTTCCAGAGGTGTGTAGGGCGCCTTTGGGGATCCAGGGAATACAAAGTGTCTCCTGCTTGTGAGGAAATGCCTCGAGGCTGGGGACAGAACACCTGTCAGGGCGAAAGGAGGGAGTACCTAGCTTGTCTCCACCAGCCTGGGCAGGCGCTCTCACAGCCCTTGCAGCACTGGGTGGGGCACTTGGAAGGACCTTGCCTCAGTAGTGAGGATAAACGCTGCTCTGGTACAGCCTCACCAATCTTAAGGCGAGACCCAAAGGATAAAACTTCCCAGGTAATTTAACTGTATGCTAAAATTGAAGAATATGTATAGAGATACAAAATATACAGCTCCTAACAAGACAAAAAGTGGGCTTCCGTCTATGGGGTCACACAGCGTCGGACACGACTGAAGTGACTTAGCAGCAGCAGCAGCAACAAGACAAAATGCACATTGTCTAGCACCAATTAAAGATTACCGGGCATACAAAGGTGCAGAAAAATATGACCATGAGAAAACTTGACCAGTCAAGACAAACAAACTGATGTGGATCTCAGAGTTAGTGTGAAAGACTTGTAAATGGCTATTGTAACTAAACCTTAAATTCTAGAGGTAAAAATGACAGTGTCTGAGATGAGAAACAAAAAGCTATGGATGAGATTAATGTCAGCTTAGAACAGAGGTAAAGGTTAGTGAATTTGAGGCTTACAAAATAGAAACTACTACAAGTAAAAACACTCAGAAGAGAGAGCTTGTCTTCCAAAGAGAGATACTTGTCTTCCAAATGACAAGTATCCACGAGCTGTGGGACAGTTTCAGGAAGCCTACTGTGTATGTGATTAGCGTCTCCAAAGGAGACAAGAAACAGAAAAATATATATACTTGAAAAAATAATAACCTTAAGGTTTCCAAATTTGATGAAAGGTATAAACTATTCCTCAAATCTCAATAAACAAGAAACAGGAAGAAAAATCAGGCTAAGGCACAATGTGATAAAATTTCTCAAGACCAGTGATAAAGAGAAATCTTAAAAGCAGCCAGAGGAAAAAAGACATAGGAAAACAAAGATAAGGATTATGGCAGACTTCTTGTTGGAAAGAGTGGAAGTGAGAAGAGAGTGGGGCAGCGTCTTTAATGGTACTGAAGAAGGAAACAAATCTTGTCAACCTTGAATGCTATGTGAGTAAAGATCACTCAGTCGTGTCCGACTCTTTGCGACCCCATGGACTATACATACAGTCCATGGGATTCTCCAGGCCAGAATACTGGAGTGGGTAGCCTTCCCCTTCTCCAAGGGATCTTCCCGACCCAGGGATCAAACCCAGGTCTCCCGCATTGCAGGCAGATTCTTTACCAGCTGAGCCACAAGTGAAGCCCAAATGAATGCTATACTCAGTGCAAATATCTTTCATAACTGAAGGCAAAATAAAGACATACCTTTGCAGACACACAAAAGCTGAAAGACTCAATCACCAGTGGACTCACACCATAAGAAACATTAAAGGAAGACGTACCAATAGAAGGGATGCCAGATGGAAATATGGATCCACTCAAAAGAGTGAGGAACACTGGAAAGGGTAACTACATAGGTAAGTATACGAAAGTGACAGTGAAGTCGCTCAGTCATGTCCGACTCTTTGCCACCCCGTGGACTGTAGCCTACCAGGCTCCTCCATCCATGGGATTCTCCAGACAAGAGTACTGGAGTGGGTTGCCATTTCCTTCTCCAGGGATCTTCCCAACGCAGGGATCGAACCCGGGTCTCCCACATTGGAGGCAGACGCTTTAACCTCTGAGCCACCAGGGAAGCCCAAGTATATGAGATATTGCCTTATTATTTAAACTTACTGAGAAGGTAGGTAGGTAGGTAGGTGATGTCGCTCAGTCGTGTCTGAGTCTTTGCGACCCTGTGGACTGTAGCCTACCAGGCTTCTCCGTCCATGGGATTCTCCAGGCAAGAATACTGGAGTGGGTTACCGTTTCCTTCTCCAGGGGATCTTCCTGACCCAGGGATCGAACCCCGGTCTCCTGCATTGGAGGCAGACGCTTTAACCTCTGAGCCACCAGGGAAGTCCTACTGAGAAGGTAGTTGAAACAAAAAATAATGGCATGTGTCATGTGGTTTTTTTAATACATGGAGGTACATATACTGAAAATTGCACAAATTATAGTTGTTTGGTTCAACTGTGTGACACAAATATAAAGGTTGGCAAGGGGAAATGAAACATCCTGTGTAAGGTTCTTGTATGTGAAATGGTACAATATCATTTAAAGGTAGACTGTCATAAGTTATAGGTATATGTCTGCTGGAAGCCCTAAAGCAACTACTAAATAGTTATAGGTTTATGTCTGCTGGAAGCCCTAAAGCAACTACTAAATAGAGTTATAGTGCAAAAAAGAGGAAAAGGAAGATAAAGAACATGTAGGACCAGTAGCAAACAATAGCAAAAGGTAATTTTAAACTCAGCCACATCAGTAGCTTCATTAAGTGGAAAAGGTCAAAAGACCCCAATTAAAAGGCAGATTGTCTTTTGGATTGTCTTTTGGACCACCATAGCGACTTGCTGGTGGTCCAGTGGTCGAAAATCCACCTTCCAATGCAGGGGATGCGGGTTTGATCCCTTGTCGAGGAGCCAAGATCCCACGTGCGGAGGAGCAGCTCAGTCAGGCGCCGCAGCTGCCGACCCCGCTTCAGCACCTGTGAGCCATGGCCGGAGACGGTGGCACCGCACCGGAGGGCTCCGTGCCAGGCTAACGACCCGCTACAGCCAAATGAGTACATGTTTCTTAAAAATTCAACAGTATTCTGCCATAAGAAACAAACTTTAAAGACACAAATAGGAGAAAATTAAAAGGACGGGATATATGTGCTGGGATAACACTAAATATAAGAAAGCTGAAATGACTATATTCACATCAGAAAAATGTAGACTTCAGAACAGAGAATATTGCTGGGGAGAAAAGAATAGTTTCATAAGGACAAAGGATTCATCGAGAGGCAAGAACTGAGAGAAGTGTGAGGACTAAACCCAGAGTTACAGCAGATTTCAGACCCTCAGCAACGGGTGAGACCGGGAGAGGAGCCAGCAGTGTGGCGGTCTGTCGCTAAGTCTTGCGGCCCTGTGGACTGTGGCCCCCCAGGCCCCTCTATCCCTGGGACTCTCCAGGCAAGAGTGCTGGAGTGGGGTGCCATTCCCTTCTCCAGGGGATCTTCCCGACCCAGGGATCAAACCTGGGTGTCCTGCACTGCAGGCGGATTCTTTTCCAACTGAGCCACAAGGGAAGCCGCCAGTAATTCTGGAGAACTGAGTGACCTCAGCCACTGGCTGTGCCTCTGTCCACCATCCCTGCCTGCCTCATCTGTCCCTCTGTCATTGTTTTCATAAGCTTATCCACTCAACCCAATCTTTCTCCCCGAGGTGGGTTTACTCTTTCATCAAGTCACACCTTTCCTCATTAGCTTCTGAGTCATTTATTAATAACCTGGCTGGTCTGGCCGCTCGATACCGTATCTGTTTTACCCTTCCTACCACCTTCAGCCATCCTCATTTATTCATGTGTTTAACTACTGTCAATTCACATAGTTACCCATCCATCCATTCACACACCCACTCATGCTGTTTACTTGAGAGAAGTAAATTTTGAGGGACAAATTTTTTTTAATTCTCTTTAAAAAATTTTATTAGGTTGAACCAGGATTTAGCTGTGGCGTGTGGAATCTAGTTCCCTGACCAGGGATTCATCCTGCAATGAGAGCACAGAGTCTTAGCCGTTGGGCCAGCAGGGATATCCCATACTTGAGAGGTAGTTTTGAGAAAGCAGGGACTGTGGTAGTTCACTCCACAACTGTGTTCCCAATGTCATGCATTTTGGTTGTCACATGAAAGGCACTCACAAGTTGTGTTGAATGATTGGATTCACCCTTCATCTGTCCATTTGTTCAACCAGCCATCTTCTTATCTAAGTTATTCATCCATTAAATCCCTTCATCTATTAATGTTTAGGTAACAGTTCATTATTTCATCCATTCATTCAATTAACCCAAGAATCCTTCCTTCTTTTATCATTTAATTCATTAACTTACTCATCTGCTCCATCTGTCCATTTCTCTCATCCCTGATTTTGCACATCTTTGAACTTTCTTTTTAAATACAAACCACATACTGAACATTGTACAAATCAAAGTTGTGTGGCTCGATTAAACCTGGATTAACTTCCTGAGTCCAGAAATGAAGCACAGGCCCCTGTGCCCCATGCTGAGAAGCCCGCCTCCTGCAGCAGTTTCTCACTCGGGAGCAGGAGCGGTGGGGCCTGGGATGGGTGCGGACGAGGGCTGTGTCCTACAGATGGAGGTCTGCGAGGGGACAGCAAAGGCTGCAGCCAGGGACCCTGCAGTGGGGGCTGGTGGGTGGAGTGTGGAGGAGGAGGGCAGGTCGGGGGATGCGGAGCCTGAGGTTTCGGGAGGGAGGCCGTGGGGACCTTCCAGGGCCCAACTTTGCGGGTGCTGATCACGACGGTCAAGGCTCCGGGCCCCTCCCTGGCCCACCGTCAGGGCCGTCTTTCTGCGCCAGGGTGTCCTGTCTGAGGTGGGACTGTAGCACCTCTCCAGGTGAAGAACAGGCAGCCCGAGCTCTTGACCAGTGGCTTCTGTCACTAGGTGGCCTCGCTGGACACGGTGGTCAGCGTGCTGCAGTCGTGGGACCTGAGCCTCACAGACGCCATGCTCCGGAACATGGAGGCAGAGCGGGAGCGCCGGGCCCAGGAGGCCGCGCGGCACAAGGAGGCGGAGGCCCAACGGTGCGGCGGGTGGGAGGCGGGGGTGTGTGTGTGTGCTGGCCCCGGGCTGCTCTGACCACCCACCTCCACCGCAGCATGAACCTCAAAGTACAGCAGCTGGCCAAGGAGCAGCAGCAGTGTCACCAAAAGGCGAGCCGCCCACCCCCGGAGGGGAGCGCGGAGGCGCCCCGCGGACCCCCAACCTGGTCTGGAGGCCGGCTTGCCCCCTGCCCCTCAGCTGCAGCAGGCCTACTGCAAGTTCAACCAGAGGATCGCGGAGCACGACAAGTGCAAGCGGAGGGGCGCGGGCCTGGCCGAGCTCATGCTGCAGGTTGGCTTTTCCCCCTCGGACCTGGGGAGCCCCCAACCCTGGGCTATCAGCTTCCAGCAGCCACCTCTTGGGGCGGGGTGCCCTGTCTTCCTTAGGGGTCCCAGCTGCGCACGGCAGGCGGGTGTTGGTGTCCAGCCTTGCCCTGAGCAGAGCGTAGGGCCCCTCTCCAGGCCATTAAGGACGCAGAGGAGCAAGTGGACAGGCTCCAGCAGGAGGCCCAGAAGGCGGAGGAGGCGCTGGCCCTGGCCAGGCTGGAGCTGCGGGAGCAGCCCCAGGAGGGTGGGTGGGGCTGGGCTGGGGCTGGAGGCGTGAGGGCCCTTGGGGAGTATCTGGACCGCGCCTCCCATCTGCCCCACATTTACACCGCCACAGCGGAGGAGGAGGTGTCCGGGCTAAAGTGCCAGGTCAGCGAACTCCACGATGTGCTGATGAATGACGTGGGTGACCGCATCCGCGCAGATGGCAGGTCAGTGGTCTCGACTGGCCAGGGGCGGGCCGGCGGTTCTAGCAGAGGGCAGTGACCTGGAGGCCGCCCCCAGGTGGCCTCTTGTCATCGACCCTTCGGGCCTGGCGGCCACCTTCCTGCGCTACCAGGACACCAATTATGTGGACGCCGTGAACCCCGACCACCTGCGGCCGGAGAGGATCCGGCTGGCGCTGCTGGGAGCGCTCAGGTGAGGAGGGCGGAGGGCGGGCACCCGGATGCCACGCCCACTCCCGCCCCAGCCCTCACTGCCCACGGCCCGCGCCGTCCCCGCAGGTTTGGGAAGCCGCTGGTGTTTGACCTACGCGAGGTGGATCTGTTCCCGGCCGTGCAGAGGCAGCTGGAAGCAGTGCAGCCAGGCCTGGCGCAGGAGTTGCTGGGCCGCGGGCTGCTGGAGCAGGAGAGGTACCTGTCGCTGTTGCGGCCGACCGATGGGCCCGAGTACAGCCCCAACCAGTTCCAGGAGACGCGCCTGCAGCACTTCCGCCTCTTTTTCGTCACCAAGGTTCGGTGGCCGCCGGCTGAGCAGCTGCAGGTCCTCCTGCCTGTGCGCGTGCAGCTGCCAGGCGGGGGCCTCTAGCAACCCGCCCGAATAAAGGGCCCGCCCCCGGGTGACGTGTACGCCTCCTCTGTGTGTGCGCATCATGCAGGGGAGCAGGTCTTGGGGGTAGGGAAGGCGGTCCCCCAGCCCCACTCCTGCTGGGGGGTGGCCCAGTCTGGGTGAGCCACCTGGAGTCCTCGGGGTCCCCGCACCCGCTGCCCCAGATTGGGAGAGACAGAGGGATGCGCATTCGTGTGCCAGCAGGTGGACAGAGGAAGACTAACCAGACGTAAAACGTAGTCAATTTATTCTCCTTAAACCACAAAATAGAGTCTTTGGTTGTACAAACATCACTAGTTACAGTCTCACCGGGAGGTCCCGGCCGGGGAGGGGGCGGTTAGTCAGTGGCCAGAACTCCTCAGGGGACCTCTTAAAATGCTACCGGTCGGGTTAAAAGACTCGGGGCAAGGGTGGTGTTGGCGCTGGCAGAGCCCCCACCCCAAGTCGGGGGAGGCACCCTGCCCCTCTAGGAGGGCACTGGGCCCAGGCCTCGGCGCCCTGGCCGCATAGCCCGGCGGCTGCTGCACAAGGCCACCTCCTCGGGACCCGTGGAGCCTGGAGAGGGTCTGCCCAGAAGCACCATGGCCACCTCTCCGTCCTCCTCTGGCAGACCTGCAGGCAGGGGCAGGGAGCAAGTGAGCAGATGGGCCTGAAACCCTGGAGCAAGGGGGTTGGGGGTGGGGGGGCGCGCCCTGGCCTGCCAACTCACCTGGGCTCCGAGGTGGTTCCAAGGACCTCAACTCCTCAGTGAAATCTGGGGACTGCGAGGGGAAGAAGGGCTGGTCAGGGACTACCCAGACCTGCCTGAAGCCCCCCACAGGAGCATGGGTGGGTCCCTGCAGAGCCCTGGCGGGGTGGGGGACAGGGAGGGTATGGAGCAGGGGACAGGCTGGGAGACAGGCTCAGTGGAAAGCGGCAGGAGCCAGTCAGGGCGTCCTGCAGAAGGGCCAGAGGGCCCGGTACCTGCATGTCATAGACAGGTCTGGAAGAGGGGAGGGCGGCAAACACCCTGTAGTCAAACTTCCTCCCAGACAAGGCCTTGAAAGGACAGCGTGAGGAGAGAGGCAGAGAGCGTAAGAAGAAGAGAGGGTGGGAGTTTGGATCCCTGCCCCGCCAAGAGAGGAAGACAGGGGAGGGCAGCAGCTGCTGGCTCCTCACCAAGCGTCCTGGGGAGGTGCCGGTCTGGGGGCCGAGGTCTGGAGGAACAAGAAGGGGGCGTCGGGAGAGGTCCACGCCGAAGGCCGGGCTCCCACCTCCCGCCCGACGTACAGACCTTCCAAGGGGGTGGGTGACGGGGTGGGCGCGGGCGAGGGGGCCTCGGCCAGGCGCTCCAGGGGCCCCCGCTTGCTTCGGCCCTCCTGGGACTTGCTGAGGACCATCTGTGCGCGGAGGGCGTCCTGCTCCAGGGACTTCATCCTGTGGGCGGGCGGAGGGCGGGCAGCAGGGGGCGGGCAGCAGGGGGCGGGGCAGGGGCGGGGCGGAGCCTCACCTGGCCGCCCTCCACAGAGCCCGCTTCTCCGCCTCCAGGGCGCGGCGCTCGGCGGGGGACAGAGCCCGCTCCGGGGCCGGCAGCTCCGGGCTCTGCACGCGAAGCCGCTCCTGGTGGCGCCGCTCGGCCTTGGCAGTCCGCACTGGGGCGCCGCCTGCCTGCGGCGTGGGAGACGCCGGGCCGAGCCTGGGCCGGGCGACAGGAATGGAGGGCCGGGTGGAGGAGCGCCGGGCGCGGGTGGAGGGGCGCCTGGGGCAGGGGCGGGGGCGGCCCTCCCCCGCCTCACCCCTCCGCTGTGGGGCCCCGGCCGGCCCAGGGCGGCTCCTCCTCAGGCTCCTCGTCCTCGGGAGCATCGGCCTCCGGGGGCCCTGTGTTGGTCGCCGCCTCGCGCAGCATCTGTGCCCTCTTCTGCTGCAGCTTGCGGGCTGTGGGCAGCAGCGGGTCAGGCCGCGAACCGGCGCCCCCCGCCCCTCCATCCCCGCACCCCACCCACCCCGCCCCCCGCGCCGCCTGCTCACCCTCCTCCTCCTGCATCTTCCGCAGGTCGTCAGCGCCCACCAGCGACACGCGCTTAGGGGGGCCCTCGGCCTGGGGCACCCGAACCTCCAGCTCGAAGTACTTCTGCCGCTCGCGGAAGGACAGCTGCTCCGGCGAGGCCGTGGGCCCAGGTGTGGGAGGCTGGGAGAAGCGCGCCCTGAGACCCAGCCCCTCGGGTGTCACACTCTCGCAGGCGCACGCAGCGGGGCACCTGAGGGCTGCCCACCACCTACCTGGGCAGGGGTGTCCAGGGGCGGGTGCAGGCCGGGCACAGCTGCGAATGTCCTATAGGCCTGCTTCACGTTGGCTGGCAGCTCAGCAGGGGAGGGCGGGGAGGGGGGCTGGGGACCGGGCACAGTGAGCTGAGCAGGGACAGCTGTCCTTGCTGACTGCCACCAGCTGTCCTTGCTGCAGCACCATCCACCCTGCCACCAGCTGACCTTGCTGACTGCCCCCACCCCTGCCCCCCAGGGTCAGGGCACTCACAGGCTGGGAACCACCTCTGCCCCTGGGGGCCGGGGAGCCCCTTGGCCAGGCGTGAGCCAGTGGCTGGATCACCCCAGGCTTTGTCTGCAAAGGGGTTCAGGTGGCGGGTGTGAGGGACAGGGTAGGGGGAGAGACGGCACCAAGGAGGGCGGCTGGGTGCCCAGAAAGTGAGGCCAGCACTCACCCATCTGCTGTCTGTCAGGAAGGGGCAGAGGCTGGGCGCTGGGCTCCAAGCTGGCACTTCATTGTCTGCCCCAACCCTGCCACCAGGCCTGGCCCTCCCCATACAGCAGAACCGGGGAGCCTCTGCAGGCAGGTGAGGGGCTTGGGGCAGGGTGGAGTAGCCCCCGGGGACTCCCAGGCATGAAGACAGATGGGGGCAAAACTGCCAGGCACTGGGGAAGGCCGCCCGGACCCCCAGCCCCCTCTGCCCAGAAGGCCACAGGGAGCTCCCCAGCCCGTGATACCAGCCAGCTGGGCCAGGAAGGGGTCTGCAGGCCATCCCCCTGTGGGATGGCAGCTGGGGGAGGTGTGTGCCCTGGCATCCCTCCCCAGAGGAGCGGACTCTGCACAGCACCCCTCTGCAGTCCCCCCGCTGTGTGTACTCACCTGCTGGTGGCCAGGGGAGCAGGGGACCTCAGCCATCTCTCCACTTGCCGCAGGCAGCACCTGGAAGAGCCAAGTGGCGGGTGTTGGGAGGGTCAGGCAAGGCTGGGGGCCCCCGAGGAGGAGGTGGGGGTTTGCCCACCTCAGTAGCACAAAGGCTGGTCCTCAACTCCCTGACCTGAGCAGCCCCAAGACATCTGAGATGGATGGGCTGGGCTTCCCCCGGGTGGGGCGGCCACCCTCCCTGTGAGCCTCAGAAGCCTGTCAGCCAGGGAGGCCCGCCCCCTGCGAGCCACCCCCAGCTGTGCCCCTTTCTGACAGAGGACACTGGGCCCCTTCCCCTCCTGGGGGCTTCCTGCTTTGGCTTGTGTGGGGCTGAGCACAAAGCTGCTGAACACGCTCACTCAGCCCCCAGCCGGCACAGCCTCCCCACCAGCCCTGCGGGGTCTCCCGGCAGCAGCTGGCGCTGGGCAGCCCGCCCTCCAGGGAAGGGGGAGAACCACAGGCCTCTGCCCAGGGCCCTGCCCCTACTGCAGCACTGGCCCTCCTCCCACCCTGCTCCACCGGTGGCCCATGGGCCCACAAAGCCCTCTGCTCTGCTTCGAGTCTGCCTCTGGGGGGTGGGGGGGTAGGCAGCAGCGGGTGCATCACGGCTGGGCTCAGGGGTGGAGGAGGACAGACGCATGCCAGGCAGGGGGGTGGCGCTCCAGCTCAGGCACCCCGGCCAGTCCCTGTCCCTACGAGGGCCCTTTGAGGGCCTCAGCCCTCTCCCTGGGGGCAGGATCCTGGCAGAGCTGTCCTGCAGGGCCTCAGGTGAAGGAAAGGAGGTAAGACAGGGGTAGGGCTGACAGACTAAGTGGGCGGAGGCCGGGACAGGGGTGTGACAACCAGCGACTGACCCTCTGCACGCTGCCGGTGCTAGGGGTGGCAGCTGGGGCTTGGCAGGCAGGCTTCAGGCTCTCTGGGCTCCAACCCTGGGGGGCAGAGTGGACACAGGGCTGCTGGGGCCATGCCTGCCAGAGTGCGGGGTGGGCAGCCAGGCCCAGGGACGCTGGGCTGTGGGAAGGAGCCCGCCATGTGGGGTGGGAGGGCCTGGGCACTCACCGTGGCCTCCGGGCCCCACAGTGGGATCTGTCCAGGCAGCTCCTTCTCCTGTGAGCAGAGGAGACAGTGGTCGGGGCCGACGGCCTCAGGCTCCCAGCCTAGGGGCTGCTGGCTGCGGGCGGCTCTGACCTTGCTGGGGCCCTCGGGGCTTAGCTCCCGGTCGATGGAGGAGATGCTTTCCAGGCTGTTCCGGCGGCCAAGGCCAGCTGCGAAGGGGTTGGCAATGATGCCTGGGGACACCTGTGGGGGAGGGGCGGAGTGACCACACCCGAGGCAGCCGCTGGGGTGGGCTCTGCTCGCTCAGGACTCCCTGCCACCATCGCGTCTGTGCCCAGGGCACCCACAGGTTGTTTGCACACCATGCTCCCAAGGACATGGCGAGGCAGAACACGGGGCAAGAGAGGTCGGCCGTGGACATGCACCCCGGGAGCACGGGCCTGACAAGGCAGCGGGGACGGTGAAGCGACTCGCGGCACAGAGAGGGACTGAGGCCAAAGTCCCAGGAGAGGGAGGCCGACAGATTCCTGATGTCGGGAAAGGCCTTTTAAAGGAGGAAGAGTTGACTATGGTGTTGACCGGAGTGGTGATGACGGCAGATGTGAACACGCGCTTCTCCAGCGTAAGCAACTATCAACTGGGCAAAACCCAGCCCCCGAGTGGCCCTGAGACCCTGACAGCCAGGAACACGCCTGGCGCCCACATCCCCGCTCCTAAATAGCCCTGTCCACTAAGGGAACCAGTGCTCCTTGGAGAAAGAAGGTATGGGGAAGTGTGAGGTGACCCCAGACTTCCTGCTATGCTAGAAAGGAGGCTGCCTAAGGGAGGTGGGTGATGTTAACAGGGCCCCAGGCCAGCCAGAAGCCCTCTCGTCAGCTCCGTCTGGATGGCTGGAGCACCAGATATCAACAGCAGCAGTGACAACTCTCACCACGAGATAAAACGGAAAATCTGCGCTAAGGAAGGCGGCCGCCTAGCACCTGTGGAAGGAGCGGTGGGGAGAGAGCACGACTGCACTGGGGCTGATGAGGAGCCCGAGGAGGAGTGGGCCGCTGCACTCCCCAAGCACCCGCACAGCACCTGTCAGTTTCCAGGGGAAAGCATCACCTGGTGGGGCAACCCAGAGATGCCCCCATGCAGGCACCATCACCTGTGGGTCTGGTGGGAGGCCGTCCAAGACAGTGTGAGCTCTGTGATCACCAAAATGCAGTCACTGTAGCTCGTCCTGAGGAGTCACTGGACAGACCCCCAGGGAGCACCATCCATGCATGCCATGATGGCCTGTGCTTACCTGAAGTTCCAGGTCAGGCTGGAAGACAACCAGATGTCCACATGCCTTGTGGCTCTAAAGGTTGCCTTGGACCATTGGTGGGAGGCATGCAGGGCCTCTGAGTGAGAGGTCCTGTCTACTGTTCTTAACAGTTTTCTTCAACTCTAAAATTGTCAATACCTTATCTACTTGCTTGTATCTTTCAAAACAGAAATAACAGCAGGAGAAACGACACTAATGCAGACACTGGCCTGGGGGGCACCGAGAGGAGATTCAGACTCCTGGAGGGCTGTGTTCACAGCTGGCAAAGGTTTAACGTGAGCAGCTAGTCTGTCCTCCCGGCTGCGTTGCTCGGCTTGTAGGGTCTTTGCTCCCCAACTGGAGACTGATGTCACAACACAGCAGTGAATGAGCCATGTCCCACGCCCTGGACCACCGGGGAACTCCCAGGAAACTCCGCTTTTAAAGTCATCTTTAAGAACTGAAAATGAGTTCTGGGCTTCCCTGGTGGCCCAGTGGTTAAGAATTCACCTACCAATGCAGGGGACATAGGCTCGATCCCTACTCCAGGGAGATCCCACATGCCGCAGAGCAGCTAAGCCCACGAACCACCAACTGCTGAGCCTGGGGTCTAAGGTCTGTGCTTCCCAACAAGAGAAGCCACCTCAATGAGAAGTCAGTGCACAGCAACAAGACCAGCGCAGCCAAAAATAAAACTTAAACAAAAATAAGCCTAACTGTAGGACAAGCTGGCAGTAGGACAATATGGAGAATTATTTCCAAGTGACTCAACATAGTATTTTGACTGTACCTCCTAAGTGGATAAATCCTAACAACATAAAGAAATGTTAAAATGCTATTAATGGTCTTATTACTAACAATAACATTGATATGGCTTGTTGAAATCAATAATTATAATATTACTTAATCTAATAAATGACTTTTAAGATGAGAAAAAGAGACACGAATATAATCCAAAGAATCAAAGCCTCCTGTCCTTAAGCATGGGTTGAAAGTAACAACCTTATGGATTTTTTCCCCCTAGAAACCTGCCTCCCCAGGACCCGTGTGCTGCAGAGGCCCAGGAGCAAGGCCACAAGGACCAGCCAGTGATGGTCTGAGCCCCAACGCCAGTGTTGAGGCAGGAAACACAGGGACGCCTGGGTGCACCATCAAGCTGGTGTGGCACCACGGGCACCCTGCCTCACGAGGACAGCAGAGACCAAAAAGCAGTCACCCTGGGGGCTTCCAGGGCAGCCACTTGTTATTTATAAATCAACCAATGAAAGAAAAGAATCAGAGTGCTTACCACACATCTCCTGTACAAAATCTTATTTTAAGATAAAAAATAGCTGATAAAATTTCTTCTTTACAGAAAGGTCACAGAGTGACTGAAAGCACTAGATGAGGAGGGAGTAACTGAGGCAGTCTTCCTTCGATCAGTAATCAAGGAAACGTGGAAAAGAAAGGGGCTCTTGATCAAAATCCAAAAGGTTTTTCTGAGAAGGCTGCTAAAATATACAACATTTTGGTGAGTGTGATGGGGAGGAAGAGACGGCAGAAATCAGATCAAGATGCTGACGGGAAAACAGAAGCAGAGGGGAGGAGAACATTCTGGACCCTGCATCAAACATGCTGAGCACCAGTCAGCAAGCTCTTGGAAGTGCACAGTGGCCTCCGCAGCACTGCCGCCAGATGGCCACCAGGCCTGCCCGCGTGTGCGGGGCCCTGGGGGCAGCGGCTGGCACAAAGCAAGGACAGGCAGGTCCTGATGCCAGCCCGCCCCCTGCCGTGCAGAGGTTGGGAAGGACACCAGGGCACAGCTCATGCGAAGACGCACTTGCAGAATCCAAAGTTCGGAGAGATGGCTGTGAACCCTGATTCCTAGAGGTGTTGAACGGGTCACCACAGAGGAAGCAGGTGGGCTGAGGTTAAGAGAAATGGGGCTGAGCGGATGACTGGTGTCCTGATGGATACACGTTGCCCCTGTTTCTTCAAGCACCAAGCTAGCTGGAGGAAACCTGTGGGCTGCACCTCACCATACTTGGCACAGGGCTGTAAAAGCCATCAATAAAAGGACTCCAGAAAACTCAGCACTCATTTTAGAGAAAATTCTTAACAGATTATAAATGGAAACAGCCGTCCAAGTTTAAAAGAATGTTATATAAACTACCGCCTCCAAGTCGGCACAAGGCAAGGTCACTGTCCACAATCATCAGGTTCCCGGGGGGACAGTGAAGCCTGACCTCACAGGAAAAGGGGACCCACAGTCACCACCTGGGCCTCAGGGCTTCTTCCAGGAGACGCAACAAAGTCACTGATGAGAATCGGCAAGGAAGCAAGAGCAGCCTAGCAATGTGCCTGGAGAGACATCCCTCCCACAGCCACAGGGCTCAGAGTTAACCCCCAGCTCCCAGCCAACTTACAGAGCTGGCAAGTCCGTTTGGAAGAGAAAACACACAAAAATAAACTAAAACTTGTCAAAAGGAGAAAAAACAGTGGGTAATTTCACCAGTTAGGTCTCCTGAAACATACTCTCAAGTGGCCACACCGAGGTCAGCAGCGTCGGTTCAAGAACACAGCCGGCTCCCGGGGCCACAGGATGCAGATCCAACCCACAAGCAAGTCAGATCTCCCCCGATCAGTGAGAAAGTGATGGACGGTCCAGTGCATTCCACTGGGACGGAAGATCCACTTGCTTGAGAAGCAATTCCAGTGGATTGTAGTGCTCTGTTTTCTAAAAAATAGCTTTGACAATCTTGCCCCAGAGAGGGTTTTCATAATCAAAACCCAAATCCAGACATTACGAAGAAGCTCAGAAGACGTCATTGTGTTTCTATAACCCCAGAGAGGCCGTTGTGAAGGAGCCAAAGACAAAACCCACTCACGCCCTACACAAAAAGACAGACGCTTACAACGCAAAAGACGAACTGCGAGTTTCATGAGTCACACGTCAAAGGATGCCAGGTCCATGGAGACAAGCTGGTGCCGCCTGAGGCTGGGAGGGGGCAGGAGATGGGGCAAACCTGTGGCCTCAGGCCCAACATCCCTTCTTCCAGGGTGCTGTCCTGCAGAAACTCCCCCAAAAGCATCAAGACGGGCTCCGAGCACTCTGGTTGGAAACACAGCACAAACAAAGCAACCCAAGGAGAGATGGCCAGACAGTCAGAAGAGCCCAGGGAGACCTCCGTAAAACGGGAGAGATGCCCGCTCTGATCTTCGCCCTGGAGTGTATTTACTCTCTTTGTACTGAAACCTTAAAAATAAGTACATGTACTGACCAAAACATGTAAGGTCATACTTTAAATGAGAAAGCAGAAGACACAGCCTTCTCTGGAAAACCTAAGCAAGGTTCCTCACCAGAAACGACAGGTTAGGGTTCCTGCAGGCACAGAGGGATGTGGGCACAGAGGCCAGCACGGAGGCCCCAGAACCCAGGGAGTAGGGTCCCAGTCCAGCACTCAGGCAGGAGAAACAAGGACAAACGCACCATCCTTCCCAGTTCAGGAGACGACACACAGAACAAGAGGGACCCTGCCTCGGCAGTGCAGCGACAGGGGCAGTGGCTGCCATCCCAGACACCCACCCTAGCCCCATGCCCAGCAAGGAGGCCCTCAGGGAGCTGGCAGCCACTGTGGGGAACGAGCCCCCAGAGGCGGGGGTTGGGGGCTGCTGCAGGAGAAGTGGCCCCCCTCGGCTGACGCTGGAAGCCCGGGGACAGCAGCAGCACAAGACAGCAGGGCCCCCGGGGAGGGCACAGCCAGGCTGGTACAAGACATGGGCCGGGATGGACACCACGCCTCTGCAGCCCATGCCCGGGCCTGGCAGCCGACAGTTCCTCCAGGGGCTGCAACGGAAAACTGCTGGGTCCCCACAGGCCCGCCCAGGCCTGGGCCCTGAGCTCCCTGCTAAGGGGCTGCCAGAAAGCAGGCTGGCGCCAGGCCAATGTGGCGGGGCCTCGGGGTTTTCAGGCGGGCTGTGTCCCGCTCTGGGCCATCCTGCCCTGGCCTGGCGGCCCCAGGGCATAAATGCTGCTTGCCCGGTTCAACCTTTTCTTTGAAGACATGACCAGGCTTTCTGTACACAAGCTCTGTCCCACCAGGGCCGCGAGCGGGACTGAGACGAGACAGGCTGGCACCCGTACCACACGGCTCCCCCAGGTCTGACTTGCAACGGCCAAGCGTGTCTTGGCTCTGGCACATCAGGACCCTCCCAGCCACACTGGGGGTGGGACGCAGTCCCTGTCTGTGGCCGAGCGCTGGCTGGGGGGGCACTGACCTCGGGGGTGGCAGCGCTGGTGTCAAAGCCATCGCAGACCAGCACGGTCAAGGTGTCGCCCACGCTGCGCAGCAGCTGCACGGCCTCACCATGTGTCAGGCCCAGCAGGCTTTGCTGGTTCACCTCCAGCAGTCGCAGCCCTACCCGCAGACGGCCGTCTCGCCCAGCTGCTCCCGTGGGGCTCACCTGCGGGGAGACCACCGCGCTCAGGACCAGTCCTGGACCCAGGCCCCTTCACACCTGAGAAGCCCATGGGGCGGGCGGGTAGGTGAGCAGGAGCTCACCTTGGAGATGAATATGCCCTCGTCGGTGGGGTCGCAGGGGTTCCCAGCATGGCCCTTGGCGCCCCCACGGATGCTGATGCCCAGCCTCTCTCCGGGGGCCTTCTGGATGCAGAGCTCCCGCATGCCTGGGGGTGGCGGGTCCCTCCGAACAAGCAGCACCAGCTCCAGGCAGGGCCGGAGCAGGGCACTGACCGCTTCCTGGTGCGTGGCCTCCCGCACATCCTGCCCGTTCACTGCCAGGATGCGGTCCCCAACCCGCAGGCCACTACGTGCAGCCAGGCCCCGTGGGAGCACCTGTGGGGGGAGGGCCGTGTGCCGTGGGCAGGTGGCCAGGCCATCCTGCGCCCCGAGATGCCCACGGGGCCTGCTCTACCTTAGAAATGAACACGCCGGGCTCCTGGACACCGAATGGGTGGCTGGAGTGGTCGGAGCCCCCAACGATGCTGAGTCCCAAGGGGCCCCCCGCTCTGGGCAGACAGATCTCCTAGGAACATGGAGGAACAAGAAGGGTGGCTAGAACAAGTCGAACGTTAAAGGGATGCTTCCCAAGCCCATCGGGTGTGTGGAACCAGGGAGCTCCACCACAGGGAGGCTGTGGGAGGGTGCAGAAAAGACTGCAGGGGGAGGAAGGCCTGTGTCTTGGAGCCTGAGGTGACAGGGCACAGGTCCTGTTCTCCCACCAGTGGGGCCAACAGCCCACACCTAGAGCTGTGCGGCTGTGGAGAAGACTGCTGTCTGGCGGGCAGGGTCGGGGCTGCAGTCTCACCTCCACTGGGTACGGCCCCTCCAAGGCAGCGGCCAGCAGACCAGGGGACAGCCTCAGAGGTCCGGGCTCCCCTGGGGCGGCAGGGGCAGCTGCAGGGGACAGGGGGGAGTAGGGGGGAGGGCTTGGGGCAAGGGGCCCCCCAGCCTCCCGCTCCAGCAGCAGGGCGATGGTGGGCGAGGCGGCGGTCAGCAGGGAGACAGCATGGTCGTGCCTGGCCTCGGTCATGTCCACCCCGTTGATCTGCAAGAGCGCAGCCCGTCAGATGGCCCCAGGGAGAGAGGTGCACAGGTTCTGGGCAGGCCCACCGCTGTACTCACGGAAAGGACGCGGTCGCCAACCTGCAGGGTGCCTGCCCGGTGGGCGGCGCCCCCCTCAGCGATGCGGGAGATGAAGATGCCCTGCAGCGGGGGAGGGCGAGTGGGTGTCTGCAAGCTGGCCAGGCCTGCCCCTTGCCTGCCCCAGCCCTGGCCCCAGCCTCACCCCGTCACCGGCCCGGTAGGGCGTGGAGCCTTTCCCGCCTGCGATGCTGAAACCCAGCCCCTTCTCGCTGCGCACGAGGCAGGCCACGTGGCGCTGGCGGGATGGCCCGGGGGGCTCGGGCGGGAGCAGGGGCAGGCGCAGGCTGCCCCCGCGCCGCTCCCGTGGGCTGTAGTCGTCCTCGGGTCGCAGGGCCGTGATGGTGACCGCGTTCTCAGGCTCCACCATGCGCTCCCGCCACAGCCGCATGTGCACAGTGGCGCCCGCCCCGCGCAGCGCCTCCACGGCCTGCTGGTGCTCCGCATCCTGTAGGGCCACGCCGTTCACCTGCCGCACGGCACTTGTCAGCGCACCCTCCGCAGGTGGGCCGGCCAAGCAGGCACAAGCCGCAGCGTGCCAGGGGCTGCTGCCCCCCTCCCTGTGGGAACCAGCTACCTATCTGGGCAACTCAGGGCTAGGAGGCCCACTATCGAGAAAGCAGGCGACGCCCTTGCTAGTCCACAGCGCCCAGTCCTGGCACCCCTGCCCCGCACACCTGCTCCTTATCTGAGCAGTCCTGGGGAGAATGCCTGGGGTTCTGCGCATCTGACTCTGCCCCGGGCCCTCTGAGCTGCTGGGACACAGAAGCCCCTCTGTCGAGTGAGTGCAGGGTCACTTCCTCCTGCCCCTGTCCCCCAGGGAAGGGCCAACTACCCTCTAACCCCCCCTGACAGGCACGTGGCCTCCAATGCTCCCTGACATGGCCAAAGCCAAATCACACAGGCCTCCTGCCCAGACGCAGGTTTCTGCCTTGGGCTGACCTCCAGTCTACCCAGAGCTCTAGCTTATGAGCTCCATGCCTCACAGGGGTCCCATGCTTGGGGCTCTCAGGAGCAGCTGGGCTCCCTTCCTGGAGGGGAGGACAGCCCAGCACCAAAAGTGAGACTGAGAGGTCCCAAGGGTGTGCATTTCACGCAGCAGCCAGGGGACTCACCTCAAGGAGCTTGTCGCCTACTCGGACCCCAGCCCGAGCTGCAGGGCCCTCCTCAGACACCCGGGAGATGAAAATGCCCTGCAGGACAGAGACAGTCCAAGAACATTGGTGGACGCCTGGAGGAGCCTCCACCCTGCCCTTGCGGAGAGGGGTCCTCAGCAGCTGTGTGAGGCCCAGAAGCCCCCCAATCAGGGCTGCAAAGATGCCCCAGGGTGCAAGAAAGGCAGAAGTGGGCCTGCAGTGCTCAGATGGCCTGGGTGTGGGCTGCTGTGGGGTCCCAGTCGTCAGGGAGTGAGGGTGCAGGTTAGTCCCGCAAAGTCTGAACTGCACATAGCACAAGAGGCACCGGTCAAAGGGAGGCGAGGCTGAAGGGGACGGCGGGCAGACCGGAGGCCCTGACCGGCCTCTGTGTCCCTGCCCCCCGCAACCCTGGCCTCCAGGACCCCGTGTGCTGCAGGGGCAGGGCCCGTGGGCAGCACGGGTGGGGGCGGCTCCTCACCTCGTCGTCTCCCTTGTAGGGCGTGGAGCCCTTGCCACCCGCGATGCTGATGCCCAGGCCCCCTGTCTGCCGCACGATGGTGAGCGTCAGCTGGAAACAGAACAGATGTGCCGTGTCCAGGGAGGGCTGAGGGGCTGGGGCCTGGTCCCCTCCGGCCACCATCCACCTCTCCCAGGGCCGGCTTGGGCCACAGAGGAGCCAACGAGGTGGGGGCTGCCGGGCTGCAGGGAGCGCCCGCCTGTGGGTGACGGGGGCCTTCCAGGGCTGGAGCGCCACAGGAGTGGGGGCACACCCTGCACCTCCTCCAAGATCGGCCACCCCTGCCTGGAGGACGGTGCCTTGTGGGTCTAGCAGGCGCCCCAGGCCCTGGCTTTGAGTTTGGGGAGGAGGCCTGAGCAGCAGTGGGAAGGAGACGGAGAGCCCGCAGCCCAAGAGCAAGGCCTGCAAAGCCCGGGGCAAGAGTGCAGCGGCAAGCGAGTACAGACCTCTTCCTCCTCAATGCGAGCGGGCTCTATCAGCAGGTTATTGGCCTGGTCAAACGACACCCCCTGTTAGGACAGGACCAGCAAGGACATGCAGGTCAGCTGCCGCCCGGCCCCGCCACCTCCTTGCCCGGCCCCGCCATGAGCAAGAAAGAGGGAGAAGACCACACCAAGCTCCCACAGCCTGAGCGCCCAGCCCTTCCCGCCTGGGTCTGGTGCTGTCCCCAGGCAGGGGGTCCCCTCCGATCTGGAGGCCTGGCTGCCGCTGCCGACCTGCCTTATGGACAGGCTGGGCCGGTGCCAGGTAGGCCTAGGCCTGGCTGTGCCAGCTCTGACCATCCAGGCCCTCTCAGCCATCACGGCACCAGGCTGTCTGCGCCTGAACAGTGCAGAACCACAGACATGTCAGGCACGGGACTGCTGTGGAGCGGGGCATCCCATGGAGAAGACAGGGCCCCGTGAGAGCCAGCCCTTCAGAGGCCAGGGCAAGCAGAGGGGTCTGGGCAGAGGTGGGGACCGCCAAGGGCTTGGGATGGGGCTACAGAGCCAGCACGGAGCTTGCAACTGAGTCAGCACCCAGACTGCAGAGGAGAGTGGGGAGCTACGGACAGGCACCTCCCGTGCCAGTTGCCTTGAGAGTCGTCTGAGACCCACGCCGGTGTGGACCAGGGGGCCTGGCCAGCTGGGTTCAGGCCAGCGTCTGGGGCCAGACCCACCTTGACAGAGGGTGCAGAGGCCGCCGCCTTCTCCTCCTCTGCTGCCGCTGCCACCTCCCTCTCCTCTTCCTCCTCAGCCTCATCTTCCTCCTCCTCCTCTGCTTGCGGAGCCCAGGACATGTGGGGGCCATTGTGCCAGCCCCCAGCCCCCACTGGGGCCTCACTGTCTGGCGGTGTCCCCTGCAGGAGGGCCACCACGGCCTCGGGCTGAGGCAGCTTGGAGATCTTGAAGTGTTTCTTGTAGTGGGGCGTGTCCTTGCGGATGAGCCTCTGTCTGCCCCCTGGCAGGGGCCAGGGTGCCTCTGGCTGGCCCTCCTCACTCTCACCATCCTCCCTGGGCAGGAGCAGCGTGTCCTCCGCGAAGCGCACAGTGGGCTGTGAGAGCAGAGTGTGAGAACTAGGCCGGCCCACTCCCGAGAGCAGGGCCCAAGGCAGCAGACAGTTGCTGAGAGGGCCCGCCGCTCAAAGAACAGGGACAACTGACGAGGCAGCGAGGGACACACATCAGTCAGCGGGAAGAGTAGGCTTGGGGGCTGGGAGGCTCTGCCCACTGTGCTCTCAGCAGCCGGAGGCGGGGCCCCAGCAGGACCGCGAGGAAGGCCCTGGTGTCTGGGAGCGTGCAGCAATGATGGGCGTGCGCAGACAGGGCCCGGGCTGTGCCGGCCTTGAGGTGCAGACCCTTCTCCCCCAGCTCCCGCCCCGGCCTGGGGCAGCCCGGCTCCGGCTGGGCCCCACACAGGGAAGGGTGCACCTGGGGCCCACCTGAAGGAACAGACTGGCCCTGCCTGCACACCTGCTTGGAGAAGGGAAGGGCTGGCAGCTCCCCTGAAAAAGTGGCCCCCAAGGCCAGGCTCACCTCCTCGTAGTTCTCTTCCATGACCTCCTCCTGGGTGGCTGGCATGGGTTCCTGCTGGCTCAGCCCCTCCTCCTTGGCCAGCGGGCCGTCAGACTCACCCTGGGAGGCTGTGCCGGCAGACAGGTGCGAGTCTGCACTCAGGCCAGACTCAGTGCTCAGCCTCTTCTCCTGTGGCAGGGGAAGGCAGTGGGTTGGGCTGCCCCCAGAGGATCCCACATTGCAGGATGCACCCCAGGGTTCCCTGCTGCCTGATCACAGAGCCTTAGGAGCTTCCCCTCCTAGCTGCCCCCATCCTGCAGGAAGTCTGTGCTCATCCTCTGGGGTGCCCGCTATCCCACCCCTAGGGAAGCCGCACTTCCAGCTTCAACATCTGGATACACAAAGCCACCCTTTGTGGTTTGAACCCTCAAGGCTCATTCCAAAAAAATCACAAGGGCAGGGGCTGACGAGTTCCCGAGTGAACACCAGCTCGAGGACGGGCAGGCACCCCGACCAGCATGAGCATGCCTCCCGGACCAGCGAGGGCAGCTTCCCATGGGTGGCTGTGCACCGCACACAGGTCCTGCCACGTGGCCCCAGCCACCAGACACCCTGCTGTACCCAAGGGCCCTGAATGAGTGGAGCTGAGCCTGCCTGACTCTGAACAGTCCCCCTCACAGAAGCCGACAGTGTGGGTGCCCTTGAGATATGCCAGCCCACAGGCCCACTTCTCCAGCTGCTTCTGGCTCCTCACGGGCAGCTGCCCCACGTCCATGCCACATGGCTCCTGTGTCTGCCCAGCGGCCCTGGGTGGAGGCGGCCTGCTCTGCGGAAGGCGTGCGCACTTAGCCCTGAGCTTCCCAACCACCACCATAGCCTGGCTCCTCTCCTGGTGGGTTCCCCATACCCACGCCGGCCGGGAGTCCTGCACCCAGCCTGGGGTTCCCACAGGAAGGCCTGTAAGGTGGGCGGCTGTCCCTCCCGTGGCCTGCAGGTCCCCATAAGCACCTCCTCAGAGGGTGAGGGTGGTACAGGGTCAGGCCTGCAAGATGTGGCTTCGCTCCGGCGCTCCACACCCCTCTTCATCACCTTGAGCTCGCTGGGGTGTGGCGTAGCCCGACGCTGCAGGCCCTGCAGTGGGCACAGGGGTGAGGGGCAGGTGGGGCAGGGGTCAGGCGGGAGCGGGGAGGCGGGAGCCCCCGGGGACCCCACCCCGCCATACCCGTTTCTCAGCAGCGGCTTCCTCCGGGTCATCATCGCCCACGGGGGCCTCCAGGAACTGGATGACGCTGACACGGCTGAGTGGGGCGTCTCCCCAGCTTTCCGAAGGGCTGTTCCGCAGCCCAGGGTCCTCTGTGGAAGCACATGTCAGGGGGAACCCCGCCCCGCCCCAGGCCCCGCCCCACCCAAGGCCCCGCCCCTAGCGACCTACCGAGGCTGGGCAGGGGCTGCTGTGGCAGCAGGTAGCAGGTGAGCACCTTCTCGCCCGTCTGGGCGTCATCCTCGGTCTGGAACCGAAGCATGGGCTGTGCCTGGTTCTCCGCTAGCCACAAGGCCTTCAGGTTGAGGTGCGTGAGTGCGAACGGCAGACTCTGCAGGCTGGGGGCGGGGGCGCGGTCAGCTCCGGGAGAGCCAGGCCTGGCGCCGCGGGATAGGGGCGGCACTCACCGGTTGCCCGCCACATCCAGCACGTGTAGCTCAGCCGTGTGGGCAAGCTCAGGCGGTAGGATGGCCAGGCGGTTGTCCCTCAAAGAGAGGACGCTGAGTGCCACGCAGCCCCCGATCTCAGGCGGCAGTGCTTCTAGGTGGTTCCGGTCCACGTTGAGGTTGGTCAGCTTGGTCAGTTTCCCCAAAGAGTGGGGCAGGGCCTGGCCAGGAGGATGGTGAGGATCAGAGACCAGCGGGAGCCCGAGGGTGCAGTCTCTGCCCTTGCTCCGGCCCCGAAGAAGCAGATGTCTGGCTCCCACCACTCTGCATGCCTCCAGGCGCTCGCCCATCCTTCCTGCCTCCCACACTAACTCTGAAACCAGCCCCACCGTCAGCAGGTTCTCCGTGAGGATCAGCTCCGACAGGTTCTCACAGTCCCCGATGGCTTCTGTCACCTCGCACAGGCGATTCTGGTCCACCTTCAAGATGGACAACTGCTTCAGCTGACCTGGTGTCGAGAAGATGCGGCAACAGGTTCAGTGGGGCCGGGAGCCTGGACACTCACAAGACTGAAGCAGCCTGCGCTGGGGCAAGGACTCCTGCTTCCTGCACTGTGAGACCGCTGAAACCTTAGCCTCCCTCTAGACGCATACTCACTGCCCCACCCTGCTGCCAACCTGAGCATGCCCAGCGGCTCCCGGGTCCCCAGTCCCTCACTGTGCCCTCACGAGCTCACCACCCACACTCACCACCGTGCATTGCCCCAGCTCCTCGGGTGCGAGCATGCGTCATGCCACTGTGGCCCAATGCCTCCCCCCGTCAGGGACGGGTCCCAGAACCCAGCAGAGCCAGGGGCCCTCACCCCAGGACCCCGCTCCTCCCAGGTTCACCCTAGCCACGCCCCTCCCAGCACTGACCAATGCCGTCCGGCAGCCGCTGCAGCAGGTTCTGTGACAGCAGCAGGTCAGTGAGCAGCACCAGCCCCCCGAGCTCCGCGGGCAGCTCCTCCAGCCGGTTCTCAGACACGTCCAGGCACACCAGGCGCCGCAGATTCCCGAGCTCCTGGGGGTAGGTTCAGAGGGTCAGGGGGAGGGACAGGCCCAAGGGTGGGTGGCAGCCACACCCTCACTCACCGGGGGCAGGGCCGATAGCTGGTTCCGGTCCAGCCACAGCTCCCGCAGGTTGGGCAGGGCCCCCAGGGTGTCAGGCTGCAAGAAGAGGCAGGGACAGGGTGACGGCCAAGGCTCACTTGCCCTGCCTGGCCCCACCCCACCCACGACAGCCCCACCCTCTCCACACCAGCACTTCCAGATCGTTGCCTCCCAAATCCAGCTGTTCCAGCTTGACCAGGAAAGACAGGGACCTGCAGAGGAAAACAGAGAAAGGTCTGTCGTGGCCAGATGGCCCATGGTCCCTGGGGCCAGCTGCTGGCAGGGGCAAGCCCACTCACGCAGGCAGGGACTTGAGCAGATTCTCCCGGAGCTCCAGGGTCACCAGGTTGGCGAGGCTGAACGAGACCAGGACAGAGTGTGAGAGGAGGCAGGACGGTGGGGAGTGGTGCAGGAACAGAGCTCGGCTGAGCCCCCCGCCCCGCAGGAAGACACTCACTTGCCCACGTCTCCAGGCAGCGCCTGCAGGGACACGTCATTCAGCGCCAGGTGAGCTAGACTACGTAGCTGAGTGAAGCCTTCGGGGAGCCTACGGAGAGAAGAGGGTCCTCAGATGCCCAGGCTGAGGCTGCAGAACCCCCACACCCCACGCCCAGCCCTGCTATGGCCACCACCCACCTGGACAAGGGGTTCCCACTGAAGTCAGCAATCTCCAGAGCTTTGCAGAACTTGATGCTCTCGGGGATCTCAGGGATGTCTGCAAGGAGAAAGGGGTCACCACGGAGAGATGCCCACAGCCTCCAGGAGCTCAAAGGCCTTCCTGCCACCCTCAGATGCTACCCTATGCCTGCCCCAACTTCACACCATTCCGGGACACATCCAGCTCCACCAGCTGCATGAAGTTGGCCACCTCTGGAGGCAACCGCTGGATCTCGTTGTCGCTCAGGCCCAGCTTGCGCAGGTTCAGTAGCCTAAAGAAGGGCTGTGGGCAGGGGATAGGGTCAGGGTGACAGGCCCTGTAGCAGGGGTCCATCCCTGCTCCTGGCCACACAGGAACCCTGAGTCCTGTCCCATCACTCTAGTCTGCAGTAAGAAAAGCAAAGAGACAAAAACACACACACAGCTTCTCGAACTTGTGACTCCTTGACTTTTAACACCTGGTCCCTTTGTGTCATCTCAGAGACAACCCCCCGCCCCCCACCCAACATTACCAGCTGACCTACCTTACACGCTGGAGTCTTAGTCTTAACTGAGAAATCACTTCCTTTCTCTAACCTGTCCCTGTTCCCTGCCCTCTGTTCCCTCAGGGCTCTACCTACCACCTGAATCACCTCTTCGACCCACCCAGCTGATGGGCCCTCCAAAGCCTGCGGTAGTTTCTGCGACTGCACCCCAGCAACCTGCCCAACCTGAGACACTGACAAGAATTTGGAAACTACCAAAAAAAAGCATAGCGAAAACAGCAGGGGCCACAGATCCATGTGAGGAGCCCTGGTCCAAGTTCTGGAATGAAGCCACACCCTCTGTGGCATGCAGCCCCCAGGCATTGGGCCACTTGGCACCCCATCTCCAAAAAGGAAATCCTTTTGTGACCTGCTTCCTTTAATCTTCTCTCCCAAGTGGCCTTAGAAGAAAAGCAAGCTGACAGGAAGAAACAAGGCAGTAAGAGGTAAGGCAGTGAGAGGTACACAGGCTTGTCAGGGACAGGCACCATAAGAAAGCTTCCGCTGACCCCGCCCCAGCACCCTGGAGGAAGAGAGCAGTCAGGACAGAGGCTGGGTTCCCCTTCCAGAGTAGTCCAGCAAGTTCGTATCCATCAGCCAGGCCGGTTAACCTTCCACCCGGATCTACCTCAAACCCTTCCACCTTCCCCCGCGGCTTTCCATCTGTAGCTCCTCCTCTAAGCTGTGACCATCCCCACCCCCAGTCAGGCACCTGATGACCGATGCCACCTGGTGCCAGCGCCGGCGGTGGGTGAGAAGGGTGGGGCTAGCCAGGGTGGGGCTCTGGCCAGTAAGAACCAGCAGGGCCAGCTGGACGTTGCGGTGTCCCGCGCAGGCCAGCGCCGGCTGAGGGCTCAGAGGAGCGGACGGTCGCATCTAGACTGACCCTGGAACGAGGGCTGGGCCGGCGGCCACTCACCTTGGGCAGCTCGCGCAGCTGGTTGGCGTCGAGGAGCAGCTCCTCCAGGCTGCGGCTGTACCGATAGATCTCCTCGGGCACGGCCTGCAGCGAGCAGTGCCGCTTGTCCACCGATTCCACGTGCCGGTTGCAGCGCCAGAGCGGGATGCACTTGAGCATGGTGCGGGCGGGCGCGGGATCCGGCGGCGGGCGGGGGGCGGGGCTCGGCCCGCATGAGCACCGGGCCGGGGGAGAGGCAGGGGGCGGCCAGGGGCGGCGGCGGCGGCGGCGGCGCGCTGGGCCGGGCCCGCGCTCGGAACGCTCGGACCGCGGCGGCCTGGGTGGGGGGCGCGGCCCGGCCGGCGCTCAGACTCTCAGGACGCCGCAGCGGCCCGGCATCCCGCCTGGCCCACTTGACCCGGTCCGTCCACTCGCCCGCCGCCTGTGCCGCAGTCGGAACCGCCACCGCTGCCCGCCGGACTACCCCACCGACAACCGCCGGTCGCCGCGCAGCCCGCCGGGAAGCCGAGGCCCGCCCTCGCAACCCCGAACTGCAAAACCCACAAGGCCCTGCGGCGCCGGTGCCTCCGAGGACCCGTAGCGGCCCCGCGCACGGCCTGTCGGGAAGCTCGAGTCGCCCTTGGCGCAAGGAATGGTGGGAGCTGAAGTCCGCTCAAAGCCTGGGCTCCCTACCGCCAGCGCCCTAACCAGCGGCTCGAGGTTTCCTGCCTTCTCTCCAGCACCGACCGCCCTGCACCCCCCCACCCCCCATCCCCGCCTTAGCCTCACGATCCCGAAACACCGCCCGCCGCCCCTCCCAACGGGACGTGGCTACCCGAGGTTAGGGCGCCAGGCCCAGGTTGTGCTCGTATTTGCCTGATGGACTGCGTGTGTCCCAGGACTTCGGAGACTCTGGGCCAGCCTTCTTGCAGCACTACCAGAGCACGTGACACTAGAGCCCCGCACAGCAAGAAGGCCACCCCCACCCCGTGCGGGCACCAAAGAACCAAGCAACTGCTGACCCCGGCAAATGCCTTCCTTGCGGTATTCAGGTCTCGTGACCACCAAGGCTCGCTGCCTCTGCGCTGCCCGGGTGTTCACCCTGCCCCGCACCCGCACCCCCACCCCGGGAGCCAATAAGCACAAGACCACTGTCAGACAGGGACGGTCAGGGCCAGCAGCACCTGCATCTTTATCCACAGGCTAGGTGGCCGGGCCCGAGATACCACTGAATCACTCTATAAAACCCAGATGAAACAAGGAAAAAGTGCGAGTCCAGGGAATGGGGCCAAGGTCATGCAGAGAGGTCACTGTTATCAAAACGCTCCTGGTCATACACTTCAGCCACCACCTTGCGGCCAGCAAACCAGCGCCCATTGAGGGCCTGGATGGCCTTGTGAGTCTCAGAGGCTACGGAAAACTCCACAAAAATCTTGACAATGATCTCCGCGTCCTCCTCCTCGCCCTGCTTCTCTTGGTAGATGATAACACGGTTGACAGCACCGAACTTGCCACACTCCTCGGTCACCTCCCCTTCCAGGTCATCGTCGATGTCCTTGGGGTCCACCATGTTGCGCAGAACCATCACTGTGGACTGTGGGGGGGACAGCTGAGAGCTACGGCTGGACCGCCCCGCCCCGCCCCGCCCCGCCCCGCCCCACCAGCCCCGGTGGCCCACCTCCTGCTTGCGGAGGAGCTTCTGCATCACCATGTGGCGGGCGCTGCTGCCCGAGATGCTCATGTGCTCCTGCTCACTCAACATCTCCGGCCGCTCCGACTCGGGAAACAGCTCCTCCTCCTCCTTCTCCTTCTTGGGCTCCAGGAGACCAAGCGTCGGAGGGCTGGCCAGGATGGGATTCACCACACCCACAGAGGGGATGGTGACCGGAATGGGAGGCCGGGCCGGGGTCACACCTGCAGCAAACCCATCGAGTCAGCAGTCACTTCCCCACCTCCCTCCATTCCCAGGAAGAAGGATGGCTGAACTGCCCTGGGGCACAGGGGACCCAAGGGGCGAAGAAGCTCATTAAGGACAGCTGAAGGCATCAAGCCCAGAGGAGCAGCAGTGGAAGGAGGGAAACCCTGACCCACCCAGGCTCACCTGTGATGACTCCTGGGGCCTGGGCAGCCATGACAGCCTGGGGTAGAGCCCCCAGGGGCTGAGCCAGAGTCAGTGCAGGGGACACCAGTCCAGGAGTGGCTAGGGTACCTAGTACCGCTGCTCCAGCCACTGCTTCCTGCAACCAAGAAGGCCACTGTGCTTAGTCCTGGATCTGGTTGCCTCCACTCCAGACCACTAAAAGGGCCAGTCCCCACAGGACCAGGGGTCCCACTGCCCACTACTGAACCACACAATTGCACCAATCCTTACCTGAGCTGTAATCTTGGCTGTGGCTGCAGCTGCGGCCACGGCAGCAGCCGGCGGGAGGCCTCCAGGTGTGGCCGGTGTAAGCAGGGGCATGGGGGGTGTGACAGCCTTGCCCACCCGCAAGTACTGGCCCCCCAGGTCAAAAAGGTTCATGGAAGACACGGCATCCTGGGACGATTGGGCTTTCTCATATTCTGCAGAGCAGGAGCGCAGTGAGGGCCAGCCTTGGGGCTGGGGTGTGGGGGGAGGGGGCTTCACCACCCCGCTCCTTCCCAAACTCACCAATGAAGCCATAGCCCTTGTGCTTGCCAGTCGTGGGGTCCCGAGCCAGCGTGCAGGATTTGATCTTGCCAAAGGCCTCAAACACACTCTTGATGTCATCATCCGAGAGGTCCTGGTGCACGGAAGCCACGTAGATGCGGTTGAAGGCTCGCGCCTCCTCAGCCAGCTGGTCTATGATCGGCTGAGCCTGCCCTATGTTGCTGGGTCTGCCCACCTGTGGGACAGACAGGAAACAAACAGCCCCCAGTTAGTCTAGTCTGGCTGACCAGACACAGAACACGCTGCCCATTGGCCCCAAGGTCCCCTCCCCAGCCCTCACCTTGATGTTCCTGCCTCCCAGCATCACGGAATTCATCTGCTCCAAGGCCAGCTGGGCGGCTTCTGGGACCTCATACTCCACAAATGCAAAACCCTGGACATAAGAACATGCAGTTAGGCTGGGAGAGTGCAGGGCCGGGGTGAGGTGGCAGACGGACCCTCACCTTGTGCTTCATGGTGACGGAGTCCCAGGACATGTCGATGCTCTTGATGGGCCCAAAGGGGGCGAACGCCTGGCGGATGGTGTCCTCCCCCAGCTCATAGTAGATGGAACCCACGTAGACCCGGCACATGATGGCCAGTGCCCGCTGCCGCTGAGCCGCCATCTGGAGCAGGAACAAGGGGAGACAGAGCCACTGGCCTGTGAGGGGTGGCAAGACGCTGGCAAGCCCCTTTCCCTCCTGGCCCACCCCTCCCCATCCTGCTCCGCTGTGGGGAGGGCTCCCCACGCGGTGGTGTGGTGCAGGATCTGCCCTGAAGTCAGGGTGGCAGGGGTCGGCAAGACCCCAGCCCAGGAAGGAAAGTCAGGCCTGAAAGCAGGAAATGGACACACCCTGGCCCACCCAGGTCCCGGGCAGACTGACAGCACAGCTGACAGCTGGTCGGAAGGCAGGGCTGCAAGCCCTCCAATCTGGGGCCGGGCACCTGGGTGGGCTGGGAGGTCCTCCCAGGGTCCTTCCTGGCCATGCACTCAGACAGAGAGGGAAGGGGGAGCCGCCAGGCTGCAGGGACGCTGGTGTGAGGCAAGAGAGGGGGCAAAAGACGGGGCAGCTACTGCCCAGAAGAGACCCCAGGCAGGAGGTGAGGAGCCCAGTCAGGGACTCCCCGGAGAGAAGACTGGCAGCACCGCTCGCGCAGCCCCAGCGCCTTGAACCCTCACAGAAAGGGCTGCTGATCCCTGGGAGCATCACGAGGGAGCGGAGCCACCATGAGGAGATGCCCCGGGGTCCACGCGGGCGGGCGCCACCGCCTCCATGCTGGGGCCCCCGGTCGCTCGAGGAGACACTCCCACCCAGCCACCTCAGATGACAGGCCTCGCAGGCAGCGCCCCAGAGCCACTTGCCATGGTGCACTGGGGGGAGACCAGAAGCCCAGGGCAGGCCAAGGAAATGGGGCCCTGGCTTCAGCCCCTCAGCGGGGGACCCCCACACCCTCCTGAGGTTCCCCATAACCAGAGGCCAGCTTCTTTCTTCAGATATGCCAACTGGTCTAGTACTGGCCAGGCCCCCACATCCTGCCAAGAGAAGCCTAAAAACAAGGCTCATGTCCCCCAGATAGGACCCCCTCCTCAAACTATGCTCCCAACAGAGAGGCCACAGGCTTCCTGTCGAGATCAAGAACTGCCCCCCACCCCCACACTTATGTCCCCTCTCGCGCCAGGTGCCCCAGATGTGAGACCAGCTGGCCCTGGGGTCAAAGTTCTCCAGGACAGGAGCATGTCTCCTCTTCAGGGTGGGCTCCCCAACAGTGGGGGTACCCAGAGCCCCCTGCCTGACCTGCTCCCATAGACAGACGCTCCCTAGAGAGGACACGGGGTCTGTCTGGCCCCCGAGGACAGGACCGCGTGTCCCCTGTGAGAACTCATGCCCAAGGACGGCCCCCGGGAAGGCCACATTTCCCCCTCAGACTCCCAGGGGGGCCTGGCCTCTTCCTCAGCCTGCCTCTGGGGGCGGGAGGGGCATCTCCTCCCGACACTCCTCTGCTGACAACAGACAGGGCCACGGCCACCACCTGCTCCCTGCCCGCATGGACTCCGCCCCTTGCTGACAGCCAGGGCACGGCCCAATCCTGCTCCTTCCCTCTCTCCTTCACTTGGGTCCCCCCAGCCCCCACCCCCTCCCTCCATCCCCCCTCCAGGGTTTGATGGGGCCGTGAGTTAAGACCCTTCTCTCCTCGGGTGCCTGACCCCAGCCAGGAGCCCGAGCAGCCTGGAGCCCGGCGGAGCAGGAGGCCTGGTGGCACACCCGATGTGTGCAGGTGGCACGGGTGCAGAGGGCCTGGCGTGGGCAGCTGCCCTCCTGGCCGGCTGCCCTCCACAGTTACCTGGCCGGTTAGATTTAAGGCGGGCCCTCAGAGCAGATGCAGGCCTCCCCAGGGGCGGTCCCGGGGTGGGTGCCCCCCCCGCGCCTGGCAGTCTGCTGCGCGCGTCCTGCGCTGGCGGGCAGGGCCGGCCACGGGGAGCACGGTCCCCAGCGCGCGGGCGCACCGCCCCCCTCTAGCCCTGACTAGGGACATGAGCCCCGGAAGAAGTGAGCATGGCTATTGACCGATTGCAAAGGTGAGAGAGGATCTCCAAAGCCCATTGTCACTGCTGCCATCTGAAAGACAGTAAAGACAGAGTTCAGTCTGTTGGAGCCGAGCAGTCTCCGCTCTCGTCACACCTCACGCAGACAGCGGCAAGGCCCGGAGTCCCCGCCCTGCCAGGAGGCCCGCCTGCTTCCCACACTGCCGGGCACCTGGCCGGCCACCGGCACCTGCCTGGGGGGGCCTCAGAGCCCCAGGCGCCCCGCCCCGCAGCCTGGCCGGCAGGGGCAAGAAGGAAGGGGGGGAGGAGGAGGAGGAGGAGGAGGAGGAGGGTGAGGGAGGGGAGGAGTGGACGGAGCACAGTCAAGAGCCAGGCACCCCCGGCAGCGTGAAGGTTTTGCGGGCTGGGCGGGGTGCTGGAGGCTCGAGGCCCAGGCCTGTTGGCTTCACCCTGTCCTCTTTCCCCATGGCCACGGCCGCCTCTGGCCACAAGCCTACAGCAGGGCCCTGGGGAGGCATCCCCAGTCTGTCCTCTCAATTCTGGGCCCTGAGCCACTGGACTGGACTCACTGCAGGGGCGGGGGCTTAACCGCTCTTATCCGAGGCCGTGGGGGTGGGGAGAAACGCCCCTCGGGGGTACACCATCAGCCTCGCAGCCGGGCACATGGCTCGGGGGTGACCCAAGGCCACAGTCTGAAGTCCAAGAAGAGGAGCCTACTGGGGAAGGGCGGGGGGCGCAGGGCTACAGAAGAGGGTTGGCAGGGGCCGTGGGCTCTCAACAGGTGGGTAGGGCTGGGCCACTCATGCCTTAGGGAGGAACCCGGGGGTCCCAAGGAGTCCTTGAGAAACGGAGCACCACAACTCCTGGCGGGGCTGGCCACAGGCGCGAGAGGAGGAGAGAGGCGGCGGGGTGGTGGGCGGGGGGGCTCACCTGCAGGTTAGTGAGCTGCTGCTGCTGGTGGGCGATGGTCTGCTTCACCAGCACGCTCTTGATGCTCTGCTCCATGGCGTACTTCTTGGCCTGCGAGAGAAGGCAGTGAGGAGCACTGGGGGGCCCGCCTGTGGGGAGATGGGCCTTCCTCCACCCCCGAAGGGGTCCCCTGCTGCGGAGCCCCAGGAGGGACATGCTCACCTTCTGGAGGGCCTCCTGCTGTTCAGGCGTCAAGGGAGGCAGTCCCAGCTTCGCGGCTGTGCCCTGCCCGTTCTCCATCTTGATGGAGTCTGTCCCCTGCAGACGGGAGCAGGGAAATGGCTGAGAGCAAGTCCCTGACGGCCCTCCCGTGGCCCCAGGCCCACCCCGCCCTCTGCCCGACCACCGCACGTGGCCTGCAGCTCAGCCCGTCCCCAGAGACAGACTGTCTCCTGCCTGGGGCGGACATGGGTCCAGCAGCCCAGTGGCTATCCCACACCTGCCTCCTCCAGGGCCCACTGGGGCCCTCGGCCCACCCAGAGCAGCTGCAGGACCCAGGCCCCTCTGGAGTCACCAAGACAAGCAATGAGAAGTCAGAGGAGCCAGACCTCATGGCAAGCCCGACCCCAGAACCTCCGGCTCAAGTTGCACAGGAGAGCTGGCCGGCACTGGCCTCCCAGACAAGGGGAGGACCAGGGCTCTCTGGATGTTCTGGGATGCCCCGCTCCTGGGCTGCCTGGCAGGCAGGCCAGGCCCCTGACATCATCTCATGGCCATAGACTCGGCTTCCCTGCTAGGGACCAGTCCCAGGGACCACTCAAAAGAGCAAGTCTGGGAGGCGCTGCCCTCCCAGCACAGCTGCAGGCAGTGTCCCACCCTCATCCTTGCACACCATCCGGAGACCTGGACTTGCTCTCCCAGCCAACCTCACCAAACTTCTCCCTGGGCTATGCTTAGCACCCTGGCAAGAGAAGCCAGAAACAGGCCCACCATGAGGGAACAGAAACGGACACCCGCCAACATGCGAGGTGAGCACAGGGACGAGGAGACGCTCTGGTGGTGGCAGGCCCAGCCCGCTGCGGGCCAGGGTGGGTGCTACTAGGAGTGAGGGCATGCCCTCTACTGAAAGTCATTTCTAAGCTTCTGGCAGGGGAAGGACCCAGCTGTGTGAGCGGGAGGAGCGTGTGTGCAGGGGCTCGGAGCACACCTGCCCAGTCACCAGTCGCTGGGTGGCCAGCAACCGTCCAGACTGGGGATTCTCCAACCCCCAGCATGAAGCCTCGGGAGAAACAGCAGGGGCGAGAGGCAGGCCCCCAGCACAGGAGTGACAGGCAACCACAGAAAGGCAGGAAGGGGCTGGCGACTCAGACCCCAAGAGCCACCCTTCTGACCAGCTGCAGTGCTAGGCTTCTAGCGCAGGGTCAAAGGGCGGGAAGCCCTGGCAGCCCCTCCTCTGGCAGTGCAGTCTGGCCCCTGCATGGCGGTCCTCTCAGCCCGCCCGCCGGCCCCGAGCCCAGTTCTCCTCAGTGGGAAAGAGGACGAGGGCCAGGGCCCCGGCTCCAGAGCAGGCCGTCACCATGGTGATCAATGCCAGCCCCCCTCAGCCCCTCAGAAACTTCTCAATCTCCTCTTTGTCTTGAAAAACAAAAAGCCCTTCTCCTACCAACCAATGGCTGGCTAGATAGCCAGCCAGGGTCGGGAAGGGCTGGCTAGAGGGACACCCTGGACCCCTGCCCATCAGCTTCAGCCCCCATAGCTTCCCAGGATCCAGGCTGCATACCACAGCCCTCCCCAGGCACGCTGGGCACCCGGCCCCAACAGCCCACAGGCCACTCTGCTGAGGCCCTGTCCAGCCCTCTGGAGGCAGGCACTGCCATGCAGAAGCATAAAGAACCTTCTTACCCGAAGACAGCAAGGTCCAGCCCTCCACCCCAGCCCCACAGGCCTGGCGATCAGCATTGGCTGAGACCCTCCAGGCCAACCCTGAAGTCGAGGCCCAGACCTGTGCTCTGACCGGCACAGGGGTCCGCGTTCACGTTTTCCTTAGAGATCTGAAGGGAAACTCTACTTCTGGCTCTTAACACCACCCTGCACGTTCTGAGCGACACGTCCACCCTCCTGTGACACCAGCAGTGAAAGGCAGGCGCCACCCGAGGATCGGGCCCAGCTGAGCACAGTCACCATCTGCCCGGGTCTGAAGACACGCGGGGCGAGGGTGCCCGGTGCGGGGAGGGGGGGCCGGAGGGGGGTTGGGGGGCAGGGCAGGGCCCCGGCCCAGAGGGCAGAGGCCCCGGGGCTCCTCCCGCCCCCACCCTCAGCCAGGTCTCTCTGGGCCCAGGGACGCGCAGGCAGGCAGGCGGGCAGGCGGGCGGGCGGGCAGGCAGGCGGGCGGGCGGGCGGGCCTGAGGGCAACAACGCTTAAGGGCAGTACCTGTGGAGGTTTCCATTTGTCTCCCGCTGCCACCGCTGCCGCCGCCGCTGCTGCCGGCTCGGACCCCCCTCCTTGCTGGCCATTGACCTGCTGCAGGCAGGAAGGAGACGGTGTGACAACATTCACAAGACCCAGCCACCCGGGCCCTCGCTCATCTTCCCAGGTTAAGAGCTGGAGTCTGCAAGGACCAGCAAGAAGCCAGCTCTGACCTGGCCCCGGGCCTTCCTGCAGCTGCCCCTCCACGCCTCACCCTGCCTGCTCCGCTCCTCCAGCACACCTGCCACTGCCCAGGGCCCAGGCCCAAGAGGCTGGCCGGGAGAAGCCAGAGCAGAGGCTGAGGCAGCCCCAGGCTGGCATTAAGTCCTCAGAAAGAGACAGCATGGAGAGCTGAGCTGTGTCCCTGCCCCCGGTCAACAAAAGGCACTCACTCCTGGGTCAAGAGGAGCCCTCTGGCCACACAGGAAAAGACGACCAGGATCACAGGTGGCCCCCTCCCCTCCAGAGGCGGACAGAGGCATCTTGCTAGCAGACTGTACACACGCTGGGCCAGCCCACACCTCAGTCTCAGTCCCAAGGCCCCTCCTGAAGATGTCTCTGAGGAGGGCTGCCCTCTGGCTGTCAGGGCCAGGTTGTGGGTCTGCCTCTGCAGGCCTCCCCCATGCCTCCACCCCCTGCACTGTCCAGGGCTGTCTAACTCAGGGCAGGTGAGAGTATGGCCACATCTAGAGGAGCCAAGGAGCACTTGGTGTGAAGTGGTGGCAGGTGGGCAACATCATGGAAGTGAGGGTCTTAGTGGAAGGGCCCTGAGACTTCCCCACCATCTCAGAAGACACAGAGCAGGAACCCACTCCCAACTCAAGCGTAAGACCCACACACATCTAGGACACAGGCGACAGCCTTGCCCACCCTCGAGGCGCCAAGCACAAAGCCAAAGAAAGGCTGGGCTGACCTGGCCAGAGCATGGCTCAGGCGCTCCAGGCTCAAAGGAAAGACAGCAGCACCAGCCTGACTGCACTAGAGATGTGGCCAGTGGGTGTGAAAGCTGCGGCCCACCCAGCGCTGCTCCTTCCCTGGAACCACTTTGAAATCGGATCACTGCTGTGAGCCATGAAACCATGCTCCCTCAAGTGAGGGAGAAAGGAAAGGGAGGCCCTTCGGACAGAAGTGCTACCCAGCGGGTGCTCATCTGGGGAGAGGGTCTGGCTTTGCTCCAAGTGCCCTGGCAGCCCCCAGAAAACACCAGAGCAGAGGCTGCCTCGCAAAACCCCAACAAGAGGTAACTTCAGGTTTGGGCATGTAATCCAGCCTCTTGACCCCTGTGAACTGGGTCAACTTGAGGGCACACGTATAGATGATTTCCCACTCACCCAAATCAGTGCAGCAGCCAACAAGAACCAGGACTGTGCTGAGACCAGAGACGGCTCAGAAGAGGCTTCGCAGGGAAATTCAGTCCACCAGTGACTCACAAAGGACAGCCAACCCCAGGGAATTAAAGGCAGAAACAACAGCCTCAGTCCCACAGAGCCTAGGCTCTATTCTAAGCAGATGCTAAGAAAGCTTGGAGGAAACTGCCCTTCATCATTACAGCTAGTCTTACACTGTCCTCCAGCCATGACTACAGCAGGCCAGTCACAAAGCACCCCAGCGCCAGGCAGCAGTGCCTTGAGGGGTGCAAACTCCCTCTGGTGGATGTGTGTGGGGTGGGGGAGGGTATGTGCAGAGCGGGGGTGTATGTGTGTGTGGTGGGGTGCAGTGCAGCCCCAAGATTCTGGGGCCCAAACCCCTGCACTGCCACTAATCAAATAACCCAGGGTGAAAGGATTATTTCCATTACAAAACCAGAAAAATCAAGTAATTACTTAACGCCTCCAGGCTCGTCAGGCCTGTCTCCTGGGGCAGGCAGGAAGATTCAGCAAGTGGCCAGCTCCATATACAATACGTAAGGCAATTTCTGCACATGGCCAGCAATCCACAGGTTTCAGTGATTTTTTTTTGTATTATTACAACATCCAGAGTCAAGTCCCCACAGCAGGGCTCCTGCAGGACGCTGCCTCCCATCTGGTCAGTCCCCTTCATGTGGCACCATGCTATCCACAGCGTGGGCAGGTTCTGTGCAGGGCACTGCAGATGCACGAATAGCAAGACAAGAGACATGCCAGCCAGGCCCAACACGAGGTTATTTCTGTAGCACAAGCCCTAAGGAGAAAACCAAGCACAGGGTGGGAAAGAGGGAGTGTGAGGGCCCCGAGGCCACAGCAGCAGCGGCAGCTTCTCGGTGAGGTGACAGGCAGGCTGGGACCCACAGGAGAAAAACAAGCACCTTCACCTCTGGGAAGGTGAGAGAGTCCAGTGCTCTTGCCAGATGGAACCCCTAGGATGATGGTCCCAAGTAGGAGTGAGCCCAGGTGTCGGAGGAAGGGCCCATGGCCTGTTTCTGCAGTGACCAGGTGAAGGCACACAAAAGTTAGAAGAGGCTCTTCGGTATCTTCCTGGGTTCTTCCCCCCAAGATCACTGTCTGCCAAGTCCAGCGCCACTCACCCCACCAAAGAGCCAAAGCCACAGCTTAGGTCACCAAACCAGCACTCCTCAGCATGCACAGACCAGAAGACAGAGAAGAAACTTTTGCTATGCCCCTGAAGCACTGGAGGGAACCGGTGACTCTTCTAGAAACCTATTCATTCGAAAGGTTAGAGGAGGAATTATTAGGCCACAGACTGGACCTTATTCCCACAAGCTGATAAGGTAAGTCTGAGCCTTTACAGTTTGTATATGCATATTAACATACATTCATTAACCTCCTGTGGAGAAGGAAATGGCAACCCACTCCAGTATTCTTGCCTAGAGAATCCTGTGGACAGAGGAGCCCGGAAGGCTGCTGTCCATAGGGTTGCACAGAGTCGGACATGACTGAAGCAACTTAGCATGCATGCGTGCAGTGGAGAAGGAAATGGCAACCCACTCCAGTGTTCTTGCCTGGAGAATCCCAGGGACAGAGGAGCCTGGTGGGCTGCCGTCTATGGGGTTGCACAGAGTTGGACACGACTGAAGCAACTTAGCAGCAGCAGCATTAACCTCCTGAAGAGGATTCAGACGGGCAGTTGAAAAGCCCAGCTTCCAAGGTTCAGACCCAGTGAGCACATCACCCTCCACTGTGACACCACCAGGTCTGGGCCTGTGCCACAGCTGAGCTGGGCCCCCCTGAGCAAAGCTAGGGTGTGGTGCTGATACAGGTCTGGGGGTGCTCGGGGACATGAGGCCTCCATTCTCACTGGTCTCTGCTCCTCCTACACCTTCCCAAGAGTTTTGGTCCTTGTCTTCAAGCCTCCCTCTCCATCATCTTAAAACTCTGGTAACTTAGACAGTCACCAAGGCCTCCACCTTCACAACTCTTCTAATGCCCCTGTCACAAAGGTGGTTGCTCCTGTGGCTTCAACAGGAAGCAGGATATGGCACAAGGAGGACAGTGAAGTTCGCCAGAACTGAGAATCACACACGGCCCCCTTACAGCCTGGGGCCGCCCTCTCACTGGCAGTCAGTTTCTGCCCCAGCGAGACAAGTTCGCCCCCTCTGTGACCATCAGAGCCTGAGGGAGGCAGTCTAAGTACACCCGCTGGCCCTCAGATCTCCCCCATCAGTCCAACCTCCAGCCACACTCCTCTCAAACAAACCCCATCACATCTGACTGAGTTGGGGAGGGGGCAGGTAAATAAAGGGATGAAGTTCCCTGTGAGGGTCCGTGAGGGGACTCAGTGGCACAAGTCTGGGAGGAGGAAGAGTGAAGGGAGACTTCCCCATGAAGTGCTGTGTGAGGAGAGGCTGTCCATCTGTGCTTAGCGCTCCATGTAGCTGAGCATGGAGCAAGGCAGGAGAGATGCCTGCACCCGCGCTAACACTTCAGGCACCCTGAATGGAAACTGGTCTCCAGTGCCCAGTAGACGGCAGAACAGGGCAAGACTGTCTCTCGTTCCCTACTGTTCCCCCAAGCCCTCGCACAGCGCTTGGGACAATGTGACTGCTCAGGATACGTGTATGAGAGATATAATGAGAGACCTCGTCTTCCCTTCCTGAGTAGGGATTCCAAGACGGAATCCCTGTTGGCTGGAGACCTCTTCTCCGCTGGGCATCAGCAGAGAGCAGATTCACAGCTGTGTACTCAAGAAGCGAGGGCCTCCCTCCTCACCAGGCCCGATCCAGTCCTACAGGCCCCCGCACGCACTGCGGCCCCTCCACGCTGGAGGGGGAGACTCCACGGTTCCACGGTGCTCCACCTTCAAGTAGGGGATACAGGCTCACAACGTCGGTAGAGGGGAACGACTACCGTCTGGCCCCACCCGACCGCACCGCGAAGAGACCCGGCTCGCCACACGGCACGGTTGTCCCCCGACCCTCGTCAAAACCAGCCGCACCCCGGGTTACAGGCGCGCCAAGTCCTCCCGCGCGGGCTGCCGGAAGTTGCCGTCTGCGGGCCGGAAGCTGCGGCCGCAGGCCGGCCCCCCTCCCTTCGCGCCCGCCCCGCCCCCGCCTCGCGCGACCGAAGGTCGCAGAAGCTCGCGCTGAACTCCGGAGCGGCCGCTACGTCCCCGAGGGACCCTCGGCGCCCTCGCCGGGCCAATAATCTGCTCCCGCGGTCTGAGCGGCGGCCCGCGGTCACCGGGGTCTCACTTACTAGCGCTATGGTCGCCGTCGCCATCTTGTGCCCGTCGCGGCCGCCGCGCGCGCCACACGCTTCGGTTCCTTCCGCGGTCTCGCGCGATCTAGGCGCCGGCGGAGGCGCTCTCAAGAGAACGGAACTCTCGCGATTAAAGGCCCTTTCCCCAGCGACGTGGAAGGAAAAAGGAACGCGCTTCCGGTGCGGGGAGGAACGGTTAACGCTCCGGGAAGGGCGCGCGGAAGGGGCGGGGGCGGGGCGGGGCGGGGCGGGGGCGCGCGCAGCCGCCCCGCCTCCTCCCGCCGCTAGCACCTCCCTCCGCCGGCCTGATAGCGTCCCAGGTCGTCCCTCCCCTCGCCTCGCGGCCGCCTTCCCTTCCCTACTGAGTTTCTCTGTCTCCTGTGAAGGAAAACCCCGAGGCTGGGCACAGAGGCCGGATCCTCTCTAGAGCTGCGGTTGAAAACCGCGACCAAGAATCGCCTTTTTTCGGACTCAGATTTCGAAATGCCTCTGCATCCGTATCTCTGAATGCGCCTACCAATGCATGGTGTGTTCCCTGTTATGGTCGCATTTTCTCTCCAAATGATTCAGAAAATAGTAGTGCATTTTAAAAGTGATAGCGTCCTAGAGCCACCGACGTAACAGTGTGTAGAACTGCAACCCAAGAGACAGGCTTCCGAACCAATCCCCTGGGAAGGGTATACACTCCGTCCCCTTAGTTCTGAACTATAAGGTTCCAGGTGTCCATCCCTGGCGTTGAGCTGCCCTGGACGTTTATTGCATGCCACACCCAGTCCCAAGACCCTCCCTCAGTGAAGCTCAGGCCCTGAGGTTGTCAGCTTAGCAACTTTAGCCTGCCTGAGGTAGCAAAGTGTCTTCCCCAAGGAGGCAGGTCTCTTCTCAACCCTGGGAGAGTTAATAAATACAGACACCCTGTTTAAACACAATATTTTACTCATTTACCTTTCCTCTAAAATGATAAGAAAGAATGCATAGTTCAGTCATGTCCAACTCTGCGACCCTATGGACTATAGACCACCAGGCTCCTGTGTCCATGGGATTCTCCAGGCAAGAATACTGGAGTGGGTTGCCATTTCCTACTCCAGAGGATCTTCCCAGCCCAGGGATAGACCTCATATCTTGTGTCTCCTGCATTGGCCAGGTGGATTCTTTACCCCCAGCGCCACCTGGGAAGGTTGTGCCACCTTTATAAAGGCAGAAACCCCCAAAGATAAAAGAGGTGGAATGTTGTGGAGCTGGAGGAAGGTGGACAGCAGGGGCTGCTTTAGAATCCTGGAGGTTGAGGTCCAAGAGATGTGAGTGCAGTCATGACAAGGAGGAGATAAAAGCTCCATCCCTACTGGCAGCGACTGAGAAGTGAGCTCAGCAGAGGCACACTTGGAGGGCCTGCCTGTTCTGACAGTGAGGGAATACATGAGATTCCTGCCTTTCTGCCACCTCCACCCCTGGCTCCCCCATCATGTGCTCCTCACAATCCTCAGAGAGAAGAGCCTGTCTCTGCAGGAGCTCCCAACACACATACACAAAAAGACTGGCCGTTGGGTGGTTGGCAGGAGAATGACCTGGCTCCATCATTGACCTCAAAGCTCACAAGGCAATAAGCCCCAACCACTAAGATTCAATGTGACTGGGCAACCCAGGAACACCAGACACCTGAGGGAGAGGAAAACTGGAAAAGGAAAAGGGACTCAGAAGGAATAGAGTCAATAGAGCAGGCCAGAAAGGAAGGAAAAAAGAAAAGCTAAAACCATATCCTCAGAGATATAGGATGTTGCATCAAAAAACACGAACAAGATGCTGTAAAGAAAAACATTCAGCCCGTGAGAAAGAGCAGTTACAAATGAAAAACATGAGAGGAAAAGGAACAGTTAAACAGAGAAGCTGCAAGATAAAGTTGAAATCTTCCAGAATGTATAACAATAAAACCATACAGCTAGAAAACAGACAATGGAGTACTGTTACACTCATCAGCACTCTGCAGTACTAGAACCAGCGGGTGCCTCAGAGGCTTCCGTAACAGAGGGCTGGGCTGCGACTGGAAGAGGGAACAAAGGCACCACTGCCTGGCGCAGCTGCGCCTGTGAAACCTGGCATTGCTGTGTTCAGAGTGCTAGTGTGTTGGGCACTGTTCTCATTCTGTTTCACAGTTAGCGACCACCCCGTGCAATCTGAACCACTGTCTCAGAAGCAGCTGAGTGGCTCCAGAGCCTCTGCCCCTAACCTCTCAGAAAGTAAGTCCAACATCTAAGTAAGCATTCCAGAAAAGGAGAGGGGAGAAATCAAAACGGCAAAGAAAACTTCTTAGAACTGAAGGGTTGGGATCTCTGGACAACAGATGAAAGAGAAAGTCATATTGAGTTCCTACTGCAGAGCATAGAGAACTATCAACATATTCAATATCCAGTGATAAACCATAGTGGAAGAGAATACAGAAAAAAAATCACTTTGCTGTAAAAGAGTAATTAACACCACATTATAAACTGCTATACTTCAATAAAAAATAATAATGGAAAAAAAGAGAGAGAAGGTCTACATCAGGACCTCAAATATGCAGATGACACCACCTTTATGGCAGAAAATGAAGAAGAATTAAAGAGCCTCTTGATTGAAGGTGAAAGATGAGAGTGAAAAAGCTGGCTTAAAACTCAATGTTCAAAAAGCTAAGATCATGGCATCCGGTCCCATCACTTCATGGTAAATAGATGGGGAAACAATGGAAACAGTGACAGACTTTTTTTCTTGGGCTCCACAGTCACTCTGGACTGGACGATGACTGAAGCCATGAGATTAAAAGACGCTTGCTCCTTGGAAGAAAAGCAATGACAAACCTAGACAGCGTATTAAAAAGCAGAGACGTTACGTTGCCTGCAAAGGTCCATATAGTCAAAGCTATGTTTTTTCCAATAGTCATGTTCTGATCTGAGAGCTGGACAATGAAAAAGGCTGAGTGCTAGAGAACTGATGCCTTTAAATTGTGGTGCTGAAGAAGACTCTTGAGTCCCTTGGGCAACAAGGAAATCAAACCAGTCAATCCTAAAGGAAATCAGTCCTAAATATTCACTGGAGGGACTGATGCTGAAGCTGAAGCTCCAATACTTTGGCCACCTGATGCAAAGAGCTGACTCATTTGAAAAGACCCCGATGCTGGGAAAGATTGGAGGCAGGAGGAGAAGGGGATGACAGAGGATGAGATAATTGGATGGCATCAGTGATTCGATGGGCATGAGTTTGAGCAAACTCGGAGATGGTGACGGGCAGGGAGGCCTGGCATGCTGCAGTCCATGGGTCACAAAGAGTCGGACACGACTGAGTGACTGAACAACATCAGGACACATTGTTGATAATTTCCAAAGCATTCAGGTAAAGAAAAGTTCCAGAGAAGACATTGCAAAGGTCAGAACTCAGAAAGGCATAGGAATTCTTGGGACTAGAAGCCCAACTTTGTACCTAGTTACACGAACAAGCAGATGTGAGAGTAGCGAGGGCAAACTGCAGACTCCGTAACTGAATCAAGGGAGAGGAAATCATGGGCTCCAGCGGAGAGAAAGGAGGTGCGCCAGGAAGCTGGCGAAGGAAGCTGGCGAAACCGTAGCCCATGCTGACAGCCAGGGCAGTCGGCAGGGTGAGGGGTCCAGGAAAAGATGGAAACAGCAGTTATGCAACAAATCCCAAGTTTGAGAGGAGGTTCACACTTCTGCCGGAGAATCTAGCGGGGAATTAATGACGTGTGGAAAACTAAGCCCCCCAAAAGGCAATGATTAACTGCAGGGAAAACAAAAAGTTGTGCAAGAAAGCAAATATTTTCCTAGGACACCTCGTTCTCTGCTGAGACCTGTGGGAGTGAAGCTGTAATAGTGCCCATCACATTGAGATGGCGCTGTGTCAAGGGACTGAGGCCAGTGGCCTCCCACCCCGCCAGAGGACACCAGCTGCTGCTAAGTCACTTCAGTCGTGTCCGACTCTGTGTGACCCCATAGACGGAAGCCCACCAGGCTCCCCCTTCCCTGGGATTCTCCAGGCAAGAACACTGGAGTGGGTTGCCATTTAGGTGTCACATAATGTAGAAAAACCGATGAAAAGCAGTGAAAGCATGTGTGCGTGTCCTTGTAAAACATGCATTTTAAGAGTTGAATTTGCAAAGGATCAGAGTTAGACATTGTATTTATTAGTTATTTATTATTGGCCTAAAATAATTCCACTTTTAAAATAATACGTATATCACTTTGAAGAGATAAAAGTTAAAATGAAAACCTCAACAGACATTAAACGAAGCAGTGCTAGTACTGATCCTTTTGACCTCAGTTTAACCTCTGGCACAACCTGTTACGCACTGGACACTCCCAGCTGTTTCAGACAATGCAGACAGCTTGGCATCAGGATTTCCAAGTAGATGTGTAAGTTATTTTAAAGCGTAACTTTAAACTGAAAGGTGTAAGAACTTGAATAATTTTGTAGAGTACTGGAACATTTAAAATAACTTGAGATTCACGATATTTGTACATGGAATGTATCTGACATGTCTTGATAAGGGGTGTTGGTTTGGGGTTTTGGCTGGGGTGATGTGGCAGGTGGGATGACAAAAGATGTCCATGTCCTAACCCCCAGAACCTGGGAATATTACTTTACGTGGCAAAAATTATTCTGCACATATGATTAAGATTAAGGACCATGAGATGGGAGATGATCCCAGATTATCCAGGTGGACCCAACCTAACCACACGAAGCTTTCCTGGCTGCAGAAAACCAAACACACAGTTCAGGAGAAAGACTCAATGCAATGTTTCTGGCTTTGAAGATGGAGGAAGAGGCCACAAGTCAAGGGATCTGGCAGCCTCCAGAAGCTGAGAATGGCCTTCAGTTAAAGTAAGCATGGGAATGGGAACCTTGGCCCCATCACTGCAAGGAACTGAATTCCTGCCCAGTGCCCCGCATGCTCCTGACACCTGCAAGCTGACAACCTGAAGGAGCAGGAAATGGTTTCTCCCCAAGAACCTCCAGAAAGGAGTGACAACACCTTGATGTTAGTCTGATGGGATCTGCGCCAGATTTCTGACCTACAGAACTAATAAATGTGTTGGTTTAAGCCACTGAGTTTGTGGTAAAAACCTACAGCAACAGAGAACTAATACAGTGGTAGGCTCTTCTTGTTTGATATTTCAAACACTTAGAAACCTGAATGTGCTAAATTTATACATGCGGTTTTAAATGTTCAAGAGTGATTAACTACATTTGCAAATGGCGGAGGCGCTGATATCCCCAGGACCCAGGGAGGTAGCACGAGTCGGGGGGAGCTGGGGAGGAGCAGGGGGGGCATCTGACATGGACCACTCCGGCCAGGGAACGCGGACAGAGAACAGCTCTTTGTGGGGGCTGCAGGAGCCAGAGAGGGGCTCGGAAGTGGGTCTGCCCTGGATGGGGGACAGGGGGCAATAGCCACACGAGCTTCCAGGTCATGGCAACGCCACTTGCCCAGCACAGTGCCCGACACCTGCAGGTGCTTTATCATCAGTTTAAGGTGGTGGTTCTTCGTGTGGGTCAGTGGCACCAACTTGCAATGGAACGTTTCCCTGGGTGCACAGCTGTCCAGGGCTGACCCCCACCCTTCAGCCCCCAGCACTATGCGTGGTTCCCTGCGCGGCAGCCCCTTCATGACCACATGGCAGGAAATTATGGAAGCTGGCTGCATGGGGCATCCTGCTCCTAAGGACACGCAGCAGCAGATAATCAGTCCCCCAGCGCCAGCTCCCTCACCCCTGGTGGGCCACCCCAGGGCTGCGGGAGCTATGCGAGGGGAGGTTCTCACTAGCAGGCACACAGGCAGACAGGGACCCTGGTTCCCCACCCAACTACAGGGGCCAATGCCAAGCTTCCCCAGGGAGCCAGGAGGTCAGCTTCCAGGGGACTTGGGGCCCTGAGGTGCGTGGATCAAGGTCACGGCTGAGCTCCACGGTACTTGAGGAAGGTGCTGTCCAGGAAGGCGGCCAGCTTCGGCCGATCGTCCTGCAGGACGGGAGGGAAGCATGGGGGACGGAGGGGCGTGGCCCACCCTGCCGCCCTCCCAGGCTGGCCACAGCAGGCCCGCACACCTCACCTCGTGAACGAAGCCATAGTGCACCAGCTCGGCAGCCAGGTCTTGGGCACTGTCAGCTGCGGCGGGGGAGGCGGGGGTCTGAGACCCACAGTGCTGCCTGCCCGCCCCCGCCCCGCCCCCACCCGGGGTCCTCACCTCCACCCTGCCGCCCTCCCCGGCCTCCCAACCCCCCCCCCACCCGCCTACTTGGGAGCAAGTCGTAGGTGAGCTGCCGATGAAGCCGGTCCTCCAGCACCAGAAGCAGAGTGAGCTGAGGAGGCGGAGGCAGAAGGGCGTGGTGGGCTCAGGGTCAGCCCCGTCCCTCTCCTCCCGCATCCAGTGTCTCTGCCGGCGGCAGCCCCCCCACCCCAAGCTCACGTGCCAGCGCGCCTGGTCCTCACTCCTTTCCAGGTTACACTGCATTTGGATCACCTGCGGGGAAGACGCAGGCCAAGGTCACTCAAAGGCTGGACCTCAACCTCTGGCAGCAGGCGCAGATGCTGCCTCAAAGGGGCTGGGCAGGGGTAGTCAAGACCAGAGATGGGAAGAACCTCTAAGGGCAAACTAGAAAGCACATCTCACTGTTAGGAGCCAGCCAAGTTAAGGAAACTTTCAGAGGGGTAGATACTGAAGCTGGAGGGTGCTTCAGGATGTTTTCATAAGTGGAGAGAACACCGGGACAGGAAGAGCAAGGTCCTCAGGGACAGAAGAGCAGGAGCCCAGGATGCCAGCAAGACCAGGCATCAGCCCCGGCTCTGCCCCGGCCCAGAACAAGAATTCTAGCTGCGTTGTGGAGGGAAGCCAGCGGCAGGCGACCAGGCAAGCGGCTGGTGCAGCATCCCGGTGGGGAACAGAGGAAGCCCAGATCAGGGCAGTAACCATAGAGACACACCCAAGGCTGAAGCCATGGCCTCTGGAAACCAGAGGGTGTGGACATGGAGAGGGAGAGGGGCTGAGGCTGACCAGGAGGGCCCTGGCCGGGGGAGCCTTGTAGGAGCAGGGGCCAGGGGAATCCCAGGGCCTGGGGGCCTTGGAGGAGACACCAGGGCACAGATGTCAGGGAATCCGCAGGCCAAGGAGGTGGGTCAGAGCGGTGGCATGTGTGGGGCAAGGGTCTGCAGGAGCCTTTCCCTGCAGAGCCTCTGGGAGAGGGGTGTATCTCAGCTTGTACTACTGCCCGCCAAGCTCCACAGGATGATCAGTCAGGACTTGGCCTCCGGCAGCTGGGAGGAGAGCTGGCCCGGGAGACTTGAAGCCCCTGGTAAGGGAGTCCCTCTGGGCAGTGGTCAGGCCTGTGCAGCACGGGTGGAAGCTTACCTTTCTGGTCTCTGAGTCAAAAGGCTCTGGCGTCGGGGTCTTGGCCTTTGGGGCTTCCTCAGGGGGTGGGGCCAGCACACGGGGCAGCCCCAGAGGCCGGGCAGCAGCGAAGTTCATCAGGGGGTAGATCCCATTCCTAGGGACACAGTGCAGGGAGATGCCGGCTGGGGGCTCAGGCCCGACAGTTGCCCCCTCCCCAGGCTCACTCCAGCCCTCACCTGATGTCCTCCAGGAACTTGTCAAGCTCTAAGCAGGAGACTTCTGAGTACCTGGCGTGGGTTTAAGAAGAACGTGGGGATGGCTGGCCCGGCCAGTGCGGCAGGGCTGGCCGGGAGGAGCAGGGAGGCCTCTGGGCTGCAGGTCACTCACCGCCACTGCAGCGGGGGCCGGGGAGGCCGGGGGATCTCCGCCAGGACTGCGTGCGGGTCCATCGCCTTCGTCTTTTCCTCCACCACATTCTCAGGCATGAGGTCTGTGGGCCGCGGGAGCACACAGGCAGCGGGCCCTGAAGCATGGGGTCCTGCCGAGCCTCCTTCCGCAGCCCGAACCCAGGCCCTGGCCCACCCCCAGGCCAACCTGCCCCTCACACTGGTGCTGGATGAAGCAGTGGGCAGCCAGGAGCTTTAGTGAGTGCACCTCAAACAGCACGCGGTGGAAGAGGAGGTTGTGGGCAGAGGGCCGGCGGGCAGGGTCCCGGGCCAGGCAGGAGAGGATGAACTCCTGCGGAGAAGGGGTGGAAGTGGGTGCAGCCTCTCTGCTCTGGCCCCAAGCCCCTGGGAGCCTTCATGCAGCTTCCGGCACAGGGAGAGGCATCCTGTTAGCCGCCGGGCCAGGACCTGGGTCTTCAAACAGGACAGTGGAGTCTTCCCGGGGCCCGGAGCTGCCTGTGCTTTCCTTCCAGTAGGCACCCCCCGCCCCAGTTTCTGTTGAGGGCCGGCACTGTCATCCCCAAGTGACAGATGTAGGCTGCACACTAAGGACGGACACCAGCCCCTGCCTTGGAGCCCAGGGCTGGGCAGAGCGCTGGCAGATTGGCCTGGGCCCTGAGGTAGGAGCGGCCCAGCCTGAGCCCACCTGCCTGCCCTTCCTCTGGTGCTGCAGGTCAGGACCGGCTCTGCAGATGGCCTTGAGGGGCGCCTCCCTTGCCCCACATCCAGGCCCTCACTGCCTCTGGGTCCATCCTGGCTCCACGTCTGTCTCAGTCCCACCCAGGCCCCACCACTCCCAGAAGCTGTGGGTTAAGCCAGGTAGTCGCTGAAGTCTGGCCACAGAGGTTGTTGCTGCAGCTTCCGAGCATATGCCCTCTGCCCCCACCCACCTTGCCGCCTGGCATCCTCTCAGCTGGTCTCCTGAAAGCTTACGGGCAGGGCCGTGGAGTTGGGCAAACCTAGATGCACGCTGGCTCCACCATTCACGCTAAAGGCTCTCTGAACCTGTTTCTTTATAAAACTGGCATAAACACTGCGCCCACGCTGAGAGCATCTCTCTGTGCTCAGGATGTGCCCTCATGCCATCAGGTCTGTCCCGCAACACCTGCCCAGTGAGGCCCTCCTTGCAGGGGAAGGGCTGGTGCAGCAGGCCTGGCTCTGACCTGTGCCATCTGCAGGCCTGGCTAAGGCCCCTCACTGCCCAGCCTGGAACACTGACAGCCAACTCACAGGGGCAGGCGAGCTGCTTACCCGCATGTTGGGGTCGCTCAGCGAGTGCCTGGCACGAGTAATGGCCTCCTCTGTGACCCGGGTGTCCCCATTGGCCTGGATCTCCAGCACAGCCATCTGGGGGGACAGGGCAAGGTCAGGTAGGGGGAAGGGATGGGTGGGGTTAAGGGAGCTAGCTGGGAGGAGGGCCCCAGGCTACACTGGGTTAGTACCTCTAGTGCGCACATCCCAAAGGAGAAGATGTCCACGGCAGTGCCATCAGCAACCTCTGAAAGGGGAGAGCAGGTCAGGACGGGTAAGGCGGGTGCAGGGGGAAGGGTGGGGGCCTCCTGGATTCACCTCCATACTCTGGAGGGAAGAAGTGCAGGTTCCTAGGTTCCTCCCGCTCAACACGGATGGGACTTCGAAGATCGTCGGGGAGCGCTACGGGAGAGCAGGGGGTGAGCAGACCAGACCTCTCCACAGGCCCCCATCCCCCAGAGTCCCCACGCACCGTTGGAGAAGATCCGGTGCCACACTGAGCCGGTCCCCACGGGGAGAAAGAGCAGGTGTCAACGTGACAGGGCGCGCAGCATCATCGGCCCTGTGTTCCCAACAGGTCCCGCCTGGCCTGGCCTCCCCACCGCCCCCTCCTCCCCGCCGCCCCCTCCTCCCCGCCAGCACCAGAGCCAATCTTGATGAGGCCGTTGTGCTGGATGAAGATGGTGTCGCTGGTCAGGTTCCCATGGATGATGGGGGGGCTGCAGGTGTGCAGGAAGCTGCGAGGAGGGGAGAGCCGGTGGAGCTGGGTCAGGGGTGCCAGGAGGCGGGGTGGGCGAGGGAGATCGCAGGCAGGTGTTCAGGCAAGCCCAGGCTCTCACCTGAGCGCAGATAGGATCTGTGTGCACCAGCGCTTCCAGGCCTGGTGGTGGACGGACTCCATGAGGTGGGCTCCAAAAGGCAGCTGGGCCTGGGCCACCTGGCCCAGCCCTGCCCCGTGCCCCTCAGCGTCTCTGTCCCCAGCAGCCCCCGGACCCCAGCCTGGCCCTGACCCACGCCAGCTCACTTGCATACCCTGGCATTCATGGCCTTGTGGTTCTTCTTGGTCTTTTTGAGGAATTGCTTGAGGCTGCCTGACGACACGTACTCTGTGATGAAGATGACCTGCGAGGCAGCAAACTCACGGGCTCCACCAACAGTGGGTGCCCATGGCCACCCCACCCACTGGTGCTCCGCCACCCCATGACGTGCCCAGGGGCTCACCCGCGCTCGGGACTCTGAGGCGTCCAGCCAGTACTTGTGCAGCTTGACGATATTGGGGTGGTCTACCAGCGCCAGCTGCTCAAACATGGTCTGGATCTTCTCCTGGGAAGGGGGGTGCAGTCACCAGGATGATGGGGGGCTGGGGGGGTGGGGCAGCGGGCCTTACCTCGTGGACCAAGAAGGCCTTCCTGTCAGCAAAGTGCAGCTCATTCCACACCACCTCCACCCCCTCCTCAGTGTCCATGGCCAGGAACGTGCTCTGGACCCCCGGCATGTTTCCCTGATTCACCTGGGGGTGGGGGTGGGGGGCATGAGTGAGGTGGTCCAGGGAGGCTCAGTCCCTGCTCACATCCTATCCACCAGCCGGAGGGTGTGAGGCAGGCACTGGCGCTCCAGGGAGAAGCTGGGGACCCAGGAGTAGAGGTGTGGTATCCTGGGGCTGGGCTGTGGGGATTCGGGGCATGCTTCGGGTTTTTTGAGGATGGTTCCCAGGAGGCTAACAGGTGGTCTCAGAGGCATGGGAAGGTGGTCTCGAGAGACTGGCCCTTAAGGAAGAGGGGGTTTCTCACCAGGGCGTGGGGGCCAGGCTAAAGGAGTGCAAGCGCGCATCGAGGAGGCCGCCTGCGCGAGGCTTCGGGCAGGGTCCCGGCCCCCTGGCTCCCCCATAATGCGCACGGCCCCGCGTGGCCCCAGGGCCGCTCCACTCGAGGTGGGCGGCGACCCGGCCCGCCCCGCTGTGCCCACCTGCTCCCGCCGCTTCTGCCAGCGGCCGCACGGGCTCTCTTCCAGAATGTCGCTCTCGTCCTCACTCTCGTCCTCCCGTTCCCGCTCCCGGCCCCGCCTCGGCACCAGCTCCGGGGCCGCCATGGCTCGGCCGGTCCAAGCCACCGCCCTGCGCGCGATCCGCCGCCCAACGCCGCCGCCACTCACCGCCCGTCCTGGCCCCGCGCCCAGACGCCCAGTCGGAAGCGAAGCTGCAGCCACCACCCCCTCGAGCCCCGACCCTGGTTCTGGGAACTGGGAGGCGCGGGCACACGGCCGGCCCGGGGGTGGAGCCCGCCTGCCCCGCCGGAGCCTCCTCCCCGGGCCGGAGCCGAGGCGGAGGCTCCACGCACAAGGCAGAGCCCTCGCCGCGCCCCGCGGAAGCCCCACCTGTCCCCGCCCAGTGCCCCACCGCGTGGAGCCCCGCCCCGCCCGATGCCCCGCCCCGCCACACCCACGAAGACCCCGCCCACTACATCTAGGGCCCCGCCCGCCAGTCCACAGCCCCGCCCCACGAGGCTCCGCCCGCCTGGGTCCCAGCCAGGCTTCTGCTGGGACGGCGCAGCTCTCGGCTGCCAAGGGACCAGCCTTAGCCCGGCGACCCGGGTGCGGGGGTTTCCATGGCGGCCTGAGGCCAGGTCCAACGGGGCCTCCCCGAACGCGCGCTAGCCTACGCGCACTGGCCCTGCCCAGCTCTGGAAGCCGCTTTTACTTCCTGCACTGCTTCCGCGCCACACTTTGGGAAACCTAGCATGGTCCCCAGGCTTCCGCCTTGGGGTGAAGCCAGAGTGGACCAGGTCGAGGGGCAGCCCGCATAGCCCGGGGCTGCACCACGAGGGTCTGAGGTCAGGCCACAGAGAAGCATCCGTCCCTCCTCTCTTAAGGAGCACATGGGAGGGCCTCTTAAGGGAACAGAAAAATATGCAAGGGGTAGACTGTAATTAGTGACCCCCACTACTTTCCTGGGCTTCCCTGGTGGCTCAGAGGGTAAAGCGTCTGCCTGCAATGCAGGAGACCCGGTTCAATCCCTGGTTCGGGAAGATCACCTGGAGAAGGAAATGGCAACCCACTCTGGTACTCTGGAAAATCCCATGGAGAAGCCTGGTAGGCTACAGTCCACGGGGTAGCAGAAAATTGGACACGACCGAGAGACTTCACTTCACTTTCACTACTTTCCTACCATCTCCTTCCTCTCACCTGCTGGGTTCCCACTCACCCTTCACTTTCTCTTTCTGGGGAGAAAGGCTGTGGACACAGGTACCCACATTCTCTCAACCCTGAGCTCCAGTGTCCACAGCTCGGTCCAAAGGCCTTCCGCCCTGCTGGTCTCAGAGTCGGCTACAACACCTCTCTCCCCCACCTTCTGCACAGACTTAACTCCACTGCAGTCATCCTGATGAGACCAGCAAAGCTCCTGCGTTCCACACTCCACTCACCCAAGGTGATCCTGAGAAAATACTACTCACTGCTCAGACTCTCTGTGAAAACGGAGGGACCACGAAGACTTAGCCCAATGCCACCTGTGCCAACCAGACACTCTGTGATCAATGTCTGAAGCTTCGGGATCATCCAAGACTTAGACCTAAACCCATGGGAAGCAGAGACCATGCTGGATATGGCTGTATGCCACCATGGGCTTCCCTGGTGGCTCAGAGGTTAAAGCGTCTGCCTCCAATGTGGGAGACCCGGGTTCAGTCCCTGGGTTGGGAAGATCCCCTGGAGAAGGAAACGGTAACCCACTCCAGTATTCTTGCCTGGAGAATCCCATGGACGGAGAAGCCTGGTAGGCTACAGTCCATGGGGTCGCAAAGAGTCGGACACGACCGAACGAACACCATATGTTATCAATGCTTATTGTCCTTGTTTAATATCTTATATTTACAATAAGGAGAAAGAATTTTGTGGAGGAAGTTTCAAAAATCTGAAATCAAAGAAGAAAGGTTTGTTGACATACAAACAATTCCTTGTAAACCGTAAAAGTCATGGAGCGGAGTGGGGTTCGTGCATGTTCAGTCGTGTTCGACTCAGTGGCCCTAAAGACTGTCGCCTGTGAGGCTTCTCTGTCCACGGAATTCTCCAGGTAAGATTACTGCAGGGGGTTGTCAGTTGCTCCTACAGGGAATCTTCCAACCCTAGAGCCTGAACCTGCAGCTTCTGCATTGGCAGGCAGATTACCTGCAGTCTTCTTACCACTGAGCAACCTGGGAAGCCATCGTAAAGGCCATCAGTTCAGTTTAGTCACTCAGTAGTGACCGACTCTTTGCGACCCCTTGGACTGCAGCATGCCAAGCCTCCCTGTCCATCACCAAACTACTCGACTCTACTCAAACTCATGTCCATTGAGTCGGTGATGCCATCCAGCCATCTCATCCTCTGTTGTCCCCTTCTTCTCCTGCCTTCAATCTTTCCCAGCATCAGGGTCTTTTCAACTGAGTCAGCTCTTCACATCAGGTGGCCAAAGATTTGGAGCTTCAGCTTCAACATCAGGACTTCTAATGAACACTCAGGACTGATCTCCTTTAGGATATACTGGTTTGATCTCCTTGCAGTCCAAGGGACTCTCAAGAATCTTCTCCAACACCACAGTTCAAAAGCATCAATTCTTCGGTGCTCAGCTTTCTTTATAGTCCAACTCTCACATCCATACATGACTACTGGAAAAACCATAGTCTTAATGAGATGAACCTATGTTGACAAAGTAATGTTTCTGCTTTTTAAAATGCTGTCTAGATTGGTCATAACTTTCCTTCCAAGGAGTAAGTATATTTTAATTTCATAGCTTCAGTCACCATCTGCAGTGATTTTGGAGCCCTAAAAAATAAAGTCAGCCACCGTTTTCCCATCTATTTCCCATGAAGTGATGGGACCGGATGCTCTGTTCTTAGTTTTTGGGGTGTTGAGCTTTAAGCCAACTTTTTCACTCTCCTCTTTCACTTTCATCAAGAGACTCTTTAGTTCTTCTTCACTTTCTGCCATAAGGGTGGTGTCATCTGCATATATGAGGTTATTGATATTTCTCCCAGCAATCTTGATTCCAGCTTGTGCCTCATCCAGCCCAGCATTTCACATGATGTACTCTGCACATAAGTTAAATAAGCAAAGTGACAATATATACAGTCTTGACATACTCCTTTTCCTATTTGGAACCAGACTGTTGTTCCATGTCCAGTTGTAACTGTTGCTTCCTGACCTGCATACAGGTTTCTCAAGAGGCAGGTCAGGTGGTCTGGTATTCCCATCTCTTGAATTTCCCACAGTTTATTGTGATCCACACAGTCAAAGGCTTTGGCATAGTCATTAAGCACAAATAGATGGTTTTATGGAACTCTTGCTTTTTCAATGATCAAATGATTAGCAATTTGATCTCTGGTTCCTCTGCCTTTTCTAAAACCAGATTGAACATCTGGAAGTTCATGGTTCATGTATTGCTGAAGCCTGGCTTGGAGAACTTTGAGGATTACTTTACTAACATGTGAGATGAGTGCAACTGTGTGGTAGTTTGAGCATTCTTTGGCATTGCCTTTCTTTGGGATTGGAATGAAATCTGACGTTTTCCAGTCCTTTGGCCACTACTGAGTTTTCCAAATTTTCTGGCATATTCACTGCAACACTTTCACAGCATCATCTTGCAGGATTTGAAATAGCTTAACTGGAATTCCATCACCTCCACTAGCTTTGTTTGCAGTGACGCTTCCTAAGGTCCACTTGACTTCACATTCCAGGATGTCTGGCTCTAGGTGAGGGATCACACCGTGATTATCTGGGTCATGAAGATCTTTTTTGTACAGTTCTGTGTATTCCTACCACCTCTTCTTAATATCTTCTGCTTCTATTAGGTCCATACCCTTTCTGTCTATTTTTGAGCCCATCATTGCAGGAAATGTTTCCTTGGTAGCTCTAATTTTCTTGAAATCTCTAGTCTTTCCCATTCTATTGTTTTCCTCTATTTCTTTGCACTGATCACTGAGGAAGGAACTGATCACTGATCACGGTAAGGCCATACCACCAAACAAATCTGATGAGAACACACAGGGGGTCAGACTAACAAGGACAGCGGCATCGAGTGACGGGATGAGCTCATCCTCCGCAAAGCACAGCACAAGCGTGGAAAACCAGGGCAGGAGTAACAGACTGAGCCACGAGCACTGACTACAGCAAGAAATGGAAAGAAAATGGTTTAGTCAAGCCAGGAACAAAGCAATATGAAGAAGTCCATTAAGATGAAATGGGATGCTAACGAATCACGAAGAGCCTCTAATATGCTAAAAAGTGAAAGTGAACTCGCTCACTAGTGTCCACCTCTTTGCAACCTCATGGACTATAGCCTACCAGGCTTCTCCAACCATGGGATTTTTCAGGCAGGAGTATCAGAGTTGGTTGCCATTTCCTTCTCCAGGGGATCTTCCCATCCAGGGACTGAACCTGGTCTCCCACATTATAGGCAGACGCTTGTACCGTCTGAGCTAACAGGGAAGCCCCCTCTACTATGATAGGTGTAGATAAAAAGGAGAGAACCCTTGACTGAAATAAGCAAGATTCTATAGCGATTTCACAGGACAAATATCAAAGAACTATAAAATAAAAACTGATCAGAAAAAAAAAATGAAGGTCATGACTTTAATAGAAACAGATAAATATGTGATTATAATATAAACTAGCAAAAAACAAGAAAATAATGAACATGTAAGTAAAACATACTGAAGAGAGATGAAATGACAAAAATTTTAAACCATGATATTATGTATTATTAACAAAAGAAAAAAAACTTTGTTAGCACGATGAATAATCATTTTCCACTAAGAGAAAGAAATAAGAGCCCTGTTTCAGGGTCAGGAGAAGCCCTCTGGAGTAGCTGCACGTACGAGAGGTTCTCGTGCGTGTTGGGGTCGAAGAAGCCCTTGGTGTCGTCGCTGGGGTCCTCCAGCACGCGGGTCATCTCCTCGTCGAAGTAGCCGCGCTGGTAGGCCACGTCCACGGGCACGCGGTGGCTGTGCACCGGGTCGATGACGCCGCCCGTGGCGATCTGGGCCTCCAGCAGGCGGATGCCGTGCTCGCGCACGATGAGGTCCTTCTTCATGGCCTGGAAGAGCGAGATCTGCTGCCCGGTGTAGGGGTCGGTGTAGCCGGTGACCGCGCGCTCGGCCGACAGCAGCTTCTCCTGGAGCTCGCCGCCCACCACGCCCGCGGCCACCGCCTCCTCCACGGACAGCTTCTGGTTGCGCACCGGGTCGATGACGAAGCCCGTGGCCGCCTGCGCCTCCAGCAGCACCAGGGCCGTGCCCGGCCGCAGGACGCCCTTCCACATGGCCTGGTAGATGCTCATCTTCTCCTGGCGCCCGGGCTCGTCCCTGGCGGGGACCAGCACGCCCGCGATGCAGCTGGTGCCCTCCAAGTAGCGCTTCACCGAGTCCATCTCCGTCACCTCCTGCAGGGTCTTGGTGCCCTGGGCCAGGTCCCGCAGGGTCTCGGGGCCCAGGATCCCGGACGTGTGCAGCTCGGAGGCCGACACCTGGCGCCTCAGGCCCCGGAAGGACACCTTGCTCAGCCGCTCCTCCGTCTCCTCGATGAGCTGGGTGAGGACGGCGACCAGGGCGGGCAGGGCCAGGGCGCCGGCCGCGTGCTGGGCCAGCAGCTCGTCCCGGCGGGCCTGGCTCAGGTAGGAGGAGAAGAGGACCTCCCACACGGAGACGCGCCGGCCCTGGAACCGCCCGACGCGCACCTCCATGGTGGCGGCGCGCAGGGCCTGCTCCTGCAGGGCCCTGGCGGCCTCGGCGGCGTCCTGGCCGGGGCAGGGTCCCGCGTCGGCCCCCTCGCCCGGCCCCGGGGGCCCGGGCTCCGGCTGCCCGGAGGCTCCGGCCCCTTGGAAGGGGGCGGGCTCGGTCCCGTGGGCCGCCTCAGCCTCCTCGAGGATGGTGGTCAGCCTGCGCGTCAGCGCGGGCAAGCCCAGCGTCCCCGACCCGAACTGGGCCAGCAGCTGCTCCTGCGTGGCTTCGCTCACGTAGCCAGAGGCAAGCACGTCCCACACGGGCACCGCGGGCCCCCGCAGGCGGCCCACCCGGACCTCCATGGTGGCGGCGCGCAGCGGCCCCCGAGGGTCCGTGGCGCCGGGGCGCGCGACCCCGGCCTGGGCCTGGGCCTCGGCCAGCAGCGAGACGAGGGCGGCGCCCACCTCCTGCGCGGTCAGCGAGCCCGCCCGGTACCGGCGCAGCAGGTCCTGCCGCTGACTCTCGGACACCTCCCGGTAGAAGAGGAGCTCCCACACGGAGACGCGCTGGCCCCGCGGGAGGCCCGCGCCCAGCGTCACGCGGGTGTCGCGCAGGGCGGCGCGCAGCTCCTCGCCCAGCTGGTGGAGGGCGGAGCCCCGGCCGGCCAGCTGCAGCATGTAGAGCCCCGTGTCGGGGTCGCGCACGCAGCGCCGCAGCAGCTGCACGTACGAGAGGTTCTCGTGCGTGTTGGGGTCGAAGAAGCCCTTGGTGTCGTCGCTGGGGTCCTCCAGCACGCGGGTCATCTCCTCGTCGAAGTAGCCGCGCTGGTAGGCCACGTCCACGGGCACGCGGTGGCTGTGCACCGGGTCGATGACGCCGCCCGTGGCGATCTGGGCCTCCAGCAGGCGGATGCCGTGCTCACGCACGATGAGGTCCTTCTTCATGGCCTGGAAGAGCGAGATCTGCTGCCCGGTGTAGGGGTCGGTGTAGCCGGTGACCGCGCGCTCGGCCGACAGCAGCTTCTCCTGGAGCTCGCCGCCCACCACGCCCGCGGCCACCGCCTCCTCCACGGACAGCTTCTGGTTGCGCACCGGGTCGATGACGAAGCCCGTGGCCGCCTGCGCCTCCAGCAGCACCAGGGCCGTGCCCGGCCGCAGGACGCCCTTCCACATGGCCTGGTAGATGCTCATCTTCTCCTGGCGCCCGGGCTCATCCCTGGCGGGGACCAGCACGCCCGCGATGCAGCTGGTGCCCTCCAAGTAGCGCTTCACCGAGTCCATCTCCGTCACCTCCTGCAGGGTCTTGGTGCCTTGGGCCAGGTCCCGCAGGGTCTCGGGGCCCAGGATCCCGGACGTGTGCAGCTCGGAGGCCGACACCTGGCGCCTCAGGCCCCGGAAGGACACCTTGCTCAGCCGCTCCTCCGTCTCCTCGATGAGCTGGGTGAGGACGGCGACCAGGGCGGGCAGGGCCAGGGCGCCGGCCGCGTGCTGGGCCAGCAGCTCGTCCCGGCGGGCCTGGCTCAGGTAGGAGGAGAAGAGGACCTCCCACACGGAGACGCGCCGGCCCTGGAACCGCCCGACGCGCACCTCCATGGTGGCGGCGCGCAGGGCCTGCTCCTGCAGGGCCCTGGCGGCCTCGGCGGCGTCCTGGCCGGGGCAGGGTCCCGCGTCGGCCCCCTCGCCCGGCCCCGGGGGCCCGGGCTCCGGCTGCCCGGAGGCTCCGGCCCCTTGGGAGGGGGCGGGCTCGGTCCCGTGGGCCGCCTCAGCCTCCTCGAGGATGGTGGTCAGCCTGCGCGTCAGCGCGGGCAAGCCCAGTGTCCCCGACCCGAACTGGGCCAGCAGCTGCTCCCGCGTGGCTTCGCTCACATAGCCGGAGGCAAGCACGTCCCACACGGGCACCGCGGGCCCCCGCAGGCGGCCCACCCGGACCTCCATGGTGGCGGCGCGCAGCGGCCCCCGAGGGTCCGTGGCGCCGGGGCGCACGACCCCGGCCTGGGCCTGGGCCTCGGCCAGCAGCGAGACGAGGGCGGCGCCCACCTCCTGCGAGGTCAGCGAGCCCGCCCGGTACCGGCGCAGCAGGTCCTGCCGCTGACTCTCGGACACCTCCCGGTAGAAGAGGAGCTCCCACACGGAGACGCGCTGGCCCCGCGGGAGGCCCGCGCCCAGCGTCACGCGGGTGTCGCGCAGGGCGGCGCGCAGCTCCTCGCCCAGCTGGTGGAGGGCGGAGCCCCGGCCGGCCAGCTGCAGCATGTAGAGCCCCGTGTCGGGGTCGCGCACGCAGCGCCGCAGCAGCTGCACGTACGAGAGGTTCTCGTGCGTGTTGGGGTCGAAGAAGCCCTTGGTGTCGTCGCTGGGGTCCTCCAGCACGCGGGTCATCTCCTCGTCGAAGTAGCCGCGCTGGTAGGCCACGTCCACGGGCACGCGGTGGCTGTGCACCGGGTCGATGACGCCGCCCGTGGCGATCTGGGCCTCCAGCAGGCGGATGCCGTGCTCGCGCACGATGAGGTCCTTCTTCATGGCCTGGAAGAGCGAGATCTGCTGCCCGGTGTAGGGGTCGGTGTAGCCGGTGACCGCGCGCTCGGCCGACAGCAGCTTCTCCTGGAGCTCGCCGCCCACCACGCCCGCGGCCACCGCCTCCTCCACGGACAGCTTCTGGTTGCGCACCGGGTCGATGACGAAGCCCGTGGCCGCCTGCGCCTCCAGCAGCACCAGGGCCGTGCCCGGCCGCAGGACGCCCTTCCACATGGCCTGGTAGATGCTCATCTTCTCCTGGCGCCCGGGCTCGTCCCTGGCGGGGACCAGCACGCCCGCGATGCAGCTGGTGCCCTCCAAGTAGCGCTTCACCGAGTCCATCTCCGTCACCTCCTGCAGGGTCTTGGTGCCCTGGGCCAGGTCCCGCAGGGTCTCGGGGCCCAGGATCCCGGACGTGTGCAGCTCGGAGGCCGACACCTGGCGCCTCAGGCCCCGGAAGGACACCTTGCTCAGCCGCTCCTCCGTCTCCTCGATGAGCTGGGTGAGGACGGCGACCAGGGCGGGCAGGGCCAGGGCGCCGGCCGCGTGCTGGGCCAGCAGCTCGTCCCGGCGGGCCTGGCTCAGGTAGGAGGAGAAGAGGACCTCCCACACGGAGACGCGCCGGCCCTGGAACCGCCCGACGCGCACCTCCATGGTGGCGGCGCGCAGGGCCTGCTCCTGCAGGGCCCTGGCGGCCTCGGCGGCGTCCTGGCCGGGGCAGGGTCCCGCGTCGGCCCCCTCGCCCGGCCCCGGGGGCCCGGGCTCCGGCTGCCCGGAGGCTCCGGCCCCTTGGGAGGGGGCGGGCTCGGTCCCGTGGGCCGCCTCAGCCTCCTCGAGGATGGTGGTCAGCCTGCGCGTCAGCGCGGGCAAGCCCAGCGTCCCCGACCCGAACTGGGCCAGCAGCTGCTCCCGCGTGGCTTCGCTCACGTAGCCGGAGGCAAGCACGTCCCACACGGGCACCGCGGGCCCCCGCAGGCGGCCCACCCGGACCTCCATGGTGGCGGCGCGCAGCGGCCCCCGAGGGTCCGTGGCGCCGGGGCGCGCGACCCCGGCCTGGGCCTGGGCCTCGGCCAGCAGCGAGACGAGGGCGGCGCCCACCTCCTGCGCGGTCAGCGAGCCCGCCCGGTACCGGCGCAGCAGGTCCTGCCGCTGACTCTCGGACACCTCCCGGTAGAAGAGGAGCTCCCACACGGAGACGCGCTGGCCCCGCGGGAGGCCCGCGCCCAGCGTCACGCGGGTGTCGCGCAGGGCGGTGCGCAGCTCCTCGCCCAGCTGGTGGAGGGCGGAGCCCCGGCCGGCCAGCTGCAGCATGTAGAGCCCCGTGTCGGGGTCGCGCACGCAGCGCCGCAGCAGCTGCACGTACGAGAGGTTCTCGTGCGTGTTGGGGTCGAAGAAGCCCTTGGTGTCGTCGCTGGGGTCCTCCAGCACGCGGGTCATCTCCTCGTCGAAGTAGCCGCGCTGGTAGGCCACGTCCACGGGCACGCGGTGGCTGTGCACCGGGTCGATGACGCCGCCCGTGGCGATCTGGGCCTCCAGCAGGCGGATGCCGTGCTCGCGCACGATGAGGTCCTTCTTCATGGCCTGGAAGAGCGAGATCTGCTGCCCGGTGTAGGGGTCGGTGTAGCCGGTGACCGCGCGCTCGGCCGACAGCAGCTTCTCCTGGAGCTCGCCGCCCACCACGCCCGCGGCCACCGCCTCCTCCACGGACAGCTTCTGGTTGCGCACCGGGTCGATGACGAAGCCCGTGGCCGCCTGCGCCTCCAGCAGCACCAGGGCCGTGCCCGGCCGCAGGACGCCCTTCCACATGGCCTGGTAGATGCTCATCTTCTCCTGGCGCCCGGGCTCATCCCTGGCGGGGACCAGCACGCCTGCAATGCATCCGGTGCCCTCCAGGTAGTGCCTTACCTCCTCAGTCTCTGCGACGGCATCCACAGAAGCCTTCCCGGACTCCAGGGCCTGCAGCGTCTCCCTGGTTATGATGGATGAAGTCAGCAGCTCAGAGGCTGTGATATGTTTCCTGAGCCCTCTGAACCACAGCTGCTTATTGTTCTTTTCCTTCTCATTGATTATCTCGAAAATCACATTCACCACCTTTTCTAATGCGTGTGCTGTGTCTCTCTTGTATTTTTGTACTAACTCTAGTTTTTTGTCCTCTGTCACGTATTCAGAGTTCAGCAATTCCCAGACTGACGGCCTCTGGCCTTTAAACCGCCCCACTGTGACGTCCACCCGCTCTGCCTCCAGCGCTCGTCTGGTGGCCTCATCAATGAACTGGGATTCCAGTTTATCCTTGAGCAGTGGGAACAGAGCCCAGCCCATATTCTCGTCTCGGCAGCTCCTCTGCTGCAGTTCCTGGTAAGTCACCTTCTCCTGAGTGTTGGGATCCACCCACCGTTTACTCATGCACTTCTGCTCTGCCACCAGCGGGTACGTGTCCTGGTCCAGACAGCCGCGTCTGCAGGCGGCTTCTAGTGGAAGCCGGTGGTGGTGCTGCGGGTCCACAACGCCCCCCGTTGCCACCTGCACCTCCAGCACTCTGAGCGCCCACTCCCGTTTCACCAGCCTCCTCTGCATTGCCTGGAACACAGGCACGGTGTGTCCTGTGCCCGGGTCTGTGTATCCCCTGGTGGCCTTCTCAGCATTTAGGAGTCTCTCCTGCAGTTCCTCACCCACCAGGCCAGAGGCCACAGCCTCATTCACAGAGAGCCTCTGGTGGCTGTGGGGGTCCAGCAGGAACCCCGTGGCTGCCTGAGCCTCCAGCAGCTGGGCTGCAAATCCCGTGGGGATGAGCCCTTTCCTGCTGGCCTCATAGAAGCTCAGCACCTCACGGGTGGAGGGCGTGATCAGCCCTGCGATGCAGCCGCTGCCTTCCAAGTAGACCTTCACATGCGGCAGGCAGCGGAGGTCCTGTCCCCCCGCTCCCTCGTGTAGCGCATCCAGTGTCTTCTTATCGATGATTCCTGAGTTGAATAGCTCAACAGCCGTCACCTCTCCTCCAATGGCTGCCAGCCTGATGCCCTTGTTTTGCTGTTCTGTTTCTTCAATCGTCGTGGTGATGACCTTCAGCAGCTGCTCTAAGCTGACATCCCTGGCTTTGTACCCCTGGACAAGCTCTTTCTTCCTTTCCTCTGTGAAATATGGCGAACACAGCAGGTCCCAGAAGGAGACCATCTGCTGGGCAAACATGCCTACGTGCATCTCGGTAGTTTTTGACTGCAGGGCTTGCCTTGTGGCTTCATCAATGTACACATAGGTTTCTCCTTTCTTTACGACTTGCAGCATGTAGAGCCCTGTCTCGGGGTCCTCCACGCAGCGTTCCAGCAGCTGCATGTACGTGAGGTTCTCGTGCGTGTTGGGGTCGAAGAAGCCCTTGGTGTCGTCGCTAGGGTCCTCCAGCACGCGGGTCATCTCCTCATCGAAGTAGCCGCGCTGGTAGGCCACGTCCACGGGCACGCGGTGGCTGTGCACCGGGTCGATGATGCCGCCCGTGGCGATCTGGGCCTCCAGCAGGCGGATGCCGTGCTCGCGCACGATGAGGTCCTTCTTCATGGCCTGGAAGAGGGAGATCTGCTCCCCAGTGTAGGGGTCGGTGTAGCCGGTGACTGCGCGCTCGGCTGACAGCAGCTTCTGGTAGGTTTCCCTGCCGAACATCCCTGCCGTGAACGCCTCCTGAACAGTCAGCTTGCGGTTCTCCACAGGGTCAATGAGGAAGCCGGTGGCCGCCTGTGCCTCCAGCAGCACCAGGGCCGTGCCTGGCCGCAGGACGTTTCTTCTCAGAGCTTCTGAGATGCTCATCTTCTCCTTGGTATCCTGGATGAGGACCCCAGCGATGAAGCTGCCCCCTTCCAAGTACCGCCGCACGTGGTCCATCTCTGCCACCTCCTGCACGGTTTTCTTCCCTTGACTCAGCTCATCTAGCGTCTTCTTGTCGATCAGCTGGGACCTGAACAGGTCTTTGGCTGACAGCTGCTTCCGGAGTCCCCTGAAGGTGGCCTGTGAGGGCTGCCCCTCTGAGGCCTCAACCAGTGTGGTGACTGCAGTGACCACCTGCCGCAGGGCCGTGGCCCTCCCAGACTGGCAGAGTGCTGCCAGCTCCCGCCGCTTGTGGAACCCTACATAGTCTGAATTCAGCAGGTCCCAGAGTGAGATGCTGAGCCCTCTGAACCTCCCTGCCCCAACTGGCACCTTCATGGCCCTCAGGGCCACTGCCGTGTGGTCATCCACCTCTAGTGCCATGTCCTGGGGGAGTGGCAGCAGCCACAAGCCAGTGTCAGCTTCCAGGACACAGCGCTCCTTGAGCTGTCCGTAGGTCACCTTGTCCTGTGTGCCAGGGTCAAAGAAGAACTTGCTGTCCTCATCCGCTGAGGTCAGCATCCTGCTTATCTGCTCGTCCAGGAGGCCGAGCCTGCAGGCTGCCACCTGCGGCAGGTGCACCCCATGGACGGGGTCCACTGCACCCCCTGTGGCCAGTTGCGCCTGCAGGAGTGGGAGGCCCTCGCTCCAAGGCACGAGCCTCTTCTCCATTGCCTGCCACAGTGAGAGGGAGCCTCCCGAGCAGGGGTCTGTGTACCCAGCCACTGCTTTCTCAACCTGCCGGAGCTGCTCACTCAGTGCCCCAGCCACCAGGCCAGCCTTGACTGCCTCCTCCACCGACAGTCTCTGGTTGGTCAAAGGATCCACAAGAGAGCCAGATGCCACCTGGGCCTCCAATAGTCTCTGCCCTAGGCCAGCAGGCAGGAGGCCATCCCTCACGGCCTGGGCAATGCTCACCTTGGCCCCTGAGGGCTGCAGCAGCACCCCAGCCACACAGCCTGTGCCCCACAGGCAGGCCCGCACCGTCTGCTGCTCAGCGACCTCGGCAGGCGACTGCAGGCCCCGTGCCAGCGCCTCCAGGGTCTCCTGAGTGATGACACCGGCGTCCAGCAGCCAGACGGCGGGCACCCCTCCGCGGGGGCCGGGCAGGGTGATGCGGACCCTCGCCAGGAGCTCCGCCTCCTGCACCTGCCTCCGCACGGCTGCCTGCAGCTGCTGTGTCGTGGTCCTCCCCTCCCTGAAGTCCTCCAGGAAGCCCTTCCGCTGCTCCTCAGTGAAGTGGAAGGACTCCAGCAGCTCCCAGAGGGACATGCCATCCTCAGCCCCCTGCACGGCCTTCAGGGTCTCCTGCACCTGCTCATCTGTGGGGACCACAGGGGCACTTTCCGGCAGGGGCAAGAAGTGAAGGCCAGAGGCCTCATCCCTTACACACTGCTCCAGAAGCTGGGCATAGCTGGTGTGTCCCCGGCCATCAGGTGTGGGGAAGGTCTTGGAGTCAGACAAGGCCAACACCATCTCCTGGTCGATGTAGCCACGCTGCAAGGCCGTGAGCATGGGGAGGTGGTGGTGGCCCATGGGGTCAATGACCCCGCCCGTGGCCACCTGGGCCTCCAGGAGGCGGACAGCCTGCTCCGCGGGGACAAGGCCCTTTTTCATGGCCTGGAACAGGGACAGCAGCTTTCCAGAGAAGGGGTCCAGGAAGCCTGTGACAGCGCACTCAGCCCAGGTCAGATAGCTGTAGAGCTCTGGCCCCACAAGCCTCCGGCGCACAGCCTCATCCAAGGACGTGGTCTCCAGACTGTGGGGGTCTGTCATGGCCCCCGTGGCTGCCTGGGCCTCCAGCAGGGCCAGGGCCACTCCCGGCCCCAGCAGCTTCTGCTTCATGGCCTGGTAGAGGCTGAGTCGCCGGGAGGAGGGCTGCAGGAGCACGCCACCCACGGCGCCCGAGCCACACAAGAACCTGCAGATGTTCTCCATGCGGAGCAGGGCCTCAGGGCTGAGCGTCCCCGCCAGCACACGGCCCAGGACCTCCTGGTCGATGACGCCGGCCTCCCGGAGCTGACAGGCGGTCACCCGGCCCCGCAGCAATGGGAGGGCGACATCTGCCCGGCTCTCCACCTCCCTCTCCAGCAGCTTCGAGACCTCCTCCAGGGACACTTGGTGCCGCCAGAAGCTCTGCAGTAGCCACCGCCGGCGTGCCTCGCTGACGTACTCTGAGTTGACCAGCTCCCACGCGGACACCCTCCGCCCCCGGAACCGCCCGTGCTGCACTGACAGCAGCAGGCCCCGGAAGGCCTGCCGGGTGGCCTCACCCACCTGCAGGGTCCGCGCACTTGAAAGTGGCAGCAGGCAGAGCCCCGTGTCGGGGTCGCGCACGCAGTGCTCCAGCAGCTGCATGTACGTGAGATTCTCGTGCGTGTTGGGGTCGAAGAAGCCCTTGGTGTCATCGCTGGGGTCCTCCAGCACGCGGGTCATCTCCTCGTCGAAGTAGCCGCGCTGGTAGGCCACGTCCACGGGCACGCGGTGGCTGTGCACCGGGTCGATGATGCCGCCCGTGGCGATCTGGGCCTCCAGCAGGCGGATGCCATGCTCGCGCACGATGAGGTCCTTCTTCATGGCCTGGAAGAGCGAGATCTGCTGCCCGGTGTAGGGGTCGGTGTAGCCGGTGACCGCGCGCTCGGCCGACAGCAACTTGGCAAACACCTCAGGCCCGATGACGCCAGCCCTCAGTGCCTCCTCCACCGAGTATCTCCTGTTTTCTTTGGGATCGACGATGAAGCCAGTGGCTGCCTGCGCCTCCAGGAGGATGAGCGCCGTGCCTGGCCTGAGCAGCCCCTTCCTGTAAGCCTCGTGGATGCTGAGGGGTTCCTGGGACCCAGGCAGCAGCAAGCCAGCGATGCAGCCGGTGCCTTGCAAGTACCTTTGCACCGAGTCCAGGCTGGCCACGTCCTGGGCCGTCGTCTGGCCACGTTCCAGCTGCTCATAAACATCCTGGCCGATGATCTCCGCTCTCAGCAGCTCTCCCGGAGTCACAGGGACCCTGAGCCCAGCAAAAGTGGTTCTGGCAGTGGCTGCAGCCTGCTCGTGGGTGACCCTCAGTGCAGCTGCCAGCTCCTCCACTGAGAGGGCCCCAGCCCTGTGCTGCTGGGTCAGCGTCACCCTCTGCCCCACAGGGACCGCTTCGGAGAAGAGCAGCTCCCAGAGCGACGTGGGCCGGCCCTGGAACCTGCCCGCAGAGACGGTGGCCGTGGCAGCACTCAAGACCTGCCGGGTGCTGTGCTCGATGAACGGGGGCCCCCAGGGCTCCTCCCCAGGGCTCCCTGCCGAGATGGGCAGGAACGCCAGCCCCGTCTCCAGGTCGGTGACACAGCGGGCCAGCAGCTGCCCGTAGCTGAGGCTCTCATACGTGCCAGGATCCAAGAAGCTGGCAACCCTCGAGAGGTGCTGCTGAGTCTCTTCATCCAGGCATCCGAGGCGCAGGGCAGCCTCCACGGGCAGCCGGAGCCGGCGGGCAGGACACACTAGCCCACCTGTGGCCAGCTGGGCGTCCAGGAGCCTCAACGCCAGAGGCTGGTCCACCAACTCCTTCTTCATGGCCTGGAAGAGGGGAACGCGGGTGCCGCTGAAGGGGTCGTGGTAGCCTGTCACTGCCTGCTCTGCCACCTGGAGCTGCCTGTGGAGCTCAGGGCCGACCAGGCCTGCCCGAACTGCCTCGTCCACCCGCAGCTGCCGGCCAGTGGCTGGGTCCACCAGCGTGCAGGTGGCAGCCTGAGCCTCCAGGAGCAGAAGCACAGCACCTGTGGGAAGCAGATGCTCGGCCGCAGCCTGGGAGAAGCTCTTCTTGTGCCCTGCAGGCAGCAGGACGACCCCAGCCATACCGCCTGTGCCCCACAGGTAACGCCGCACCTCGGCGCGTGCACTCACATCTGGCACTGCAAGGCGGCCCTCCCGTAAGCCTCGGACCGTCTCCTCGTCCAAGACCCCCACCTCCAGCAGCTCGGCCAAGCTCACAGCCCCACCCAGAGTATGGAACGTGATCTTGAGGGGCAGCAGGGCCAGCCCTGTGCTGGGCGCCTGCACACACCTGCCCAGCAACTCCCAGTAAGGCAGCTGCTCCAGTGTGTTGGGGTCCAGGAAGCCTGGGGCGCTCAAGCCAGGCCCCAGCTCCGACAGCCCACACCACGTCTCCTGGTCCAGGAGGCCCTGTTGGCAGGCCAGCTCGGGGGCCACACGCACCCCCTGGATGGGGTCCACCAGGCCCCCAGTGGCCAGCTGGGCCTCCAGCCAGTTCCACCCCAGCGCCCTGTCTACCACCTCCTTCCCGATGGCCTGAAAGAGGGAAAGCTTCTCGCCCCCATAGGGATCAGGGTACCCAGTGGCCGCACGCTCGGCGGCCAGCAGCTTCTCCTTGAGCTCCAGGCCCACCAGGCCCTGCTGCAGGGCCTCAGACACAGGGAGCAGCTGGCCCTGCGTGGGGTCCACCAGGCCCCCTGTGGCTGCCTGGGCCTCCAGCAAAGCCAGCCCAAGCCCAGAGGGCAGGAGACCCTGCTTCATGGCAGCGTAGAGACCCTGGGCCTGGCCCGAGGCCTCCACCCACACCCCGGCGATGCTCCTGGCCTGGGGCGCAGACGGGGCACTGGCTCCCAGCGCAGCCTTCATGGTCTTGGAGACGGCAGCCGGCCCAGTGCCGCCGGGGACTAAGAGGTCGTGAGGAGGAGGGGCGTGGCCGTTCATCGTGCAGAACTCGGCGAGGACCCACTTCTGCTCCCTGTGGGGGTGGAAAGCCTCTGTTAGGGGTCCTGAGACGGCCCAGGCAGGTGGGAGGTCCACCCCGCACCCTGGACCCACCTCTGGTGCCATCGGCCCTCCTAAGGGAGGAAGGGCAGCCTCCAGTTTCAGCCCCTCCTCTTGCCCTGGGGTCCCAGGCGGGGTCACGGGAGCGCTAGGACCCCAGCATAAACTGGGGGTGTCGCAGGCTGCACCTTGTCCTACAGGCCACCCTCTGGCTGCACCCTCGTCCTGCTCCCCCTGGGGTCCCAGTGCAGGGGCTTGGCCTCCCAGCCCCCTCAGCCTCCAGACTCCTCCTGTCTCCTCCAGGGCCCGACCCCACCCCACTGCCCCTTGAGCAGGCTCCACTGCCTGTGCTCTTCCCCTCTCCCTGCCCAGCGACCCCTCCACAGCCTTCCCACCTCGACCCCCTGCTGCTTGGGCCTCTGCTCCCTCATGGCTCCCCACTGGGCTTCCCAGCCAGATCCCCGTTCTCTGACCTTCCCGTATCTCCCACCTCAGCCTGCTGGTGTCCCCTGGCCCACGGCCGCTCTGTGCCCACGCCTAGCCTCGGCAGCCCAGGAGGACCCAGAGCTCACGCCGGGGTGCTGGTGCTGGGGGTGGGGCCAGGCTTGGGTCTCCTGGCCCTGATGGTCCCTGGTCCGCTGCTCAGCGCCCTGCACCCCCACGGCCGTCCCCCTTGGCCGACAGCTATGGGCCCGGTCCCCAGAGCGGCGGTGACCGGTGCCGACCCTTCTGCCCCACCACAACCACACACCTCCCTCCTCCACCCCCTGGCCGGTTACCTCTCCCCAGCAGGCACGTCCAAGACCTAACCAAGACCTAACCCTCAGCACCTGCGACTGTGACCTGATTTGGAAAGAGAATCTTTGCAGATGTGATGGCGTTATAGGTTAGGGCACAGTCACACTGGTGCAGGGAGGCAACATGACAGTGTCCTCACGGGAGACAGACGTGGGGAGGATGCCCCGTGAGGGAGGCAGATGTGCCACGCAGCTTCAGGCCCCAGAAACAGCAAATGCTGATGTGCGGATCCCAGACCCTGGCACCCTGATGTGGGAGAGTAATCTGTGGTTCGAAGCCACCCAGCTGCCCTGGGGCCAGTCCACACCCACGTTCCAAAGAACCACACCCTCAGCCCTGGGCCCAGTTACACCCATCCTCACCTCCTGACCAGCTGCCCAGAGCCCCTCACACCCTGGCCCACTCTGCAGGTGAGCTCACTCAGGTGACCTCGGCTCCAGCCACCACACCCGACAGATGCATTTCAGATTCAAACGACCCGACCTCTGGGTCACTGGGTATGGGGCCCCTCCTCCCCGGTGACACTTCCCCATTCACCCTGACCACAGCCGAAGCCCAGCCCATCCAGCACCTCCTGAACACTGTGCCCAGTGGACTCACGAGGAGCCTCAAGCTCTGCAGTACTCCAGAGCCACTGCCTGGGAGTAGCTCCCCCGCCCTGGCCCTGCAAATCTTGCACCCTAAGCTCTGCTCAGCCCCTCGTGCCCCACAGCTGGGCCCGCCCCGGAGCAAAATCCTGTCCCTTCCTTCCCCACCTAGATGGTGGGCCCAGCCCCCAGTGGCACAGCAGCTGGTCTGCTGTCCTGAGTCTGAGTTCGTGCCAGGCCCGGGCAGACACGGAGGCCTGGCCTGGATTCTTGCTCCCTCGGCCGCTGCCACTGGCCAGTGTCCAAGAAGCACCGCCACGGTCCTGATCTCCCGAGGTGAGCAGGCCACGGAGGGCGGGTGCTCAGGGTACAGTATCAGGCCTTCGAGAAGATAGGACAAAGGCATCCGGTGCAGGGAGAGGAGAGTGGTTAAGATCCAGGCTTTGGGAAAGGTTATTAAAGGCTTCGAGTGACTGGGAGAGGCCCAGGTCTCCACAGGCAGGGCCGGCTGAGGGGCTCCGTGGTGAGGGGCTCTGAAGGTTCCGAGCCGCCCCAGCTCACAGGCGGGATGCCACGCAGGTCCAGGAACCAGCGATGTGCAAGAAGGGTGACCCCTCAGCAGGGGAACGGACCTCGCCATGGGAGGAGGGGCTGTAAGGCAGGGGCTGGGCCCCAGTGCTGCAGGGGGCTCCTCCCGGCCTATCTGGCAGCAAAGGCCGCAGCCAGAGAGGGAGACTCAGGGACAAGGGTGAGGGTCGGGGAGGGGAGCAGGAGTGGGTCAGCGAGAGGAGACCGTGTGCCCCATGCCCCTGGCCCGACCCACAGTGGCAGCAGGGGCCGGGATTGGTCCTCCATCTCCTACACAGCTCCCCAGGACGAGGAGTATGGCGCCTGGGCAGTGGGGTTCAAAGACATGGTGTGACCGCGGTGCTCTCATCTCCTTCCAGCACCATGGGACAGCCTGTCCCCCTGCCCCTAGCCTCCTCGCCTCCTACCCCAGGAGCCCCCTGAGGCCGATCCCTGAGCCTGTCATGCTGCCGGGAGCCCTGCTGCCCGCCCACCCGGGGTCCAGCCTGCTCCTCCCATACCGTGTGCTTCATTCCGGGGCTGGCTTCAGACAGTGTGCACTAGCCAGAGGGGCCCGGGTAATAGGGCTACAGGTGGCCAGAGCCGCGCCTGTCAGCTGCTGTCTGGCAGGGACCAGGGTGGGAGGGAAGGGGACACCTCACCACCAATAAACAGGGGAGGGTTTCTGGGCCACGGGGTCAGGGGCAGCTGGGCAGGCCCTTCAGGCGGTGCTGTCGGGGGAGGGCCAGCACCCAGAAAGGAGGCCCAGAGGAGCAAGGGGACCTCAGAGCACAGGGGCGGCTCTGGGAGGGAGGGGGCTGTGGCCTGCTGGCCACGGGGCCAGTCAGGCGGCTGGGTAACTGCAGCTGGGCCGAGGCCTGCTTGGCCATCAGTGACCTTGGGGCTGGTTTGAGCTCCCGGGTCCCTGATCAGGCAGGATGTGAGGAGTGGCCTGGGAGTGGGGAAGTGGGGACCTCGGGGAAGCAGCTGGACAGAGGGGTACAGAGCTAAAGAGAGACAGATCTGGGTGCGTGAGGGGTGTCTGGGGCCTCGGGCAGACCAGTCTCAGGTGTCCTGGGGTGGTGGCCACCAAAGAAGTGGTGGCAGAAGGCGTGGGTGGTCTTCCAGCTGGGAGAGGGGCCAACAGAGTCCCAGCACTGTATCGGGAATCTGAGGGAAGGACCCCTTCTGGGGCTTCCTGCCCCCTTCAGGGGGCCCCAGGGGACAAGAAGTGGGAGGACAATTCCTGAGGAGTGTGGGGCCACGTCCCTGAGGGCAGTGCCTGCCCCCCAGGGCAGCACACCAGTCTGGGCTGGGGTCTCAGACAGGCTCGCTGGCTGTCCTCCTGAACCTGGGAAGGTTTAGCTGCTCAGTCATGTCTGACTCTTTTGCGACCCCACGGACTGTAGCCCACCAGGCGCCTCTGTCCATGGGATTCTCCAGGCAAGAATACTGGAATGGGTTGCCTTTTCCTTCTCCAGAACCAGATAAGAAGAGAACTAAATGGCCAGGTGCCCTGGGCTGGCACAGGGAGGCAGTGACCTTGGCCTTTGGCCCGCACCCAGCAGCAGAGCCCACCCACCTGCATTGGGTGCAGGGAGCAGAGATCAGTGGCCAGAGGGAAGCGGGAGGTGGGAGGTGGCAGCACAGCCCCCCCCACCCAGCCACCCCCACCTCCCGAAGGCCTGGGGCTGGCCCCACCCAGGGGTCCCTGTGCCCACTCTCCCCAGTGGCAGGGAGCTCCCTCCAAGGGTAAGTGCTGGCTTCCTTCACCCAGCACCGGGCCAGAAGCCCGTCCACCCTGTCAGTTTGTCAACCCGACCGCAGAGAGCCCTGGGCCCTCGGACTGGCTCCAGCGGCAAACGCCCCCTGCCCTGCAAGGCAGGGGCCGAGCAGGAGGAACCGGACCTGCAGGGCCCCACCCAGGCGCGCACGCGTCCGGCCCGGAAACCGCGGGGCAGGCGAGACCCCTGCCCGGCGGGCCAAGTCTCCCACACCCATGCGGGGAACCTCCACCTTCCCACCTGCGCTTCGAGCGCAGGAGCGGGGAGCGGGGGGCCGACGGGAGGGACCCCGCGCCCGCCCACCAGGGCTAGTTGGGACGGAGCCGTGCCTCAGCGCTCCGCTCTCCCGGACCCTGACCTCCCGGCCATCTCCAGGCGCGTCGCGCCCCCACCCCAGCCCCTGCAGGCCGGGGCGAGACCCCACCCCGCCAGGCGTGTGAATGCGGCCCCACCTGCCCGGACGGCGCCGCAGCGCTCCGCTCGCAGTCCCTCAGCTCGCCGCAGTGCCAGCGCCGGGAGCCTCCCGCTTTAAAGCCGCGCAGGCCCCGCCCCCGGCTGCCCCGCCCCGGTCTGGGGGCGGCGGGGGGCGCGCGGGGCTGCCCTCGGGCGGGGCGCCCTTAGGGCGTGACGCGGGCCTGGAGTCCCGCGCGGGGCCGGGCGCCCCCGCCCGCCGCGGCCTGAGGGCGCCCTCGGTGGGGAGGGGGCGGCTGCCGCGCAGCGCCTTTCGACCCCTCCCCTGGAGTCACGGCGCAGGAACGCGGCGGCCGCAGCGAGCAGGATGCGCCGCCCGGACGGCCTTTGAATGGCGTTTGCAAGGGAAATGCGGCCCCGCCGGCCGTGCGGGCGGTTTCGCTTCACAAACGTGACTTCGTTGCCCGCTGCGGGCCATGCGGCCAGTGCCCTGCGGTCCGCGTCCTCCTGCGCGCCAGGTCCTGCGCCCTGCCCTGGGGCCTGCCTCCTGCGCCGCTGCGGAAAACCCGGGCTGCACCAGGGGGTCTGCCTCCGTGCCTGAGTGGCTTCCCCTCGACCAAGGAAGGGATGAGGTCTGTGCGGCCCATGGGTTTCCGGTCTGTCTGGAACCGATGGCCAGGCCTTGCTTCGTGGGTCGAGCCCCCAGCCTGGGCTCGGAGCAGGTGCCCCCTGTCCCATCACCCACCCCCGGGGCAGGGGCTCCAGGAGGTGTCAAGGATGGAGGCCCAGAGCCTGGCGGACACAACGGCCCAGACAGGAACCAGTCATGGGGCTTGCAGCCGGTTCTCCCTTTTGCTGCCCAGAGGTCCCTGATGGATGGGGTGGAGCAAAGCCCCGTGACCTGTCCTCCTCTGTCCTTCGTCTCTCTCCTGCCCCAGCCGCTTTTGACCAGATACTCATCCAGGGCCACCCCACTGCCACCAGCGCACACCACGAAGGCACCTCGGGACACTGGCAGGGTGGGGGCCAGGCTTCCAGGGTGGAGGGTGCCGGGCGGCTCCCGGGGCTCTGCCCTCACTGCCGCCCCAGGCCCTCACTCACGCCTGATCGCCCAGGCTTCCTGGACCCTGGGCTGACCTTTGGCTGCCTGTGTCCTGGTCCCAGTGGTCCTTCTGCTGGCCGTGCTCTGTGGTTGCTGCTGGCCACTGGGGAGGCCTGACCCGGCACAGAAGTGAGCTCCAGCTGGGCCCCGCCCCCTAGGACGTGTCGGGCCAGCTGCCTTCATCTCTGGGATTGCTCACTGGACTCCAGGACCCTGTCCACGATGTCCACTGGGAAGTGAGCCCAAGCTGGCCAGTGGCCGGACCTTCCTGGGGCCCGCCATCGCAGGCCACATTGCTGCCAGGCCAGGAAGCCCAGGAGTGGGCCAGCTCCTCGCTGTGGGCAGGAGGGTGAGGCTGCCCAGCTTGGGTCTCTCCCTGTGCCCCAGGGGTGGAGGGTGGGGGCAGTCTGCATGTGGTGACCGCACCCAGCCTTGCCCACCGGTACTTGTCCCTCTGGCTCCTCTCCCCCTGGGGACATCCAATTCACATATTCCCAGGACCCTCCTGGGGCAGGCCCGGGTCCCTGTCCTGCTCCTGAAGCCCTCGGGCTGCCTCTGATCGGGCCCTTTAGAGCCAGTGCCTTCCATGGAACTGTGATCCAGGGTTTCAGCCCCATAGCCCCCAGACCTAGGCTTTCTAACACAGCAGGGAGGGGCCTTGGGTAACTGATGTGGGGTGGGGGTGTCGGGAGGCCAAGGAGGTAGCCCCGGGCCCAATCCCGTCCCTGGCACCGAGAGCCTCGAGAGGTGTGTCCAGCCCCACAACCCCCACCCCTGCCCAGAGCAGCTGCAGGTCAGAGGACACGGATCACGGAGGGGTCTGAAGTCACCCGAATGTCACCACACTGCGCTGACCCCAGTCCACTCTGGAAGGTCGCTGGGGGGCCACAGTCCTGGCCTCGGGTCCCCTCTGACACCTCCCCGAAGTGTGTGGCTCCCATGGGGAGCCTTGTCGTCAGAGCAATCACGTGACCTGCCAGACTCTGAGACACCCCACTGCCCCATCCCCCTGGTACCTGCCCCTGTCCTGTGCCAGACGCTGGCCCCTCATCAGCAAGGGGGCATGACACGGGCTGGGCCAGGTGGCAGCACTGTGCCCAGTGCTCGGCACAGGGAAGGAAAGTCCAGCAGGGGTCACGCCTATTATGGGTCGCATTGTGTTCCCCTAAATTCATATATTGAAGTCCTAACCCTGAGCCCCCCATATTTGGAATTACTGACACTGCAGATGAGCTTAGTTAGATGAGGCGTGCTGGAGTCGCATGGGCCCTGACTAGGGTCCCTGTAGGAGCACAGATTAGGACACACAGACACACACACACGTACATGCATGCACGCAGATGCATACACACCCAGAGGTGATGTGAACACAGGAGAAGACATGCTGCGACTGGAGAGGAGCCTGGAGCCGACTCGCACTCACAGCCCTGAGACTCTGCTCCGGTCCTGGCCTCCAGAGCCGGGAGTCAGTCGGTTCTCTGTTTAAGCCAGTGAAGCTGGGTCCTTAGAGACGATTCGTAGTCTGAGAACTCAGCCAGGTAGAGCAAGTGAAGAAAGGGCTCTGGGACTTCAGGGCAGGAGGAAAACCTTGAAGCTACCTCGGGCAAGCCCTAGCTTCTCCCCTCTTCAGTATCGTTGGGGCGGGGGGTGGGGTGAAGGAAGGCAGAGCCAGGGCGGAACCCACTCCAGACGCCCAGGCTGGGCTGTGAGGTTGCGAGAAATACCCAGCCTACACTTGAGAGCTAGGTGTCCTCACGCTACTGCTAAGTCACTTGGTCGTGTTCGACTCTTTGCGACCCCATGGACTCCAGCCCGCCAGGCTCCTCTGTCCATGGGATTCTCCAGACAGGAATACTGGAGTGGGTAGCCATGCCCTCCTCCAGGGGCTCTTCGTGACCCAGGGATTGAGCCCACATCTCTTGCCTCTTATGTCTCCTGCGTTGGCAGGCGGTTTTGTTCTTTTTTTTTTTTTAACCACTAGCCCCCCTGGGAAGCCCAGATGTCTTTACATTTTACTCCACATGTGTTTTTTCTGTGTAATAACTGCGTACACAGAAGTCATGAACAGCAGCACTGTGGTCTGCATCAGGAGCTCTGCTGCGCAGAGGAGGGACGCTGTGACCAGGTTGCTGCGGCCTCTCTGTCCCCCCCCGCCACGCGGTTTAGAGGTTGGACAGTGCTGTCCCCAGAGGCACTGTCCTTGGCTGGCCAGACACACCCAGGGGTGGCCCGCCTGTGCCCCTGGTCAGGACCCCACTGGGAGAGTAGGGAAGGCTTGTCACAGGGACTTGGGGTTGCGCGGCGGGTGGGAGCCCCATCTAGACACGGCCACAGAAACCTCTGCGGTCAACCTGCCACCGGCTTTCCTTTCCGGCTGCATCTTTTCAAAGCAAGCCTCCTCTGGACGGCCCTCCTCCCTGGCAGACGGCGCCCCAGCCTGGTGGGAGCCCCCAAGTTGTCCAGCTTCCCTGAGGTCGTGCTCTCCTCCCATAGGACGCCATGGCCAGCCCCCATCCTCCCAGCCCCTGAGGCCCCTTCAAAGCTTGGGCCCCATGGACTGCAGGTCACAGCCCTCTTCACTGACTGCCAGCTCCACCGGCCAGAGCTGCCTCATGTGGCCTTGGGCATGGGGTCCTGCTCCCAAGCCTCTGACCAGCAGCCCCCAGAGGCACCACCTCTGCCTGGAACACAGCCAGGAAGAGGCAGGGCCACCCTGACACGCGGGCTTGGGCACACACCCTGTCTTCCCCCGGCACCTGGGCACCCACCCCAACCCTAGCCCGCCTCCAGAGCCCTTACCAGATCATCTGCCCTGGCCACAGTCCCCTCGCCCACGCCCTGTGAGCACACGCCCACCAAGTCCTATGCCCCCCACCCCACCCACCCTGGGCCCACCCTGGTGGGCACCACAGAGCTCTCAGGCCCCAGCCGGTCCCCCATGGCTCAGCCAGGAGCCTCTCGCCTGGTTAGCAGCACTGGGCACGTGCCAAGGGCCTCCCTGACACTCTGGCCGCAGGGTTGAGCCCCCACGTGGGGACTGAGAGGGCGGTCCCCCCACCCACGCCCCCAAGGCCTTGCCCGGCCTCCATTCGTGAGCTCGGAGGCTCTTGCAGCCTCACCTTCACCTGCAAAGCCCACTCCGCACCTGCCACCCTGGTCTACAGGCCATCGCTGTGGGCCAGGGCTCAGCCCAAATCTCAGGAGGTCCGGGGGTCCCACAGTGCTCCTCCCACCTGGGCCGCAGACCTGAACCTCCTGCTCCCCCAGCCAGGTGGGTCGGGTGCCGAGGGTCCCTGTGAGGCCTGCGTCTCTCCCCACTGTCCAGCCAGCTACAGGCAGCATCCAGGGGCCTGGGGATGCTGGGGATGGGAACACATTTTGTCCCAGCTCTGGGAGGCGGGGATACGGGTGACCTCTACCCTACCAGGGCCGCCGCCCCCACACCAGGGCCCACCCCACAGACCCCATCACCTTTGTCCCCTCCAAGGCCTGGAGCCTCCACCAGGCTTGGGAGACCCCTGGCGGAAGCAGGGCTCCTCACCCGCCCCAGGCAGCCCAGGATTAAGAGGGGGTCTCACTGGGACACGGCCTGCAGGAGGAGTGCTGAGGGTGGCTCTGCTGTGGCGAGGCTGGGGGCCCTCGACAGGGTGGAGCCCTGAGGCTCACCCCACCCTCTCACCACCCCTGCGCAGGAGGCCAGGGCCCGGATCACGCCTTGGGGGGTTACTGCCGGCAGCTCCCACAGCCGCACGGCCCCAAGTGTACCTGCCCCGTCTGCCCTCCGGCCCAACAGAGCCAGCAACAGTCCCAGCTGTCCTGCCAGCCACCTGTTGCCCGGGAAACGGGAGGCAGACCTCAGCCATGTGGGGCGGGGGCCGGGGAAGGGGCTGCAGCCCTGTAGCTGCACCCCGCCCCCTCGGTCGCCTGCACAGTGGAGGGGTCGGGGGGCTGTCATTACCCATCCAGGCCACGTCCACTCTCCCTGCACTGCTGTGGGGTGAGGGGGGCTGTTGCTGGAGATGGTGCCAAGCCTGCCCCGGGGGTCGGTGTAAATGGAGGAGGGCAGGGCACACGCTTCGGGGAGCCCCCTTCCTTTGGGATCGGTGAGCCGCCCCTGCATTCTCTCCCCGTCACCCCCGCAGAGGCCCCTCCTGCCCAAGACCCTGGACCCTGGGCGGCATCTGCCTCCCACCTCACGGGCCCCCCTCTGCCTCTGGTCCCCCACCCTCAGGGCCTGGACCCCGCCCCCTGTGGCTCCCCACACCCAACACTGGTGGCTCTTGCTTCCAGGAACCACACACCTTGGCCACACCCGGACTGGGGTCAGGAGCCCCGCCTCCAGCCTGGAAACCCTACACGGGGCAACGCCCGGCAGAGGGGCCCGGAGTCCTGCAGGCTCACAGCTTTCTAACGTGCATTGCGGTAGGTGGTCCGGTGGGCACCGCATTCCTTCATTCACCTGCTGATCCTTCTCCCCAACGCTGGTCTCTACTAAGGGGTGGGCACTGCGTCCAGCAGACACGCCAGGACTTTCCCATGTCCACGCCGTGCTGGGCTGCCATCTCCCAGGAACACCTTCCCTGGGGAGGAGGTGCCAGAGGTCAGGTCTGCAAAGGAGGGAACCCAGGCTTCGGGGTGCCCAGGGGTGCAGTCAGGCCCTGCCTGTACCCCCCGGCCTGCTCCTGCCCAAGCCTGTGTTTTCCACGGGGTTTGTGCTGCTGTTGCCCTGGGAACTTTCCATCAGAGAATGTTGGGTGGGGTGGGCAGGCAGGCTGGGGCAGGCTGATGGACACGCCATGAGTGGACCAGTGCCAGGCGTCTCCTGGGAGGGGCTTGTCCACCCCACACTCAGCACAGCCCACCCTGCAGGCCCGGGTCACATGACAGCCTTGGGGGCTGGAGGGTGTTCTTGCAGGGCCCAGGGGTCCCCAGCTGCCCACCTGGTCTCTAGGTCTCGCTCCATTCGCCTTGCCCTTCCCAGGGCCCCCACAGGAAGGGGGTGAGTGTCTGGGTCTGGATGTGTCCCCCATCAGCCTCTGGTCCAGCTGGCCGGGGGCCCGTGCCAGAATCAGGAGGCTGGGGGGCCCGGGAAGACCTCAGAGCAGATTTGAGGAAACCTCCAGCCTTTCCCACAGGGCGCCTAGGGCCGAGGTCCTGGTCTGAAGCGCGCTTCTGCTGGCAGGCCAGCAGCTGCCGCCCACCAGCCCGAGACGGCCTTGCCCGCCCTCCGTTGTGCGCTCCCTTCACGCAGTGGCCGATTAACGTGGGCAATCGGGATGGACGGTGGTGGCAGAGGCCCCAGCCGGGCGCCCCCACACCGGGCATCCACCGGCTGACTCGGCTTGCTGGAGCCCACGGCCACATGTGCCTGCTGTCTGTCCATCCTGGGGCTCCTTCTCAGTGCCGTGCCCGGGCCTTTGCTCCCCTCCACTACACACACACACACACACACACACTTTGCAAACACTGGGTCCCCTGACCACCCGACCCGGCCTCCCAGAGAGGGGTGGGGGCCCAGGAGGGGCAGGGAGAGGGCCCTGTAGCCTCACCCAGGCCCCACTCTCCAAGATAGGGCTGAGCCAAAGGGCAGGTGCCAACTGAGCTAGACTCGGCCTTTGGACCCGCCCGGTCACGCCAGGCATCGCAGCAGAGTTCCGGCCATCATCAGGGTGGACTGAACTGGTGAACACTGCGTCGTGTCCCGAGTGGCGATGGGCCCAAGTCAGGCTGGGCTGGCCCGAGGTGGGCCTGGTCAGAGCGGTGTGGACAGGCAAGCTTTGGCAGGGTAGCACCCAGGGTGGCTGGGTGCCTGGAGTGGGCGGTGAGCAAGGAGGGGCAGGAGGCACCGGGGATGGGGCCCTTGCCTCTACCTGGTCTGGGCTGAGGGCCGGGTTCAGGGCGCGGGACACCGTCCCTCTGGTGCCCAAGGCCCTTCCCACTCTGGAGGTTCTGAGCCCCTGCAGGTGGGCTGGGATGGGGGTGGGGGGGCATCCCTTGGGGGAACTGATTGAGGCAGAGGCCTGTCTGCCACCTTCCTGATTTTCAGGGCGCGTACAGTGAAAGAAGAGGCTTCTCCTGGTCAGACACAAAGATTTACCCAGGAGAAGACATAGCTAAAGTCCTGGTCTGTCGCTGTCGAGTACGTGTGTGTGTCTGTGTGCTCGACAGCCCTGAGCACGAGGGGGAACCTGAGGCCCGAGGGAGGGCGGCCGTGTGCCGGGCCGTGTGCCAGGGGGCCCCCGAGCCCGGAGCGGGTCTTGGCAGAGGCCCTGTAGCCCCTGGAGCAACAAGCAGCGCTTGTCTCTGTGGGTCACCAGAAACAGTGAACTGTGGGGTGGTCTTCACTGGGTCAGGGCTGGGCCTCTCTTTCCCAACCTGCTCTCAGGCCCCCCAGCTGCCCTGGAGGGAAAAGCAGGGAGAAGGAAGCTGCTTGCTTCTTCCCTGGAGCCTGAGTTGCCCAGGCATTGAACAGCTTCCAGAAGCTTTGACCGGCCTCCGACCTCACTCCCGTGCAGCCCCCTTGAGTCAGTGAGGCCCTGTCCGCCGTCCATCCCCTTGGCCCAGCGTCACACTACTTGACCTGTTTGCCTCCTGCTGGGCGGGGCTGACTGCCTGCTCCCCCAGGGAAGTGGCCCATCTGTCTCAGGCCATGTTGAAAGCCCGTTCCCTATACCAGTTTCGCATCCGTGGACTTTCCTCGGGTGGCCGTGACACAATACTTCAGAAGGTGCTTTCGGCAGAAAAGAGGACGTGCCAGCCTGTGTGCGGAGTGGCCAGGGCAGCAGGCCTTCAGGTATAGCTTGATCCAGGTGTCAGTCCACTGCACACGCTCTCTCCCTTTCTCAGCTTTACTTCCCGCTCTTTGGCTCCGCTCTCAGGGCGCATGTGGCCCAGGTGGCCACCTGGGATCACATCTCAGAGCAGGGGAAAGAAACCCAGTCCTCTCTCTCCTGGAAGCTCCAGAGAGTCACACTAACTTCACCGACTGTCACTGGCTTACCCGCTATTATGAGTTGAATTGTGCCCCCTCAGAAAGGTATGTTGAAACCGTAGCCCAGTACCTGCAGATCTGACCTTATTTGGAAGTGGGTTTCTGCAGTCGATGTAATCAAGCTAAGATGAGGTCATCAGGGTGGGCCGCAATCCAACCGCCTGAAGCGCAGGTGAGGGAGCCACATGGACAGGCCACGTGAGGGGCAGACACCCGGGATGCAGCGGCCAGGACTGCAGATGGGCAGTGAGCCAGCCTCTGAAAGAGGCCAGGAAGGGATCAGCGGTCCAGACAGAGGTGGCCCTGCTGACCCCGCAGCTTCCAGCCCCAGCCTCCAGGACTGGGGGTCCTTCCCGGTTACTCCCAGCGGCCTGCTTTGTGGGCCTTTGTTTCGGCGGTCCCAAGGGAGCCGGTCCCTCCTGAGTCAGTAGCCCGGATGCCCGACTAGAAGGTGGGAGGGGGGCGGCCCCCAGCAGGGGACGGGAGTGCGCTGACCTGGGAGCAGGCAGCTAACCCAGACATGAGCAGGACCCCGAGGGCAGAACCGTGGAAGGGGCGCTGCGTCTTGAGTCTGGGGGTGGGGCTTAAGGGTACAAATGAGGTCACAGGCCGACACTGTTACACAAATCGCACACCTATTTCGTGGCTCAAGTCCTACTGGTTAGACGACTACAGTTACAAAACCTTAGAGGCTTCTTGAGGCTTCAGCGAGCAGAGGACACCACTAGAGAGTCCAAATACATGTTTGCGTGATCGGACAGCAAGGCCGGCTTGCACCCGGCACGTCCACGTGCCTCCAGGGCACCCTGCTGCCCTGCGTCGGGGCCAGTCTCCACCAGGCTCCCATGGGCAGCCCTCTGCCTCGCTCTCCGAATCCCCCTGCCTTCTCCTTCCCCTGTGGCCTGGCACCTGCTGCCCTCTGTGTGCCTCACGCCCCTCATTACCCTCCCTCCACCCTCTGGATGGGGCCAGCAGGGGGCCACTGCCCACCACCTCGGCCTCATGACACAGGACTCCTGTGAGGCCTGCACGACCAGACCCGAGGTCCTGGGACCCCCTGGGCCTGAGGCAGGAGGGGAGACTGCCCGCTGGAGGTGGGACATGAGCCACCCTTCATCCCAAGAAAATGCCAAGCGCTCGGGGGCCTTTCCTGGGGTCCAGAGCTCTGCCTGCTGAGATGATTTCAAACCAAGGTGCCCACATCATGGCCAAGCAGGAACCACACCGGCCCCCCTCAGGGGCCCAGCGGTGTCTCCCAGAGGCACAGCCAAGGCACAGCTCAGCGTCACAGCCCCTGAAGTGGGCGCTGCCCTTGGGGACTGGGTGGGCCTCAAGCCCGTAGCCCTGGTGCCCGAGCTGCTGCAGCCCCAATGTGGGGAGCGGGGGTCTGTGCGGGCAGAGGTGGCAGCACCCGGGCCCTCTCTGCCTCGCCCTGCACCCTGGCCCCAGAGGCTCCCTCCACACACAGTGGGCGTCCGGCTCAGCCAGAGATGCCAGGCGTCCCTGGTAACTCCAGGATCCATGTGCCGGTGGACCGGCAGGTGCTCTGTCCAGCCGTCAACCTGACTGCCACAAAGAGCTGGGGCGCCACTCAGAGGACTTGGGTGTTTAACAGTGACCCAGGCCCCCTGTGTGTGCACAGCCAGCTCACCCACCCCCAGGGCCAGGCCTGAACCCTGGGCAGTGAGCGGCCAGCAGATAGGAGGTGGAGGGAGGAGGAGGCTCGGAGCCAGCTGGGGCCTCTCGGGGGCCTTGCTTTTTCTCTGGAAATCACAGCAGCCCCGGTCCAGCTCCGGTCCTGAGTGGGCAGTGGGCAGCCTGCCTGTGGGGAGCGAGTGGACCTGAGCCAGCGAGCGGCCTCTTCCCGCGGACCTCACCGCAAGGGGTCTCCTGGCCGCTGGGGGCGCACATGGCCCGTGCGCATAGACACGTAAGTCCCGGGGGGCGTCAGGGGTACACCTGCTGCCCCCAGCTCTGGCGAGCCCTGGGCAGGCCCCGCTGCCCCTGAGCACCCCACGGGAGGCACCTAGCACCCTGGCTGTCCGTGGGCCATGCCCTCTGGCCCTCTGCCCCACCCCAACTGCCTCTCTTGGTTTCTCTCCCTGACAGCCCGCTCTCACCCAGATCCCTGCCTGGGACTCTCTTCCCAGAAGCCCAGCCAGGGCCCAGGTCTCCTCCTCACATGGACACACATGTGGCAGCCAGTACAACACAGCCATTCTCTAGGAAGAACCTGTCGTTTTCATAGCAGTTTGGTCAAAGCCTGTCCCCTCCCTTGGGAGGCTCCATTGCATCCAGCACTGCATCCTCAGAACCCACCAAGGGTTCCCGTGTAGAGGAGGGAACCCCCATTCCCGCCAGCCCTGCATGACATCACTCTCAGTTCGTGGATGGGCTTGGACGTCAGCTCCCCCGGGACCTGGAGGATCCGGTCCCAGACGAGCAAAGGCCCGAGGCTGGAGGCCCCATGGCTGTGAGGAGGGCCTGCTGTGTCCCTGCCTGTCCCCTCCGGGGCCGCCACGGTCTCCGCCCCCAGCTTCGCTCCCCCATCTCCACAACTCAGCAGCCCTGCCTCCCACCGCGTTATCCTCCCAACCAATTATTTTTTGCTTCCAGGGAGGGTGCAGAAGACGAGCAGTGTGGCCTCAGGGGACACAGGGTTCAGGGCAGCAGGGCTCCCTCCCTTCCAAGGGAGTTGCCTGCCTCCCAGGACCTGGGCTGGATCAGCAGGCTCCGCCAGTACTGAGCATGGGGCGGGGACGCTTCAGGTAGTGATGGATCAGACCTCCCCTCCCACTGAGGTCAAAGCTAATGAAGAAACGAAACAGGCACGGAGACATGGGCTCAGGACACCAGCTTCCAGCCACGAAAATGAGGTCGTGGCTTCGTTCGGTTCCTGTTGCCTCCCTGAGCCCCACCCCTCCCCCACTGTGCTGTACAGGAAGGACACACGTGTGTCCAGAGGCCACCCAGGCTGGTCTCCCCATCCCCCATGGGTTGCCCACCCTCTCCCAAGTGGGCTGGCTGGAGTGCTGAGTGACCACAGAGGGGAGAGCCTACCTCTCGCGGGCTGAGTGGGGTCAGCACGTGGGATTCTGAGACAGTGGGCAGGAGAATGGTGACAGCCCCCAAAGGGACTCACTAAACTCGTGTCTCATAGGTTCGCCTGCTAGTACAGCAGTTTATCCACAGTAAGGGCTTATCCTCTCCCCTTCCCCAAAGGTCAGGCCACGGGGGCTGCTGGAGGCTGGCGCACAGCTCCTCAAAGGCCCCAGGCTCCATCTGTGTTTCTGATCTGCCATTCTTATCCTCACAGACAGAGAAAAGGCTGCAGGGGCTCCAACTGTCACATCTACACACCAAGAAGGAAGGAGAGGAAGGCCAAGAGGCAAAAGGCAATCTCTTTTCAGCTGTGTCTCTCCCGGGTGTGAAATGGAATAGCTGCAAGGGCAACTTGGCCATCCTGAGCAAGGTCACAGGTGCACTCAGCTGTGAGCCTTGCTGACATACCTGTGGTCTCCAGCAACTTCATTCAGGGTTATTCAGTGCCAGGGCTTCCCAGGTGGCACTAGTGGTTAAGAACTCGCCTGCCCATGCAGGAGACATAGGAGATTTAGGTTCGATTCCTGGGTCAGGAAGATCCCCTGGAGGACGGCATGGCAACCCACTCCAGTGTTCTTGCCTGGAGAATCCCCATGGACAGAGGAGCCTGGCGGGCTACAGTCCATGAGGCTGCAAAGAGTTTGACACCACTGAATGACTGAGCCTGCACGCATGCATTCTCTGCCGCCTGGCTGGCAAGGGCAGGAGGTGTGGGGTGATCCCGACATCATCAGGGCCGATGAAGAGGCCGCCGTCTATCCACGCTGCCAAATACCAGGCAGCCGTGGGAAAGGCATGGCGACACTGTGTGGGCTGCAGGACCAGGAGGAGAAGGGCAGAGCAGCTGATGGGCCTGCTTTCTGTGTGGGAAAGGGGCGTTGGCACTTCCTGGGACGGACGCAATAAACGATCGCCGACGGTGCCTGGTGCCTGAAACAGCAGAGATCTGTTCTCACTGGTCTGGGGCCAGAGTCCAAAATCAGGGTGGGGGCAGGGGTGTGCCTGTTCCAGAGGCTCTTGCTGGGGAGTCCCTTCTGGCGCCCGCCAGCTCTGGGGGCTCTGGCCGCCGCTCCATGCTGCCTCTTTGCGGTGGGTCTCTACTGGACTGCCTGCTGTTGGGTTAAGGCCACAGCAACCCAGAGTGTCCTCGTCTCCTCGTGCTTGACCTTACGTCACAAAGACCCTGCCCCAGATAAGGCTGGGGCCACGGGCAGGGCTTGGCGTGCAGACTCTCCTTCTGGGGGCCAGCGTCACGTTCACTGGCAGGAAGAAACGATTACTTGTATTTGTGCTGGAAAAGCACAAGGGCCACCAAGGTGCTCTTCTTGCAGGAAGCCCACCAGATCTGCTGTGGGGAGAGGAACATGAGCAGAGAAGCCCGGAACAGCTCCTCCTTGGGGTACATGGGGGTGCACGTGTCTCCCCCAGGAGCTCATGTGCATGAGGTAGGCCTGCGCCCCCAACGCCCCTCCTCTCTGGCAGGCGGGGTCTCCATGGCAGTCAGAGAGCAGGAGGGGCGGGGCTGGGTACGCTGCTGGCCTGACATCTTCGTGCTCCGCACTCTTCTCCACCAGGAAATAACAAAATAACTGAAGAGGGTGTGGGGCAGGAGGGGGCTGAGGGCTGGCCCAGTTAGGGGAGGGGCAGGTATTGAGGAGGAAGTGAACACAGGTATGAACCTGACAGTGGCCAAGATCAGATAACAAGTACAACGCGTTCCTTTTAAAAGCAGCCATAGAAAGCTTGGTTTATCCAATGGGAAACAGAAAAGGGAAAAAAAGAAAAAGAAAAACAAGACGTCCCTGGTGACTCAGTGGTAAATAATCCGCCCGCCAAGGCAGGAGACACAGGTTCGATCCCTTATCCAGTAAGATCCCACATGCCTCGGAGCAACTAAGCCTGTGCACCACAACTACCCGGCCTGTGCTCTGGAATCTGGGAGCCAAACTACTGAAGCCGGAGTGCCCTAAAGCCCGTGCTGTGCAGTGGTGAGATCCCACCACAGTAAGCCCACACATCCCAACTAGAGACTAGCCCTGCTCACTGTAGCCAGAGGGAAGCCGGAGCAGCAAAAACCCAACACAGCCTAAAGTAAATAATTACTTAAAAAATTTTTAATAAAGTAGAATACACGGAATAAGGTGGTAAAAATCAGTCCAAGTGTGGCAGCAAATGGCAACCCGCTCCAGTATTCTTGCCTGGAAAATCCCATGGAGAGAGAAGACCGGTGGCTATAGTCCACAGGGCCACAGAGTCGGACACGGCTGAGCACGCGTGGCAGCGGGTGCGTGGTGGCATGGGTTAAACTCTCCAATGAGAAGAGACACTTAGGCTGGGTTTGGGAAAAGACCCAACAAGACCCAACAGCGTGCTGTCAGCAGCGGGCAACGCTGGAACAGCAGCACGTGAGCTGAAGGGAAGCGGTCCCGGCCTCTGGCTGAGGGAGCCACAGACAAGGCCACGAGGACTCTGGCTGAGGGAGCCACAGACAAGGCCACGAGGACTCTGGCTGAGGGGACCACAGACAAGGCCACGAGGACTCTGGCTGAGGGGACCACAGACAAGGCCACGAGGACTCTGGCTGAGGGGACCACAGACAAGGCCACGAGGACTCTGGCTGAGGGAGCCACAGACAAGGTCACGAGGACTCTGGCTGAGGGGACCACAGACAAGGTCACGAGGACTCTGGCTGAGGGGACCACAGACAAGGCCACGAGGACTCTGGCTGAGGGGACCACAGACAAGGTCACGAGGACTCTGGCTGAGGGAGCCACAGACAAGGTCACGAGGACTCTGGCTGAGGGGACCACAGACAAGGCCACGAGGACTCTGGCTGAGGGGACCACAGACAAGGCCACGAGGACTCTGGCTGAGGGGACCACAGACAAGGCCACGAGGACTCTGGCTGAGGGAGCCACAGACAAGGTCACGAGGACTCTGGCTGAGGGGACCACAGACAAGGTCACGAGGACTCTGGCTGAGGGGACCACAGACAAGGCCACGAGGACTCTGGCTGAGGGGACCACAGACAAGGTCACGAGGACTCTGGCTGAGGGAGCCACAGACAAGGTCACGAGGACTCTGGCTGAGGGAGCCACAGACAAGGTCACGAGGACTCTGGCTGAGGGAGCCACAGACAAGGTCACGAGGACTCTGGCTGAGGGGAGCCACAGGCAAGGTCACGAGGACTCTGGCTGAGGGAGCCACAGACAAGGTCACGAGGACTCTGGCTGAGGGGACCACAGACAAGGTCACGAGGACTCTGGCTGAGGGGAGCCACAGGCAAGGTCACGAGGACTCTGGCTGAGGGGACCACAGACAAGGTCACGAGGACTCTGGCTGAGGGGAGCCACAGGCAAGGTCACGAGGACTCTGGCTGAGGGGACCACAGACAAGGTCACGAGGAGAGGGGGACGTTGTGTGTCCCGGCTCAAACACAGCCCCCGGCAGCCCCTCAATCTATAAAGCAACGCAGGGGCCAACAGACCCACCAGCAGCAGGCCCCAGCAGACACCACGAGCTCAGTCATGGAAAGTGGACAGACAGACAGAAGATGCAGCATAACTCTGGCCTCACCTGCCAGACGCGCAGACGCCGTAGATGCTTGCTCCCACAGATGGAGCACATGCGCCTCCTGAGTCCACACAGATGTCTTTGCCCCCTTATCGCCAGGAAGTTTTGGAACATCCCAAATGGTCAGTGGTACCCAAGTGGTCCTCTGACCAAAAAGAAATGAAATTAATTCATGGTCACTCAGCTAATTGCCCAACCTCCACCAACAAAATCCCCCGGATCAGGGACGCCCCCACCCCCACCCCATGCCCATCTTCACTGGCCGGATGTCCCTGGCCTGCATGTCAGGTGGGCACACGCTGCCCCCAGGGACCACCCCACCCAAGAGCCCAAGCAGTCAATGGTGGCTGGGTCACCCCTTCCCTTCCCCAGCAGCTGGGACCTGGTGCAGCTGGGTCTCCAGCAGGTGGACAAAGTCTCGGGTCTCCTAGACAGCGGCCAGGCAGTCCGCACGCCCACTCCTGGGTGGATGTTCTGTGTTAGAGAAACAAGCTTCAGTCTTATTGAAGCTACTACCCCTTGGTCTCCTTGTAGGATCAGCCTGCTCTATGCCCTAAGGGGACATACCATCCGGTGAGAAGCTAAACAGGTTGCCCTAGAACCTTCAGATCCAAATGGAGATTTCAGAGCGCAAAGTGCTGAGAGCACGGATGATGGAAATAGCACGGATATCTCGCAGGGCGCAGCTGAAGCAGTCTTGTCAAGGAACTGTACAGTTTTAAAGACACTTATCAGGAAATGAAGTTCAAAACAAAAGGAGTTAAGAGTTAAACTCAAGAAACTGGCAAAAGAAGATTGGAGCAAACTGAAGACACACAAAATAAATAAAAGAAGAAAGTCAACCAAGCAAAGATTCAATCAGTAACAAACAACAAAGCCAATATTGTGTTTTGGGAAAGATTAGTAAGATAAAGAGATTTTTGGCAAGAATGATCCAAAAAAAAGAGAAGAAAGAGAAGATGTAAATAAAAATTAGAATAACAGTGAAAAGGGAAAAACTACAGCTCTAAACATGATCTCTAAAAAGTCAAGGCATTTCATACCCAAATACGATGGCCACATTCCTGGAGACAAAATGCCAAAGCTGAACTTTCAATACATAAAAGTGGCTAAAGTTGTGAGGCTTTCCACCTCAAAACGTCCCAAACTTTTGCAAACTGAACTTTCAAAACAATTTTTTTTTTTTTACTAACTCATGATTTGTGTTCAAGAAAAAAGGAAAAAGAGAAAATCTACCAAGCTCATGTTATGAAGCTAATGAATCATCTATCTGAAAATAGAAAAGGACAACGCAGGACCCAAGAGTGTCAGCCCGGCCTAAGTGTGATTGTGGCTTCCTTCACGCGGTGCCTGGGTGCGAGTGCAGGGGCGCTGGTTATCTGATGACCTTTGGCGCTCCTGCTCTTCAGGCATGACACAGGTATGTGAGTGTCACTGTGTGCAACAGCCCCTGTCCTCGACAGAGAGGATGCGGGCAAAGGATGGGGTCAGAGGCCACAAGCTGCCACAACTTCCTAACTGCGGAAGCTGGAGGGCGAAGGGTGTCCTTTATTTTCCCTCGTCTACTTTAGTACGTGTTCAAATTCCCCACTATAAAATGTTTTTAAATAAAGCTAACTGGTTTCTTCGGGGCTTCCCTGGTGGCTCAGTGGTAGAGAATCCACCTGCTCATACTGGAGATGCAGGTTTGATCCCTGGGTTGGGAAGATTCCCTGGAGAAGGGAATGGCAAACCACTCCTGTATTCTTGCCTGGGAAATCCCATGGACAAAGGAGCCTGGCGGGCTGCAGTCGTGAAGTTGCGAAGAGTCGGATACAACCAAGAGACTAAACAACAGCAACATTTGGCTTCTACCCATCTTATTCCAGGGAAACCCACACGCCTGCACTGTGCCTGTGGATCTTTCCTAGACAGACATGAAGATTTACCAAGTTGGTTCTCCCTTTCTTGACTTATTCATGATGACTTTGGTCCCATCCAGGGCCTTTAGTCTCTTCCTTGAGCCGTTTTGTGACTTAAAGGATTTAGCAGGTGCCAGCTTAATCCTCCAGGGATTTAACCCTGGCGTGTGGTGCAGCCCCTGTGTAATCCTTGACTTAAGGCGGAGATCTAACAGGCTCCCGTCACTCAGCCTGCTTAGGGATGAGCAGCAGCTGTCTCTTCCCTGAGGTGACGCTCGGGCTCCCTGCCCTCATCCTGCCTGCAAACCACCCCATTCTTGTCTAAGCATCCCTCTTGCAAAACACAACCCACGTATCACACAATTCACTCCTTAAAAGTATACAGCTCAGTGTGGCTTTTTAGCATATCACAAGGTTGAGCAACCATCACCACCATTTAATTCCAACATATTTCATCATTCCCTGGAGAAACCGCACATGTTTCCACAGTCCTCCCAGACCCTGGACATCACTGATCTATATTCTGTGGAAATAGTTCTCTGTGGATTTGCCTGCCCTGGACATTTCATGTCGGTGGGATCACAGAATACGTGGTCCTGTAACCAGCTTCTTACCTACTGTAGCGTTTTCTAGGTTCATTCATGTGGTATAATGTGTCAGTATTTCATTCGTTTTTATGGCTGGATAAAGGACAGAAATGATGTGGACCTAACAAAAGCAGAAGATATTAAGAAGAGGTGGCAAGGATACACAGAAGAACTGTGCAAAAAAGATCTTCGTGACACAGATAATCACGATGATGCAATCACTCACCTAGAGCCAGACATCCTAGAATGTGAAGTCAAGTGGGTCTTAGAAAGCATCACTAAGAACAAAGCTAGTGGAGGTGATGGAATTCCAGTTGAGCTATTTCAAATCCTGAAGGATGATGCTATGAAAGTGCTGCACTCAATATGCCAGCAAATTTGGAAAACTCAGCAGTGGCCACAGGACTGGAAAAGGTCAGTTTTCACTCCAATCCCAAAGAAAGGCAATGCCAAAGAATGCTCAAACTACTGCACAATTGCACTCATCTCACAGGCTAGTAAAGTCATGCTCAAAATTCTCCAAGCCAGGCTTCAGCAATATGTGAACCGTGAGCTTCCAGATATTCAAGCTGGTTTTAGAAAAGGCAGAGGCACCAGAGATCAAATTGCCAACATCCGCTGGATCATGGAGAAAGCAAGAGAGTTCCAGAAAAACATCTATTTCTGCTTTATTGACTATGCCAAAGCCTTTGACTATGTGGAGCACAATAAACTGTGGAAAATTCTGAAAGAGATGGGAACCAGACTACCTGACCTGCCTCTTGAGAAACCTGTATGCAGGTCAGGAAGCAAAAGTCAGAACTGGACATGGAACAACAGACTGGTTCCAAATAGGAAAAGCAGTACGTCAAGGTTGTGTATTGTCACCCTGCTTATTTAACTTATATGCAGAGTACATCATGAGAAACGCTGGGCTGGATGAAGCACAAGCTGGAATCAAGACTGCTGGGAAAAATATCAATAACCTCAGATATGCAGATGACGCCACCCTTATGGCAGAAAGTGAAGAGGAATTAAAAAGCCTCTTGATGAAAGTGAAAGAGGAGAGTGAAAGAGTTGGCTTGAAGCTCAACATTCAGAAAACTAAGGTCATAGCATCTGGTCCCATCACTTCATGGGAAATAGATGTGGAAACAGTGTCAGACTTTATTTTTCTGGGCTCCAAAATCACTGCAGATGGTGATTGCAGCCATGAAATTAAAACATGCTTACTCCTTGGAAGGAAAGTTACGACCAACCTAGAGAGCATATTAAAAAGCAAAAACATTACTTTGCCAACAAAGGTCCGTCTAGTCAAGGCTACGGTTTTTCCAGTAGTCATGTATGGATGTGAGAGTTGGACTGTGAAGAAAGCTGAGCGCCAAAGAATTGATGCTTTGTGTGTGTGTGTGGTTTTCCCAGTTCTTTTCACTGTTAGAGAAAAATTCCCAGCAGAATATATCTTGAGATAAAACTATATTTGAATTTCTTTTGTCTTCAGTTCAGTTCAGTCGCTCAGTCGTGTCCGACTCTTTGCGACCCTATGAATCACAGCACATCAGGCCTCCCTGTCCATCACCAACTCCCGGAGTCTACCCAAACCCATGTCCATCAGGTTGGTGATGCCATCCAACCATCTCATCCTCTGTCATCCCCTTCTCCTCCTGCCCCCAATCCCTCCCAGCATCAGGGACTTTTCCAATGAGTCGGTTCTTTGCATCAGGTGGCCAAAGTATTGGAGTTTCAGCTTCAACATCAGTCCTTCCAATGAACACTCAGAACTGATCTCCTTTAGGATGGACTGGTTGGATCTCCTTGCAGTCCAAGGGACTCTCAAGAGTCTTCTCCAACACCACAGTTCAAAAGCATCAATTCTTCGGCGCTCAGCTTTCTTTATAGTCCAGCTCTCACATCTATGCATGACTACTGGAAAAACCATGGCCTTAACTACATGGACCTTTGTTGACCAAGTAATGTCTCTGCTTTTTATTTTTTATTTTTTTGCTTTTGAACTGTGATGTTGGAGAAGACTTTTTTTATTTTTTTTTTAATTATTTATTCTAATTGGAGGCTAATTACTTTACAATATTGTATTGGTTTTTCCATACTTGACATGAATCTGCCCTGGTGTGTTCCCCATCTTGAACCCCCCAAATTGATGGTTTTGAATTGTGGTGTTGGAGAAGACTCTTGAGAGTCCCTTGGACTGCAAGGAGATCCGACCAGTCCATTCTAAAGGAGATCAGTCCTGGGTGTTCATTGGAAGGGCTGATGTTGAAGCTGAAACTCCAATACTTTGGCCACTTGATGCAAAGAACCGACTCATTGGAAAAGACCCTGATGCTGGGAGGGATTGGGGGCAGGAAGAGAAGGAGATGACAGAGGATGAGATGGTTGTATGGCATCACTGACTCAATGGACATGAGTTTGAGTGAACTCTGGGAGTTGGTGATGGGCAGGAAGGCCTGGCGTGCTGCGATTGATAGGGTTGCAAAGAGTCGGACACGACTGAGTGACTGAACTGAACTGAATATGTTTGTATTGCTAGACCACATCTTTTTTATCCATTCATTACTTGATGGACTTTCAAGTTGTTTCATTTTTAGCTATTATGAATAATGCTGCTGCGAACATTATTATATAAGTTTTTGTACAGACATATGTATGTAACTCTCTTGAAATTATTCTTTCATACTACCTGGGAGTGGAATTGCTGGGTCGTGTGGTAACTCTATGCTGAACTTTTTGAGAAAATGTCAGACTATTTTCCACAGTAGCCGCTCCATTTCACATTCCTACTAGCAATGAAGGAGGCTCCAATTTTTCCACATCCTCACCAACTCTTGTTAATTTTTGTTTTCTGTTTAGATATTTATTTATTTGGCTACATCAAGTGTTAGTTGTGGCATGCGGAATCTTTGTAGTGGCACGCAGACGCAGTAGCTGCTCCTCGGCACATAGGATATTAATTCCCTGACCAGGGATCGAACCTGCATCCCCTGCATTGGCAGTCGGGTTCTTCTCCACTGCCCCCACCAGGGAAGTCCCATAATAAGTTTTTAAGTCTTCACAGTAAATTTTACAATTTATAAGTGTGAGTTCTCCAATTTTGTGTTTTTTCAAGAATGTTTTGGCTATTGTGGGTCTCTTGTAATTCTACATAAACTTTAAGATCAGCTTGTTCAGGTTTTCAAAAAAGGGCTGTTGGGATGCTGACATAGACTGCACTGTTTGTGGAATTAACTCAGGGAATGATGACATTTGATGAAAGCTTCCCATCTAGGAACACAATGATTTTCCGTTTACTTAGATCTTTGCTAATTTCTTTCAATACTATTTTATAGTTTTCAGTATATAAGTGTTGCACTTTTTGATTAAATTTATTCCCATGTAACTGACTCTTTTTAATGAGATCATTTGTAGAATTGTTTTCTTAATTTAATTTTTAGATTGTTCACTGTTAGTACAAAATGTGGCTGACTTTTGTTTATTGATCTTACATTCTACAATCTTGCTGAACTCACTTATTAGATCTAGTAGATTTCTGGTGAATTTTCTAGGGTTTTCTGTACTTAAGAGCATGTTATCTGCAAATAAAGATGGTTTCATGTCTTCCTTTCCACTTCCTTTGGCTTTTCCGTGCCTAACTGCCTGGCTGGGGCCTCCAGCAGTGTTGAAGAGAAGTGGTGAGGTGGACATCCTTGCCCGCCTGATCCCAGTGGGAAAGCAGTTGGCCTCTCACCATGAAGTGTGGTGTCAACTGTGGGTCCCTCTTGGAGACGCTTTATCGGGTGGAGAACATTCCCATCTGGTTGGTTGAGTGTTTTTGTCATGAATGGCAGTCAGGTTTCTTCGAATGCTTTTGTTGCCTCTATTGGTGATCATGTGGCTTTCTTTCCCTTATTTATTTGGTGTGACTTGTGGCACAGGTTAAGTTGCACATGTTGAGCGAACCTGACGTTCCTGGCACAAATCCCACTTACTCACCGTACAGTCCTTGCTATGTGCTGGTGGATTCAGTTTGCAGGCTCAGTTGCCCCGAGGTATGCGGGATCTTAGTTCCCTGACCAGGGATTGAAAGGCAAAGTCCCCTGCATCCGGAGGCAGATTCTTAACCACTGGACCACTAGGGGAGCCCTAGAGATGTGACTTTTGCTGAGGACCCCATGTATGCGGTGAGTCACTTTCATTGCTGCTTTGAAGACTCTCTGTGCGTTTGCCCTTCAACAGTTGAGTTAATATGTATACAGGTTTGAATCTCTTTAGATTTATCCCACTTGGACATTGTTGAGCTTCTTGGGTGTGCAGATTAATGTCTTTTTAAAATCAAATTTGGGACATTTTGGTGATTCCTTCTTCGTATCGTCTTTCTTCCCCTTCTCTTGCTCCTCTTCTGGGACTATTATTCCAGGTATTTTGGAGTCTTAGCTGTGCCTTGCAGGTCTCTTTAGCTCTGATGTTTTAATTTTTTCTTTCTGTTTCTTATACTGACCTGTCTGCAAGTTCAGTGATTCTTCCGCCTGCTCAAATGTGCTGTTAAGTGCTTTGAGTGAATTTTTTATTCCTGGGTTTATACTTTTCAACTCCACAATTTCTATTTGATTCCTTAATTTTTTATTGTATTAAAATATGCATAATGTGAAATTTGCCACTTTAACCATTTTTAAATGTAGAGCTCAGTGGCATTGAGTATGCTCACAATGCTGTGTAACCGCCACCACTATCCATCTCCAGGATGTTTGTTTTATCATCTGTACTAAAGCTCTGTGCCCATCAGACACTAACGGCTCATGCTCCCTTCCTGCAGCCCCTAGTCCCCACTTCTCTATGCTCTGCCTCTATCAGGAACCATGCTGGGGACCTCGTCTAAGTGGAATCAGGCCTTGCTTGTCCTCTTCAGTTCAGTTCAGCCGCACAGTCGTGTCTGACTCTTTGTGACGCCAGGGACCGCAGCATGCCAGGCCTCCCTGTCCATCACAACTCCGGAGCTTGCTCAAACTCATGTCCATCGAGTCGGTGATGCCACCCAATTATCTCATCCTCTGTCGTCCCCTTCTCCTCCTGCCCTCAATCTTTCCCAGCATCAGGGTCTTTTCCAATGAGTTGGTTCTTCGCATCAGGTGGCCAAAGTACTGGAGCTTCAGCTTCAGCATCAGTCCTTTCAATGAATATTCAGGACTGATCTCCTTTAGAATGGACTGGTTGGATCTCCTTGCAGTCCAAGGGATTCTCAAGAGTCTTCTCCAACACCACAGTTCAAAAGCATCAAATCTTCAGCACTCAGCTTTCCTTATAGTCCAACTCTCACATCCATACATGACTACTGGAAAAACCATAGCTATGACTAGACAGACCTTTGTTGGCAAAGTAATGTCTCTGCTTTTTAATGTGCTGTCTAGGTTGGTCATAGCTTTTCTTCCAAAGAGCAAGCATCTTTTCGTTTCATGGTTTGTCTTCTTGTGTCTGCTTATGTCTCACAGCATGGTGACTTGAAGCTTCATCCATGCCGTATCATACATCAGGATTTCATTCTTTGTGAAGGCTGACTTGTATTCCATCCTGTGTATGCACCCAGTGATGCTTTCCATCTCACGTGTTCACGGATGCTTGTCCTCACTCATGTTGCATGGCTGGGGGTTGCTGGGGCTCTGGCCTGCCCTCTTTACTTCAGGAGCCAGGCTGAAGAGATGACCACTCTTGGATATGGTCTTTCTGGCTTAAGGAAAAAGAACTCTGGAAGGTCTTATACAGCAGCTAAACGCTCTGGTGTGAAGAGGCCACATGCCATGTCCCCTCACACCCCGTTGGCCAACACTGGTCACACGGTCCCGCTGACCACGAGAGGCGGCAGTGTGGCCCTCTGTGCATGGCCGGAGCGGCGCTGGCACCAGTGAGCACACAGCCCTCCCCTCCTCTGTTGACAACTGCCGCGCCTACCTACCCCACCTCAACCATTCGGTCTTGCAGTTCATCCTGTTAGTAATGAGCAGTCGCCTTGGCACTGAACGCTGCCTTCGTAAGTGATCTGGCGTCATGTTATGAAATTTCCTATGGATTCTGCCAAGTGAAAACTCTCTGCCTTATCCCTTATCTTGTGTGTGTAGTCTTCCAGATGCTCCTCTGCCGCACCCAAAGCCGCGCCTGCTACAGACCCAGGGATCCCCTCCCCAGTAACATGGCCACCCTTGAACAGCTCCGGTTTTAATACCTAGACCCCACAGGTGTTCTCGTCCTAGCAATATTTACACGGGCACATTTTCTATGAATAGCACTCTGAATCGATAAAGGAACATTAACAGAATGATGTGCAGGAGAATGAAATCTCAGACTTCATGGCTGGCTGATCACCATCCCGCCAGGGTGTCATGCAAAGCTCAGGGAGCGACACCTGCCCATGTGGGTGGTGAGTGAGCTGGGGCCGTGAGAGGCTGCACCCCTGCAGACAGGCGTGTTCACGTCCGTGTTCATCCCCGTGTTTGGGAAGCGCTTCACTTACACGTATGTGTACTTACTGACTGGCTTTTAGTTATATTATAATTTTTCCCATGTAGACTTCCAGCTTCTATCTTTATGGAGAATGTCTAATTCTTGGGAATCGTCTCTTGCCATTAAATGGAAGAGGCCTGTAACTGAGCAGTCAATCACAGTACATGGCCTAAATTTTTAATATGGTGTCTGTTCTGTAGCATAGATTGTTACCTTTTCCAGACTATAAAATCTTTCCATGCTCACTGTTATTACTGCTGTGCAGACCACATTTTCATGTTTACTATGATGATGGATGAACGCTTTGTCCCCATCCACACTCATCAGTTGATCCAACCAGTCCATCCTAAGGGAGAACAATCCTAGGTGTTCATTGGAAGGACTTATGATAAAGCTGAAACTCCAATACTTTGGCCACCTCATGCGACGAGTTGACTCACTAGAAAAGAGTCTGATGCTAGGAGGGATTGGGGGTAGGAGGAGACGGGGACGGCAGAGAATGAGATGGCTGGATGGCATCACCGACTCGATGGACATGAGTTTGAGTGAACTCCGGGAGTTGGTGATGGACAGGGAGGCCTGGCGTGCTGTGGTTCATGGGGTCGCAAAGAGTCGGACACGACTAAGCGACTGAACTGAACTGAACATTTCCATTAAAATTTTTTAAGTAATAGAGGATGGTAATTTGAAGATTATAAGAAAGCTGCAGTAATAGACTGTTAGAAGGAGGCACTGTGCTGCCACCTGCTGGAAACTCTGCTAGTAATCAGTTCAGTCTTTCAGTCAACGTCTGACTCTTTGCAACCCCATGGACTGCAGCACACCAGGCCTCCCTGTCCATCACCAACTCCCGGAGCTTACTCAAACTCCTGTCCATCGAGTCAGTGATGCCATCCAGCCATCTCATCCTCTGTTGTCCCCTTCTCCTCTCGCCTTCCATCTTTCCCAACACCAGGGCCTTTTCCAATGAGTCAGTTCTTTGCATCAGATGGCCAAAGTTTCAGCTTCAGCATCAGTTCTTCCAGTGAACACCCAGGATTGATCTCCTTTAGGATGGACTGGTTGGATCTCCTTGCAGTCCAAGGGACTCTCAAGAGTCTTCTTCAACACCACAGTTCAAAAGCATCAATTCTTCGGCAATCAGCTTTCTTCATAGTCCAGCTCTCACATCCATACATGACCCCTGGAAAAACCATAGCCTTGAACAGACGGACTTTTGTTGGCAAAGTAATGTCTCTGCTTTTTAATATGCTATCTAGGTTGGTCATAACTTTCCTTCCAAGGAGTAAGCATCTTTTAATTTCCTGGCTGCAATCACCATCTGCAGTGATTTTGGAGCCCAGAAAAATAAAGTCTGACACTGTTTCCACTGTTTCCCCATCTATTTCCCATGAAATGATGGGACCAGATGCCATGACCTTAGTTTTCTGAATGTTGAGTTTTAACCCAACTATTTTACTGTCCTCTTTCACTTTCATCAAGAGGCTTTTTAGTTCCTCTTCACTTTCTGCCATAAGGGTGGTGTCGCCTGCATATCTGAGGTCACTGATATTTCTCCCAGCAATCTTGATTCCAGCTTGTGCTTCATCCAGTCCAGAATTCCTCATGATGTACTCTGCATAGAAGTTAAATAAGCAGAGTGACCGTATACAGCCTTGATGTACTGCTTTCCCAATTTGGAACCAGTCTGTTGTTCCATGTCCAGTTCTAACTGTTACATCTTGTCCTGCATACAGATTTCTCAGGAGGCAGGTCAGGTGGTCTGGTCTTGAAGAATTTTCCACAGTTTTTTGTGATCCACACAGTCAAAGGCTTTGGCATAGTCAATAAAGCAGAAGTAGATGTTTTTCTGGAACTCTCTAGCTTTTTCGATAATCCAACAGATGTTGACAATTTGATCTCTGATTCCTCTGCCTTTTCTAAATTCAGCTTGAACATTTGGAAGTTCACGGTTTATGTACTGCTGAAGCCTAGCTTGGAGAATTTTGAGCGTTACTTTGCTAGCATGTGAGATGAGTGCAACTGTGCAGGAGTTTGAGCATTCTTTGGCATTGCCTTGTCTAACTCAATGAAACTCTGAGCCATGCTGTGTAGGGGCACCCAAGACAGATGGGTCCTGGTGGAGTTCTGACAAAACATGGTCCTCTGGAGAAGGGAATGACAAACCACTTCAATATTCTTGCCCTGAGAACCCCATGAACAGTATGAAAAGGCAAAAAGAGCTTTTCCTGTAAGCGGCCTGAGGTGAACCCTAAAAACGGTGCTATTCACTTGACCCAGAAAACCCCACAAAATCATGCAAATCAAGAGGTTCAAATCTTCGTGTTCACTTTAAGAACACTCGTGAAACTGCCCAGGCCATAAAGGGTATGCATATCCAAAAAGCCACCAAGTATCTGAAGGAGGTCACTTTAAAGAAGCAGTGTGTGCCATTCTGTCGTCACAATGGTGGAGTTGGTAGGTGTGCGCAGGCCAAACAGTGGGGCTGGACGCAGGGTCGGTGGCCCAAGAAGAGGGCTGAAGTTTACTACACATGCTCAGAAATGCAGAGTAGTGCTGAGCTTAAGGGCTTAGATGTAGATTCTCTGGTCAGTGAGCACATCCAGGTGGACAAAGCCGCCAAGATGCAGCGCAGGACTCAGAGCTCACAGTCGGATCAACCCCTCCATGAGCTCTCCCTGCCACATTGAGATAATTCTTCCTGAAAAAGAACAGATTGGTCATAAACCAGAAGAGGAGGTTGCACAGAAGAAAAAGATATCCCAGAAGAAACTGAAGAAACAAGAACTTATGGCCCGGGAATAAATGCCGCAACAAATAAATGCAAATAAAAGTAAAAAAAAAGAAAAAGGCAAAAAGATAGGACACTGAAGATGAACTCGCCAGGTCGGCAAGTGCCCAATATACTACTGGAGATCAGTGGAGACACAACTCCAGAAAGAATGAAGAGACGGAGCCAAAGCAAAAACAACACCCAGTTGTGGATGTGACTGGTGATGGGAGTAAAGTCGATGCTGTGAATAACAGTACTGCGTAGGAACCTGGGAAGTTAGGTCCATGAATCAAGGCAAATTGGAAGTGGTCAAACAGGATATAGCAAGAGTGAACATTGACATTTTAGGAATCAGTGAACTAAAATGGACTGGAATGGGTGAATTTAACTCAGATGACCATTATATCTACTACTGTGGGGAAGAATCCCTTGGAAGAAATGGAGGAGCCCTCATAGTCAACAAAAGAGTCCAGAATGCAATACTTGGGTGCAATCTCAAAAGTGACAGAATGATCTCTGTTCATTTCCAAGGCAAACCATTCAATATGGTTTCAATACTACAATTCATAAATACTACATTTCAATACTACAATTACTGTAGTAATCCAGGTCTATGCCCTGACCAGTAATGCTGAAGAAGCTGAAGTTGAACGGTTCTATGAAGACCTACAAGACCTTCTAGAACTAACACCCAAAAAGATGTCCTTTTCATCATAGGGGACTAGGATGCAAAAGTAGGTAGTCAAGAGATACCTAGAGTAAAAGGCAAGTTTGGCCTTGGAGTACAAAATGAAGCAGGGCAAAGGCTAACAGAGTTTTGCCAAGAGAATGCACTGGTCATAGCAAACACCCTCTTCACAACACAAGAGACGACTCTACACATGGACATCAGACGGTCAATACCGAAATCAGCTTGATTATATTCTTTGCAGCCGAAGATGGAGAAGCTCTATACAGTCAGCAAAAACAAGATGGGAGCTGACTGTGGCTCAGATCATGAACTCCTTATCGCCAAATTCAGACTCAAATGGAAGAAAGTAGGGAAAACCACAAGACCATTCAGGTATGACCTAAATCAAATCCCTTACGATTATACAGTGGAAGTGAGAAATAGATTCAAGGGACTAGATCTGATAGACAGAGTGCCTGAAGAACTGTGGACAGAGGTTCATGACATTGTACAGGAGGCAGTGATCAAGACCATCCATGAGAAAAAGAAATGCAAAAAAAAAAAAAGAAATGGCTGTGTGAGGAAAGCTTACAAATAGCTGAGAAAAGAAGAAAAGTGAAAGGCAAAGGAGAAATGGAAAGATATACCCATTTGAATGCAGAGTTCCAAAGAATAGCAAGGAAAGATAAGAAAGCCTTCCTCAGCGATCAATGCAATGCAAGAGAGTAAAACAATAGAATGGGAAAGACTAGAGATCTCTTCAAGAAAATTAGAGATACCAAGGGAACATTTCATGCAAAGATGAACACAATAAAGGACAGAAATGGTATGGACCTAACAGAGCAGAAGATGTTAAGAAGAGGTGGCAAGAATACACAGGAGAACTGTACAAAAAAGATCTTCATGACCCAGATAATCATGATGGTGTGATCACTCACCTAGAGCCAGACATCCTGGAATGTGAAGTCAAGTAGGCCTTAGAAAGCATAACTACGAGAAAGCTAGTGGAGGTGATGGAATTCCAGTTAAACTGTTTGAAATCCTGAAAGATGATGCTGTGAAAGTGCTGCACTCAATATGCCAGCAAATTTGGAAAACGCAGCAGTGGCCACAGGACTGGAAAAGATCAGTTTTCATTCTAATCCCAAAGAATGCTCAAAACTCTCCTAATAAACACCCACTTAGCCATCAATTGCAGGAGATGACTGAATAGTTACAGTGAAAATGAGTTGCAATCGTCTGCACCAAAAAGGTGACCGCCCTGCCTCCTTAGAGAGGAGGCTCTTGTGGTCATTCAAAGAACCCCGGAGGTCTCCCCACTCCTGCTGCCCGGCCTGGACCAACCCTGAAGATTGAGTCAATCCCAGAGGACCTGCCGGAGTGGCCCCGCCACCCTGGTGTAGCCGTGACCACGTTCCATTCTCAGGCCCCTGGAGGTGGTGGAGAGTAGGAAGCGCCAGGCTGGAGAGGGGGTGAAGGGCAAACCTGTGTCTCCACCGTCTGTGTCCAGCGGCCTTAGGTTAGGCCAGGATGAGGAGGGGAGCTGCTCCCAGCTCCCACCCTTCTCCCCTTGGCTGTGGTTCCTCAGGTGAGGCTGCCGCTGCAGGAGCAGGCGGTGGGACCCCGACCCCTCAGCACACTGCCCCCTGCAGGGCTTGGACGGACGTGGGGAGGTGAGTCCTTGCATGTAGATTCTGTATCCCGATGTTATGACATTGAGCGCTGAAGAATTGATGCTTTTGAACTGTGGTGTTGGAGAAGACTCTCGAGAGTCCCTTGGACTGCAAGGAGATCCAACCAGTCCATCCTAAAGGAAATCAGTCCTGAATATTCATTGGAAGGACTGATGCTGAAGCTGAAACTCCAATACGTTGGCCACCTGATGCGAAGAACCGACTCATTGGAAAAGACCCTGATGCTGGGAAAGATTGAGGGCAGGAAGAGAAGGGGATGACAGAGGATGAGACGGTTGGATGGCATCCCTGACTCAATGGACATGAGTTTGAGTGAGCTCTGGGAGCTAGTGATGGACAGGGAAGCCTGGCGAGCTTCAGTCCATGGGGTCTCAAAGAGTCGGACACGACTGAGCCACTGAACAACAACGGCCGGCTGCCTCTGCATCTTCTTTAGAGAAATGTCTGTTCAAATCCTTTGTCCATTCCTGAACTGGGTTGTTTGTTTTGTTCCTGTTGAGTTTTAGGAGTTCTCCACGTGTTCTAAATTATAATCATTTCTCAGGTATGTGGTTTGCAAAGATTCTCTTCCATTCTCTGGGTTGCCTTTTCAGTCTGCCAATAGTGTCTTTGCACAAACAAAATTTAAAAATTTTCATAAAATCTCATTTCCCTTGTTTTTTTCTTTTGTTGCCTGTACCTTTGGTGTCATACCTAAGAAGTCATTGCCTAATTCAAAGTCATGCATTTTTTTATTCTGTGTTTAACAGGTTTTTTAAAATATATATTTATTGATTTGGCTGCACCAGGTCTCAGCTGCAGCATGCCAGATCTAGTTCCCTGGCCAGGGGTCAAACCCAGGCCCTCTGCACTGGGAGTGTTGAGTCTTAGCCACTGGACCACTAGAGAAGACTTTATAGTATTAGGTCTTAAAATTAAATCTTTGACATGCTCTGAGTTAAGTTTTGTACACGGTGTGAGGTGAGCATCACGCTTCCTTCCTGCACAGGGACACTCTGTCTTCCCAGGACCCTTCTTTGACAAGTTGGTCCGCTCCTCACTGAACAGGGCTGTGTGCGGCTACCTCTGGCCTGGGCTCCACCTGCCCCAGGTCAGGCCCTTTGTCAGCAGCGCGGGGGGTCCCAAAAGGGCTCAGCCTGGAAGACAGACTCAGCTCCGGGCGGGGAATGGCTCCGCCTCAGCCCTGAGGGTGGGGCCCCCAAGGGCACCAGCGCTCTGGCTACATCTGGGCACAGCTCAAGCCCTTCCTAGACCAACCGGAGCCCAGCGGTCTGGCCAGGCCAGGCCTGCCAGCAGCATGAGTATGAGGCCCGCTGGGCTTCCAGAACTGCTGGGCACCTGCCTGCTCCCTGGCTGGGGTTCGCTATCTCAACAATGAAATCTGTGATATTATGCAGTCACCTGGGGACCTTGAAGAACCATGCGAATCAATAGCAGACAAACTCCCTTAGAAACAGGGAAAGACAAACCGGTTCTGCAGTAAGGGTGGGTGAAGAAGGTCACATAGAATGTCCCCGATGAATCAGTCAACAAAGGATGTGGCAGCGACAGCCGGCAGCCGGCAACCACACCCACCTCACGAAGCAGCCTGCAGGGACCCAGGTGAGCAAGCAGAGAACGCTGGGCCCAGGTAGCCGAGGTGCAGATCAAAGGAATGGTTTCCGAGAGCCCTGCCGCTTGCGTCTTCCCACACATAGAAAGAAACCTGAGTTGTCTGTTTCTCTTTAATGAACAGTGTCTTTTGATGTTCTGACTGTCAGGTCTGTGCTGTAATAAGTGCTATGAATCCTGGCCCCTCCCTCACCTCGCCACAGCTGTCCCTCAGAGCCGGCTGAGAGGCTGTCTTCTGTCTGCCAAATAACACACGTTCTCAGCGGTCCCTGCCTGGATCTGCGGGGGTGCCTCTGTGAAGGACCCCTTTGTCAGAGGCTCCTCCTCTGCCCTGCTTCTGGCCAGGACTCTGTTCTTTCACCCTTTTAAGGGTCACTCCCCCATTTGTAACATGGTTATGTAACCAAGTCCAGAATGAGCCGAGATCCACACCCTTGTGGAGTAACACATGTTAAGCCAGGTGTGCTTCCATTTTACATGTTACTGATGTCTTATATTTTAAACAGACCTTTTCTCTCTCATTGTAACCTCTGCTTATTCCAATATGTGAATATCTCACCCACTGGAGTAACTTGGGTTACATGGTGTGAAATGCAATTCACACTTTATGGCAGGAAA